>NW_006399786.1:1174017-1188204 GCF_000299155.1 Elephantulus edwardii
AGACTCACCCATTTCTCCTTGGGAATCCTTGAATTCTTGTTGTTGAGCCTCGATCTTCACTGAGGGCCAGTCATCAACTGTTTAAGTGTTCAATTATCAATAAGCCGAAGTCTGTGGAAGGCTATAATGGCCCTGCTTTAAGTGGTTCGCTGCTCCTGCAGCTCACCACGCTGTCTCTGCCTCTGCCTTGGATCTCTCAAACAATGCTCTTTAGTTTTTTGGAGAAGTCCTTGACAGAAAATTTGCCCAGGGCAATATGTCCGTTGTTCTCCTGACTGCTGGTGCCAAGAGTACTGATTGTGTATCCAAGTAAGATGAAATCATTGACAACCACAATTCTTTCTCCATCTATCATGATGCCTATGGGAATGGTAGTAAGGACTTTTGTTTTCTTGATGTTACAATGTGATCTATATTGAAAACTGTGGTGTGCATCAAGTGTGTCAAATTCTCCTCCCTTTCAACAAGCAAGTTTGTATCATCTTTAGAATCCAGGTCGTTGATGAGTCTTCCTTTCATCTCAAAAGGCAGCCTCATTTTCTACCTGACTGTGATCTCCTTCACTGGTGCCCATCTAGGCCAGCAGAATAAACCTGTTTGCTAACCAGCCTTATATACCAAGCTGCTGCATTATATGCCAGGATGAATCTTCATTCATTCATTTATCTTAAAAGTGTTTGAGTCTCAGTTGAATGTGTATGCATGAGAGAGAGAGAGAGTTAGTTGGCAGGGAAGTAATAATAAGGGATGAGACTTTTTCATTGACCTTGAGTTGGAACTGACTCATAGCTGACCCACCAGCAGGTTTTTCAGGGGCTTTAAATTGTTCAAAAAGAGATTGTCCAACTTTCTCCCACAAGAGAGTAGTGCCCTGGATATCACTGCTCATCTCACGCTAATCTTAGACAAAAGCAGAAAATACTGGCAAGATGTTTGCCTGTCTTTACTGACTGGACAAAGGCATTTGCATTTTTTGTTCAAAAATAATTACAGATGAAAACATTATAAAGAGTAAGAATATACCCTAACACCTCATCATCCTCATGTAGATCCCACATGTAGCTAGATCAAGAAGACTCATTTGAGTAGAACCAGGGGATTCTGCAAGATTTTAACTCAAGAAAGGTGTGTGTCTCCTTTCACTATGACTATTCAAGCTGTTTGCTGAGCAAATCATCTGTTAAAATGAACATAGGAAGAATGTGACAAAAGGGTTAGAGGAATACTCACAGTATTCAGATAACACAACATCACTTTCTGAAAGTGAGGAAAACTTGAAGCACTCATTGTAGAAAATCAAAGAATGCAGAGTTTAATATGGATTGCATCTCAACTTCAAGAAAACAAAAATTCTTACCACTGGACTGATAGGATGATAGATGGATCATGATGGATGGAAAAAAGATTAACACTGTCAACAACTTCATCTTACTTGGATACACAATTAATATTCTTGGTATCGGGACTCAGAAAATCAGAAGGTGTGTTGTACTGGGGGAAGTCTACAATTAGAGACCTCTCCAAATTATTGAGGAGTAATGACACCAGTTTGAGAATTAAGAAACATCTGACCCAAGCTATGGTCTTTCCGATCACTTGCTATGAATCTGAAAGCTGATAATGAATAAGGATGACAGAAGAAT
The DNA here is from genome assembly GCF_000299155.1 of Elephantulus edwardii. Lineage (NCBI taxonomy): Eukaryota > Metazoa > Chordata > Mammalia > Macroscelidea > Macroscelididae > Elephantulus > Elephantulus edwardii. The sequence goes on from NW_006399786.1 coordinate 1,175,661, forward strand.
TGATACCTTTGAGTTGTAGCATTGGAAAAGAGTACTGAACATCCTATAGATGACCAAAAGAACATGTCTCAGATAAAGTCAGAATGCTCTTTGGAAGCAAAGATGAAGAGGTTTTGCCTCACATACTTCAGGCGTATCACTAGGAGAGGCTATTTCTTGGAGAGGTACATGATACTCGGAAAGGCAGCTTGTTGGCCGAAGAGAGGCAGACCCTCAACCAGATGGATTGAAACAATGACTGCCATTATGGATTCTAATATGTCAGGAAGTATAAAGACAGCACAGGCTGGCCAGAGTTCAGATTTGTTGTTCATTGGGTCACTGTGGGTCATACTCTATTGAATGGCACTGAACAACAACAGCCACCAAATAAAACCCAAATAAATCTGTCTTGATTGAGGTGTAACCAGAATGCTCCTTTGGAAGCAAGTATGGTAAGATTTCATCTCACATACTTTGCGAATGTTATCGGGAGAGGGCAGTCCCTATAGAAAGATATCATTCTTGGTAAAGCAGAGGGTCAGCAAAAAAAAAAAAAAGAGGAAGCTGCTAAATTAAACGGACTGATGTAGTGTCCGGGGGTAAAAAATGGACTTATGCATAGCGGAGATTGTGGGGTGGGCTCAGGACTAGGCAGAATTTCTTTTATATGAGGTCACTATGAACCAGAGGTGACTTGATGGCATGAAGTAACAACAGTGTCCTGGAGGATTTATCTTTAGAATAAATAAATAAATGTTAAGGTTTGTCATGCACAAACTAGTTTATTTTAGGTAGTCATGGCAAGACAAGAGAGTAAAACCTCTAGACATTCATTTAGCATTGTTGTTGTCAGGAAGAGTTGCTTTTACTTAGAGGAAAAGGTGATTAAAACTCATACCACATATTTTGGGCATGCTATCAGGAGACACTAGTTCTTGGAAAAAGACTTCCTGTTGGGAAAGGTGGAGGGCCACAGGAAAAGAAGAAGGCTGTCAGTGAGGTGAATCAACAAAATGGCAGTAAGAGTGTGCTTGAGTGTGGCTGACTTCACGAGGAGAGGGCAGGAGAGGACAAGTTTCCAGTGCGTTGCACATAGAGTCACTTTGAATTGTAGTTCTCTGGATGATATCTAACAAAATTTGTTTGTTATATGCCATAGAGTCACTTTCAACCCATAGCAACCCCTGCTCTATCCTGTGCCAACCTTATTGTCTCTGACACACCTACCCCCATTACTCCAATTACTGAATCAATCCATTTGATTGAGGATCTTCCTATCTTTCACTGTCCCTATACCCTCCCAGACATGATGTCCCTCTCAAAGGACTGGTCCCTCCTTGTAACATATCCAAAGTAAGACAGACGAAGCTTCAGAATCCTTGCCTCCAAGGAGAAGCACGGTTTCACCCTTTCCAGGATGAAACCTTTTGTTTTCCTAGCAGTCCATGGTATATTCAACACTCTTATCCAGCACCACAGCTCAAAGGCATCAATTATATTTCTATAATCCCTAATGATTGTCGAGCTCTCTGACACATAGCAAACAATTGCAAAGACCATAGCCTGGATCAAGCACACCTTAATCTCCAGACGGATATCATTGCTCCTCAGTACTCTAGAGAGGTCCCTCACAGCTGACTTTCCCAATGCAATTTGTCTCTTGACTTCCTGGCTGGTGTTACCAAGAGTGTTGACTGTGTAGCCAAGCAAACTAAAACTGTTAACTGTCTCAATCTCTTCACCATCCATAATGATGCTGCCAATTGGCCCAGTGGTGAGAATCTTTGTTTTCTTCATGTTGAGCTTCATTCCATATTGAATGCTGCAGTCCTTGACCTTCTGCAGCAAGAGCTTCAAGTCTTTTCCAATTTCAGCAAGCAGGGTTGTGTCATCTGCATAATGCAATTTGTTGATGTATCTTCCTCCAACAGTCCCCTTCATAGAGTCCAGTCTCCTGGATAATCTGTTCTGCATACAGATTGAAAAGCTATGGAGACAGAATACATCCCTGATGACACCCTTCCCGATTTTGAACCATGCAGTGTCTCCTTGCTCTGTTCTGACGACTGCCTCCTGGTTCAAGTATAGGTTTTGCATAAGCACAATCAAATATTTGTTATGCTATTCCCATTCTTCTCAGAGTCAGCCACTGTTTGTTATGATCCAAAAAGCCTTTGCATAGTCAATGAGACACAGATGGACGTTTCTCCGATACTCTCTGCTTTCAGCCAAGAGCCATCTAACATTAGCTATAATATCCCTAGTACCATGGTTTAAATCAGGGCTAATTAGGGTGTGACACATTTATGTCTTGCTTGCTACCTGTGTTTCTAGGCCCATTGATTAAAACTATGGAAATTATTTTGGTAACATATTTATGCTTTGTTAACTTATAGAGATTCAATAAATGATTCTTTATTTTACCATCTAGCAAAGAAAGTTATTTTGATGTACATTATTGTCGAACACACACACACATTATTGTCAAAGTTAAAACTAGTGACTTGTAGTTAAGGATCAGAGAACACTATAGACATATGCATGTTTCTATTTTTAAGTTTAAAAGTTCTCTTTTGCTAAGAGAAAGATATCTATTTGTGTTTTATCAGCTATGTAAAAGCATTCGACTATGTGCATTATAATGAATTCTAACTAACACTGAGGAAAATGGGAATCTCATCACACTTAATTGCGCTCATGTGAAACTTATAACTAGACCAAGAAGCTGTTGTCTGAACAGAGCAGGGAACATTGCTTAAAATCAAGAAAAAGTATGTATCAGGGTATATGCTTTTGCCATACTTGTTCACTTATTCAACTTGTATGCCTAGCAAATCTTTCATGAAGCTGGACTTTGTAAAGAATAACACAGCATCAGGACTGGTGGAAGATTCATCAACTACCTGTGTTATGCATGATACAACCTTGCTTGCTGAGAGTAAGGAGGACTTGAAACATTTGCTGAAGATAAGAAACTATAGACTTCAATATGACTACTTCTCATCGTCAAGAAAATAAAAATCCTGACCACTGGGTCAATAAGCAGTATCATAATAGATGGAGAAAAGATAAAAAATTATCAGCTATTTTCTCTTACTTGGATCCATAAACACCCTTGGCACCAGCAGCAAGGGCATCAAAGGACATGTTGCATGAAGAACATCTATTGTCAGAGACTTCTCCAAAGTGCCAAAAAGCCGTGATGTCAGTTTAAAACTAAGGTTAAAGACATGGCACCTGATCCAAGCCATGAACTGGTCAACTACTTACTATGCATCTGAAAGTTGAAAAATGACTTAGGATGGCAAAAGAAGAATTGATGCCTTTGAGTTGTGTTATTGGAGAAGAGTATGAATGATCCATGGACTGCCAAAAAAACAAACATGTCTTGTATAAAGTGCAATAAGTGTTCTCCTTAGAGCCAGAGATGATGAAGCTTCATCTATGCTGTTAAGAGAGGCTAGTCCTTGTAAAAAGACATCATGCTTGGGAAGGTGGAATGTCAGTGAAGGAGCAGAAGACCATCAGTGAGATAGATTCACACAATGGGCTCAAGTGTGAGAGATGAGGAGAACAGCATAAGGTAGGGCAGGGTTCAGATCCATTGCTTACAGAGTTCCTATGATTCATGGTTAACTCAGAGATGCCTAACAACAGAGACAACAACTTTACACTACAAGCAATTTACATAAAGATTTTAAAATACTATAAAAATGTAAACAATATTATAGAAATATACATAATAGTCCTCTCCTGCCTTCCTCTCCTGCGCCGTCCCTCCAACCTCCCAAGCATGATGTCCCTCTCTAAGGACCGGTCTCTCCTCACCTCTATGAGGTGGATTGATTCAGTGACTGGGATAATTGGGATGGGAGTGTCGGAGACAGTGCGATTGGCACAGGACAGAGCGGAGTTTAGGGCTGTTGTACATAGGGTCACTATGAGTCGCAAGCCACTCGGCACATAACAACAACAACAACATAATAATGACCTACATTACATAACAACAATACAACATAACAACGTAACACATAACAACAACAACAACATGATAATGACCTATATGCATCTCTGATGAATAGCAAGCGATTGCAAAGACCATGGCCTGTATCAGGCACACCTTAGTCTCCAGAGAGACATCATTGCTCTTGAGTACTTTAGAGAGGTCCCTAACAGCAGACTTTCCCATCGCGATACGCTTTTTGATTTCCTGACTGCTGGTGCCAAGAGTGTTGACTGTGGAGCCGAGCAAACTGAAGCTGTGAACAATCTCAATCTCTTCGCCATCCATCCTGACACTGCCAATTGGTCCACTCGTGAGAATCTTTGTCTTCTTGACATTGAGCCTCAGTCCATACTGAAGGCTACAGTCCTTGACCCTTCACAGCAAGTGCATGAGGTCCTCCTCAGTTTCAGCAAGCAAGGTTGTGTCATCTGCATAACGCAGATTGTTAATAGATCTTCCACCAATCCTGATGCCACAATTCTCCTCATAGAGCCCAGCCTCTCTGATAATCTGCTCTGCATACATGTTGAAAAGGTATGGAGACAGGATGCATCCCTGGTGTACACCCTTCCCCATTCTGAACCTGTTAATAGATATGGTCAATTCCACCAGCTATTCTGGTATTCTGGGAGAAAGATGAGCAATCTCTTCCTGTAAGATTTACTGTCTCTGAAAACCCACTAGAGGATCAACTATGAGTCAGTTCCTACTGTATGCCACACAACAACAACTGTACATGAATATATTTATGTGGCTTCCAAACATTCATATGCACAAATGCATAAATTAATATTCATATACATCTGACCTTCACACCTTCGCATTCATTCACATATGCAAGCTTTTCTTTATACAATTAGGGATGAACTTGGGTGATAACAACGGGTCAGTGCTTGATTGTTAACGAAAAAATAGCCAGTTTTAAGTGACCTAGAAGTTCTGTGGAACAAAGAACTGATGAACTCCTCCATAACCTACAAAACCCTCTGGGGCCGTTCTAGTCTGTCATTGATCTAGTCTGTCATGGGATCCTTACGAGTTAGCATTGACCTAGCATGTACCTAACAGCATACATCTAGGGCAGCTATGTAAAACTCTAAACTCTCACTATCAAATCTATTCTGACTCTTGGTGACCCTATGGGTTGTGGATCTTTATGAAAGTGGACTGCCTGAACCTTTCTTCCTCAGAATGACTAGTGGTTTTAAACCATAGATCTTTGGATTAGCAATTGACTGCTTAAACTATACCACCAAGGTTCCTTACCAGTGTCCAACAAGGCTGAATAAATATTGTCCCAGACCACAAAGTTGTTAAGTGATGAACCTAGAATTCAGATCTGAGTCTGTGTTTCTGTAGCTTAGAAGCCTGAATTCTTTTTGCCTGTAACCTTTCTGGATTACATCTTGGATTGAGTCTCTCACTAAAGTTCTATCTGGTCCATTTCAGAAATCTTCTCCATTTCTGTGTTCCACTCTTGTGACCCCTTTTTTTCCATCTGTTCTTCCTTTCCCCTAACAGCACATGTAAGCGTGTTAGATCAGGGATCAGTGACTCACAGAAAAAAAGATACCTTTCCAGTGTTGTGTGTCTCACTGTGCGATTCCAGGAGGGAAACTGGACCAACATTCCAGGAATCTGAATCTTGTGCTATTCCATGCTCTTGAATGTTGAATTGATATCTAATTCTCTGTTCTTCATATAAAGATCTGTGAAAGTTAATGGGATTAAATGTAAAATGGTATTTTTTCCATTGGAGCAGAATTTCAACTATGGCCCAAGGGTGAAGGAGAATGTTCCTAGTTCCTTATGCCATATGTTTAGACAACTGAGAAGCTCATTGAAGGGGGCATTGCAGAGAAACTGGCCCTATCCTGGTCACAACCACTCCTCAATTAAAGTGGTCACTGGTGGTGTGTTTGGTTACCAACAGCAAAAACAGAATGAGAGGAAATATCCAAGAGGCCTATCCCAGTAATACTGAGCCAGCCGGAAACAGGGAGTAGATTGCGATTCTTAGTGTTGCCTTAGCCAGAAGATAAGCTGAACTTCCCTTCTTCCAACACAGAGATAGAGACTCAAGAAGAAAAACTACCAGATGAAGCAGGGTTTAATATTTCTTCTCCTTTTCACCATTTGCACGCACCACACTAGTATTCCGGATTTCTAAGTAAGAAGAATTGGTCCCCCTTTTACCTGTTGATCTGAGAGCAGAGCACTGCTGGAAGCAGAGAGGAGAAGCTCTGAATACAAAAGGTACAGACAAACATAGATATCACAGACTTGGGATGTGAGGCCACCTGCTGGAGGCCGGTGAACAAGCTGAAAGTATTAACATCTTTTCCTCTTGAAATTATAGTTTCCACCAAGAGCCACTACTGTCAGTGGTCTCTTCTTAGATGCCAATTTCACACAGGTAGGGCACAAAAATGCCACTTCCATTCATCTGAAGCCTCTGGGCAATAAGCTAGGAGAGCAACTCTGGTGCCCCAGGAAGAAGGCTGCCACCATGCCTGGTCACAGCCCTCCTTTATCCTCTCTTCACTTGTCCAACTAGAGTTAAAAAGAGCATGCATAACATTCTAGATTAATGCTCACTCCAACTGTGAGGGTCCCAGCTCTGGTTTCCTTTGAGAGTTAAAAAAAGGATAAGAAGAGTTTTAGATCGTACAAGAGATTAAAGTTATCACGTGAGCTAGGGTTGCATCCGAACGGTACCAATAAACCCCAATCAAACCCATTGCCATCTAATAGGTTCTGCCTCATAGCAATCATTCTGTCAGATTCCCAAGACTGTAAGTCTTGATTCGGAGTAGGAGACGAGAGAGACTGCCCATCTTTCTCTCAAAGAGCACCTGGAGCAGCTTGATACGCTACAAACCAGGGCTTCTTGCTGGGTACCAACAGGGACAACAAAACAATGGAATGTGTCTGAAATCCTATCCCGGAAACTTCTACTCACTCCGTGGAAAAGCAGGGTTGACTTTTGAAAAATAAGTGAATATTAAAACTATGTCTGTACCAAGATGCACAGCATCAACTGACCTATTAATACTTAGCTCTTTAACCTGGTGGAGCAAGTTTACGACGTTGTTGTGATAATAAAGTGGTATTTTCTTTCACACTTTCCCACCTTGATGGCATGCCTCTACAAGTCTACGTTGTAAGTTAACACATCTGATCTTACAAGAAGCTTAAGTCTGTGTGGCATGTTTTTAAGCGATACTTTCCATGTTTCTGAAGTGAGAAGATAGCACTTTAGAAAAAGTGTGCCAGTTATCTGCTCTTCCTCAGCATACATTTTTATTGGTTTCTATTGAATCAAGGCTATTTTTTCCTTTTAGAAATAGCAAGTTCCTGGATAGTGCAAATGGTTAATGCACTCAGCTGTTAACTGAATGGATGGAAATTTGAGTCCACCCACGGACATTTGGAAGAAAAGCTTGATCTACTTCACGGAAATCAGCCATTGAAATGCTATAGAGCAAAGTCCTACTGAGACACACGAGGAGGAGTCAGAACTGATTTGACAGTAAAGGATGTGTGGTAGGTAGGAGGTGGGGAGGTTAGAGGACCGAAAGAAAGAAATACCAGATCACGCTTTGCAGGGCTCTGTGGGCAATGGAAGCCATTCGTGGTCTGATACCCTGTTTATGAGTTTGGGAAATCCCCAAATGCTGATGTGACCAACTCTATAACCAGAGACCACTGGAGGTTTTTAGGTCTTGTTCTGTTATTGAGGTTAGACGCATAGAAAAAAAAAAAAAATACAAGAAGCCCGAGCAGAGCTGACTCAGGAAGTAAATTGATTCTAGCCACCTCAGAGTCCCAGGAAAGTCAGCAGAGGTCCCAGGGTGGGGTGGGGGTGGGGCGTCATAGGAGCTGGGAGGTCCCTGGGGGGCTACTCTGGAGGCTGGCTGAAAGGAGTCCACAGGGTTCCTGAGAACAAGCTATGTTCTGGATTCCTCTAGTAAAACAAGCAGGTTTTCCCCTGCCTCCTACACCTTTACCACACCTCCTAGGGAACCCCCTCAACAGGCTGTCTGCTCACACGAGGCTAATTTTATCTGGGGAAAAGTCTCCCTGGGTATGAATGGGGAAATCACACTAAACCCTTCATAAACCCAAACACTCTAAAATGACCTTCAAATTAGACTCTCCAGGTGCAAGGTTTGACCCTGGGTTTCATTTGGACCAGTGAATTCAGCAGAAAGCACATTCTGCTCTAAATTCCAAGATCCTGCTTGTTGACAACTCGTCCCCATGCTCCGCTTTGGTCTGATAGCATGGGGACTGTAATTGAGGGCATCTCAGTCAAAAGCAAAATAGTTGGTGTGTGGCAGCCTCTTTATTAATGACAGTCACATTCAGATAAGAAACAGGAGTTAGAAGTGCATCTCTGTATGCTTATTGTTACATTAAATCCAGTGGCCATCAAGTCGATGATGACTCATGGTGACCTCATGTGTGTCAGAAGAGAAACTGTGTTTCACAGGCTGCTCAGTGGCCAATCTTTCAAAAGTACATAACCAGACCTTTCTTGCAAAGCACTTCTGGGTACAGTCAAATAGCCAGCATTTCAGTAGGCAACCAACTGCATTAACCAATCGTATCTATATATCCACCTATATACTAGCTAGCTATATCAAATCAAATTATCTGTTATTCAATTCCTTGTTGTTGTCTAAATTCTAAGGAGTTGTGTTGCCAACTCAAAAGCGTGCAGTTTGAAATCACCAGCTAATTCATGGGAGAAAGATGGCAAATCTTCTGTGTGATCGTGTGTCTCTGAAAACCTACTAGAGGTTCAGCCAACAGCTCATTTAGTCCCTCTCTCTACTTGCTGCCTTTCATCCCTATATTGGGTTGTGTAGACCATGGGGACTGAGACCACACAGCTTTGATCATGTTTGTATCCTTGTAGCAGAGCTCATTGCCGACAGAATGAGTGGTAGAAAACAACAGTAAGACAGGAAAAGACCAGTTTGAGCTACTTGTGACAGCATTGAAAACTGAGGCTCTCTCAGAACCTGCTGAAATGTCTACAGTACAAGATTTTCACCTTTGCTTTGGAAAGTGAGGCCTGGACGAGATACGTGATTTGTCCTGGACCACTGTCTCACAGAGCTTAGGTTTCCAGGAACCTGTACTTAAGCAGTTGGGGTCCCATATTTGAGAGGTAGCACAGGCACAGTCCCAGGAGGGTATCTGTCCAGGGTGGGCTACCCACACAATTTGCCCTTGAGGCAAAAGACTGCAGGGAGACTAAGCATAGCAGAGTGAAGAGAAATTCCTCATCTATTTGCCCTTTAAATCCCAAACACCCATTATGGATAGAAAGGAAGTCAATAGGAAAGCCTTTATCTTGCTTGATTTACAAATCAAACTTGGAAAGCTGAGAAACTGTGAGTCACTCACCCCCTTGTTCACACTCTTCATTCATTCCACAGGCCTCACAGCCTCCAGAGCCATGCGGGGGCTCCTCTGCTATGGAACAACGAAATGCTAGGGACATAAATAATGGTTACTGTCAACATTGAGAGAAATGGACCCTTCCACATAGAATAAGGTAGAACCTATCTATCCATCTCTTTATTCAGGAATCATCTGTGTGACTGGCAGGTGTGACATGAAATAGAAAAACAAGAATGGAAATAGGTTTTTAAGCATGGAGGCCAAGAGTAAAATTTCTGTGGCAATCCACCCTCCACCTCATCCAATAGACTTCCTGTTGTTTCTGTCAACCAATTGATAAAGAGCGCCTATCATTTCACAGGAGAGCTCAGGTGGCCTAGGGGTGAGAACCTGCACTGTAATCCCAAATCCACCAGCTTCTCTTCAGAAGGATGCCCAATCTCCTCTCATCAGATTATTTGCCTCTGAAAACCCGCCAGAGAGTCAGCTATGGGCCAGTTCCAATTGGATGGTACACAACACCACCACCAGGTCCCAAGCATCTCTTACAGAAATTTTCCAAGAGCAGATGATGGCATAAAAGGTACAAAGAGACCCTAAATTTCCAAACTTTCTCTTAGTTTTAGGAAATGTCATTCTCCTTACAGAAGAGCATCTCTAAATATCAGCCTGTAGGATTCAAATCACTGTCTTTACCCTCTTTGGGACCTCCAATTTAATATTCTGTGGTGGGCTGGCCAACACTAAGGACCCTAAAGCCAATATTAACCTGCTGTTGTTAGCTGCTACTGAGTATTACTGATAACAACCCTGTGAACAATAGATCTAATTCCTGTTTTACTTGCTCCATTCTCACTGTCTCTGCCATACCTGAGCGCATTGCTGCAGTCACTGTGTCAGTCCATCTGGTTGAGGGCCTTCCTCTCCCTCACTTCCTCTATCGCTGACCCTCCATCTTTCCAAAGATGATGTCTTTTTTCCAAGAAATGACCCCTCCTAAAAAGTTACCCGAAGTCTGTCAGATGAGTTTCACTGTCTTTTCACGCCCTTTCTGCGCTGAACACCTTGAATACTCTGGCTGTACCTTCTTCAAGACATGCTTGTTTGTATTTTTGATAAACTGTGTAATATTCAGTATTCATCTTCAGCACCACAGGTCAAAGGTCTCAATTCCTCTTCTTCTGTTATTATTCATTGTCTTGTCTCAGACGCATAAAAATTTATTGAAAGACCACAGCATAAGTCAAGCTCACCTGAGAAAGATTAACAGCACCCCTCAGGTTTATGCTGTTCCTCTAAGTAACTCTCTCTCCCAGGAGATTACACAAAAGGCAAACATTTATCCCTTTTTGTTTGGTTCCATGTGAGCATTTCCTCACCCCTGTCTGTGTATGGCTAATAAATTGTATAGGATGCATCCAGTTAAGTCAAGGGAGCAACACAGCCCTCTTCTACAGCAGTGCCCCTGGGCCTATAAGTAAGTTCAGGTTGAGAAGCTGACTTCTTATGAGCTCCCAGCTGCAGAGAAGGTGAAACCTAATAAATGCACACATCAGGGAAACTCATCTGAGAATATATGCAAGGATGGAGTGCTCAGTAAGTTAAGGCAAGCACAGGCCTACTTGTGCTTGCTTGCTAGGCTTGAGTTTACAGTCTCAAGCTTTTCACCACATCCAAAATCCCATTCTAGGTGTGAGTGGAATCTGTTTCTCTCCAGACTCCACAGCCTCTTCCTATAATCCTTAATAGTGATAGGCCTTTAAGCAAGATGAGCACAGGCTGGCTTATTTAACAGTATTGAACCAGTCTGCATGTTGTGGGTGGTGTTTTTTTGTTTTTTTTTTTTGGTGGGGGTGTTGTTTTGTTTTTGTTTTTTATCACATCAAAGATGTAATGAAGTCCATGGGGAATTGTTTATTTGCAGCTTGTAAGCACAAATAAGAAAATTGCTCGTATCATTCCAGATTATTCCATAAGCCTAAGTAAGCCCATGCTTACCTTTCTTATTGGGTAAGCCACCCCTTCACCAACCTGAGAACTGCATTTCAGGGCTGTCAAGACAAGAATATTTCAACAGTACACAACAGATAAAATCATACAAGAAGCTTAGCATCGAATCGGAAACATCCTTAATTAGTAATATTGTTAGATGACTTTTGATGTCATGCTTTTCTTCATTTACTAGGTATAATATAAATTAGCCCAAATATTATACACTTCCTGCTCATATTTTTTGACCCTTTTCCTAGTAGGTGTTAATTAAGGATATCAACCCTTCACTTCTCACATTTATTGTCTGTATTCTTTTTCCAGTTTATTCTGTGACACGTTATTTTGCATATGGATATTTGGCGTACAAAAAAGGAAAATAAATTTCAAAATATTGCCTTTGGTTCAAAACCAATTGATAGCTGACCCTCAGCATGGTTTTGAGAGACAGTAAATCACACAGATGTCCCATCATTCTCCTGCAGGGCTGCTGGTGGATCCAAAAGGCAGAGAAGGATGCATTAGCAGCTCATCGTCCTATGGACGAGGCAACCAGAGCTACAGGCCAAAAATTCATGTGCAACATAGTGTATCTCACAAAGTATCTCTTGTGTATTAAAATAAGCAAAACATAGAATATGTTTTATGAAGAAAATATGTCAATCTTGCTTATGCTGTGATTCAGTACAAAATCCATCCATATTCTGTAAAGCTTTTATGGTTTCGGGATCTGTTACTTAGTTAATATGACATAGTGACTCTAACAATGTGCTTAAGTGAATCCGAGATAGTGAGGATGGCACAGGATAGGACAGGACTCAAGTCTGTTATTTACAGGGGCACTGTGAGTCATACTCAATGACATCTAATGGCAACAATAACAACATGATACTTATTTAGGAATCATTCTTTAAACAAGTTTTATAATAGTCTTTTGTTTAAAAAAGCAAAATGTGTTTATTTTCTAAATTTATACATTTATGTTTTAATACAATCATGTCTGTCTTAACAGGAAGCCACTCTATATTTATGTGTGGAACTTTGAAGTTTGTCATATCCATGTTGTTGTTGTTGTTATGTGCCGTCGAGTCGCCTGCGACTCATAGCGACCCTATGTACAACAGCCCTAAACTCCACTCTGTCCTGTGCCAA
>NW_006399786.1:1192534-1202586 GCF_000299155.1 Elephantulus edwardii
CAGAGTCAGCCACGGCTGGTTGTAATCCACACAGTCAAAAGCCTTTGCATAGTCAATGAAGCACAGATAGACATTCTTCTGGTATTCTCTGTTTTCTGCCAAGATCCATCTAACATTAGCTATAATATCCCTAGTACCATGACCTTTTCTAAATCCAGCCTGCACATCTGGCAGATCTCTGTTGACATATTGTTCTAAACGTTTTTGGATATTTTTCAGCAGAATCTTGCTTGTGTGTGTTATTAATGATATTGTTCTATAATTTCTGCACCCTGTTGAGTCACCTTTCTTTGGAATGGGAACACATATCAGTCTTTTCCAGTCAGTGGGCCAGCTGGTTGTTCTCCAGATTTCTTGGCACAACTTAGTGAGCACATCCAGGGCAGTGTCTGTCTGTTGAAATATGTCAATTGGGATGCCGTCAACTCCTGGACCTTGTTTTTTGCCAATTCCTTCAGAGCAATTTGAACTTTCTCCTTCATCACCATAGGCTCTTGCTCATATGTCATTTCTTGAAATTCTTCTGTGTCAGCCAATTCCTTCTGATACAGTGACTCTGTGTACTCCTTCCATCTTCTCTTGATACTTTCTCGATCATTTAACATTCTACCCAAAATATCCTTAAGTATTGCCACCCATGGCTTGAATTTGTTTTTCAGCTCCTTCAGTGTAAAAAATGCTGAGTGAGTTCCGCCCTTTTGATTTTCTGACTCCAGTTCTCTGCTCATTTCATTATAGTATCTTGCTTTGTCATCCCGGGCTGTCTTTTGAAATTTTCTGTTCAGTTCTTTGATTTCTTGATTTCTTCCTTTAGCTTTGCCTTTTTGGCACTCTAATGCAATATTCAGAGTCTCATCTGATATCCATCTTGGTCTTTTCTTCTTTTTCAGCCTTTTTAATGATCTTTTGCATTCTTCATGGACGATTTTCTTGATATCCTCCCAGAGCTCATTTGGTCTACATTCACTGGCGCTCAAGGCCTCAAACCTGTTCCTGATATGGTTTTGAAATTCAAGTTGGACAGACTTAAGGTCAAATCTTGGTTCTCCTGGACTTGATTTAATTTTCCTCAACTTCAGCTTGAACTTGAATATGAGTAGTTGGTGGTCTGTCCCACAATCAGCACCAAGCCTGGTTTTCACTGGTGATATTAAGCTTCTCCAGCAAGTCTTTCCACAAATATAATCAATTTGATTCCTATGCATACCATCAGGTGAAATCCATGTGTATAGCCTACATTTATGTTTCTTATAAAAGATATTTACAATTAATAAATCATTGAATGTGAAGAACTCTATCATTCTATCTCCAGTCTCATTTCTCTCACTGAGCCCATGTTTTCCAGCTCCTGATCCTTCTTCCTTGTTCCCAACTTTTGTGTTCCAATTGCCCATTATTATCAATGCATCTTGATTGCGTGTTTGATCAATTTCTGACTGCAAAAGTTGGTAGAAATCTATTTCCTTCTCTTTGGCTCTAGTTGTTGGTGCATATATTTGAATTACAGTGAAATTCACTGGACTTCCTTGTATGCGTGTGGATATTATCCTGTCGCTCCCCACACTGTATTTCAGGATGGATCTAGAAATGACTTTTTAATTATGACACCAATCCAATTTTTTCCTCACCTTCTCATCCTTAGCATAGTAAATCAAATTTATTCAAAATGTCCCATGCCAAGCCATCTCATTTCGCCAATACCTAGTATGTCAATATTTATGCATTCCATTTCTTTCTTAACAGTGTCCAATTTTCCCACATTCATGCTTCTCACATTCCACGTTCCAATCACTAGTGTCTGCTTACAGCTGTTCCTTCTTCTCTGTATTTCCATTTCTAAGATCGCAGTATCAATTGCTATGTCTGCTAGTCCAACATGTAGCAGGGGGTGAGCAGCAATATTGACTCTATTGGTCATTTTTATATCTGTGCAAATGTCTTTCATCTGCTGTTTTCAGTGGAGTGCTTTTCTATACTATTATAAATATTTAAAAATTAAGACAGACTAGGAAGACGGATTGGCCATCCACTTCTGAAATGACAGGCTTTCGAAAACCAACAACATGTTTATTATTATTGTTGTTGTTGTTAGGTGATTTGGTTCCAGCAGATGCTTATAATAACCCTACAAACACCAAGACGATGAATTATCCCTCACCATTACTGAGCCATTTTCATAAACTCTGCTGTGCTAATAAAGCTCACTATGGCGGTCTCTGTCCAAAAATATTAAGTACCTTCAACCTAAGTTACCTGACTCAAAAGCCTCCTCAAACATGAAACTTCTATGCCTTTCTTTCCTTACCTCCAAAGTAGAACTCTTAGAGAGTCTGTCTCATACAGCCAATGAATATCTGGTGCATTGTAAGTGCTCAGAAATATTGGCATGCAAAATAATAATTATAGTAATAATTGCAAAGATTATGTTGTGGCTGTGTATCATAGAGTTGGAATCAACCCACAGCTGATTCTCCAGTGTGTTCTCAGAGGAAGTTAATCACATGGGAAGAGATTGCCCATCCAGCTCCCGTGGCACAGCTGGTGACCTCAAACTGCGTGCCTTTGGGATTGCAGCACAGCTTCTTGCCACAAGAGCTCCCTTTTATAATAAGATTATATTTATTATTAAGAAAAAGAATAAATCTTTATTGATATCTTAGTAAATGCCTACAAGGATTTTTTTTAGAGTTACCCTAAAATACTTTTGTTAGGTGCCATTGAGTAGTACAGTATATAGCCACCCTATGAACCACAGATCTGAATCCTGTCTTATCTTGTGCTATCCTCACGCTTCCTGGCCCACTAGAGCCCAAGTCATTTCTTTGCAAACCCTCTGTCTTTCCAAGCATGATGTCACTCCCCAAGGAAAAGTCTCTCCTAGGAACATGCCCAAAATATGTGAAGTGAACTTTGTCATCTTTGCCTCCAAGAAGTTGTGGATTCACTTTCTCCAAGACATAATTTTTCTTTTCACTGTCCATAGCTGTCCGTTACTCTTCTCCAGCACCACAGTCCTACTTCTCTCACCCCTACTCATTGTCTATCTCTTGAATACTAGCAAGTAATAAGAAAGACCATGGCCTGAATCAGACACACATTCCTCCTTAAACTGACCTCAGTGCTCCTCAATAATTTGGAGAGGTCCCTGGCTACGGACTTTCCCAGTACAATATGTCTCCTGATTTGTTGACTGCTGGTGCCAAAGATGTTGATTGTGGATCCAAGTAAGATGAAGTTGTTGACAGTATCAGTTATGATATTATGTATTGTCCAGTGGTAAGAATTTTTGTTTTCTTGATGTTGAGATCCAATCCATATTGAAAATTGTATGCTTTGGTCTTCTACAAGTGCTTCAAGTTCTCTTCACTTTCAGCTAACAAGATAGTGTCATCTGCATTATGTAGGTTATTGATGAGTCTTCCTCTGATCTTGATCGCCACATTCTTCTTCATAGAGTACAGCTTCTCAAATAATTTGTTCAGCATATAGATTGCATAGGTATGGAGAGAGAATACAACCCTGACACACTCCCTTAATTTCAAAACATGCGGTGTTCCCTTGCTCTATTTGCACAATAGCTTCTCAGTCCAGGTATAGGTTTCACCTGAGCACAATTAAGTGCTCTGGACTCCCATTCTTCTCAGTGTGAGCCGCCAGTTATGATCCATCCAGTCAAATGCCTTTGCATAGTCAATAAACCAGAAAGACTTTCTTCTGGTATTCTTCACTTTCAGCTCCGATCTATCTAACATCAACAATGGTATCCCTGCTGCCATGGTCTCTTCTAAATCCTGCTTAAACTTCTGGCAATTCTCTATGCAGTGTTGAACTGTTCTAGTTGTTTTATATACTCTTCAGCTGTATTTTGCTTGCATATAATATTATATTGTTCTATAGTTTACACATTCTGTTAAATCATCTTTCTTTCCTTTTCTTTTTTTTTTTATCATCTTCCTTGGGAATGAAAACAAACATACAGACCTCTTCCACTCCATTTGCCAGACAGCTGTCCTCCAAATTTCCTGGCATAGGATGATGAGGGTATCCAGGACTGCATCTGTCAGTTGAAACAAGTCAATCTTCATCTAATGAATTCCTGGGGCCTGGTGTCTTTGTTTTTTTGCTTGTTTGTTGTTTTGTTTTGTTTTGTTTTTTCCCAATGCCTTCAGTGCAATATCCACTTCCTCCTTCATTACCATTGGCTCATATGGTACTTCCTGAAGTTTTTCATTGTTGGTTCTTTTTGGTACAGGGTGACTCTGTATTCCCTCCATCTTTTTCCTAAAATGTAGGTACATTTATTATCTTTTTTTTTTGCGATAGAACAGCATAAATAACAGGGGGCCAGCAGTTCCCATAACTGAAGGCCTCAAGCCATGCCTCTCTGAGTATATTATCCTTTCTAAAATTCTCTTTTTCTCACACTGTCCTTGAATAGGAACTGTGTTATAACTGACTCCCCCCCCCCAAACAGATTTTTCTAGGCCATAAATCTCACATGAGGAGGTTGTGTCTCTTTCTGCCAAGGAGCTGCTGGTGGATTTGAACCATCACAGGATGGTAGCCTGTGAGTTATTGGTGCAACTTTCTAAGGAATTGGCCACCAGAGCTCTCTCCTCTTTTTAACAGGTGAAGGATTTAATCATAGAATTTATTTTGTTTCCGGTTTGGCTTTAACTGATTTTCTTACTGTTTAGTTGGTGAGGAGTCTCAGTTTTGAGTACCAGCCCTACCGGGAGCATCCCTCATCTCAGCTTCTTGGCCCTTCCTCTCTGTCTTCCTCGGAGGTCTCCACGTTGGGGCATCCCTCTTTTTTTCCGTGTATGTGTACTTGTTCTTTGCCTCCTCTGCTTGTTCCTTTTTATTTAAAGGATGGGAGAGGTGTTTGGGGGTTAGTAATGGTGGTTTGGGTGAAAGTTTACAAAATAAATTAGTTTTCCGTTCCAAATCTTAAATACATTTTATTCAGTAATATATGTTAAAAGACGTTCAGTGCCAAAGTATGGGGCAGAGCTGAAGCGACTTGTTCTGAGGGATTTAGTGAACAGCAGATATGCTCCAGTACTCACTTGGTAAGTGTGGTGTGATTTCATCTGGCCAGTCTGACTCCACAACCAATTCTGTTGGAACCACTATGCCTACAGCCTCCCCTTGTCGCTCCATAAGAAGTTGTTGTTAGGTGCCTTCAAGTGAACGTAACTCAGAGCAACCCTATGATCTAAGCCCATTGTCTCAATTGCTGACATTTAAGCCCATTGCTGTAGTCACTGTATCAATTCACCTGGTTGAGAGTCTTCCTGTCTTTCATTGTCCCACCACCTGTCCAAGCATGATGTCCCCTCCTAGGAAAGGCTATGCCTAGCACACAAGGTATATGAGACAAAGTTTTTTCATCATTTTGTCTAATAAGTATTCTAACTGTCCTTTCTCCAAGACATATCTGCTTGTTTTGTTGGCAGTCAAGTACTCTTTCCAGCACTGTAGTTTAAAGGCATCAAGTCTTCTTCTGGTCCCAAGTTGTCTCTCTTGGACTGCTTTCTGCAGTCTTGAAGCCCAACACTTAGGAACAGACAAACCTAAAAAAGAGAACTCTCTCACTAACTTTCACAACCTTAAAAGAAACAAGGTATGTTTTGTCTTAAGCTGGTGACCACTATATGCACACCATGAGGCTGGCATTCATGACATTGCCTCCCTGCCTACACTTACAGGTTCATTTTGCCCACTTTTTTTTTTGTATTTACAAAAATATTTAATGATACAGAAATTCAAATGTTAAATGAAATACACTGGATAGTAATGGACACATACAGTGGGACATAAATTTTGTAAAAAAAAAAATCCACACATAATCCACACACACACACATTCATGTACAGAAAAATACCAGAGGAAACACAACACATGCATTAGCTGTGTGGCGAAGGCCTTACAGGTAATTTTTTATACATAGTTTGTTCATGCAATGCTGCCTGTAAGTAGGAGGGAGAGGTGTGGCTATGGCTTCAAACATCATTCAAAACCGGCTGTGAGGAATGCAGTTGTGTCCCTGCCTTCCAGCTGAAAGGCTAGTGGTTCAAACCCACCCAGCAGCACCTCTGGAGAGAGACCTGACAGATTCCAAAAGGTCACAGTCTTGAAAACCGCATGGTGTTCTAATCTGCACACGGGGTCACTGAGTCAGAATTGACTCAATGGCAACTACTCTGGGAATCACACACGCGCAAAGATGAAGTTCTTATAAAGAATAATAATGTAGCACACTCTGGAGCTGACCCCAGGACAAACTGGGAGAAATCTCTGAAGCATCTTGGAAAAGTGTGACACAGCATCCTAGAGACAACACAAGCCCCATACAGCACCTGCAGAGCCAATGGCTCCCTCTAGTGGCGCTGCTCTTTCTTTACAGGAGGAGACTGAAGACCCAAACCCACTGCGGCCAAGGTGCTCAGGGACCCCTTGAGAATCATGGGGACCGAAGCTGTCAGTCTTTTCAGAACCTGATTCTCACAGCTTTCTCCCATGGAGTAGCTCATGGGTTTGAATCATCAACATTCTGGTGGTTGTTGACTGCTTTAATCACTGAATCATTACGGGCCTTTAGACTCAGGACAGGATATCCCTAATGGTCAAAGGAAGCTAGGCTAAAGCAAATCTGGATCTAATTTTAAAAACTAAATTACAGAGCCACCACTTTCATCCTTCAAGAGATCTGTTACTAACGGTCTGTGGTGGTGGAGTTGGGATTTGACTCTCAGCTGATCCTCCAGTGAGGTTTCAGAGGCTGTAAATTGCACAGGAAGAGACTGCCATCTATCTCCTTGGAGCTGGTGGAACCAAACCACTAGCCTTGAGACAGACAGCACAGTTCTCTACCCACTAGGCCAGCAGAGCCTCCTGATGGTGGCATACTGTTTTACCTTAGACGTGAGGAATCAGGCCCTATTTCTAATCCAGCAGCAGCTCCACCAGAGAAAGTTGTGCCGTCTCCTCCCACAAAGATTTACAGCCTGGAGGGTTATTGTGGATCGGGACCAACCTCAAAGAGTCTCTTACTTTATTTCTTTTTTTACATTTGTTTTGGTTTGGTGCAATGTGGGACTGTAAGATTCTGAAGGGCTACCACCAAGTACTTAAGACCCTGACAAAGCAACATTTTAAACAAACATAAATGTTAAGACTCACACATCCTTTACACAATCATGCTAGGAAGCATTCTTCCATATGGTCACAATACCAGTTTGAAATTCTGTCCCAGGAATTATCTCACCATCTTTAAGCAAAGAAATGGTAAGTAATGGCCCAAGTATCCTGGTTTACAAAAATCATTCCCACCTTAAAACACAAAAGACTCATCACCACCCAGGCGCAGGTGAGGGATGGCTTTCCAGTGTGGCATCACTCCGAGTGTCTTGTACCCCTCAGAGGAATTTCCAACTGGTACTGTTTGTAAGTCCAGCTGCCCAAGGTCTTTTCCAATAATCAGTCTGTCAGTCCTTCTTCTAAACCTTCTGGTTTCCAAGTTGCCCATGGCTGATCTTTAAGGATACCAGCAGTTTTAAAGAGCTTCCTGGAGATACTTTCTGTATTTGGGAGTAATTTATTAAAAAAATAGAACAACTCTTGAATTCAGAACTTTTCTCTGTTAAAGTGATTAAATTTAACAAAGCAAAGATCATGTTTTATCATCCAACACATCAATGGAAGATAACTTATTTATAAGGGACATTCAGCTATAACCACCCACTCAGAAGACAAGGAAACCGTGGTCAGGGCCCCCTCCCTCAATCTGCACATCACTCCAGTGAGGACTGAGTCAGTCTCCATGGCCCATTGTTCCCGAGATCCTGCTGGCCGGCCTCCCTTCCTCTCTGGTACATGTGTCTCCAGTTTCCCTATTTTTATCCTGATCCCAACAACCCAAGACTTTGTGTGTGTGTGTGTGTGTGTGTGTGTGTGTGTGTGTACCGTCAAATCAGATCTGACTGGTACAGGAGGAGATTGTCCCTCCTTTCCCAGCAGAGCATCTGGTGGATTCGAACCGTGAGCCTCTGGGATTGTAGTTGCATCTCCTTGTCACTAGGCCACCAGAGCTCCCCAACAACCCAAGTCTTGAAGAGTTTCTGAAGCAAGCATAATGTGTTTTTCTAGTATACATTCTACTGCTGGTGCACCTGGACAAGAAACATGATCAATCACACAGAAGACTAGGTCAAAACCCTCTTCTCAATTGTGTAATTTTAAGGCATGTAAAAGAAACTGTAAAACATTTACTACTAAACATGTTCATGAATTACACAGAAATACTGTTTCTTAGGTAAGTGCACCACTTGTGTCCACAAAACATCAAGTCTTCTGGTATCAGGTATAAGAAAAATCAAGCTCCCTGGCAGACAAATTTTTTCCCCTCTATTATTATTATTTATCATCGGTATTGGTTTATTTTTCAGTACAGTTTAGGTCTCAGGTATCGTTCTTCTTCAGGGTTTCCCTCAGAGTATCTTGCTCCAATTTTGTCTCGTGCTCCAGGAAGTCTAACATTGTAATCTGTTGAGACGTAAGGTATTGTTCCTTCAACCCCATGCTGGTTCTTGAAGACACACTGTGGGACAGAAACAGCTCCGACCAGTAGGCAGTTCACGTCTCTTAGCTCTTCTGGTGGCACAGGGGTGAGGATGCCTTTTCTCCATGTCAATCCCTCTGCAGATCCCGAATCCCACGCAGTCACAGAGCAGAGTCTGGGTGAGAAGGACAGGCCCTTTTACATAGCCTTTGACTTCATCCTGAATCTTGCAGGGCCCGACTCAGCTGGCGTTCACAGCATACATGATGTGGGTAGGGGCGACATCTGAATGCGTGATACGCAGGGCGACTGCATTGAAGGGGACCTGGTAAGGTGTCAGACCATGTAGAGGAGAGATTGACTTTGGATCTGGGGGCTGCAGCTTGCCAAGGTAACCTAAGATGGCCAATTCACGGAGTACTCTGTTATGTGATTCTCTATTTCTTGGAGTCTTTCTAAAAGTAAACTCCGATTGAACACAGATCAGCTTATGACCAGCAAACAAAACGGGACTCCTCTCTTTCTTCATCAACAAATTCCAAATTTTCCGTTTCTGGAACGTGGAAACCTCGATTTCTTATCCTGGGCTTGCCTTTTGTGTACAAGCTATCGGTATCGTCTACATACTCAGGGGTGAGGTTTGGCATGTATTTACTTCTGGCCGAACCGAACTGAACAACGTGGCTGGGCGACAGCAGTCGAATGAGATCGATGAGAAGTAAGAGGCCATTGTCTGTCACCCATCCCATTGTGTTGATGAGGAGAGGAGACTCTCTCTTGTAAATAATGAACACATACTTTATTATCTCAATATAATGTTCATAGTCGTCCCTACAAGTCGTTTTCCCGTAATATACCATTTTCTGTGGTGTCCTCTGGTGAGTGAAGGGTGAACCTAGAACTGGTTCTGTAATATTCAATAAAGAAACGCATCCAGGTGGAGTAAATTCTGTCTGTCCCAGATCACATTCCAAATAGTCAATACAAGGAATACTGTTTAACAACTGATTAATGAGATATCTATTAAACGTTGACTTTCCAATGTCCTGGCTTCCACAGACCAGAATCACAGGGCAGCCATCTACTTCTTCACAAGAAACACTGACCAACTCCTCCACTGCTGAAATAACACTCTCACTCAGCTGAACACCATTTTTTTTCTTGTTTCTCGTGATGCCAACAGACTTTAAGGTTAAATATTCCGTGTTTATGTGGGAAATTAATGCCTCTTGTGAGAAGACAGAAGATAAGCCTGGATGGCTGCTTATGAACGCTATTGTTGATGTTTTCAGGCGTTCTAGCACCACAATGGAACACAGAGGTGAAAAATACTTCATCAGCTGACATCTGTTATCTCGGGTAAGATAAGCTCTTAGTAAAATTCGGGCTTCCCTTCTTAGCTCCGTCTTGCTTTTCTCCGGCTTTGAGTAAGGGACTGCGGTGATACCCAGGAGAGAGTTGGTGTAGGTAGAGAAGACATCACAGGCAG
>NW_006399786.1:1205836-1222778 GCF_000299155.1 Elephantulus edwardii
CAGGCGCACCTTAGTCTCCAAGAGACACCATTGCTCTTGAGTACTTTAGAGAGGTCCCTAACAGCAGACTTTCCCATCGCAATACGTTTTTTGATTTCCTGGCTGCTGGTGACCATAAGTTGCTATTTTTAAATTATGAAAGTCATTAGCACTGAGAGTGAGTACTTCAGCCACTATTTAGGAACCTAAGCTCTTCACTCCAAAGCTCTATCAGGCCAACAGCTCAGCCTGGGACATTGAAATGATACAATATGGGTGTGTAGACTGCACATAATTTGTAAATGTACTAACAAGTTGTCCAACCCTTGTTCATTTTCCAGCATGATACTAACTGGAGTGGTGGTGTTTGGGGAGGGTAAAGAGGTCATACACATCTAGATTAAAAAAACGAAGAGAAGGGAAAGATATCAGTAAGTAAAAAGGCTCAGAGGGAGTCTGATAAACACAGTAGGAAAGCTGTAGTACTTTGGGAGTGAACTTCCCAAGGCACAAAAGAAAGTCAACATGCAGAAAAGAAGCAAGTGTTAGGCTCAATGAGTTGGAAGAAAGGCAATGGCGGTTCAGTGACAGAATTCTTGCCTTTCATGCAGAAACCCAAGATGAGCTGACAAATGTGTGCCTCGTGTACAGACACCACCCGCTCGTCTGTCAGTGGACAGTGAAGGCTTGTATGTTGCTCCATGCTGAGTACATTTCTGGAGAGCTTCCTGACTAAGGCTGACAAAAAAGAAAGACCTGATGATTTATTTTGGAAAATCAGTCAGTGAAAACCCTGTGAGTCTCCGTGTCTGACGTCAGTCATTATGCATGAAGCCTTCATCAGTCAAAGGACAACTTGATGGCAGATAATAACAGGTGAGGGGTTCTGGTAGTTTAGTGGTTAGTACCTGTGTTGCCAACCTGAAGTTACATGGTTCGGATCTACCAGCTGCTTCACGAGAGAAAGATGAGCAATCTTCCCTGAGATTTACAGCCTCTGAAAACCTATTGGAGGGTCAGCTAGGAGTTTGTTCCAACTTGATGGTTCATAGCAACAAGAAACTGATGATATAAAAAAATCAAATCTCAGTAAAATAAGAAAAATAATTACTATTCATTATCTTACGGTTTTGTATAACTACAATCAATAGTCTTTCTTTTATTGTTGATATCACCGATTTGTTGGTGGTGGTGGTGAAGTGTGCTGCAGAGATGGAACCAACCCATTGCTGACCTTCCTGTGGGTTTTCAGAGGCAGTAATCACACAGGAGGTGATCACCCATCCTTCTCCTGTGGAGCCACTGGTGGACTCGAACCACGTGCCTTTGGGATTGCAGCACAGCTTCTTGCCACTGTGCTACCTGAGCTCCAATGAATGAAATTAAGAGTAAAAATATGATGATATAATTGTTTGATATTGGTAAAACTTAGTTTCTTATTCCCTAATTTGATTTTTAAAGTTACTATTTTCATTTAGGAACAGAAAATATTTCTCTTTTTTTCCCCTATAATTATATTTTATTAATTTTCATAAACATTTACAGAGATTTTGGGTTTCCATTCATTCATTGTTGCACTATTCTCTCTACCCTCCTCCCAGTTTGTTCTTGTCCAAATGCCACAGTGCTTGTCAAAGCCAGTTCTGATTAATCTTCTTTGTCAGTGTGTCCTTTGCCATTCCCTATCACTCCTCCCTGAGAGAGACTTCACCCTGAGTCATAAGGAAAAGGGGACGGCGTATTCTCTTAGCTACTTCCTGCTGAAAAGGGACGCTGTGGGTTTCAGGGTGAAGATCTTCTCTCACTACTCTAAAGGGCCCCTTTGGCAGTAGGAAACACATAGACTATTATGGAGATTGATTTTGGAATTCAGATGCACTCTTATTGATTGTGCTTGGCCGTACATGTTCATATCCTTGAAGATGTATCATGGGGGTGTTGCAACCTAGAAGACACAAATTTGACTAACAAGTTATAAGTACATGAGTCAAAAATTATGGAATTCAGGGTGTACTTTTTTGTATCTCCAACAGTTAAAATTTCATTTTCCATTTAGAGAAGATGGGGTTAGGGCTTATGTGCCATCAGACCAGCACCATTGTGGCTCAGGGTCCATATACGGCTTAGGTGATCATGAGGTCACAGTGATGTCCCTTAGCTCTCATCCATCACAATTAGCCATCACCTGCCATGAACCACAATGACAGTCTCTCATCCCCCACCCACCTGGGCCACACTGATCCTCCTCTAACCCTCACACAGCAAAGGAAACTGTGATAATCTAAAATCCCAATCTTTATGCCATATAAGAGCAGGAAATAGACAACCTGTAAGGAAAACAGGGCACACAACAGAGCAAAATATTCTCCTGAAATGACACCGCCAGGCCGACTTCATCCCAAGCATGAGAATGCACTTCTGTCTCATTCTCGGGCCAGCCTCTGGAGCCACAAATAAGGAACAATGTGTTTTTTGCCTTTCATGATGGGACATGAGGGATAAACAGGAAGCCCATAATGAGGACAAGAAAATTCTCATCTTTTACTCTAAATCATATGATTGTATTTCTCTGCAGATTCCATTTCTTTCTCTTTCACCCTTCTCCTTCAATAAAATTGTTTTGGTCTTTGGAGTTGGTTGGTTAGGTTCAAACATCAAAGCCAAGTAGGAGAAAATGTTCTTTAAAAATGAGACTCAGGCAGCATCAGGATGGATGGTGAAGAGATTGAGATTGTTCATAGCTTTAGTTTGCTTGGCTCCACAGTCAACACTCTTGGCACCAGCAGCCAGGAAATGAAAAGGTGCATTGCCATGGGAAAGTCTGCTGTTAGGGACCTCTCCAAAGTGCTGAAGAGCAATGGTGTCTCTTTGGAGACTAAGGTGTGTCTGATACAGGCCATGGTCTTTGCAATCACCTGTTATGCATCAGAGAGTTGGACAATGACCAAGGAGGATAGAAGGAGAATTGATGCCTTTGAGCTGTGGTGCTGGAGAAGAGTATTGAGAATACCATGGACTGCTAGGAAAACAAACAGATTTGTCCTGGAAAGTGTTAAACCGGGTGGCTCCTTGGAGGCAAGGATTCTGAGGCTCTGTCTAACATACTTTGGACATGCAGGCGACTCGACGGCACACAACAACAACAACAACAGAGAAAAGGTGGACTTGGAGGACAAGAGCAAGGATTGTTGTTGTATACTGTAGAGTTGGAACCAATCCCATAGCTCACCCTCCAGCAGATTTTCAGTGGCAGATACTTGCATGGGAGATTTTCCATCTTTTGACCACACAGCAGCTGGTGGCCTTGAACAGTGTGTCTTTGGGATTGCAGCACAGTTCCTTGTCATTAGGTCATTAGAGCTTCCTAAGAAAAGGATTATTATCAGTTTTTCCTTTCCCAAGTGCACTTCTCTCCATGTTGTTGTTGTTGTGTGCTGTCGAGTCACTTGCCACTCATAGCGACCCTTTGCTCAACGACTCTGAACCCTGCTCTATCTTGAATCATTTTTATTGTCTCTGACACACTTACCCCCATTACTCCAGGCACGGAGCCAATCCATCTTATCCAGGGTCTTCCTCTCTTGCTCTGTCCCTCCACCCTTCCAAGCATGTGCACTTTCAAGCCATTCTGACTCCTACTAGCCTCACAGGGCAGAGAAGAACTAACCTGCCTGCACAAAGAGCTTCCTTTTTCCAAGGATCCCGGATAATCTTACTCCAGACGTGTAGACTCCAGCAATTTGGAACCCAGGCTGTCCAGCTCTAAGAACCGGGGTCACTTGCAGCAGTTCATTCAGACTTTCTAGATTTTCCCACATACAGCATAGCTTCTATTCTAAGAGGGAAGCCAGGGGAAGCATTTCCAAACCTCACCCTGGATAAATCAAGCAAGCAAGCATGCGTTGGAGGAAAGTTTATAAACAAGAAGCAGAACCAGGAGCTGAGGAAAGGTCACTGACCGTGACAGAGCAGGAAGCCCTATGAGTCACTGGAGTGGGGTGTTCTGATGTAGCGAGACGACGCCAAGAGGCTGATACGCCTCAGTCACATTAGGGTCATTGTGCTGTGGGGTTTGCCAAGCACTTTCACATATTTCTCGTCGTCCTCCTTCATTATCTAGAGAAAAAGACCTGATCTTACTGAACCGATGTGACTCAGTCTTTAAGGTGTTTAGTAAAGTAAAACCCACAAGTATTTGAGGAAGAAACAAAAATAAATGAAATTTTTAATCTAAACCGGCTGTGTTGGAGAAAAGGACACCAATAAAAGTGGTAGTACCTCTTTCCTTTTATGTGCTCTCTGACCCAATTCCTCTCTCACCTCTATTTTCAGGTAGATTACTGTATCCTCTGACTCTCCTGGGAGCCCTGAGGTCCACCTCTAAGGCTGTGGGCTAAGACTCCTGCTGCTTCTCCTTTGTCTCAGCCCCACCTGATCAGATATGAGAGAATTAGTGATGTTAGTGAACTGTCAGAGAACATAACTTTTTATTCACGAAATGTCTAAACCTTCTTTATTAGAAAAATTTATGAGTTTAATTGATAAAGTAATAGTTTGATCCATTAGCTTCTAATCTACACTTCAGTGGCAAAACTCATTGTCAATGGGTTGATTGGAAGTCATGGAGACCCTTCATCAGATTTCCAAGGCTGCAAAGCTCAAGGGAGGAGACTTCTCATTTTCCTCCTGTGGAGCATCCAGTTAGCACTATAACACGCTATGCACTATGCCATCTGATCTCCCTGCAGAGGCAAAATCAAATTACAGCGGTTATGTGTATTTTGACTAGACTTGTGGCCTAGTGAGTAGGAAGGTTGTGCTACCAACCCAAAAGCAGATGGTTTGAACTCACCAGCTATTCCAAGGGAGAAAGATGGCCAATTTCCTTTCATGAAATTTCATCTGCTGAAAACCCACTGGAGGATCAGCTAAGACTCAGTTCTGACTGAATGATAATTAGTCGTAGTTGTGCTATCTCTGTTATTTCATTCAGTGTGGGTGAAAATTTAAGAAGGTAAGTGTTGAAAATAATAGTGTTAAAATTAGGAAAGATGAGAAAAATTTTGTGGGGTAAATACATTATTCTCCCTGTTCATGGTTTTGATAGACTCGTATGGTTTTTCATTTCCTGAGGAGGCCCTATTTCTGTGCCAGAAGTGCTTAAGAGGATATTTCTTTTCAAGAATCTGGTGGGATTTTTAATGAGAAGTCTGTCAGAGACTCAGATATATACATTCTTATGGCATTGAAGAGTGTCAGTAGATGGGTAGAGAAATTTAACACAGCTAACCAGCACTCCAAATCATATGAGTGTGCTCGACCAAGAAGCAATTAATTATCTGAAAAGAGTGAGGTAACCCTGCATAGTTTAAAATCAGGAAAAGTGTGCCTCAGTGTTATTTCTGCCTCCATACCTATTGTATCTGCATGCTGAACAAATCATTATAAAGAAGAATGGGGCATCAATAGCCTGCATTACACAGATGATGCAACCTTGTTTACTAAAAGTGAAGAGTATTTGAAACAGCTGCTGAAGAAGTTCAGAGACTATACAGTCTTCAGTATGGATTACAACTCAACACCAAGAAAACAAAAATCTTCACAACTGAACAAATTGGGCAACATCATAATAGGTGTTGTTGTGATGTGCCGTCAAGTCGCTTGTGATTCATAGTGACCCTAAGTACAATAGTCCTGAAACCTGCTCTATCCTGTTCCAACCTTATTGTCTCTGACACACCTACTCTCATTACCCCTACTGACTGAATCAACCCATCTCATCAAGGGTCTTCTTCTCTTGCACTGTCCCTCCACCCTTCCAAGCATGATATCCCTTTCCAAGGACCGGTCCCTCCTTGCAACATGCCCAAAGTATGTCAGATGAAGCCTCAGAATCCTTGCCTCCAAGGAGCAGCTTGGTTCCACCATCTCTAGGACAAAACTGTTTGTTCTCCTAGCAGTCCATGGCATATTCAATACTTTTCTCCAGCACTACAGCTCAAAGGCATCAATTATCTTTCTATCATCCCTGTTATTGTCCAGCTTTCTGACACACAGTGAGTAATTGCAAAAACTATGGCAAGGATCAGGTGCACTTTAGTCTCCAGACTTACACTGTTGCTCTTCAGTACTCTGGAGAAGTCCCTGACAGCAGACTTTCCCAAAGCAATTTGTCTTTTGATATCCTGGCTGCTGGAACCAAGCGTGTTGCTTGTGGAGCCAGGTAAACTAAAGCTGTTAACAATCTCAATCTCTTCACCGTCTATCAGGATACTCATTGGTCCAGTGGTGAGAGTCTTTGTTTTCTTGATGTTGAGCTTCAATTCATATTGAAGGCTGCAGTCCTTGACATTTTGCAGCAAGCACTTCAGGTCCTCCTCCTGATTTTGAACGATGAAGTTTTTCTTTGCTCTGTCCTGATGACTGCCTCCTGGTCCAAGTATAGGTTTCTCATAAGCACAATCAAATGTTCTGGGATTCCCATTCTTAGAGTTAGATGAAGAAGAAAAAAATGGAAGTTTTCAGTTATTTCATTTTACTTGAATCCATAATGACTACCCATGATAACAACAGTTAAGAAATCTAAAAGCATGTTGAATTGGTAAAATCTACCAATATTACCTGTCAAGAACTCCTCCAAAATGCTAAAGCGTAATGATGTCTGTTGAAAGACTAAGGTGCACCTGATTCAAGCCATGGTCTTTCCATTTACTTCCTCTGAGCTTGAAAGATGGACACTGAATAAAGATGATAGAAGGAAAAGTCATGCCTTTGAGTTGTGTATTGCAATAGAGTACTGATTATCTCATGGACCCCCAAAGGAGTGAATCTGTCCAGGATGAAGTACAAGCAGGATGCTTAGTAGAGACAAGGATGATGACAGTTAGTCTCATATATTTTGGGCATGTTATGAAGAGGGGCTAGTCCATGGAAAAGGATATCACTCTGGGAAAAGTGAAGGGGAAAAAAAAGAGGAGGAGTCAGGATGAGATGGATTGACACAGTGACTGTAACAAAGGGTTCCAGCATATGGGAGATCTTGAGGATGGCGCAGGATGGTGCCAAATTTAGATCTGGAGTTTATAGGGTCACTGTGGTTCATAGCCACCTCGACAGTACCTACCAACAACTATATTAACATGTGGCATGGTGCATGGGGAGTTTTCTGTCAACCCAAAGGTGGCGCTCTCTGGCAGTTCAAGTCCTCCAGACATCTGTGGAAGAGAGAGGTACATCTCCTCCTGTACTACGTGCAATCTTAGCAATCCAATGGAAGGTCAGACTTGAAGGCAATGAGTGAATTGATGATCTCTTAGGTAAAGAATGCGCAAATGCTACTTTTTTTAAAACAAATGCTACTTTTAAAATATCTTTTTTTCTTCCCACCACTAGCAAGAATGCTTTTGAAGCCCAGCTATAAAAATGCTGTGGTTCTCCTAAAGACGAACCTATTGAGGAACTCTATGGAGAATAGCAGTGTTAAACAGGGAATTGCTGAGTTTCTCTTAAGTAGTCCTGGGATCAAAAATTAAATTTGCATCAGTAAACAACCTCACGTAGATAAAGTACAACTTGTCTGGAATCATAGCTGCTGAGTGAGAATCAAATATGGTCTATCAGGTGGTGGGGCTAGCTCAGGAGGACCTTTGAGAAGGGGTAACATGGTATCATTTATTTCTACCTAGTCCTCCGGAGGTCCAAGAGTTTTTTCAAACATTTGTTTCAAATCTTTATTTGATAGAGAAGTTTCAGCTGAAAGTCATTTCTGGTACCTAGAAATCTTTCACAGTTCCACAGTATGTTCAGTTACCCCTTCTTGGGAATGGGAACAAATATGGAATTTTCTAGTCAGTTGGCCAGGTAGTTTTCATCCATATCTGTTGGCAGACTGGTGAGCCTGTACAGAGTGGTACCTTTTCCCTGAAACACTTCAGCTGATTGTCCATCAATCCCTGTGTCATAGTTTCTGCCAAAACCTTCTGTTCAGTTTGGACTTTTTCTTTCTTACTGGGTCATTGATTATATGCTATTCCCTGAAACAGATTGGTGTCAACTATTTCTTTCCTTTTCTTTTTTTTTCCTTTTGTACTGTGACTCTTGTACATAGGTTTGTACATAGGGTACATAGGATTTTCAGAGGCCTGCTATTTCAGAAATGGATGGCCAATCCTTCCTAGTCTGTCTTAATCTGAATGTTTAGAAGTATCTGACAGACAGCAATTTGTGGAGCAGTGAAAGATAAATCCCTCATTGTGGAGTTACCCATTAGTTACAGTGTAGTCCCTGCCCTTAGCCCAGTGCCTTGACCCACTTATTTCCCAGCTCCACCCTCCACCAGGATACCCCTTCACTTCTGCCAAATGCCTTCAGAATTAATCTCCCATTGTCCGACCCATGACCTGACAGCTTGTATCTGAATCTTTCTTGGCTCCTGTGATTCCAAACACATAAGCTGCTGACAATTTTTTTTCTGTGTCCAGTGTCTCTTAAGTTTAGTTGTGCTGTCTCTGAAGGGAAAGTGATGTGTCCTGTGGAACTCCTGTATAGATTGTGTCTTTGAGCTGTGGTGCTGGAGAAGAGTATTGAATGTTCCATGGACTGCCAAGAAAACAAACAGATTCATCCTAGAGAGGGTTAAACCAGGCTACTCCTTGGAGGCAAGGATTCTGGGGCTTCGTCTGACATACTTTGGACATGTTGTGAGGAGAGACAGGTCCTTGGAGAGGGACATCATGCTTAGTAGGGTAGAGGGACAGTGCAGGAGGGGAAGACCCTCTCTGAGGTGGATTGATTCAGTGATGGGGTAATCAGGATGGGTGTGTCAGAGGCAGTGTGATTGGCACAGGATAGAGCAGGGTTTAGGACTGTTGTACATAGGGTCGCTGAGTCGCAAACAACTCGACGGCACATAACAACAACAACTGTGACTCTGCATATTCCTATTTCTTTCATCTTTTTTTTTCCTTTTCTTCCATCTTCTTTTGATAATTTCTACATCATTCAAGATTTTGCCCATAGAACCATTCAGTATTTCAATTCAAGACCTGAATTTGTTCTTCAGTCCTTTCAGCTAGAAAAATCCCATGTGTTCCTCCTTTTTGATTTTCTAACTCTGGCTCTTTGCCCATTTCATTCTATCATTTGTTTTGTCTTCTCAATCTGCCCTTTGAAATATTTCCTTTTTCTTACTTCAAAATTCCTTCCTTTTATTTTGTCTTCTCTTTGTTCCAATGCAGGTTTTAGAGTCTGTTGTGACATCCTTTTTGTCCGTCCCACCCCACCTCTATCCCTGTCTTTGTAATAGTCTTTTACTTTCATCATGGATGATGTCCTTGTAATTCCACAATTTGTCTGGTCTTCAGTCATTGGTGTCAAATGTTAAATTCACACTTAAGATGGTTCTTAAAATTCTAGTGGAATATACTCAAGGTCATATTTTGGTTCTCATGGAATTGTTTTCATTTTCTTTACCTTCAATTTGAACGTGCATAGGACTATTTGATGATCTGTTCCACAGTCAGCCTCTGCTCTGGTTTTGACTGCTGATATTGAGTTTCTCCAGTGTCTCTTTGCACAGATGTAGTCAAATTGATTCCTATCTTCATCAGGTGAAGTTCAAGTATATAGTTTCTGGTTATGTTTTGCTTTTTTTTTTTTAAGTATTTGAAATGAATAAATCAACTATTGCCAAAAGAAATTCTATCATGCAATCTCCAGAAATCTCTAATTTCTGTCTTCAAAGCCATATTTTCTAGCTATTCTGTTTCCAGCTTTTCCGTTCCAGTGACCAATTTTTATTAATGCCTCTTGACTGACTATTTGCTCAATTTCAGACTGCAAAAATTGGTAGTAATCCTCTATTTCTTCATATTTGGCTTTTGTGCTTGGTTAATATATTTGAATAATAGTTTTATTAACAAGACTTCTTTGTATTGGTCTTCTATCACAGCATTGCACTTCAAGATATATCTTGAAATGCTTTTTAAATGATGAATGCCACAATATTCTTCTTCAATTTGTCATCTCCAGCATATAAACAATCATGTGACTGTCAGATTTAAAACAACCAATGCCATTTTTGAATTGTGGTGTTGGCAAAGAGCATTGAGTATGTCTTGGGCTACCAAAATAACAAATTTGTCCCAAAAGAGTACAACTAGAGTGTTCTTTAGAAGCAAGGATGGTAAAAACTTATCTCATTTTGGGCATATATTCAAAAGGAAACAGTCCTTAGAGAGGGAGAATCAGTGAAAGAGAGGGGAACTCCTCAACAAGATTGACTGACAGAGGGACTATCATAATGAGGTTGAGCATAATGGAAATGTTGTTGTTATGTGCTGTTGAATTGCCTGTAACTCATAGTGACCCTATGTACAACAACTCTGAAGCCTGTCCTGGCTTGAGCCAGTCTCACTGATTCCAACACACCTACCTCCCATTGTCCCAGTTACTGTATCAATCCATCACATCCAGGGTCTTCCTCTCCTGTGCTGTCCCTTCACCCTTCCAGGCATGATGTCCTTTTCTAAGGACCTGTTCCTCCTGGCTATGTGCTCAAAGTAAGTGAGGCAGAGCTTCAAAATACTTGCCTTCAAGGAAAAACTTTGTTTTACCCTCTCTAAGACAAACAGATTTGTTTTCTTAGTGGTCCATGGTTTGTTCAAGACTCTTCTCCAGCACCACAGTTTGAAGGCATCAATTCTTCTTCTTTCATTCTTAGTCATTGTCCAGCTCTCTGATGCATAACAAGCAATGGCGAAGACCATGGCCAGGATCAGGCACGCCTGAGTCTCTAGACTGACACCATTGCGTCTCAGTACTCTGGAGAGATCCCTGACAACAGATTTTCCCTGTGCTATTTGTCTTTTAATTTCCTGACTGCTGGTGCAAAGAGTGTTGATTTTGGAGCCAAGCAAGCTGTAGTTGTTAACAAACTCAATCTCTTCACATAGGCCAGATACTCAGATAATTTGCTCATCATATAAATGGATTAGGTATAGTGGATACAATTCTAGTGAACACCTTTTTTTTTTTAAATTTTAAATCATGCAGTATCTCTTTGCTCCATTAAAATGACTGCTTCTTGGTCTATGTACAGGTTTCATTCACATGATCACAATTAAGTGTTTCTCTGATTCCCACCCTTACCAATATTGTCCAAAATGTATTAAGATCCGTATTGTCTAATGCCTTTGCATGGTCAAAAACCATAATTAAACATCTTTCTGTTATCTTCTAATTTCAGACATGGTACATCTGTCACACAAACACACAAAAGACATTCCCTTTTCCACAGACGCTTCTTATCCAGTTTGAATTTATGGAAGTTCTCTGTCAGTATAAAATTTCAGCTAGTTTTTAATAATTTTCTGCAAGATTCTACCTGTCTGTGATACTCATGACATTGTTCTATAATTAACAAATTCTATTAGATCACATTTTTTTGTAATAGGCACAAGTCTGAATTCCTTCTAGTCAGCTGGCTTCAAATTTCTTATCATGGATGAGTGAGCATATCCAGGACTGTATCTGTCTGCTGAAATGAATGCCTCCGTTGATATTTCAAATTCCTGGAGTCTTATTATTTGCCATTATCTTTGACTCTTGATACCTTACTCCCTGAAATAGGTCAATGTACAAATTCTTTTTGCTTATGGTGACATTGTACTTCCCTTTCATCTTTTCATGAAACCGTATCATTCAAAATTTTATCTGCAAAGTCTTTCAATATCACAATTTTAGGCTTGAATTTTTTTCTTAACTTCTTTAAGTTTGAGAATTTTTTAATGCCTTCTTCGCTTTTGGCTTTCTATCTCCTAGGTCTTTGCATATTTTATCATAATAATTGACTTTGTCTCCTTGAGCTGCCCTTTGAAATCTTTTGTTCAGCTTATTTCATCATTTATTCCTTCTACCATAGCTTGTCTACAATTAAGAGCAAGTTTCAGAGTCTCTTCTGTCACCATTTTGATCCTATCTTTCTTATCTTTTTAATGACCTTTTGTTTTCTTTCTTTATGTTGTCCTTGACATCATCCCACAACGTACCTAGTGTTCAGTAGTTAGTGTTCAATGCATCAAATCTACTCTTGAGACAACTTTTCAATTCAAGTAAGAAAAATTTAAAGTAGCATTTTGGCTCTTTTGAACTTGTCTTAATTTTATTCAATTTCAGTTTTAACTTATATGCGAATAATTGATTGTCAATTCCACAGTCAGCCCCTGGTTTTATTCTGACTGCTGATAATTGAGGGGGTCTTCCTGTTGTCTCTTTCCACAGATGTAATCAGCTAGATTCTGGTGTAGCTCATCAGAGGGTATCCACATATATAGTCCCCATTTATGGGCGTGTTTAGGTTTGTTTTTTTTTTAAAGTTAGTTATAGTTAACAAATTACTGCCTGTACCAAATTCTATTACATAATCTGGCCCCATTTCTGTCACCAAAGCCATATTTTCCAAATATCAGTATTTCTTCTTTCCACCAACTTTTGTATTTCAATTGAAAAGTATTATTTATCCATATTGATCACATATTCTATCAGACTGTAAGAATAGGTAGAAATTCTCAATTCCTGCATCTTTGGCATCTTTGGTTCATATAATTGAATAATTGTATCAGCATATCTTTGTGTGCAAATGGATAGTATTCTATCACTGACAACATATTTTAGGACATTCTTTTTGACAATAAGTGTAGTATCATTCTCTTCAATTTGTCTTTCATGGAGTAACAATTCATATAGTTGTCTGATTCAGAATGACCAACACTAAACCATTTTAGCTCACTAATGCCTACAATATGGATCCGTGTGTTCTACCCCATTTTTATAGCTTCTAGAGAGGAGATTGGGGTTGTTAACAATTCCAGCTTCCTCCGCTCCACAATCAACACTCTGCACCAGCAGTCAAGAAATTAAAAAACAAATTGTATTAAGTAAATCTGCTGTCAGGGACTTCTCCAGAGTACTGAAAAGGAATGATGTCAGTCTAGAGAATAAGGTGAGCCTAATCCAGGCCATGGTCTTCACCATTGCTTACCATGCATCAAAAAGCTGGACAATGACTAAAATGAAAGAAGAAGTGATGCCCCTGAGTTGTGGTGCTGGAGAAGAGTCTTGAACATACTATGGACCACCAAGAAAACAAATCATTCTGTCTTGGAGAGGGTGAAACCAAGTCTCTCCTTGGAGGTGAGGATTTTGAAGCTCTGCCTCACATAATGTGGACACATGGCCAGGAGGAACCAGTCCTTGGTGAAGATATCATCCTCAGAAGGGTGGATGGACGGCACAGGAGAGGAAGACCCCAGATGAGATGGATTGCTACAGTATCTGGGGAAATGGGGGCTTGTGGGTCTAAAGCAATGAAACTGGCTCAGGACAAAAAAGGCTTCAGAGATGCTGTACGTAGGGTTGCTCTGAATTGCAGGCAACTCAACGGCACATGGCAACAAGAACAAAAACAACAATTTTCCTAAATCATACTTTGTACATT
Organism: Elephantulus edwardii; assembly: GCF_000299155.1. Taxonomy (NCBI): domain Eukaryota; kingdom Metazoa; phylum Chordata; class Mammalia; order Macroscelidea; family Macroscelididae; genus Elephantulus; species Elephantulus edwardii. The sequence continues at coordinate 1,219,311 of NW_006399786.1, forward strand.
CTACATTCTAATTAATAAAGATATCCGCTGCTGTTTCTCTCCTTTGAGTCACCCTTATCAGCAAGTAAGGGTCCTTCATTGGCTGAAAGCTTAACTCCATACTCATCATTAAGATAGACTCTATTTTGAAGAGACTACTCTTCCCCAGTTGATTTTTAGTACCTTCCCATCTGAGGAATTCATTGTGAAGAACTATATCAAATAATATTTGATGCTATTCAACAGGGTTTTCTAGGGCCCATTAATGTTCTAGTGGCCTAGTAGGCCCAGTGCAGCTGCACTGCAATCCCAAAGGCCACCAGCTGCTCCACGGGAGAAGAATGGGCAGTCTCCTCCCGTGCTATTAACTGCCTCTGAAACCCCACTGAAGGGTCGGCTATGGGTCGGTTCCAACTCTACACAACAACAACAGTCTGGTTTAGTCTGGAAACTCCACTGAAACCTACCCAACCATGGTTGACACTGCTAGTGTTGAAGTGTTGGTGGCACAGAATCACAGCAACACTCAAGGTACCATAGGACAACAAGCTGACAGGCAAGTGATGGTTCTGTCTAAAAGATTGTTTAAAGACCACTAAAAATTTGTGTCCATTCTCCCAATTATTAGAAGAACTCTGAATGACACCCCTGCAGGCTGATCACTGGGATTATGTGTAAAAACCTATAAAATTCTAGTGTTACATCCCATAAAAAGTGAAGCAAAAAGTAAAAAGTAGTCACCTTGTACATGACTCATTGATCTAAAAAACATACTGTGTTCTAAAATTGTAGCAAATTAAAAAAAAAATGTGTATTTTGTAGGAAGATACCCAATGATGCGCATCTAATTATCAAAAGTGGACGTCAGAAGGATAGAAGCTAATAACTATAAATAGACTCATCAATCTTTCAAAACATGGAGGCTACCCTTTACAAATAAAAAATAAAATCAAGGGAGCTCTGGAGGTGTAGTGGTGAGAAGCTATGCTGCAATCCAGATAAAGTCATAACATGTGGTCTGACAACAGGAAAAGGCTTTCCAACCTGAGATCACACGTACAGTGCCAAATATGAGAAGTAGAGGCTTGCAGAGAAAGGGAGATCGTTAGGTGGAAACTAAAATACAGTTTAGTTAAACATAGTGTAAGTGTTCTGAAATAATTTATTAATATTATTACATTAATAATAAAGCTTTACATCCTTTTAAACAAAAGATACATATTTGAGGCTGTGAAGCTTGCTGACTTAAAAAAAGGTAATTCCAAGTAATCACTTAACCAACAGGACTAATTCAGTAAACCAGATGCAGTTGAACCAGTTCTGATTTATGGCAATCCCATCACATCAGAATAGAATTGAATTTTATCAATTTTTCAGTGGCTGTGATCTTTTAGGATTAGAAGACCAAGCTTTTCTTCCACCACATCTCTGGGTGCATTTGAACCACCAACTTTCTGTGTGGGAGCCAAGAACAAACGAGGGTCTCATACACTCGAGAGAGATCTTGTTTTGGCTGGTTTGGCTCTTTGTTTTATTTTTCAAATGCACATGAAGTTTCCACAGGAACCTTGGTGCAGCAGTGGGTTAAGTATTGGTCTGGTAATCATAAAATCAGAGGTTCAAATGCCCCAGATAGAAGATAAAAATGAAACGGGCTGCTCCTGTTTACCGTACAGCCTTGAAACCTGGTGGGCAGATCAGCTTTGTCTCATAGGGGCATCAAGAGTCACAATCAACTCCATGGCGGTAAGGCATGCGGTTGCCGTGAATCAGAATTGGCTGAATAGCAATGAATTTCACAAACATTAACAGCAATTTTCTGAACACACAGTTCAAATGAAATGCTTATCTGTAAGTCTGTAATGCACCACATGGCGGCGCACTATCAGTCACGGGGCAATGAAATTCTTGTTGCTCTCTCTCTTATCCAGTTGCAGGGTGTGCGCTTCAGCACCTGGACTGGAGAAAGATGGGGGATACCGGGTGGGGGGCATGTGGTAGCGTACATTTTTCCAAAACTTAGTCTTTGCAGATTGAGCTTCCTTTGTGAAGTGCCCATGCCACTGGATGGCGCCATGCTTCTGTCTGATATACTTGATTGACTCCGGCATGTTTGTGTAGTCCTTGATTTTCTCCAGCTCAATCAGAATGACCTTCATTCCGTCCTGGATGAGGGCATTGTAGACCGTGATTTGTTCTTCTGACATGTTTTTTAACAGGCCAAAGTGCAGAGACTCCGGGATTATGATGATGATCAGCCTCCTGCACAGCTTGATGTTCTCATCGATGACACTGGCCACAGCTGTTTAGGCAAAAAGAAGAACCAGCTTAAAATAGCTCACAGTTAGAGCAGCTTTGATCGTAATGTTACTAAGAAGGTCAGAAATGAGTAGTAACATGAAAGCACGGATTTTGCACAGGATCTAATCAGAGCTGTTGTAACTTTTTTTTGTTTTTAAATGGGTTTGCTTACAAAGTACACATACATTGTGTTTCACACCATTCTTCATTCACATTGTGTTCCATACAATCATTCTCCTGCATTATGTTTTATAAAACTAATGACCATTGAGCCTTGCTCCTCATCATCCTGTCTTTTTACCCAGATCCTTCCCATTTCCTTTCTCCCCTCCCTCCACCCACCAAATCGATGTAACATTTTTAATGTGTCATTCCCTCTGTGTAGTCTTTCTCACTTTCAGCACAGATTTAGACTTCTTTGTTCACAGATCAGATTTTCCTATAGCCCACTCCACTTCTGGATTTTCACAAAATGAGATTCTAATCATGACTACATTTATATTCCCATTCTTGGTGAAAGAATGGACACTATTAGAGACATAGAAGTCATAGGGAGAATGTAGTTAGGTCAAGTGCTATGTTAATTTTGTATCACTTTCTCTCTTACCTTTATGTTGTATTACATTACCTGGACTTAAAGTACTAATTATGAAACCATACCACACACTCTAATGATTGCTTGGGGTCATTTAAAGAATATTTTAAATTCATTTCTACCAACAATGATGTCCCATAGTAAATACAAGATTAAGCTAACACCTACAGATCTAAGGTTCTCTATGCTTGGTTTATTTCTGTATTTCTAGTTCCTAGGTGCTTCCAATTCACTAGCTGCTCCACCAAAGAAAGATAGGTAATCTCCTTCCATCAGATTTACAGCTTCTAAAAATCAACCGGTGTATCATTATGAATCAGTTTCAACTTGAGGACAATGAATTTGAAGATTTGTTTTGTTTTGAGTGACTAGGATATAGTCCTTGGATGGTGCAAATGGTTGTTAATGCCTCAACTCCTAGCTCAGAAAAGAGACCTGGCTATTTGTTTCCACAACTAAAACCCCTAGACAACACAGTTCTACTTTAATGCAAAGAGGGTCACTATATAGCAATTGGTTAAAGCTTCCAGCATGCTCTCTGGTAATAGTAGGTTGTTGTTGTTGTTGTTGTTATGTGCCGTTGAGTCGCCTGC
>NW_006399786.1:1223773-1248732 GCF_000299155.1 Elephantulus edwardii
GTAGGTAGCTCAGTAAATATTTGTTGACTTAGTGTCTGAAAACTTAAATGTCAGTATGCTCATGAGAGAAGGGCTCTTCTCCATATTTATGACAAGCACTAGGTCACATTTCAATTTTTCATAGAAGATGACTTTGTAACTTCAAAGGGCCTGTGCTGCTGTGACAGAATTACATCACTGTGGAAACTAGCAACCTAGAAATCCAAGGTACTTGAAAACTTTTTAAAAAAGTAATCTCTCAGAAATCCTCATTGTCATTGAACCAGAACGGATTCCTAACTGACTCTCCAGCAGGTTTTGGGGTGACAGGGGTGGAGATTATCTGTCTTTCTCCCTCGTACAGAAGTAGCTGGTGGATTCAAACTGCCAGGGAAGAACAGCCTTTGGATGAGCGGTGCACCTCCCTGAGGACTGTGCCATTAGGGCACCCTAAAGAAACACCTAGTCGGCCACTGTTGTCGTCTGGACAGAACCGACCCACAGCTGACCCTCCAGTGGATTTTCAGAGGCAGTTAATCGCACAGCAGGACATTGCCCATCTTCCTCCAGCGGAGCAGCTGGTGGATTCAAACTGCAAGCCTTTGCATTGGCAACGCATCTCCTTTGCCACTAAGGCATCCTAAATGCTACAATCCAAACCTGATGATCTGCTTCTCAAAGGCTTTGAAAATCCAACGGAACAAATCTACTCTGCATTCACTTGGGTAGCAACCAATTTGTTCTCAATCAATTCAACAACAGTAGCAGTGACACATACTATGAAGCTGTAATTTCAGTTTCCTGGTGATTAGAAATAGAAATGAATTAACAGTCATTTCACTATATAGCTTTTGGAGGAAGTGCATGTACAGGACAGGAGGGAAATGCATTTGTTTAGTGTATAATTTGTGCTGAGGGTTACAACGGTCATTGGTCTTTTCATAACCTTAACCTCACCTCATTCTGTGTAGCTATCAAAGAAGCAATCTTATCTCCATCTTCCCAATGAGACAACAGACCTCCTGTTCAATGGGAAAAGCAAATAAAGACATTTGCTTAAAAAAAAAAAAAAGAAAAAATCTTTCATTTAGGTAGGAGAGGGGTTTGACATTGACTCTTAAACGACCAGCATTAAACATGATTTAGATGTTCAAATCAACTGAATGCACTGAGCAGTTAGTTTCAATGATATGAGAGCCCCTCATCTCTTTACCTAAATTATATCATTGCTCTTCTCCTGCACATGTGAGTGAGTTTAAGTAGTTCTTACTTCAAAAAGAGTCACATTATTTCAACCAGGAAATCCAGGCATCATCATATTTTAAACATGAGACTGAGGAGAGAAGCAACTTGGTCCTAAACACCTTGGGTTGGGGTTGGAGAAGCTCTGGTTAAAGACTTCCAGTAGACCCAGGTGACGGCAAGTCAAGACTCTTCCACTTGCAAAGTGAAACGCAGTTCTACTCTACCACACAGGAACTCACTGTGAGTTGGAACGGATTTGACAGCCGGGGCTTAAGTGCCTAGTCCAGTACTGGCACACAGTCAAAACTCTATAAAGATTTGTTGAGAGAGTCCTTTCCCCTTTATCCATTTGTTGTTTTTATTCTTTGCATAAAACATACCTTGTCCAGGAACTTCATCTCTCCCGAATATGAATAACTTGTATCCACACTGCTTCTCCAGCACATCTGGAAGGATCTTCAACACAAGCATGTGCATGTCATGGTGCTGGCTTCCACTCTGAGGCTTGGGGTATAAGACATAGGCATCGTACAGCTTCCCATCTAAAATTGAGATGGAGACACTTACACAGAATTATTCCTACTCACTTTTATCATTACAACCAAATGAAAACCTGACTTGCCACCATTAGTTTGACTTCAGAGGTGTCAACTAGCACATTTAGGTGACTTGGTGCCAAGCATGTCAATGCTATGGTGTCTTATTCTCACACATCAACTTGTTAGGGAGATGACTTTGTTACATAAAGATGAAGATGAGACGAGACATAGTGCATGATTTCTTCTAGGTGGCATAGATTCCAGCCTGAGACATTTGACTCTAAATCCACTACCCACTGCGGTATGGCTGAACATGAAATACAAGGACAAGAGACTTCATTAAAGTTACGTAGATAGGTGTCCTATGAAGTAAAGGACATTCTCTGCTGCTCCAGGCAAAATTGATTCAATTCCTCCTATGTTAGAACCATCACTGAACCCCAACTGTTGCAATTGGATAGAATGACATCACAGATATGTTTATTAATCTAGTTATGATGATTTTTGCGGTGTATTCTTTGTTGAGCATTATAGACTTTGATCTTCATCAGTGCCTCAAGTTTACTGTTAACAAGCAGTATTTTATTATCTGCCTATCATCTACATCTGGGTAAATAAACAAAATCATGATGAATGAATGAAGATTAAAACTATAGCTTTAGTATGGATTATATCTTAACATAAAACAAAATTTATCACAACTTGAGTAAAAAGCAACATCATGATAAATGGAGAATATACTTGCAGTTGTCAGGGATTTATTTAATCAGGATCGAAAATCAAACCCATAGGAGCATCAGTTAAGAAATCAAATTAAGTATTTCATGGGAGAAATCTGCTGCCAAGGATATCTTTTTATTTTTCTAAGTTCTTTTCTTGTTGTTGTTTGGTTTTGATTTTTTTATATTTTTTAATTAATTTTAATGAAAGTTTACAGAGACTTTGGATTTCCATTCATTCATTGTTGCACTTTTCTCCCTGCCCAACCTCTCCCCCAGTTCACTCTTCTGTTTGAAAAGTAAAACTACAATCCCTTCCCCCAAGTCCACTCCACTATGCAGCCTGCCAAAGGCATCTTTAAAGTGCTAAAGAGCAAAGATGTCACTTTGAAGAGTAAGGTGCATCTGACTCAAGTCATAGTTTCTCCAATCATATAAACATGAAATATGGACACTTAGTTAGAACACTGAGGTACTATGAAGGGACCATGAATGGACCAGGAAAATGAACAGATTGAAAGGGTGTGTAGGCATATATATGGCTACCCAGGCATCATATGAGTGAGCAAGATACTTAGATATGGCCAGAGGGCTTGAGGTGGATACAATTATTACAAGTGGGTTAAGTGTATGAACAGGCTAACTGTGGGGTTTGCTTTAAAATGGGGCTATTAAAAGCCACATAGCCACTGCTGTCCCGGTGATTGTGACTAATACTGACACTCAGCTGGGTTTCAGAGGTAGAAAATCTTTATGAAAGTGAACTGTCCATCCTTTTTCTTTGGAGCAGTTAATGAATTCACACCTTTGATTTTAAATTAACAGCTCAAACAATGACTAACCCACCACACACAAGGGTTCCTTATAGAGGTCTAAGGTATTTTAAAGCCTAAAGTCAACTTAATGGGAACTTGAAAGATAGTTATTCCTTTCTACTTCCTCTCTTAAACGTCTTAGGATAGGATTAAATTTTCCCATTTAAAAATGTGTTCCTTAACAGGGTTTGATTTGATTTGTTTAATGCTCTGCTTGCTTCATTAGTAAAGCTAGTATTTTCTTCTTCTAAGACCCTGGACATTCTTACCAGTTTATGCCAGGAAATTTGGAGAACAGCTACTTGGCTGACTTACCCATATTTGTTCCCATTTTCAAGAAAGGAGATCCAATAGAATATAGAGAGAATTGAACAATATCATTAATATCACACATAAGCAAAATATTGCTGAAGATATCGAAATATGGCCAAAACAGTACAATGAGAGAGAACTGGCAGAAGAAGATCAAGCTGGGTTTAAAAGAGGTTGTGGCACCAGGGATATCATTGCTGATATCAGATGGATCCAGGTTGAAAGCAGAGAAAGGCAGAAGATTGTCTATTTGTGTTTTACTCACTATGCAAAGGTATTTGCGTGAATCATAACAAATTTTGGCTAACATTGAGAATAATGGGAATCCCATAACACTAAATTATGTTCATGTAAAAACTATACCTAGATTAAGAAGCTGCTGTCCAAACAGAGCAAGGGAACAACACATGGTTTAAAACAGGGAAAGTATGGGTCAGGGTTGTGTCCTTTCTTTATTCCTATTCAATATATATGCTAAAAAAAATAATTCCAGAAGCTGGACTCTATAAAGAAGAATGTGCCTTCAAGATTGGAGGAACACTCAACAACCTGTGTTATGCAGGTGACACAACCGTGTATGCTGAGAGTGAGGAGGACCTGAAACAATTGTTACAGAAGATCAAAGAATACAGCCTTCATTATGGATTGCGTTCCAATATCAAGAAGGCAAAAGTCATCACCACTGGACCAATAAGCAACATCATGACAGATGAGAAAAAGACTGAAATTGTCAATCATTTCATCTTACTTGAATCTACAATCTCTTGGTACCAGCAGTCAGGAGATGTATTGTACTGGTCAAGTCCTCTGTCAGGGACCTATCCAAATTTCAGCTTGAAGACTAAGGTGCACCTGATTCAGGCCATATAGTCTTTTAAATCACTTGCTGTACATCTAAGAGCTGGACAATGGAAAAGGATGACAGAAGAAGAATTTATGTCTTTGAGCTGTGGTGTTAGAGAGGAGCCCTGACTATCCCATGAACAGCCAAAGGAACTAACAGATGTGTCTTGGAGAAGGTGCAGTCAGAATGTTCCTTGGAGGCAAGGATGACAAAGCTTCATCTTACCTAACCTGGGCGTGTTACTAAGAGAAACTGTTCCTTGGAAAGGGATATCATGCTTGGAAAAGTGGAGGGTCAGCAAAAGAGAGGAAGCCCCTCAACAAGATGGACAGACACGGTAACAACAGCAATGGGCTGAAGTAGATCAGAGATGAAGAGGATGGCATACAATGGGCCAAGGTTCAGATTTGTTATTCACAGTCACGTGAGTCATATTCAACTCGACAGCACATAACAACAAGAGGACAGCAAATGCCTAGGCTAATAGCCACCTCTGTCCCAGTGTCTGACGCTAAGTCTCTCTTCACTCATTCCGTTTCTCATTTCCCTTTAGTTGGTCACAGGATAGAAATTACTTATTTTATTTACTTATGTATTTACTTGCATTCTGGTCTTGGATGTTGTTGTTCATGTTGATTGCCTTTGTTGAGAATGTCTCATAGCAACCCTATGAACAAAAAAGCTTTGTTCTATTTTTTCAGTCTTTCATGAGTCATTTGAGGAACTCCTTGCTGTCCAAGTTCAGGGACAAAAAATATGACAGTAAAAGAATCTCACCTTCTAAAAACAAAAAAATGCAAAAAGTTTCAACTTTTTTAGTCTTTTTCCTTTTTTATTAAGCTTTTTAAGAAGGGACCTCTGGTGGCAGAGTGGTAAGTAGCTGCATTGTCAATCCAAAAGCAGATAGTTCGAATACTGTTCATGGCAAAAATGTGGGCAATCTCTTCCCATGTGATTTACAGCCTCAAAATCTGCTGTTGTATCAGATATGAGTTGATTGTGATTTGATGGCACATAACAACAACAACCTTTTCAGAAGGGATATGATCTGCTGAGTTGTTCTCAAGAAGCTCCCTAACTTTGGAGGGACTGGAGAGCTTTATGCTGAGTGAACTAACTCAGTCCCACAAGGATAAACATTGTATAAGACCATTATTGTACAATGAGTATAAGGATACAGGAGGAATGGGAGAGGCTGGAAGCAGAGGGATGTGGATGTGCAGGGGCAGAGGGGATTAATCATTGAGTTGTACAATTTGATGGGTAGTGGGGTGAGGGAAATTGAAAGAATTCGCTTGAATTTGTATTAGAATTTTGTAAATAAACTAATGAAAAGAAAAAAAGAGTCAGCTTGGGGAGGGGGAAGGGAGGAAGAGGGGGTAAAATGTGCAACAATAAATGAATGAAAAATCTCAGTTTTCTGTAAACTTGTTAAAATGACAATTAAAATAAAATATTTTATTTTTAAAAACTAGAACACATGCCACTTGGGTCTATTGTACAATTAGGGATTATTATTAAGGATAAAATTCATCACATTGCACTCTTTTGGAGTGAGGAGAACTCCCCCTACTCCTGATTTTTTCTTAATAAGTAGCACCAGGAAAAGTCATGCTGTCTGTATCATGAGCAACAGAAACGGTTTAGGGTAATGTACACAAAACATTTTAAAATCCGCTTTCCTAGCTCTGCTGGCTTAGTGGGTAAGGAGTTACATTATGACCCTACAGGCCGACAAGTCAAATCCACCAGGTGCTCCTTGGAAGAAAGATGGAAAGTCTGCTTTCATTAGATTTACAGCTTTTGAAAACCTGCTGCAGGAACAAGTAAGAGTTTATTCTGACTCAAAAGCAAAGAGTTGAGTTTGTTAGCTACTAAAATCTAAACCTTCAAAAATTGTCAACGGTTTGTAATAAAATCTATATATTTTATCACTTCACACTTTGTTTCACCATGTTTAACTTTCTCTGTGGTTTGTTTTTAATCATTTGACTTTATATGTATTTTTAACATCCCACTTAACACCTATTTCGAAAAAGATTACCAGAAACCACCAGTCGCTTTAAGTGAACTAACGGCGACCCACATGTGTCAGTGTAGAACCTGTTCTCCACACAGTTTTCAGTGACTTATCTTCTGAGAGCAGACTGTAAAACCTTTATTCTGAAGTGTCTTTGAGGGAATATAAGCCTATATAAGTTTTTGGTCAGTAGTCAAGATCCTTAACTATTGTACCAGCCCGGCACTTCAGAATAAAATAAGGCACTCAGGTCTCTTCAGTAGATTTATAAGCTTATCCATAATTTTTTGTATGCACATGCATGTATAACAGGAGATTTTTTTTAAAAAAAACAAACAACTTTTTACTTAGAAAATAAACAGAACTCACTAATTTTAGAGCCAGACCAGTGAATGACTCATAATAGCTGAGCAATACACACCTAACGATTACAGTGATTTGAAGCTTGACTAATCTAGTTAGAGTAACCAGCTTATACAGACGGGATAATTGCTCTCTCTTTCTCTTAGATTTCTTACCTAGTATGCAGTGTGTTTATGCATAGCAGAAAATATTCTGCAGGCAAGTGAAGCCATAGACGAAAGTGGATGAAATGTCAGAATTTTATCTTTGTTGCTGTTAGGCGCCATGGAGTCAGTTCTGACTTCCAGTGCTCTATGCAACATAGGACGAAATCCAGGCAGATTCTGCAATATCCTCACAACCTCTGGAGAGCTTCAGCCAACTCTTACATCATTGTGTCAATCTCATTAGGAGTTTCCTCCTCTTATGCTGTTTGTCAAATCATAATGTCCTTTTCCAGGGACGAGCCCTTCCTGACAATGCACCCAACGTAAGACGAAGTCTCACTATCCTTCCTTCTAAGGAACACAGGCAGCACTTCCTCCAAGACAGATTTCTTTGTCCTTCTGGCAGTTCTTGGTATGTTCAAAATAATAACACCACAATCCAAAGTCATTCACTCTTTGGTCTTCCTTATTCATTATCCAAATTCCATGTGCATAAGAAGCAACTGGAAATACCGTAGTCTTTAAAATGGCATGACAAAAGTCATTCATCCTTCCCGCCACTCAGGGGTGTATTATAGCACTGATCCTATAGATTGAGCTGGTAAGGGTATTATCCCAAAGCACACACGTATTTTCTGAACTTTTAATTGTTGTTATGTGCTGTTGAGTAAGCACCAACTCCCGGCTGACCCCATAGGGTGTTTTCAGAGGCTGTAAATCATATGAGAGGGGATTGCTCTCCATTCTACTGCCAAGCAACTGTGGAATCAAACCACGAGTCCTTGGGTTGGAAGCTTAACTCCAGAGCCACTAAACTATGTGAGCTCCCTTTTCTGAATTTAAGAGGTGGGCGAGGGTGTAAAAATATCAGCTTTAAATTGTTATTGTTGCTATGTGCCATTGAGTCACCTGTGACTCATAGTGACCCTATGTACAATAGCTCTGAAGCCTGTCTTGTCCTGAGCTAGTCTCACTGACTCCAACACACCTACCTACCCCCATTGCCCCAGTGACTGTATCAATCCATCTTATCTGAGGTCTTCATCTCCTGCGCTGTCCCTCCACCCTTCCGAGCATGATGTTCTTCTCCAAGGAGTAGTCCTTCCTGGCCATGTGCCCAAAAGTATGCGAAAGCTTCAAAGTCCTCACCTTGAAGGAGAAACTTGGTTTTACCCTTTCCACAACAGACCTATTTGTTTTCTTGGTGGTCCATGGTATGTTCAAGACTATTACCAGCACCACAAATCAAAGGCATCAATTCTTCTTTTTTTTTTTTTCAATTCTTCTTCTAATCATCATCTCCCAAATTTCAGTCTTCTGCAACTAAATTTGGACTGCCTCCAACCTGGGCAGTGGGTGGGGCTCCCTGAGCTGTCTCATCTTTTCCACTCCCCTGCTCAGCATGAGTCACGATCCTTTTGCTCTTTCTGCCAAGCCTGACCTTACTAATAAGCACCTTCAACTCACACTATGTGCCTAACACTGAGTAAGTCACAGCTATCGTCACAGGTCGTCAGAGTCACAGTGAGTCAGTGGAGTAAGAAGCCCAAGAAATTACCAAGAATTCCACATTGATTGACTTAGTCTTCTGGAAGTAAAAAAATCAGCAAGTGGTTAAACAGTGTTTCTGATATCTTTGTATCAGAAATGGTAAGTGGCAGTGGGTTAAACCCTCTGCTTCTCAAAATCAACTCCACAATCATTGCCACTGAATCAATTGTGACTCACGGAGGCCCCCATGTGACAGGGGAGAAGTGCTCTGCAATAGGATTTTCTTGGCTGTAGTATTTCTAGAAGCAAATCACCAGGTCTTTTTTTCTGAAGCACCACTGGGTGGGTTTAAACCTTCAACAGTAGGTGAGTAGTCAAGCAAATTATTTGTGACATTCAGGAATCTTTTCTTCTTAAGATCAACCAGGAATAGAGTGAACACAGTGTGCTTTCACAGACATGGGTGAGTCTCAGAAAACACATCAAAGTTGACATTTATTCTGAAGGCTGCAGTGGATGTATAAAAAAAGAGTTCTACAATAGATTATAGGTAGATAGAGATAGAGATAGATATATATCAGATATATATATATCTGATATATATCTATATTACATATAGATATAAAATCCTTCCGTATGGATTATATCTCAATATCAAGAAAACAAAGTCCTCACAATCCTATACAATAGCAAACATCATGACAGATGGAAAAAAGACATAAAATCTCAATGATTTAATCTTACTTGGATCCACAATCAAAAAACTTGGTAGAGGGAAACTTGATCAGGAAATCAAAAGACTTATTGCATTTGGGAAGTCTGCAGTTAGGGACCTCTCCAAAGTGCTGAAGAGCAAGAACGCCAGTTTAAAGACTAAAGTACACCTGATCCTAGCCATGGACTTTTCACTTATTTTTTTATACATAGGAGAGTTGGACAGTGATTAAAAATGGCTGAAAAAAGATTGATGCCTTTGTGTTGTGGTGCTGGAGAACAGCCCTGAATATCCCATGGACTTCCAAGAGAAAAAACAGATCCATCTTGGTTGAGAGTGCAGCCAGGGTTCCCCTTAGGGAGGAGGATGGTGAAACTTCATCAAACATATTTGGGGGATGTTGCTAGGAAGAGGCTAGTCATTTGAAAAGGATATAATGCTTGGAAAAGTAGAGTATCAGCGAAGGAGGCTAAGTTCCTCAATGAAATGGATTGACACAATGACCTTAAAAATAGAATAAGGATGGCACAGAATAGGGCAGGGTTTAGATTTGTCATTCATAGCCATTCAACAATAAGTTGTAGTTGACTCAACAGTATCTAACAATAACAACAAAAATAATCCACAAAGGTAATGTTCCATCTACTACCTTGTCACATAGCAACAAGGATCTCGAGTTCAAATACTGGTCTCTTCACATTTAAAGAAAAAAAAAAGAAAGAAAGAAAGGCTAAGAGACCACATGAACTTTAGTCTCCATGATCCTGACACCAGACATTGATGGGACCAGGCTACCACTGCTGACCACTCTGACAATCTCAACAAATGTCCTGATACAGTAGAAGAAAATGAAGCACGATTTAAAAGGTTACAGAAAAATCAACCTTAATTGTTGGAAGAGAGTTGTGGAAACTCCAAGACTATGGTCCTTAGTCACTCTTCAAATCTCCCAGGACTCAATCGTCAGTCAAACAATAGACAGTCCTTCAAAGTGATCAATAACATCAAGGGGAAAAGCCTTCTTAGAACAACCAACTGCACAAGATCAAAAGAGAGCATTTGATCAAAGGTTAGATAGGACAGGAGAGGGAGTTAGAAATGAGAAACACAGGGAAGACATGGGAAGAATCCTATTACAATATGGGAGTTATATTCTTGTCATGAAATAGAATGTTGTTGGTTTGTACCATCAAGTCAAAACCGACCCACAGCTGATCCTCCAGTGGGTTTTCAGAGGAAGTAATCACTGGGGCGAGAGTGTCTATACTTCTCTCGTGAGACATAATGGGTATGGATTGTTTAATGGAAAGCTAATTTGCCCTGTAAACTTTCATTAAGCCAAAACAAAAAGTTATTTTTAAAAAATGAAAAATAAAGGAATGCATTTCAATGTAGTTCAAGGATTTGTCAAATTTAAAATCTGAAATTCTACTTAGAAAAGAGTCCAACTTTGAACATCTATGTTTTACAAAACATGTGGAAAACATTCATGGGTTTTAGGGGTTTGTTGTTTTGTTTTTGTGGGTTTTTTGTTTGTTTGGGGTTTTTTTTTATTTGTTTTGTTTTGTTTTGTTTTTGCAAAGAAGGTATTTAGTCCAAGCAATGCTGTTCAATACATTAAGTACTAAGTTTGCTCAGAAGAATCAGTCAGTTTACAATTGTGGTCTTGGCAAAGACTGCTGAAGGTACCATAACTTGCAGAAGGATGAACAAGTATGTCTTGGACGAAATGTAGTCAGAATGCTGATTGGAAGTAAAGATGAAGAGAATTTGTCTCGTGTACTTGGACATGTTATCAAGAGGACTCAATCCTGGAGAAAGGCATCACACCCCATGCAGGAGAAAGAGGGAACTCCTGGATTGGCACAGTGGCTACATGGGGCTCAAACAGAGCAGAGATTGTGAGGATGGTGCATTTTGCGCTGTTATAGATATGGCTATTGTTAGTCAGAAATGACTCAACAGCACCTAATATCAAAACTTCTTTGGTCACATGCTCCCTTCCCCATCCCCCATGTTCCTGCCCTGGGCAGTATTTCAAGTCTCTGAATTTGAATGCTATAAGTTGATTGTTATATACATCATCTTGGGATCTCTGGTAGAACAACAGTTAAGTGTTCAACTGCTGAGTGAAAGATTGGCAGTTTAAACTCATGCAGTAGCTCTATAGGAGAATGCTTTGGAGATGTGCCTCTGTAAAAAGTACAGCCCAGAAACCTGTATGGAGGAGCCATATGGGGTCTCTATGAGAGGAAAGGAAATGATACCTAACAACAACACATGTCACTTGCATCAGTTGTGCAAACTCTTCCCTGCCTTGTATTCATTTTCTTAGCCAATTATTTAAATTAAAGATGTATTTTAAAGTTCTTAATCCATTACACCCATTCTAAAGGGGGGGGAGGATTGCATTACTCTGTAATGGTTGCCAGTATCTGAGGACCATCCTGAGACATTTCTGTATCAAAATGGCACTAAAATGGAAAAACAAGCAACACAACCCCAAACTCATTGCTGCTCAGTCAGAACCGACTCATGGTCGCCCCTCAAGAGGGTGCCCAAGGCTATCTACAACACAGGAGGAGATTTCCCACCCTTTTTCTGGAGAAGCCATGGGTGGGCCCAAACCACCAGAGAAGAGCAGTCTTTGAGTTGGCAACCCATCTCCCTGTGGACTATGTTATCCGGGCTCCAGGGCCAAACTGTCACAGAGAAAGCCACCACTACAGGGTGTGGAGGTACGCATCAGTTTGCTTTTGGCCTCCATTAAGACAACACTGTTTCTCTCATGTCACTGGTGTTGGTCATCGTCCCCCATATTTTTACCTTATTTATGCCCCCCCAACTCTCTATGAGGAGGGGCTTTGTTCGTTTCTATAATTTTCATTACAGCTAAGAAATTGACTGAAATAAAACACTTTCCCAAGACTATGTGGTGGGTGAAGTGGAGAAATCAAACTTAAACTCAGGCCAGTCTTTCATACCAAGTATCAAGTACATTACCTAGAAAAAAATGGTAGCCTCGTCAGCTCACTTTTCTCCAAAATATAAATTCTATTCAAGCACCCACTGCTTTAAAAATTTATCAGGGGCAAATAGCATTGCGGCCCAGGAGAAATACTCTTAACAATGTAAAGGGATATGAGAACCTTCCTAAAAGGTTACAGTGGAACCCAGCAGATGATATGTGCTATTTTGCAAATACTCACTTGGTCACCACCATGCATCTGCCAGGTTTCTATATGGGCATGTTAAGTGTTGCCATGATGCTAGAAGTTGTTCTACTGATTTGTTCAAATACTATGAAGGTCGTACACATTGGATAGGTTTTAGTGGAGTTTTCAAACTAAGATAGATTAGGAAGAAAGGCCAGGTGATCTAGTTCTGGAAATCTGTCAATTTAAACATTATAGACCCCCAACAGAACATTGCTCTACTCACACTGTCTTTGGACATGTCATCAGAAAGGATGAACCACGAGAAAAGGGTACCACGCTTGGTCAAGTGGACAGTTAGTAAAGGTGAGGGAGACCCTCCATGAGATAGATAATGCAATAGCTGCAGTGATGAACTGTGTGAGGAAGGTTCAGGACTAGACAAGGTTTCATCTAGATAAGGTCACTGTGAATCAGGGTTAACTCAAGAGCAGTTAACACCACCAGCTTTATATGAAAGAACAATACTGAGGAGCATGGGTAAATAATTTCTCCAAGTGCAAGAAGTTCCAAAAATATTCTTTCCTTTAAAATTTTTAGCAACATGAGGGCGGGGGGGAAGCTAGTAAAATATATTAATGTGTTCAAAGTGACTGCATAAAAGAGCAAATATCCACAGTGAGGCAGTTTTTTCATAGATTGCCCACACTTACCATCCATGGTCCCAGGAGAATGAAAGGTACTCCGATACCAAAGCACAATGTCAATCTTAAAAACGTTGTAGATGAACATGACAGAAGCAACCACTCCTGCCAAGGCAATGAACCCTCCTATCAGGTAACCTTGAGAGTCTCGAACTAAAAACGACAGTACAAAAAGAGAGATCAAGAAAGATTCCATTAGATCCTTTACTTATGCAGAGCACACTGTAAGTGCCAAATGGCAATACATTAATGTCAAAGTGCTAGAGATGCTGCTTACATATTTCTATAAATAATAGAGTTCCCTACCACTGTAGAGTAAATTCCAACTCATGATGGCAATCCATCAGGTTTCCAAGACTAAAACTCTTTGTAGGAAGAGCCTGCCAATCTTTCGGAGACGGAGCAGCTAGTGAACTGAGCTCCCCACTGCTCTGTCAGCAGTGCATCATTTACCATCTGGCTTCACCTTTCAACTCCAACTCTCTCATTGCTGTCGAGTGGGAAATGGATCACAGCTGATCCTCCTGCCGTATTTTTGGGGGGTTGTAAATCACATGGGAAGGCTTTGCCCATCTTTCTCCTGCAGAACCATTGGTAAATTTGAACCACCAAGGACCAGAGCTCTTTAACCAACAGATATAAGAGTAAAATGCTCTCCTCTTGACAAATCATTTTGGAAAACAAATTCTGAGCTCTTGGGCACCACGTAGAGGAAGATTCTAGAGTCCTAGCACAAATGTACCATACAGTACTGCTCACAGTTGAATCCACATTTCTTTCAAAAACAAACTATTCATGAACAAGCCCTCTGAATGTCCAGAAATGGGACTTGAGCCCCTTTAAGTGGAAAAGCTCCTCCAGTGACTCTGGTGCGAGTTTCTGATTAATAACTGATGTTGTAGTTGCTCTCCCAGCTACTCAAAATTGAGTCTTAAGATGCTTGTCAGAAGGAAAGAGTGATTCATTGTCTGCCCTAGGAGCTCAACAGAAGAGCTGAGATCCAGATACATGTGTAGTTCTCTCTATGATCAGTGTTCAGTGATGGCACCCATGAGGGTGATATGCTCTTAAATTGTTATATCCAACACTGCTTCGTGAGCAGAGGACAGAGCAATTACGAGCGGAAGTGGTGAGGCAGGCAATGACGGAGGAGCAGAACCAGTTGCTCTGGTAGTCCAAGTACTTGAAAACATGTTCCTACACGTCTGAGAAGAGGAACAACACAGCTTTCAGCCTCACCACAAACCCAAACCCCATGCCTCCCAAAGAATCAGAAAAAAGGAAGAAGAACAAAGGAATAGAATCCCTTCCTTTTCTTCACAACCCACTTAATTCTTCAGCCACTTCCCGATCCCTAATACTAAATAGACAGCGAATCCCTGAGAGGCACTGTGAAGGAGGACTATCTTTTGTCTAACTCTTCATGGTACTTTCATCTATTTTAATATTGTTTGAAAATTTTGTTGTACACTCCCTAGGCCATCCTGAAGTCAAAGACTTAATTTTCCCCCTTTTCTATCTTGGACAATTTAAATGTATAATACAGTAAAGTGCAAGTTGCTTTTAAAAAATATCAATCTAACAAGTTGTTGCTGTTGTGTGCTGTTGAGAATTGGCTCACAGCTGACCCTCCAGTGGGTTTTCAGAGGCAGTAAATGAGATTGCTCATCCTTCTCCCACAGAGCAGCTGGTGCATTCAAACCAAGTGCCTTCAGGATTACAGTGTCATTTCTTACCACTAGGCCACCAGAACTCAACCAAGTTTAAATGCTTTACACATCGGTGCCTAACTCAAACCTGAACTGCTGATTAGAATCTCTAACTTCTAATCATTAGACTTATCTGTCTTTCCTTTGCATCCTCAGGAGCTCTAGTAGCACAGCCTAGAGGGGATTGCTCTACTAATCTTATGGTCATCTTCAGGGGTTCTAATTCACCAGTCACTTAAAGGAAGGAAAATGGTCAATGTACTCCCATTATTATTTACAGCCTTGGAAACTCAATGGAGGGTCACTATGAACTCACTGGCTAATTTAGGGGTTTGGGTGGTTCTATTTTCTACATTTCTTTGCTGTTTCCTTGATTTGTTACCATTTCTTCTTGAAGTAGCAATGCCACTTCTTGAATTGAGCAAAACCACATATGAGTCTATGTAATGTATATTACAAGGATCTCTCTACTATCAGGATGGAGAAAATAATACCATAAAAATTCTGAGATTCACAAAGTCCTAGTAAGAATACAGGAGGGATGGTTTGAGATTTGTGGGTTGATTATTTATTGTACCAGAAGAGCTGACACGCTTTGCTCTAGAAATTAACTGAAATTTGAAGTGGGAAAGTAATAATTACTTAAAATCAAAGGGAATTCACCTAGGATTTTGAAGAGTACCTCAGAGGTACAGTTAACACACTCAGCTGTTAACTGAAAGACTTAAAACTCTGAAGGTGTCTTAGGAAAAAGTCCTGATGATCTATCTAGTTCCAAAACAATGACCTGCTGGGAATCCTGTAGAGCACAATTCCACTCTAATCCACAGGAAGTCCTCATGCACAGAAGTTGACTCAACAGCAACCAGGCTAGCTTATGGACTTGAAAGAAAAATAAATAGGAAATGCCTTGTGAGATACACCAAATCCCCCGATGAAGGCCCCGTTAATGCTGATATTCACCCCTAACTTAACACTAGCCTGATGGCACAGTGTGTAGCATGGTGCACTGCTAAACCAAAAGGTCAGCAGTTTGAATCCACCAACAGCTCCTCAGGTGAAGATGGGCAGTCTCCTCTTGTGAAGATAAGTAGCCTCAGAAACCCAATGGAGGGTCATTTTAAGTTGAAACTGACTTGATAACAGTGTGTTTGAGTTTTTAGTTGAGAACAAGTGACTAATAGAACGTCTCAGAATCATATACAAGTCAAAACAACTAGCTGGTTGGGAACTAGGCTTTGGGAATCTGTTTCTTCCTGATCAACTATGATTTCAATTTGAAGGTATCATCAATAAAAAATAAGGGTGTCACATGAATTCTTAACTGTAAACTTGCCCCCAAATAAGTCCAGTAGTTTATATCTAAGATGTGATGGTCCCAAGAATTTAAGCTAAACAAAACAAAAGTATGCAAGCACAAAAGTAGTTTGCATGTGAGATGCAAGAAGAATGTTGATAGAAAGATTAACTTAGAATACATTTTTCTTAACTGCCCTAAAACAGAAGGGGACAAACGACCATTCTCTCTTTCGGCATGATTAACAGCTGTTAATTACTGACAGCACCTGTTCTTCTAAGCATAGCTCTAAGTTACTGTTAGGTGTCATTGAGTCAACCACCATTCACAGTGACCCTATGCACCATAGATTGGAACTTAGTCTTATCCTGCGTCATCTTTATAATGTTAACTGTCAGTGAATATCATAAGACACTGCATCAGTGTCTCAGCGCATTTGATATTTAACTTCTCTAATCCTGTTACCCAGTGGCCTCACAGAGAATTTTTAATATCACTTCTCCCTGTGTTTCCATGCCATCATTTTGAATACAATGAGCACACTGAAACATTACCTGGGAGCTTTAACACAACGTATGCTGCAGATACTCCTGCATGACACACAAAAGGACGGTCATAATCCTCCATTTTCACCTCGAGGAAGGTTATGTTTACTGTGTACCTATAATAATCCCCAAAAGGCTCAAATGATCTATAAAAGAAAAGAGTCAGTCACTAATACACAAATCATACTTCCCCGAAAGACTCTATAACATTTATTCTGAAAAATAATTTCCCAACAACACTTTGAACATCATTTTACCCTAAGTTCACTGAAGTGACTGATTGGAATTCATTGACTGAGCAGTTCCAAATATATAATTTGTATTGGACAGTGACAAGACACTATAGTTCTTTTGATTATATACAATAGCCTCAGTCCTTCAGGATCATCTCCAATTCCTCTTCAATTACCTTAATTTATCCACATTGTAAGACCTGACAGTAGCTCTTCTGGTCTTCTTCTTTCCTACTCTTATTGTTTATATCACCGAATTAACTAATAGACCAGTTACCATTGAATCATGGCAACCCATGTGTGTCATAATAGAACTATTCTCCAGAGGATTTCCAATGACTAGTGTCTTAAAGGATGATCACAAAGTGTTTCTTCCCAGGTGCCTGTAGATGAACTCCAACTTCCAACCTTCTGAGTAGCAGCCAAGTTCCTAACCATTTGCACCACACTGAAGCTCCATAACATTTGCTTAATAATCATAAACTCCTGGAAAGGGTCAAACCGGGTGGCTCCTTGAAGGCAAGGATTCTGAGGCTCCATCTAACATACTTTGGACATGTTGTAAGGAGGGAACGGTCCTTGGAGAGGGACATCATGCTTGGGAGGGTGGAGGGACAGCACAAGAGGGGAAGACCCTCTATGAGATGGTGATTCGGTGACTGGGGTAATCAGGATGGGTGTGTCGGTGACAGTGAGATTGGCACAGGACAGAGCAGAGTTTAGGGCTGTTGTACATAGGGTCGCTATGAGTCACAAGCGACTCAAGGCACATAACAACAACATCTCTGTGCTATTGCTTAGTTTGTCTTTTAATCCTCAAAGGTCTATGGCTTGTGATATAATCAAACGAGAATAAAACTGGCTGAGAGAAAATTACTGTCACTTTACACAATACTACATGCTTTAATTTATCTCCTTTACTAGACTCTAAATTACAGTGATACAATTTACAGCCGTGAGCACGTCAAACTTCTTTGAACCAGATAGCTGGCCATGCACTCACTGCATCACCAGTCAGGAGATCTTTGAATCTCCTGGATTCAAAACTCAAAGGAGTGATGAAGAGGTAGTGAGAAATGTATTTAAGAAATCCATTTGTAATAATGACAAATTAGGTAGAGAAATCTTTGCTAGCATTTTGACAGGGTAAGGAAAGAAAATACTCACTCGTATCCTTCTTTGATTCGCTTGGATTCACGGTAGTAAAGATCCACCTGAGTGTTATTGACTTTCCAGCATCGTAGATTTGTGTTGTCCCACACGTCTGTGATATTGCAGGCCACAGTCAAGGGAGATCCTGTGAATGTCAATGTCAAAAGCATTAAATGAAAGTTCTAGAAATAAGATCTGGTCAACAAATGCATGAGTTGTTTTTGAGCCTTGGATGTCTTTTCAGACAGAAATGCTCCCTTGATTGATTTTTACATATTTTATTGTTCTCCCTCTGACAAAAATCATATAGTACAGGAGTGGCTACTACTATACTAAGATGTATATGTATATTGCCAAATGTTACCAGTTTCTGATGAGTATTCTAGAACATGAATAGTACATTTATGCTCTGTGAGCTTTGGTGGCCTAGAGGCAAAAAGCTGGGCTGCAATCCTGAAGGCACAGGGTTCGAGGCCATCAGCTGCTCTGTGGGAGGAGAATAAGCAATATCCTCCCATGCAATTAACTGCCTTAGAAAACCCACTGGAGGGTCCACTATGAGTCCATTCTGACTCTAAGGCACACAACAACATGTATAGGACACTTAAGCTTAGTAACCAATACTAGTCGAGAACTTCACAGTTAATAGAACAATTCACACACATTTTGTCATTTAGCCTTCCTATCAATGCAATAGTCCTACAAGGCAGAAATAAAGTATTTTTATTCCCATATTGCAGATGAGAAAACTGGAGTTTACACACATTGAGTGACTTGGACAAAATCACACATTGGTTTGAGAAAGAAAGGAAACATGAGCTCTTGCGTTTCTCAATTTCCTTTCCAGTGATCTTTCTACTTTCTCCATTTTGGTCTCCTGAGTCCACTTCTCTGATAATGTATAGTTCTAGCTGTTTTTTAATGACCTTCAGCAAGTTTTTACTGAGCTAAGTTTTATTTTTGCCTTATGTTTTTGTTAATATGTACTGCGGTGTTGGAACTGACTCATAGCTGAACCTCCTGTAGGTTTTCAGAGGCAGTAAATCACATGGGACTAAATGGCTTATAATTTCTTCCATGGAGCAGTTGATGGATTCAAACCAGTAATTTTAGGGTTGGTAGCACAACTCCTTACCCACTTGTTTTGCTGATGGTTGTGTACTGTTGAGTTGAAACCAAACTATAGCTGTTCCTTTAGCAAGTGTTCAGAGGCAGTGAACCAAACGGGAAGAGAACTTCCATCTTTCTTTCTCAGAGCAGCTGGTTGATTTGAACCACATGCCTTTGGATTGGTGGCCCAATTATTTACAGGCCACCAAATTCCATCTATTTGCTACATGTGAAAAAGACACTGTTCTTCCCAATAGCCTACCTCAAGTTTCAACGGGTGTCATTTATCTTAGGTAAAAGATAAAGGTGATATTTTTCATTACTATTATTATTTATTTAATCATAGGCAAGGAGGTCGGGTGGCATAGCCTGTAGCAAGCTGCACTGACAGCCCACAGGCAGTGCTTCTCTTGTGATTTGTGTCTGCGAGCTACTCTATGGGAGAAAGATGGGCATCTCCTCCTGTGCAAGTTATGGTCTAGGAAACCCAGTGGAAGGTAAGCTATGAATCAGAACCAACTCCACAGCAATGAGTTTTACCCTAGCTGGATTTTTCATTTTACTGTGAAATCGAATACACATTTCAAAGACATGTGGTTCGGATTCACCAGCTGTTCCACAGGAGAAAGATGAGCAATCTCCTGTGTTACTCACAGCCACTGAAAACCCACTGGAGCGTCAGGTATGAATGGGTTCTGACTTAATAGCACATAACAACAACAACAATACTAATGCTGATGAATTCTATACATTAGCCTAAAGGCTTCATCAGGGGAAAAGTCTATTACTAGCACCTCATTTATCCTCCTTCCTGCCCTATGTCACTTATATATACACCCCTATACTCTGGCTATTCCTTAACATTTTACTTATAAGACCCATCTATGCTGTCACACTTCATTCAGACAAGAGAATATATAACAATTTATTCACCTTGTCTACTCTTACTATATGAAGCCCTATGGGCACAGTGGTTAAGAGCTTGACTGCTACTCAAAACCACAAGTGGTTCCGATGGAAACATACACATATGTGACAGACAGTCTACTTCCTTAAAGATTTAGTGGAAGTTCTTTAGGGAAGTTCTGCCTTGCCCTCTAGGGTCCCAGCTGCACTATTTCCAATATTATCCAGTGAGTCTAATGCTCCTACAAATTCTTTCATGCCTCTTGGAGCACTTGTGATGAACATACATGATGTCTGCTCTAACAGGCTTTAGACTATATATCTATATATCTTCCACTTCAAATGGTGATGACAGACTGTTTTCTAAAACAATTATACTGATAGCACTCCTGTGACTCAACTTGCAGCCAAACAATGAACAAGACTATGAAGTGATCAGTAATACTGAGGAGGAAATTCCTCTTTACTTTCTTTTTAGACAAATCAACCAGACAAATCAAAAGGGGCAGTTTCTGTGTAGAGATAAAGATCAGAAGGCAAGAAAGCCTAGGAAAGAAGGATGAGTGGAAACAGGAAACACAGGGAGGAATTGGGAAGAGTTGCAATGTGGAGACTGTAATCAATGTCACAAAGAAAACATTATGTGTATAACATTGTGGAAAGGAAAACAAAAATTTACACAAATCACAGTGAAAATGAGTTTGAAAAAATAAAGTTATTATGCCAATTTATACTTCTCCTGGAAGTCTGTTACTAGATTCTGTTACTTTATATGTTGTTATTGTTATTGTTATTGTTGTTGTTGTTGTTAAGTGCCATTGAGTTGTAGACGACTCATAACAACCCTATGAACGAAAGAACTTTTATCCTTTCTCCAAATTCATGGAGTTTCCAGAGCCAAGGTATCTTGGAAATGGATGCCACTCCTGCTTCTAAGCTTGTTTTAATTGGGGAGCTCCACCAGACACCATCCACCATGGTTGACCATTATCACATTTGACACATCAGTGTTACAGTGTTTTGCATCACAGCAAACACGAGATTACTTCTGTACAGTAAATGGACAGGCCAGTGTTATACCACTTAAAAGAATGTTTGACCAAAAACAATTAAAACCAGGCCTGAGGGCCACATGTGTCAAATACAATAATTGTTACTTTATATAGTTAACAATATCTGTAAATGTCAATTTTATTTTAGTCTTTCTGGTAAGTATATAGTATCATAATATTGTCAACTTAATTTTGTAGACTGTACTTGATTAAGGACCATTTTATCTTTTAGAAGTTTAAAATCTATAACCATTTAGTTTGGAAGCAGAAGTGGCATCCACATCCACTTTCTAAACAACATGCCTCCGGAAACTCTATGAACTTTGATAAACATTGATAGCTGTAGAGTGGCTTCAGGCCTTTTGTTCCTAGGGTTGCTATGAGTCGTGCTCAGCTCGAAGACAATGAACAACCACCACCACCATTTAGATAACCTCATTTCTAAAATGCCTATTTGACACATTTTTGTCTTTCTCCTGTTATCTCATCCTTACTGATTTGTAGGGTCTCCTGATAGATACTCAACAGATGAATATGTCCATGGTCTGCTTTTTGCAAGCTGATAATATCATTATATCTTTTCACTATTTTATGTGGGTTTATAATAAATAGACATCTTAATTTCTTTTTTTGTTTAAGGTCTGCACTTGAATAGATGAATGGAATGATACTCTGAAAGGAATGGACAATATGACAATTGACAATCAGAAATTAATTTCTGATATAGTTCTATGTATCAACATTTTGATTTGTTCTTTGTAAGTTCTCTTAATTTTTTCCTTACTCCCAAGTTATGAGGTATTTTTCTAGAAACTTTATTGCTTAGCCTTTCATATTTAGGTTTAAAAGGATCTTGAAGTTATCTTCATAAGTGTTTTGATGATGGGTCATTTAATTCTATTCTGTATTATTTCCAACCATTGAGAATAATTATATGTAAAGATAGCACTTCCTGTACTGATCTATCATGTCAATTTTGTCAAAACTAAGCTATTTCTGAGTTTACCACTTGACCTTCAACTACATCCCACTGTCTATTCTTGGGACAATGCTAAACCATCTTAATGACTGTAACCTTCAAAAAGTCTTAAAAACTGGAAGCATATGTCCTTCATTTAGTTCTTTTTAAAAATTGTCTTGGCTATTATTGAATTGTTAATTACAACATAAATATTATAAAATTTATTATACGTGACGAGTAAAATCTTGCTAAGATTTTGACTAGGTTTAATTGAGTCTGTGGATAAGTTTGGGAAGAAATGCCAACACTGAGTTTTCACTCCATAGATATAATATAGATTTCTGTGCAAGTCAAGTGGACCCAAGTAAGATGAACTTGTTGACAGTTTCAATTTTTTCTCCATAGATCATGAGGTTGCCTATTGGTTCAATGGAGAAAATCCTTGTTTTCTTGATGTCGAGATGCAATCCATATTAAAAGTTGTAGTCTTTGACATTCTGTAGTTAGTGTTTCAAATACTCCTCACTTTCAGCCCACAAGCAATATATTTGGTACCAGCAGTCAGGAGATCAGGAGATGTACTGCACTGGGAAAAGCTGTAGTCAGGACCTCTCCAAATTATTGAGAAGCAATGATATTAGTTTGAGGACTAAGATGCACCTCATCCAGGCCATGGTATTTTCAATCTCTTGCTCTGCAACTGAGAGCTGGACAATGAATAAGGATGACAGAAAAAGAAGTGATGCCTTTGAGTTGTAGTGTTGGAAAAGAGTACTGAATATACCATGGACTGACAAAAGAACAGATAGGTCTTGGAAAAGGTGCAGCTAGAGTGCTTCTCGGAGGTAAAGATAACAAAACTTTGTCTCATAAACTTTGGCATATTGCTGTTATTGTTATAATGTGCCATCGTGTCACCTGCAACTAATAGCTACCCTATGACAAACAGCTCTGAACTCTGCCCTGTCCTGAACCAATCTCACTGTCTCTGACACAGCTACCCCATACTGTGTCAATCCATCTTATCCAGGGTCTTCCTCTCCTGTGCTGTCCCTCCACCCTTTCAAGCATGATGTCTTTCTCCAAGGACTGACCCCTTCTGGCCACATGCCCAAAATACGTGAGACGGAGCTTCAAAATCCTTGCCTTCAAAGAGTAGCCTGGTTTCATCCTCTCCAGGAGAACCTGTTTGTTCTCTTTGTCCATGGTATGTTCAGTTCTCTTCTCCAACATCACAACTCAAAACCATTGATTCTTTTTCTTCTGTCGTTCCTAGTCATTGTCCAGTTCTCTGATTCACAAGTAATTGTGAAGACTGAATGAGGTGTACTTTAGTCTTCAGATTGACAATGTTGTTCTTTAGCACATTGGAGGAGATGTTTGGAAAGGGGGGGACAGTAAAAGAGAGGGAGACTCTAAAGCAGATGAATTGGCATAACTACTGAAGCCATTAGCTCAAGTGTCTCTGAGATTGTAAGGATGGCACATGATAGGACAGGGTTCAGAACTGTTGTTCACAGGGTTGTTACAGGTTATAACCAACTCAATGGCACCTAATAATTACTACAATGCAAATACGTTTTTCTCTAAGTAATGTGTGTTGTTTTTTTTAAAAAAAAGTCTATTTGGACATGTTAGAAGTCTATTATTAGATACAGCTTGCATAATTATAAATGCTTTTTAAGTTTCTTTTTATTATAGTTGTTACATACATATATGGCCATTTCATTCTTATACATTAACCATGGCCTAATAAACTTGTTTAGTTCTCTTTGAATAAATGATAGCTTTTGGGGACTAAGTACATAATCATAAAATCTAAAAAATGTTTGTAATTCTATACCATCATTTATAATCTTTTTGTCTTTCTTTTTCTTGCCTTATTGAGCTAACTAAGACCCCAAAGTCCAGTGTAGAACAGAGTGGTAACAAAGAATCCTTGTCTTCATCTTCAATACAAAAATATTCAACATTTCAGTACTGTGAAGGCTCCTTTATCAGAGTAAGGACATTTCCTTCTATTCTTAATTTTTACATTTTTTTAAAAGTAAGAAATTATGGTTCAACTTTTCAAAATGCTCTTTTTGCATCTACTGAGGTAGCTGTATGATTTTTTTCCCTTTAGTCTGTTAATGCTGAACTCTGTGACACTGATATGTCAAATGCGATAATGGTTACCCATGATGGACAGTGTTTGGTGGAGCTCCCAGACTAAAACAGGCTTGGAAACAGGAATGGCATCCACTTTCAAAATAGCTTGCCTCCAGAAACTCTACGAATTTAGAGAAATGATGAAAGTTATACAAGTGTTCAAGTCTTTTATTCATAGGGTAGCTATGAGTCAACTACAACTTAACAGCACTTAACAACAAGAATTCTGTTAATGTGAAATAAAAGATAATGAGTGGGAGGAAGTAATAGGAAAAGACTGAGTTTCTCTAATAAGCTTAGCTTAATGATAATGCTATTTTTCCTTTATGTATATTATTGAAATCTGTCTGGAATCTGTCATGTACATTCATGAAAGACAAACTAATTGCCTTTGAAAATCCACTAAGGGTAAGCAATGGTTCGGTTCCAAGTCAATGGTACAAAACAAACAACAACAAGTTATACTTTTAGGTATCTTGTGAGAGGAATGAGTCATTGAATTTTAGTATACAAGTCAGTCTGAGAATTTTAGCAGGGATTTTGTTCATTGTCTGAGTTTTTTGGGTTTCTTTTTTTTCTTCTCAAGATGATCAACATGGTTTTGTTTACTAACCATCCTTTTTAAATTTAAAAAAATCATAATTTGAGTCATTTTTATTCCATTAGGTCATAAACAGAGGTTATTGTTGTTAGGTGTCACTGAGTTGAGTACAACTCATAGCTACCTTATAAAACAACAGATTTGGGCTTGGGATTTTGAGCATTTCTTCATGTGCTTGTTAGCCATCTGAATGTC
>NW_006399786.1:1251260-1272956 GCF_000299155.1 Elephantulus edwardii
AAAAAAAAACAACAGATTTGAACACTGTCTCATGCTTTGCCACCTGCACAATCTCTCACACACTCAAGGCCATTGCTGTAATCACTGTATCAATACACTTTGTTGAGGGTCTTCCTCTATCACCACCCCTGTACCTTTCTAAACATGACGTCCTTCTCCAAGGAAAACCCTTTCCTAGTAACATGCCCAAAGTGTGTGAGATGAAATTTCACCATCCTTGCCTCCAAGGAGTACTCTGGCTACACCTTCTCTAAGACATATTTGTTTGTTCCTTTGGAAATCCATAGGTAATACATATATCATCCTCCCTATGTAAATGAAACATAACATGATAACTTCCCTTACTCCTTCTGCATATTTTCCAATGTTAAATTTTATACTCTAGAATCCTCAATCAATTTCAGTGAGTTGTAGTTTTATATGATACATCTTCTCTGTCAAGAACCTTTTTTAACATTTGCATTGCTTTTACAGGGACAGACTTTTCTAGTAGCCACGTAGATCCAGAGTGTTCACTACCAGGCCTCTGCTCCCATGACTTCCCACAGACTTCCTTCCAGTCTCCTGGTTTTTTGGATTATTTTTTTTAATTTAAAAAAAATGATCTTCGATATACAAAAACTGAAACAAAGATTGGTGTGTATGTCTCTTCATTCTCAAAGTTCAAAAAAGACACTAAGGTATGTTGACATATAGATCTCTGCCCTTAGTGTTTTCATCATGGCATGTACTTACCAAGTTTTACTTCAATTGAATTGTTTCTTGGGTAAGTAATTTTAGGGATTCTGTCTCCATACAAAACTTTTTCTGTTAAAAAATCATATCCACAGAAAAGTGCATTAGAATCATGTGTGACAGATTCTCTACTATTTCAATATAATAAAATAAGGAAAGCATAGCATAAAGCAGATCTGCAATAGATATTGGCTGAGAAAAACTAAGACTTGTGTTGTGTATGTGACAAAAATCTCATTACATAAATGTGTATTTGGGGATGTTTTTATAGTAAATAAATTTTTTTAGTATTTTTTTATTTGAGTGAAGGTTTATAAATTATATTTATTTTTTTACACAATCGTTGTTGTTGTTATGTGCTATCAAGTTCCCTGTGACTCATAGCAACCTTACATGCAATAGCCCTAAACCCTCCTCTATCCTGTGCCAATCTTATTGTCTCAGACACAACTACCCCCATTACCCCAGTCACTGAATCAATGCATCTAATCAAGGGTTTTCCTCTCTTACACTGTCCCTCCACTCTCCCAAGCCTAATATTCCTTTCCAAGGACTGATCCTGCCTTGCAACATGTCCGAAGTATGTCAGACAAAGCTTCAGAATCCTTGCCTCAAAGAAGCAGCCTGGTCTCACGCTCTCTAGGATGAATTTGTTTGTTCTCCTAGCAGCCCATGGTATATTCAATAATCTTCTCCAGCACCCCAGCTCAAAGGCATCAGTTCTCCTATCATTCCTAGTCATTGTACAGCTTTCTAATGCATAGCAAGTAATTGCAAAGACTATGGCCTAGATCAGGCACATCTTAGTCTCCAGACTGACAGTGTTGCTCTTCAGTACTTTAGAGAGGTCTCTGGTAGCAGACTTTCACAATGCAATTCATCTTTTCATTTCCTGGCTTCTGGTACCCAAGCAAACAAAAGCTGTTAACAACCTCGATCTCTTCACCATCTGTCATAATGCTGCCAATTGTCCCAGTGGTGAGAATCTTTGTTTTTTCTTATGTTGAGCTTCAGTCCATGCTGAAGGCTGTATGTAGTCCTTGGCCTTCTGCAGCAAGCACTTCAGGTCCTCCTCAGTTTTAGCAAGCAGGGTTGTATCATCTGCATAACACAGGTTGTTGATGAGTCTTCCTCCAAGTCTGATGCCACATTTCTCCTCATAGAGCCCAGCCTCCTGGATAATCTGTCGTGCATATAGATTGAAAAGGTATGTATGGAGATAAGACATATCCCTGGAGCACACTCTTTCCAATTTTGAACCATGCACTGTTTCCTTGCTCTGTTCTGATGACTGCCTCCCAGTCCAAGTATAGGTTTCACATAAGTACAATCAAGTGTTATGGGACTCCCATTCTTCTCAGAGTCAGCCACAGCTTGTTGTGATCCACACAATATGCCTCAATTATTTTGTTCAATTGCCACTTTATAAGGCTGCTCCGATAGCCTCTTGAGTCAAGAGTTGTGCTACAACAGAGCTGTGCTACCAATTGAAAAATAAAAATAATATGAGTCACATTCTACAATTCTGTTAGAGATTCAACTGCGATTAAGACCTGACTTTATAGCACATAACAACTACTACCACTTTAAAAAATGAAGCTCTGATAGCTTAACAGGTGAAGGAGTTATACTATCAACCCAAAGACAATTTGAATCTACCAATGGCTCCATGAGAGAAAGATGGGCAAACCCCTCCTATGTGATATAGTTGCAAAAGAAACAATGAACATGAACAAAAACAACCAGTTTAATGTCAATGACATTTCCTCACCCCTCAGCCTTTCTCCATGAGTCAATTCCAATCAACAGTGATGACGTGGTTTATTTGTTTGGCTGTTTAGTTGTTAGATGCTACTGTGAATCCACTCTGACTCTAAGAAACCTTGTATTCAAAGGAGGAAACCCTAACAACTCTATACCATCCTTACAATCTCTGCTGTGCTCAAGTGCAACATTGCAGTCACTGTTTCAATCCATCTCATAAAGAGTTTTTTTCTCTTTCCCTCGATCTCTACTTCTCCAAGGCATGAAGTCTTTCTCTAGAGACTGGCATCTCTGCACAGTATGGCCAAAGTATGTGAGATGATATCTCATCACTTTTGCTTCTAAAGAGCACTCAGGCTGCATTTCCTCAAAGTCAAGTTTGAACATTCTTCTGGAAGTCAATGTTGTTGTTGTTGTTGTTGTTGTTGTTATGTGCCGTCGAGTCGCTTGCGACTCATAGCGACCCTATGTACAACAGCCCTAAAATCTGCTCTGTCCTGTGCCAATCGCACTGTCTCTGACACTCCCATCCTGATTATCCCAGTCACTGAATCAATCCACCTCATAGAGGGCCTTCCCCTCCTACACTGTCCCTCCACCCTCCCAAGCATGATGTCCCTCTCCAAGGACCGATCTCTCCTCACAACATGTCCAAAGTATGTTAGACAGAGCCTCAGAATCCTTGCCTCCAAGGAGCCACCCGGTTTAACCCTTTCCAGGACAAATCTGTTTGTTTTCCTAGCAGTCCATGGTATTCTCAATACTCTTCTCCAGCACCACAGCTCAAAGGCATCAATTCTCCTTCTATTCTCTTTGGTCATTGTCCAACTCTCTGATGCATAACAAGTGATTGCGAAGACCATGGCCTTTATCAAACGCACCTTAGTCGCACCTTAGTCTCCAGAGAGACACCATTGCTCTTCAGTACCCTGGAGAGGTCCCTAACAGCAGACTTTCCCATGGCAATATGCCTTTTAATTTCCTGGCCACTGGTGCCAAGAGTGTTGACTGTGGAGCCAAGCAAACTAAAGCTGTGTACAATCTCAATCTCTTCACCATCCATCCTGATGCTACCAATTGGTCCAGTGGTGAGAATCTTTGGCTTCTTGACATTGAGCCTCAATCCATATTGTAGGCTGCAGTCCTTGACCCTCTTGCAGCAGGTGCTTCAGGTCCTCTTCAGTTTCAGCAAGCAGGGTTGTGTCATCTGCATAACACAGATTGTTGATAAATCATCCACCAATCTTGACCCCACATTTCTCCTCATAGAGCCCAGCCTCCCAGATAATCTGTTCTGCATATAGGTTGAAAAGGTATGGAGATAGGATGCATCCCTGGCGTACGCCCTTCCCAATTTTGAACCATGCAGTGTTCCCTTGCTCTGTTCTGACGACTGCCTCCTGGTCCAAATATAGGTTTCGCATTAGTCTATGATATAGTAAAAATCCAACATAAGATAACATTTCAAAGCATCAATTCTTCACAGGTCTTCTTTACTCATTGTCCAACTTTTACATGCATATGAAGTCATTGAAAATACTGTGGCTTGGATCAGATGTATCTTATTCTTTAAATGAATGTAATGCGTTCCATGTTAGGCTCCTAACTAAAAACAAGTGGATATTTCAAAGCTATGAACTGCTTCAAGGTAGAAAACATAAGGAAATCTCCAGTAAAAGTTTATAACTTTGGAAACTCTATGAAGGGTTGCTGTGAGTCAGAGCCAACTCAAAGCAGTGAGTTTTGGAAATAATCATTGGTATGTTTACTGTTGCAACTTTCAAGCCTATCCTTCTGAAATAATATAATGTCACCATTAATTAATCTACCAAAAACATTCTCAAGGGATATGTCATAGTGTGACATCAAATAAGGCTTAGCTTTCTCATAGAGGATAAGACTAGCATCTTGGCTAAATCTTGCTCTATTATACTAAGTGAGAGCAAGTCACATATTTTACAAGATACTGGTGTGTAGGTATGTCCACAGTAATTCAACTGCTGCATTTTGGAGTCATATATCTAATGCAACTGCTTCAGAGAAGAAACTCCAGACAATAGATTCAGGCTATGGTCTCTCTGAACACTAGCTATGCATCTGAGAGCTGGACAATAAATAGGGATGACAGAAGAAGAATTGATGCCTTTGCATTGTGGTCTTGGAGAAGAGCACTGGACATCCCATGGACTGACAAAAGAACAAATAAATATGCCCTGGAGAGGGTGCAGCCAGAGTGCTCTTTGGAGGCAAGGATGATAAGGCTTCATCTCATACTTTGGACATGTTGCTAGGAGGGGCTGTTCCTTGGGGAGGGACATGATGCTGGGAAAGGTAGAGGGATGGCGAAGGAGGGGAAAACCTCCAACCAGGTGGACTGACATGGTGACTGCAGCAATTGGCCCTAGTGTATAAGGCAGTGAGAAGATGGCTAAGACGAAGTTCAGATCCATTGTTCATAAGGTCACTGTAAGTTGTACTTGACTTGATGGCACCCAACAACAACGTATCTTAAAAAATTATGTGATCTTTACCAAACTTGGGTAATATTGTCTCACTAGCAGCCAATTCACAATTTATTGTTTGGAGGAATATTGTCCAAAGGTTTTTATTGTCACTGAGTTTAATCATTGTCTTATTGCTGTCAGTTTTATTATCTAACATCGCTAATGTATTTTTTTCCATTATATCTTGCTTGTATGGTCCATAATGAAATCTAATCTTTTGGAAACCTTACCATCTGAAAGAGATTTTTTAAATAAATGACAACAAATCTAAGATCATTAGGGATTGTCTTACCACAGAAAATTACATCCACATGGTAATAGGGGTCTATGAAATATGCCTTAGTGATGAGTAATTCACGCTTCTAATTTTCAGGGTCAATTGCTCTGAAACATTATAGTCTCCTCATCCACTAGATCCCATAAATAGAATATCTACAAATCATTCTATTATAGTTATTGTGGGTTACTATCAAGTCAGAACCTACCCATAACTTAATCTCTAGCAGATTCTCAGAGGCAGTTAATTGCACAAGAGGATATTACCATGTTTCTCTTGCAGAGCAGCTAATGGATTTGAAATATGTACCTTTGGATTGCCAGTGCAACTCCTTACCACTGGGCCACCAGAGCTCCTAAGGAACTGTTCCCCACCTTATATTTCCACCTTGTACTCTTTTCCTACACAATCTCCTATATACTCTTTCATTTACTGCCCAAAGTCTGATGACTTGTAAAATTATAGGCCCATAAAGGATGTTACCTATCTGCATCTTCTTATAAGCACTTCACACTTAACCTATCCATTGCTTCACTCCTAAATCCCATTTTATTCCAACTATCTTATTTCATTGAATAGAATCCTAATTCAGTGGGTTGTATAAGCCAAAGGCCTATCTTCCATGTCACCTACCACATTCAATTATGCATTATACTTCTTAAAATGCTTTTAATTGATCCACATCTCCCTATCTTCAGTGTCATCATGTTATCTGTACCAGTATACCTCCCTTGCCTCACTGCACTCACGTCTTGCCTCTGTACTGAGCATTCTGTGCACAATGAGATAATTCCTCTGAAATGTAAATCACATCATACTGCTCTCCTGTTCCCAACCGCTGTGCACACTTCCTTTTTCTCTTAGGATACATTCTCAACTTCTCAATTTGGATTACAAACCCTTTCTTGATTTTAGGACTCCGTGAGTGATACAGTGAGCACCTTTAGCTGTTAAATGAAAAGCTGAAGTTTCATGTGCACACAAATATGCATTGGGAGAAAGCTCTGGGAATTTAGTTCTGAACAGTCACTGAAAAACCTATGGAGCACAGTTCTGCTTTGACATACATGGTGTCATCATAAATCAGATCGACTTGGCAATAACTGTTTTGTTTTAACTTGGTTTTAATCTCTGAATACTTAAACTCACCACTTACCATGTTCTCCCTCAGCCATTTACTCCAACACAAACCACCTGCTTCCTGGTCTTGAGATACCTCAGTCCTTCTTGCTACAGGATCTTCACTTTTACTTTTCCCTCAGTCTGGAGAAACGTCATCTATTCTACCATTTAGCAAATAATTCCTTACTTTTCACTATTATCAGGGAGTTTTTCCTGATTTATTATCTTCTCAACAGATCTTTATCTGGTTGATCTAATTTTTTTCTTTCCTTTAGTGTGTTAATCTCCTTTGTAATTATATTATTTCCTTAGTGGGTTATCTGTTCAATCTTTTTATCTCCTCCCTCTTCAGATTTTATGCTCCATAATGAGCAGACAGACAGCATCATACTCCCTTGACTTTGCGTGGGACCTACTCTTACCAGGCCTTTGGTAAATAGTCAGTAAATGACTCCGTGCAGGAGGAAATCCCCCACCACCTCCACCCAATTCAGACATTCTTTTGTCCTGTGGGTACTGTGGCAGCTTCCTACACATATATGTCTCAAGATCCCCATCAACTCCTCCATCATCCTATCTCTTGGTGATATAACACATCACAAATATAGCCACATCACTCTGTCCTTGTATCCACAAGAGCTCTTCAGCAGCTCCCTGGTAAAGTCTACACATTTATGTCCAATCCCTTGACCAAGACCCTGTTTAATTTTTTAGCCTCAGCTCTCACCATTCCTAACAGCATACTGAAGCACTAAAAACATTGGATTTAGACCCAACATAAAATGTCTCCTTTAGACCCAGGGATCTCAGGTGACCTAGAGGCAAGAAGCTGTGCTGTAATCCCGAAGGCATGTGTTTCGAGTCCACCAGCTGCTCTGTGGGAGAAAGATGGGTAATCTTCCTTGTGATTACGTGTTGCTGGAGCGTCAGCTATGGGTTGGTTCCAACTCAATGGTACATAACAACAACATGGATGATAATCTTGTTACCCCACAACTCATCTGGCCTTCAATCGTTAGGTCCAATGCCTCAAACTTATTCTTGAGATGGTTTTTAAATTCAAGTAGGACAGATTTAAGGTTATATTTTGCTTCTCATGGACTTGTTTTCATTTTCGTCAGCTTCATTTGGAACTTGCAGATGAGTAGTTGATGATCTGTTTGCTCCACAGTCAGCACTGGCCTGATTTTGACTGCTGATATTGAACTTCTCCAGCAATACTTTCTACAGGTGTAGTCAATCTGATTTCTATGTAATCCATCCTGTGAGATCATGTGTATAGTTACTGTTCGTGAGTTCATCTTACTTGGATCCACAATAAATACTCTTGGTACAGCAGTCAGGTAATCAAAGGATTTATCACACTGGGGAAATCTGCTGTCAAGAACCTCTCCAAAGTGCTAAAGATCAAAAATATCAGTTTAAAGACTAAGATTAACTTGATTCAAGTCATGGTCTTTTTCAATTATCTTTTATGCATCTGAAAGTTGGGCAATAACTAAAAATGATGATGTAGAATTGATGTTTTTGAGTTGTGGTGTTGGAAAAGAGTACTCAACATCCTATTGACTGCTAGAAGAATAAACAAATTTGTCTTGGAGACTGACTGTACAACTATGGTGCTCCTTGAAGGCAAGGATGATGAAGCTTTATCTCAGTACTCTGAGTATGTGGTTAGAAGGGGCCAGCCTTTGAAAAAGGACATCCTGCTTGGAAAGATGGACTGATACAGTGACTGGAATAATGGGCTCAAATATAGCAAAGATGAGGAGAATGGCACATTAAAAGGTAGAGTTCACATCTGTTGTCTACAAGTTGCTTATAGAGTCACTATGAGTCATACTGAACTTAATGACACATAACAACACAAAACTGGATTGTAAGTAAATAAATGACTCCCAGAAGCCTCTCCAGGAATAGAAGAGGAACTTATCACCCAAAGAAGTCTCATCATTGAGCTGAACATTTCTAGTACTCTGAAGTTTTACAAATAATAAAAGCATTTCAAAACCAAAACAGCAAAAAAAGAAAACAAAATATAAGTCCAAAAGGGCCTGGGGTGGGGGAACCAAAACCAAAACTATAATCAAACCTTCCATCCTCTCCATTTAGTTTGTTGTTGTGTGCTGTCAGATTCGGTTCGACTCATTACCGCGTTGTAGAATTGTAGAATAGAGTTACTCCTTAAGTAGCAGATCACCAGTTCTTTCTCCTGTGGAGCCAATAGAAGATTCAAGTTCCCTACCCTGGCCTCCAATAACTTAAACATATAGCACTGTGCTGAAGAAAGCACGAAAGATGTGGCCTAGCTGGAACTCCTTACCCTATATATTCAGAGGAGAAATTATTTGCAAGACATGGAAGATCTGAACTCTCATCCTGTTTTTTGTCATTAACTAACTTTGTCAGCTTGAATAAGTTTCTTCTAGGCCTTTATATAATTAATGGTTCAATTGAAATTAGTTTTAAGGTTTCTTTGATCCCCTAAGATTTTGTTTATAAATCTTCAAGACAATTGGTCAATCCAGGTTTATCACTGAAATTCTAGGAATATTCAGATGTCTTGTGGTCAAGTTCAAGACCTTGAACTCTGCTGAGACTCTAAATAGAATGGACCACCAGAACATTCATAACAGTAATAACTGAGCAAAACATTCATTGAGCACTTATGGTTTCCCTAGCACCATGGTAGCTTTGTTACAAACATGACCTCACTTTGTTTTCACATAGGAACCAAAAATTTTTCATATGCTGTCTTCTAATATGAGAAAACTATACTGCCCATGTCCTTTGATTGTAATCTTTCTCCAATCTTAATAATGACTGTTTAGAGATGTAAGTGTTCTGCTGCCAACCTAAAGCCTCAGAGGACTCTGGTAACTTGAATTCTCCAGCATCTACAAGGGAGAAAGACGGATAATCTCTGCCTGTGTGATTTACAGCCTCAGAAACCCAATGGATTGGCAGGAATGAGAAAGAAAGAAAATAATCTTCAGAAAAAGAAAGGTGCAGAACCACCTCTGCCAAAGACTAGCAAGCCCGTGCGAAGCCAAGAGGAGGTCAAGGTCACAGGTGAGTATACTTACTGACATCTACACTAATGCTATTTAAAACTGTGTATTCTTTCCCCGCGTGTGTCAGTCTTACTTGACATGCATATTTCCCTTCATCTTCTTCTGAGACGTTTTTCACTAAAAGCTTTCTCCCCACAGATTTAAAGTGCTCTTGCTCTTCATTAATCTCTTCACAATCCTAAACACAAAAATAGAGAATTCTATGAGAATTTAGAGGAACTAATAACATTCTTCATACCATCCTATGACTATTGTATCTCATAAGAAAATAATATGGTGGTCCCTTGTAGTTATTGTTGTTAGGTGCCCTTGAATCATGACAACTTATAGTGACTTGAAATGTTTGCTGTAGAAGAAAGACTATAGTCCCCATTGTTACTGTTGTTATGTGCAGAACCAATCAAGAGCTGACCTTTCAGTGGGTTGTCAGAGGCAGTAAATCACATGGGAGGACATTGTTCATCTTTCTCCTACAGAGTAGCTGATGATGGATTTGAACTGTGTGCCTTCAGGTTGGGAGGACAACTCCTTAGCACTAGGATACCACCTGCAATTTGCTTGGAAGGCAAGACATCCAGAAGACTTAACAAAGTATGGCTAAAATGAATGATGCATTACATTTTTATTTTCCATTGTCCTATGGACTGAGACAAAACCGAAGAAAACCAAGTGCTCCTTCCATCTTTGAAAAGGAAGCCATCATGGGGGAGCAGGAACTGGGCTAGGCCATGAAAGATTAGGGTAGGAGGAGGTAAGCAGAGAGGCATACCATTCATTTTACCCACACTGATCAGCCGATGGACCGGTCTAGTGGCGCCAAACCTTTGCTAGGGTTACAAGCCCAGGTGAACGTGGATTGCTTCTTCTACATTAAAGGACTAATGACACTTCGTCCATTTACTAGGATTTGAACTTTTCAGAGTCAAAAATATCTTTGCTCCAACACTGTATTTGGAGACCTCACAAATAGACAAAGAATGCCAATCAAGTTTATAGGGCTGCTGGTTAATCTCAGGTGTACCTTTCTCACCTGTCTTCCTCAGCAACCACCCACTGAGCAAGCCCTACCATTCCTATATCCTGTTGTAAGAGCCTTACTCCTGCTAGTTACTACTCCCTCCATCTCAGACTCAACCTTTTCTCAGTTTGTCTCCTCCCTTGAGGAAGTCTCATTTCATAGAGTGACTGTTTAGCTAATTGAGTGCATGTGGCAACTAACTGAAAGAAGAGCACTTCATATCCTCCCAGTGCCTCGGAACAAAGGCCTCTGATCAGCCCCTCAGAAGTCAATCATGAAAACCCTATAGAGTATTAGTACTCCACATATGGACTCTTTCTCATTATTCGGGATCAGCTCTATGGAAATCTTTATTAGGTGTTGACAGGTTGACCCCTACTGCTAGCAATGCTGTATACAACAAAGTGAACCCTGGCCCAATACTGTGCCATGCTGTGCGTAAGTCCATTTAACAGTCACTACATCCATCCATCTCATTCAAGGTCTTCCTCTTTTCCTCTGACCTGTTGTTCTAAGCATGCTATCCTTCTCCAGTGACTGCTCCCGCCTGACAACACACCCTAAGTATGTGCAGCTAGGTCTCACCATCCTCGCTTCTAAGGATCACTCTACTCCTCTCCTTCCAAGACAAGTTTGCTCGCTCTGTCTTGATGACAACTAGTTTGGCTTATTCATTCAAACATTCAATTCCTGTTCTTTGCTAGAACTATTAAAGCCTATTGTCAGGCAGAAACAAGATACGATCTAGGTCTCAGGAAGTTTATAATCTAATAGATAAGCATGTAAACTCCTAATTAAACAGATTTAATTGCCCAAATGTTTGCCTCACTCATCACTGAGTCAATTATGGTTCATTGGACTTAAGATTTAATTCTCCATTGTTGAAACAATGTGAATGGGTCCATCTTGCAGGGTGAAACTCAATAAAGCCAGAATGAACATTGAGTTGATTTACAACATCAACTATGACTTTCTAGAAGCCTTGTCTTTTCTCCCTGTTAGTGTCTCACTGGGGAAACTGTACTATAATTGCATAATTGCTTACCAAATAAAATGGCTCTTGGTAATAAGTCAATGGTAGAAGATATAAAACTCTGACAACATACTATGAGAGTAGGGGTAAAACAAACTTGTGTTTAGTGAGGTTTTTTTAACACCAGAAACCTGTTCCTTTTATAATACCTACATAGACACAATATCTAGGTCTCCCTTTCTATGCTTTCTTTATTGAAAACACCCCCCTCTGATTCATACATTCTTTGTTGTTGTTGTTATGTGTCATCAAGTCATCTGCAATTTATAGCAATCCTATGTACAATAGCTGTGAACCATGTCCTATCCTGATTTAATCTCAGTATCTTCATCACACCTGCACCAGTCACTGTGTCAATCCATCTCATCCAAGATCATTTTCTCCTATATTGTCCCTCCACCCTTCTAATCATGAAGTCCTTCTCTAAGGACTGGTCCCTCCTGGCAACATGCCCAAAGTATGTGAGATGGAGCACCAAAATCCTTGCCTCCAGAGAGGAACTTGGTTTCACCCTCTCTGGGAAAGACCTGTTTGTTCTCTTGGTAGTTCATGGTATGTTCAGTATTCTTCTCCAGCACCACAACTCAGAGCATCAATTCTGCTATCCTTATCATTGTCAGACTCTTTGATGCATAACAAGTAATTGTGAAGACTATATCCTGGATCAGGCACACCTTACTTAGTCTCTAGGCTTTGCAATTCAGCACTTTGGAGAGGTCCCTCACAGCAGACTTTCCTAATCCAATTTATCTTTTGATCTCTTGGCTGCTGGGTCCAAGAGTGTTAATTGTGGACTGGAGCAAGCTGAAATTGTTAACAATCTCAATCTCTTCTCCATCTAACTTGGTGCTTTCAATTGGCCTAGTGGTGACTTACATATATTCAATGTTATTAAGATAAATCTAAATAAGGTACAGACAGACCATTTTGTCCCTTTACAGCCACCTGGACTGCCCGTACTTTGATCCACTGGGGCATTATTTTATAGTCAAAGCTCTCAGCATGCCTTGATCTTTATTTAAAAATTCTTGGGTTATGTCTTAATGACAGAATTTAATAGTAAAATACTTATAAGGTCAGCCAACATTTGTATTTTTCTTTTATTCGTATTAGTAACACCAAAAAAACACTACACATTTCTGACTCAGTGTGTGCCATGGCCTGAGGCACATACTTCCTTAGAGCAGTCTGAAACATACCATGTATATGAGAATGATGAAAATAAAGCTGATAAAGCCATAGAAAATCATGAAATGAATGCTTTTTGAGCAAGTGAGTAAAAGGTGATCATATATACATATTTTAAAAATCCCTAGAATAATTATGTAGAAACTGATCAAAGGCAAGATCATCCTAAAGACCAGGAAACCACTTGAGAAAATATTTCATGTTCTGGTGGCCTAGTGGCTAGAAGATGAGCTGTAATCACAAAGGCATCTGGTTCGAATCCACCAGCTGCTCCGTGGGAGAATGATGGGCAATCTCTCTTGCAGTTAACTGCCTCTGAAAATCTACCAGAGGATGAGCTATGGGTCAGTTCCAATTCAACGCTACACAACACACCTAAATAAAAGCTTATATGAGAACATCTAAGGCAGCTAACAAGAATGGAACAGCCACAGTTCTAGTTCACAGGGTTTAGTGACAAATTTGGGGATAATGAGAGAGAGAGGAATTTGTTTCTAGCTTATAAAAGGGTATTGTTAGATGACAGAGAAATGAGTGCATGAAAAACAGATTTAGGGCAAGGAAAAAAGTACTTTAAATATACTGTATTTGATGAGTTTTAAGAATAAGGATATTTAAATTGACTGTACGCTCAATTGTTAGAGAAATATTTGTGAAGATTCAGAGAGACAGGAGAGGAGCTTGCAGATCTTTCTTGCCTGGAGCAGCTGGTGGATTTGAACCACCTGCCACTGGGTTGGCAGGGCAGCTCCTTACTCACTAAAGTCACCAGAGCTCCCTTGGCTAGAACCACTGGGGACCTCTATATCTTAGATTCAAATATGTTGCTGCTGTTGTTAAGTGTTAATGAGTCAACTGACTTTGTAATGATTATGTATAATAGGTAAGAGCCTTTCTCTTTTTAGCTGACCTTCTGCTATAGAGAAAGAGAAATCTGTGAGGCCGACAAAGAATTAGTAAATCTCCTAAGGTGTGATTGTAGTTTTGGTTTGTTGTTGGAATTTTGTTTTTGGCTTTGTTTTTGGTTGGTTTGTGTATGTGTTTTGTTGTTTTTTAGCTTTCTAATTTCTGTGGGTCTAGCATTAAGAAGCTGCACTGCAATCCTGAAGGCACATGGTTCGAGGCCACTAGCCGCTCCATGGAAGAAGGATGGGCAATCTCCTCATGTATGATTAACTGCCTCTGAAAACCTGCTGGAGGGTCAGCTATGGGTCAGTTTAGATTCGATGATACACAACAACAATAGCAGTGTCTGTAGGAGCTCTTGTATTATAACTTGTAACATACC
The DNA here is from genome assembly GCF_000299155.1 of Elephantulus edwardii. NCBI lineage: Eukaryota > Metazoa > Chordata > Mammalia > Macroscelidea > Macroscelididae > Elephantulus > Elephantulus edwardii. The sequence goes on from NW_006399786.1 coordinate 1,265,264, forward strand.
AGGCTGTTCACGTACAGGTCAGCTGTTTCAATCCACCAGTCACTCAGAGAGTAAGATGGGAAGTGTCATTCCTTAAATATTTATACCATCAAGGAACCAATGGAGGGATGTTATGAGTTGAAGTTGTCTTAATGGCAATGAGTTTGAGTTCTTTTTATAGCCTCTATAGTTTCAATCTGCATGCTAAGCAAATCATTCTAGAAGCAGCATTCTATGAAGAAGAATGTGGGATCAGGAACAAATGAAGACTCATCAACAACCTCCGTTGTGCACTACACAATCTTGCTTGCCAAAAGTAAGGAGGACTTGAAATGCTTGCAGCAGAATTTTCAAGATTATAGCTATCAATACTGATTTCATTTCCATATTAAGAGTCAAAAAGTCCTTCACTACTGGATGGATATGGAACATCACGATAGATAAAATTGAAGTTGTCCACAATTTCATCTGACTTAGATCCACAATCAAATGTTGGTAATATCAGTCAGGAGATTAAGAGACATATTGCACTAGGCAAGTCTGCTGTCAAGGATTTCTTCAAATAACTGAGGAACAATGATGTCTATATGCAGACTAAGGTGTGCCTGACTCAGACCCTTGTCTTTTCAATCATTTGCTATGTGTCTGAATTCTGGATAGTGAATAGGATGACAAAAGAAGAATTGATATCTTTGAGTTTTGCTTTTGCAGAAGAATGTCCCATGGACTGCCAAAAGAATAAGCAGATATATATGTCTTGGAGAAAGTGCAATCAGCATCCTCCTTGGAGGTAAGGATAACAAAACTTCAACTCACATATTTTGGGAATTTTGCTAAGAGAAGTTATTCCTTGGAGCAGGAAAAAATACTTGGAAAGGTAGAAGGTCAGCAAAAAAGAGAAAGACCTTCAGCAAAATGGGTTGACAAAGAGACTGCAGAAATGGGCTCAAGTGTGTCAGAGATGATGAAGATGGCACAGGATAGGGAGGTTTCACATCTGTTATTCACAGAGACATGATAAGTCATATTCAGCTTGACAGCACCTAACAACATTAGTTTAGAGAAGGGATCTCTGATGGCTTAGTGGGAAGAAGTTGTGTTGTCAGACAAAAAACAAGTGGTTCAAATCCACCAGCTGCTCCATAGGAGAAAGATGGGCAATCTTCTCCCAAGCAATTTACAACCTCTACAAACATGCTAGAGAATCAGCTATGAGTCAATCCTGATTCACATGACCTATAACAGGAAAGTCTGACAGGCCCACTAGAGGATTGGAAAGAATAGTAACATCAGCCATTGATTTCTCTACTTTCTCCCAGTTTCAAGTTTCCTTCAAACATTATTTCCCTTGATATCTAACCTGGACTCATATGGCCATCACTTTAACCATTCCTCTTTCAACTAGTCAGCTCTGTACCCTTTATCTTTATATCTGTTTATCTTTTAGAAATTCATGGAGTATTAAGTGATCTTCTCTAACTCAAAACTCAAAGACCATGATTCTTCTCCTGTCATCCCTATTTATTATCCAGTTCTCAGATGCACAGCAGGTGACTGGAAAAACCATGGCTTTAATCAGGTTCACCTTAGTCTTTAAACTGACATCATTGCTTTTCAGGATTTTGGAGAGATCCCTAAAAGCAGACTTTCCTAATATTATACATCTCCTGATTTCCTGACTGCTGATACCAAGAGTGTTGATTACGACTCCAAGTAAGATGAAATTGTTGACAAATTCAATCTTTTTTCCATCTATGTTGCCTGTTGGCTCAGTGGCAAGGATTTTTGTTTTCTTAATGGTGAGATTTAATCAATACTGAAGGCTGCAGTCCTTGATTTTCTAAAGTAAGCACCTCAAGTCCTCCTAGCCTTCATTAAGTCAGGTTGTGTTATCTGCATAACCCAGGTTGGTGATGAATCTTCCTCCATCCTGCTCCCACATTCTTCTCCATAAAGTCCAGCATCTCAAATTATTTGCTCAGCATACAGATTAAATAGGTATGAAAAAAAGATACAGACTTGACATACATATTTTCTTCATTTTAAGTCATGCAGTATTCCCTTGCTCTGTTGGGACAGCACTTCTTGGTCTAGGTATAGTTTTTCTGTAAGCACAATTAACTGTTCTGCAATTCCCATTTGGTTTTGTTTTTCTGATATATCCTGGATCCTGAGTACTATGACTTCTATTTCAACATGCATCAATACATTCAAGAAAAGATAATGTTTTCAGGTACAAAAGCCAAGGTGCAGAAAGGTGAGTATCCCAAAGCCAAGTCCATTATAACTCATTTTGAGCATCCCAACAGAGCAGAGTGGAACTTCGCCGCAGGGTTTCCAAAGCTGTAAATCACAGAAGACTTTTCACCAAGTCATTTCTTTATACTTGTGATTTTTAACACATGTGCATTTAATAGTCATTCAAACAATTATGTAACTACTTAGAAAAACAGACACTTTAAAAATGACCTAGGGAAAAAATGGTAATTGAGAGAAAGAGGTAGATTCAAACATTAAATATTATAAAACTACAATAAACGATAAATAATAGATAAATAAACAATAGTGTAAAATTATAAAAATCTATTAGCTAACAGGAGCACAAATCTCTATCATTCTCTCCTTAAAATATACAACTGTAATGGAAGAAAGGAATAAAATTCAAAGATGAGAAGGAAAACTATCAGTAAAAAAAACTATGTTTTACCTTATACCACTTTATTAAATCCAAAACACAGCTCTTTGGGAAGTTCAAATGGCAGGTAAGGATGTCATCTTTCCCAAAATGTAGGGTTTGTATATACTCATCTGATAAACTTGGTAGAACCTCTTGGGGATCACCACACCAAGATTTTCTAAAAGCAGCTAAATTTACGTATATTCTGTGACAGCTGTTTATATTCCTGTAAGAAAATAACAGTTTAAATCCTCATCAAGGTTTAACCAATAATAAAATAAAATGATTCAGTTCATCTTCAAATATTTCCAGGTAATTTTCAAACCACTATGTGTAGGGGTTAAGATAACACAGGGATACTCAAGACCTCGATTCTCATGCTGAACCTGCTTTTTAATAAAGATGTAGTTATGGAAACAGGAAAGGTCAGCAAATGAAAAAAAGCAACGGTGAAAAACATCTTGGAGTGCAGCTAACATATTTTACTGCTTACGTAATGAAAGCTTCTCAATGAAAGCTATGAGGTCTACAGGCCATAAAAACACTTAATCTGAGTTTCTCTCCCTTTCCATTTGACTAAGGAAAGTCTTAGTTCACTCAGATCACAGCACTTTACTGCTGGTCAGAAAAGTACAACATATGGTGACCCCACCATGATAGGCAAAGAAAAGCAATCAGAACCATGAAGACTGAAAAGTGAAAAGGTCTGGACCACATCATCTCATTGAGAGATAGTGCAAGAGAACATTACTTCATCTCAGTAAGATATAGTGTCATCAAGGATCTATGCTTGTAGACATAATTCATAAGGGGATTTTTATGGATTCTGCCTCATTGGGCCACTTCTTGCTATCTCATGCTGCCACTTCATTTCTGATTCCTAAATGGTGACTGCCTCCCTCTGAAATTCCAGTCTGAAATCCCTAGTTATTTTCTCCTTTGCTACTGCAAAGAAACCATCTTACTATCTTTGCAGGGGGAGGGCATGGGGCATATTATTAACTTTTTAGATCCAACCCTGCTAAATGAAGTGGTCACCTATATAAATAACTCCTTAACGCTACAAATTGGCTTAGTTCAGCAGGATCTAAAGGGCTCAAATACCTCTCTTTAAGAAGTCTAAAGTGAAGCATGTTGTTTGTAACATTCCTTGGTGGGAATATCTATTTTATTCACAACAACTCCAAGATTCAAAATCAATACTAGGGATCATTACTGCCATGGGCTTCCTAAAAGGCCAAAGCTGGTCAGCAATAACAGGAATGGCTAGGCCAGCAAAAAGTAAATTGTCCAGATCCTTCTAAAGCAGGGCATGCTGTTGACCTCCTTCAAGAAGAGCTGCACCACTAGACTTCTACACTAGTAATAACAAAAAAGCTAGCAGAGTCCAGCTGATGAGGTCCAGAGAACTAACTGTACTGTTCCCACAGACAGGAATCAGCATCCCACATCCTACCAACCGAATTCCAAGTTGCTGTTGATGTGAGAAGTAATGTGATCAAATTCTTGCTTAATGGAAAGTTTTCTCAGTTTTACCTTTGTCTTTTGAGGTCTTTCCCCTACTAAAAGTGTAAAATTAAAAGTGTAAACATAAGAAAAGGAATAACTTTAAAACCAAAACTTTCTCCTTGAAGGTTTGTGGGTTTTTTTTTCAGAATTAAAAAAATCTCTATCATGCAACCTCTTGTTTACGTGCCTAAGTGTTCAACAGCAGATGTGACACAGACAAAGCTTGTTTGCTGCATTAAGAGCCAGCATTATTCTTCTTTTCTTTTTTTGTTTTAAAGGAGAAAAAGAAATTCTCAAGAAACTTAAAAATTTAGCGACAAGTCACTCCAAATATAGGAGACACCTCTGTGTCAAAGAATGCCAAAAACAATAGCAGTTGTTAATACTAAAAGTGTCAAAAAAGGAGAAGGCTTTGTAATTCAAAATCAGTTTACTTTCACCTTGAAAATTAAGAAATGAGGGGAAAAAGAAAAATTAATAAATAAAAAAAGCAATGGGCTATTCTTGGGGAACTGTGCCAGAAACATCTGCATATCCTCATCATTTGCCAAAGTGTGGTTGATAAAAACAAAACCCTTGATTTTCTGCTATCAGTTTCATTGTACTGATGCCATAATATTAACAATAGAAGATACTACTCTGCTAGCAGATTATGCAGATGCTCTAATCACCCACCTACAAGGGGAAACATAAACCGTAAATCCCCAGAAATGTCAGGAACCAAGAATGTTGGTAGAATTTCTAACACTTGTATAAGTGAAAACTGTCTTACCTAATCCCAAGCTGCACCCTTGCTTCATCTATAAGAGGCAAGGGAAACCTTTGTCAAGTGAATGTCAGAACTAGCTAAACAATTGTAGAAAGCATAATAATTTGTCAGAACTTATTAAACAGTTGTAGAAGGAATAAGAAAGTGTGTGTAAATAAATTTGTAGGAGATTAAGAGGAGTACTTTTTAGAAGGAGAAGGAAGTAATTTGTTCTTCAAGTAGAAAGTCTGGGGTTGGTTTTTTTCTTTTTCTTTTTCCAGAAATATTGGTTAAAAATTAAAAGTAGTTGTCAAAGACTGCAGCCTTAAATATGGTTTGAAGATCAACAAAGAAAATGAAGATTCTCACCACTGGGCCAACTGGCAGCATTATGATAGATGGTAAAGAGATTGAAAATGTTAATAGCTTTACTTTGCTTGACTCGAAAATCAATACTCTTGGTATTAGGAGCCAGGAAATCAAAAGATGAACCGCATTGAGAAAGTCACCTGTCCAGAGTACTGAAAAGCAACAACATTAATCTTGAAACTAAGGTGCACCTGATCCAGGCCATAGTTTTTGCAATTGCTTGCTATGCATCAAAAAGCTGGACAATGATTAAGTATGACAGAAAGAGCTGTGGTGATTGAAAAGAGTGTTAAATATACTATGGACGGCCAGGAGAACAGATTCATCCTAGAGGGGGTGAAACCAGGCTGCTCCTTGGATGCAACAATTCTGAGACTTCGTCTGACATACTTTGGGCATGTTACAAGGAGGTACCAGTCTTTAGAGAAAGACATCATGCTTGAAAGGGTGAAGGGACAGGGAAGGAGGAAGACGATAAATGAGATGGATTATTTCAGTGACAAGGGTAATAAAAGTAGGTGTGTCAGAGACAGTAAAGTTGGCACAGGATACAGCAGGTTTCAGGGCTATTATACATGAGCAAGCAACTCAGCAGCACAGAACAATAGCAGCAGTGGCCTACTGTCAAGAAGCTGCACTGCAGTCCTGAAGGCATGCAGTTCAAGTCCACCAGCTGCTATGTGGGAGAAGGATGGGCAATCTCCTCTCATGTGATTAACTGCCTCTGAAAACCCACCAGAGGGTCAGCTATGGGTCTGTTCTGACTCCATGATACACAACAACAACAAGAAGTATGTAAATAAAGTGTAAGTGAATATAGTGTAAGAGGAAGTGAATAAAGGGAAAGGGAAATTTAGTAATGATAATTTGTTCAGCGTGGTCTTTAAAATGCAAAAAAAAAATAAGATGAATAGATGAAAATCGATGAGGCTTACTCTTAAAACTTTTACACAAATCACTTGCATAATATGCTATCCAAAACTATACATTATGAACCTAATAATGAATCCAAACAGAAGGAAATATAGCAAGATAACAGTAAGATACTAAGGAACTGCATAGATGAAGAGAAAGGGACTAGATGCAATGCATGCTCTTGCATTGGATCTTCTATGCTGTTGTTGTTGATTGCCTTTGAGTGGAGCATGACCCATAGCGACCCTATGAACAAAAGGCCTGAAGCTCCTCTATAACTATCGACATTTATCAAAGTTCATCGTTTCCAAAGACATGTTGTTTAGGAAGTGGATGCCGCTCCTGCTTCTATAGAAAAGAAAAAAAGTTATAAAGATAACTATCAAAAATTAGGATGTGGGCTTTAGGTAAAAGTATAAAACTAAATTCGTTGTCATTGAGTTGATTTTAGCTCGTGTTCACCCTCCATTATTTTTACAAGGGTATAAAAATCTTAATGAGAGGAAACTGCCTCACATTTTTGTTCATTGAGTGACTGGTGGGTCAAGTCACACTTAACCGATCATGTTACCAGTGGTCACAAATTAGGTAACTACTGTGATTTATGTGAAAGGATATTCTTGTTGATGCGAATAAACATTAAATGTTAAGGAATAAAAGGACATAATATATTCAATTCAAATGGCTTAAAAAGCTTACACATCTTTGTAAACGGATGCTAAGTACATTCACACACACACACAGACAGAGAGAGAGAGAGAGAGAAGGCTGAGGAAAGATCTATTTTCAAGGAAGAACTTACTTTATGACACACTGATAGATCCCTGAATCCTCAGAAGTCAGGGGGAGAAACAAGATCCAACTCTGGTCCTGACGAATTCTAGACTGTATGCTTCTGGATATTGGGGTTTTGCTAGGATTTTTATACCATGTTATATTTACTTCCTCAAGTGTCTGTGGAGGGTGTGTGCAATTAAAAGCATAAGGCTGGTCTACTGAAATCGTCTCATTTTTCACGCTCACTTCCTTGCATTCATCTATGGAAAGAAACAAAAGGCAAAAATAAATAATCATCTGTGAAAGAAAAGTCATGTCTCATTTGATTCTTATCAATTTTAGCAAATGTTTCTCTGATTTTTCTAACCAAGTTGTAATTTTACTTCTAGAATATTTATCTGTCAGGATTTCCCTTAAAGAGTACACTGCACTTCACCAAAGAAGACATTCAGATGGTGAACAAACACAGGAAGAGATGTTCAAAATGCTCTAAGAGAGATGCAAATCAAAAGAACTATAAGATATCATCTCTCCCCACTAAGAACAAAAAAAAAAATTCAACAAAAACAGCAAACAACAAATGCTGGCAAATTGTAGAGAAACTGGAACCCTTATTCACTGTTCCTGGGAGTGTAAAATGATGCAACCACTCTGGAAGGCAGTATGGCACTTTCTCAAAAGATGGAAATAGAAATACCATTTGACCCAGTCAGTCCCCT
>NW_006399786.1:1274915-1275893 GCF_000299155.1 Elephantulus edwardii
GTCCAGAATAAGAGCTGCATAGTAAAGCAGACTAGGCTGGTGGTGGGAGGAAGATTGTGTAACAGTGAAGAAAATCTTTTTCCAAGAGAAAAGCAAACTGGGGAGTGGGGGCAGGGAGGAAAATATGCAACAATGAAGTAATGGAAATCCAAGTTCTGTACAAATTTTCATTTAAAAAAAACTTAAAAAAAAAAAAGAAAGAATGCTGTTTGAAAGCATCTTCTGGAATTCTTGAAATGTATTCACAGAATTTACTTACTTCCCACCTCACAGACCATATTCCACATAAGGGAAGATTTTTCTTCTCCTTTCTACATAAGACCCTAAGGCATTTTATGTTTTACTGACAGAATACCTTTCCTATTTTGAATCCTCCACATCTTAGTAACCTAGATATTTAGTTCTGGAGTAAAGTCTAACTATCTTGTAGTCTTGAACATACCATAGATCGCCAAGAAAATAAATAGGTCTGTCTTCCAGAGGGTGAAACCAAGTTTCTCTTTGGAGGCTAGGATTTTGAAGCTCTGTCTCACATACTTTGGGCACAAAACCACAAAGGACCAATTTTGGGAGAAGGACATTATGCTTGGAAGGGTGGAGGGACAGTGCAGGAAAGGAAGACCCCCTATGAGATGGACTGATACAGTAACTGGGCAATGGAGGTAGGTGTGTCAGAGTCAGTAACACTGACTTAAAAGTACCACACGATTCAGAGCTGTGGTTCACAGGGTCACTATTAGTTATATGCAACTCTATGGCACTTGTCCCTAAACAGAGTTAAAACAAAATCTCAGAACACTTTAAAGCAGATTTTTACTAACTTGTTTAATTTGTTGAAGAACTTTGCTTTGTGAATGGTTTCTTTACCTTCACCATGAGTTATGAAATGACCTTTTATTCATATAAAAGAACCATTTAACCAGTTACTGTTGAACCACCCCCACTCATGGCAACCTCCTTGAGTCAGAGTACATCTGT
>NW_006399786.1:1276115-1280552 GCF_000299155.1 Elephantulus edwardii
CACACACACACACACACACACGTCTACACAGGGGCGCGCGTCAATTAGCCCTAGAGCTTCGCTTACCTGCTCTGCCAATTGGTGTAAGAGCAAGAGAAAGTCCACAGAGCAGCCAAAAGGACATCTCCATTCCAGCTGCGCGAATACAGGAGGGGGAAGGGCAAGAGTGAGGGCGGGAGAGCTTCCTCCAAGGCGCAAAACACTGCTTCCACCTCCAGGAGTCGCGAAGATTCCAACTCAGGTAACTGATCTGCCCTTCTTTATGCGGAGCTACCCTCTTTGGCCCCACATTTCTCTGAAGATGTGCCCCATGACTCTTCCTTCCCAGGCTCCTTTATGGAATCCAGCTCCAGGAACTCTGTCTGCCAGCAGAGAGGTCAGACCTGGAGGCGTGGAGGGGAGAGGTGGAGGTAAAATGTCAGCAGGAGTGAAGTTACTGAGTGTCATCTTCTCACATCTGCAGACCGCAGAATAGGGGTCCAACGCCCCAGAAAGGCTCGGGGCCCCACTTCAGACCCTGCGCATCCCCATACAAGCCACCAACCCCGGAGGCCCCGCGAGGGTCCCGGCCTGTGCACCCGGAAAAGCCTCGCCAACGCGAGCACCACCTCCTTCCCCACCCTCTCTGCCTCCAGGGGCTTTCTCCCCTTTGGAATCCGCAGGAGCTCGGATACTGGCTCTCTTGGGAGAAGGCAGCTCTGGCCTACCTGGCAAAGGGAGGTGGGAAAAGACAGAGCAACAAGAAACCTCAAAGGCAGGCGCAGACTCCGCTTCTTCGCCCCCAGACGGAATCAGCTCGCCCCCAGGTCGCCCCGGCCAGTTGGGACACCAGGTTCTCTCTCTTAAGTGCCCGCACATTTCTGCCACCCGGTCTCCTGCTTCACCTGTCCTGCCGGCAATGGTTGAACCAGCTAAATACCCATCCGCGCCTGGCTCAGCCACAGGTTCTCCAACAAGTGTCTTACCTGCCTACCCAGTTTGCAGCTTCTGCTGAGTTCACGGAAAGTAGAAAAGCCCTTACAGGTCCCAGGGCCGTGTCACGCATTCCCATGCCCGGGTAGTTCCTCACCTCCAGCGGGAGAGTAGGAAGGAACAGGCATCACAGGAGAAGTGTATTGAGAGGCTTTTCTCTACTCTTTAGGCAGCTGAGAGTCCTTTATCAACAGAAATGGTTACTTACATCTGTTCGCATTTGTTTGTAGAAACAAATTTATTCTTATGAAGTCTTCTGTGACCAGTGATTGCATGTCCTAACTTGACCTAAACTGGAACGCCCAACAAGTGGGGTGAGATCCCAGAGCATGTGAGAGATATTATGAATCTGCCTGAGTCACGGTCTTCACTGCCTTATGACAGATGCTCCCAAGGCCACCCTGTGCCACTAGGAATGTAAAAAGGGCTCCTGTAAAAAAAAAACACAAAACAAAACAAAAAAAAAAAAACCAATAAAACCTTGGGGATAGGATAGTAGCAACAGGGACAGACCTGTCACCAAGTCATCAAGGGACACCCAGGTAGAATCCAGTGGCTCAGAAAAAAAGAAGTGAAAAGTAATCTCCATTCAACAGGTAGAGTCTTGGTCGAGCTATTTCTGCTCCTGTTTATGTGTTTCTAGTGGCTTCATCGGGGGAGCAGTTACTGCTAACCCAATGTTGGTACCTCTCTGGCAGTTAGTTCAGTGCCACCAGCATCTCCAAGGGAGAGAGATGAGCAATCTCTTCCCACGTGGTTTAAAGCCTCTGAGAAGCACTGGACGGACAGCGGTGAGCAGGTTCCACTCCACGACAATGACAGTCGTGAATGAGTTGTGGGGCCGGGGAATATGAGGAGCATCCACAGGAAGCCGCAGAGTGCTTGATTGACCTCTAAAACTTCCTATGACAAGCTAGAAGCCAGCTGCTTGACATTTTTATATTCTCAGAAATGATTTAGCATTCCAAGTGCTTATATGTATTGGGGTTTATTATAGTAGAAATCAAACCAGAAAAAAATGCTGAACCTTGATTATTTTGCTGTAAATATTATGTGAGATTAATAAAATATCATTTTATCATTATTTTCTTATTTCCATTAAATAACAAGCTCTTTAGATATTAGCAGACATGTCATACATGTTTATAAAAAAATGGAGGTCTTGCTCTGTGTATGTGGAAATGTCTTTGATTTCTCCCTCTGTGGAAGACTGCTCTCGTTCCCAGGGAGTTGCACTGGTAACTCAAAGGCAGGACGTCTCTGGCAGCTTGAATCCACCAGTAAGTCCAAGGGAGTGTGCTGGACAGTCTCCTTTCTTGCAATTTACTGTCTCCAAAAATCTGCTGAGGGTCAGTTATGACTTGGTTAGGATCAGGCAACAGTGAGTTTGAGTTAATGGAAAATGGGGTCTTAGATTTACTTCTGCATCTGATTTCTTATGTCATGCTAGCTCTAAAATCCACCACTATACACTCGTGGGAGAATATGAATGAAAAAGACAAAGAATATCTTACTATTGTAATAAATTGGAAGCAGAAGTGGCATCCACTTCCTAAATAACATGCCTCCAGAAACTCTATGAGTTTTGATAAATATCGATAGTTACAGAAAGGCTTCATGCCTTTTGTTTATAGGGTCACTATGAGTCGTGCTTGACTCGAAGGCAGTTAACAACAACAACAACATTATGATAATTACAATAATTACAGAAAAGGAGATATGGTGGCATAATCCATAGAGAGACTGCTAAACCAATCATTGCAACTCTAGTGGTTTGAATCCACTGTTCCACTGTTGACTCAGAGAGAAAAAAAGACCATCTCCTCTGGTTTAATTTACAGACTTGGAAACCCAGTGGTGGTTCAGCGAGGAGCTGGTTCCAACTTAATGGCAACAACAAGTTGAGCTGATTGCTATAAAATTAATTTTGATCTTTTTTAAATGGAGCCAGAACCCTCAAGGCTCCCACACTGTAAAGACTTTTTTTGTTAAATTGTAAGTGATTTAAAGAAAAATATGAGTCAAAATTGACTCAACATGACATATGTTTGGTTAAGTAACACCAACACAGGACCCTGGGTGTCCCAGGGGATTTGTGACCAGCTGCTAATTTAAATGGTTTGCAGTTCACACCCATTACAACCAAGAAATCCCAAGGAGCAGTGCCACTTTATAAGGCCTGGGACTGCCATGGGCCAGGAACAACTCTGACAATAACTGCTTGGTTTTTCAGTAATAATAGCATTATAATCAGGTTTCTGCATACACATACACCTCCCAGGGTTTATGTGCCCACTCAACACAAGACAAAAGTGTTGCTACAAAAACCATCAAGTGATTCCTTTATCAAACCAGAGAACAATGGTCATGAGCAAGGATGTATGTAATTCATAAATCTTGATTGAAGACAAATTATACTATCTTGCTCTTTATTTCCCCCAGTGCTACAAAAACCATCAAATGATTCCTTTATCAAACCAGAGAACAATGGTCATGAGCAAGGATGTATGTAATTCATAAATCTTGATTGAAGACAAATTATGCTATCTTGCTCTTTATTTTCCCCCAGTTTCCTCCTCTCAAATAAATGCATTTGTGTCCTTCCTAGTCTCTACAGTTTAAAGATTGGCATGTGTGCTATATCTAATCGATAACAAGTATTAAGACAGAGTCATCACAATTCTCTCTGCAGTTCTTAAGGCATGTGCAAAGGCATTTTACCTTCCAATTAGGGCTGCAAGCATGAAACTTAGACTTCCCGGGATTGTTCACAAGGCCAAACATGTTTCCTTAAACATGGAGAATGAGCCGCTTGGCAGAACTGATGGGAAGATCTGTAATTAAAAACAGGAAACATAACAATTTACTGCTTGTTCTCAATAATCTTTAAAAGTGGGAGCAACATAGTAGTATTATTTTGCTAATGAGCGAAAGGAAGGAAAAGATTAAAATAAAATTTATTTACAGAACTCCCAGAAGGGCATTCTTAGGTTTGTTTTATTAGTCAAGAGCAATGCTGCTCTATGCTGAAAAGCTCCTTGATTGACTGATTTCTTTTTCCTTTCTATTTTTCTATTTTAAAATTGTGTATGGCCACCAGAGCTGCCTATAGAAATAGATAAGTGCTAAATAACTCAACTGTGTTGTAAGATGTACATGCAAAACTCAACCTATAAACAACAACTATATATCTTTTATATATCCCTCCTATTCCCCACATTCACTATCCTGAAATTGGCACTCAATATATATGTGCCTTATTATATGTATTCCTTAAGCAATATAAGGTATTCTTGTGCTGTTGTTGTAGTTATGTGCCATTGAGTCATTCGCAACTCATAGCGACCCTATATAAAATAGCCCTGAAACCTGCTCTATTCTGTGCCAAGCTTATTGCCTCAGACACACCTACCCTCATTATGCCAGTCACTGAATAAATCCATCTTATTGAGGGTCTTCCTCTCT
>NW_006399786.1:1283562-1284316 GCF_000299155.1 Elephantulus edwardii
TGATTCTTGTGTAGTTTCTTAAAAATTATTTATATAAAGACATTCTATACTTAATGTAACTTTTGTAGTTCATACAATAATTTATGAGATTAGAATACTTGAGTATTGAGATTCAAAGACTTGACTATCTACTTCATTCAAAATCATTGTTATAAAGGATTCTCTTAAGGTCAGGACAGTTGGTTAAATCAGGCATAGAAGGAGGCTGGGTGGATAGAGTGTTGAAGTAAATGTCAATGAAATAATGAAGATCTGAGGACATATAGGAGCCAATAGAAGGTAGAGATCAATGAAGTGACTAACTCTAGGCCCTACCCAATCTGATGCCTCATTCCTGACAATTGCAGCAGAGGTTGCTTATACCCCTTAAGGAGCATAATTAGTGTTTTACATTTATGAGTGATGTCAAGAACAAAAGATTGCAATTGGCCATCACAAAATACCATTGGCCCAGACTCAAGACTGAAAACAGAGCAAAATGAGAAGCCATTTATCTCCATTTACCCATATCTCATATGACCCTGTATCTTTCCTCTACATCTTTATTTCCTGAGGACTGATCCATCTCACTCTATGAATTGTATCTTTTCTAATGAATCTATCTTTGCTTTCACCTTCACTCTAGTCTCTTCATCTTTCCTCTCAATTGTATATTCTAACCATGGCAGGGCCTCCTCCAGGATTATTTTTGAGCAGGACATGTTGTTGTTGTTGTTATGTGCCGTCGAGTCGCCTGCGACTCATAGCGACCCTA
>NW_006399786.1:1285696-1287039 GCF_000299155.1 Elephantulus edwardii
TCATGTGTGAAGTGGTTAGATTCTGAAAGGTGGGTTCTTCTTGTTTTGCTTGAGGATAGGGTGTGGACTGTGGTTTTTATTTCATTCACAATTGTATGTGAGCTGATTGGATTTGCTAGATTTGACTAAAAATGACCTGTGGGCAAAAAGCCTCTTGTTTAGAGCCAGTCAGGACCTGGTGGGTGGGTTGTATATTTAAAAGTGGTTGGGCTCTCGGGCCTGCGGCCCTCAAGCCTGGTGTTAATTGTATTTGGAATGAACATTCTTCTAAGTGGGTACAGCACTGGTATGTCAACTTGCTGTACCGAGGTAACTTGGGGTTGCTTTGATGCTGAACACTGTGTCACTGGCGTGTCAAATGGCATAATGGTTACCCATGGTGGACAGTGTTTTGTGGAGCTCCCAGATTAAGAAAGGCTTGGAAGCAGGAATGGCATCCACTTCCTAAACAACATGCCTCTGGTATGTCTATGAACTTAAAGAAATGGTAATAGTTATAGATCAAGGTTCAGATCTTTTGTTCATAGGTTTGCTATGAGTCCTTGTTGGCTCCTAACAACAACATAGGAGTTATGATGCCAACTCAAAGGTGCACTGTTCTAATTCTAAGCTGTTCTGAGGGAGATAGAGGGGAAATCTCCTATGTGATTTACTGCCTCTGAAAACCTTCTAGGGGGTCAGCTATGAGTTGGTCTGACTCAACAGTACACTAACACAACAGGGAATGGGAAAATTATTTATGTAGGTGTTGTATAAATATCAATTCTTTATCAATATCCTTCCATTAAGTTTCCTTCTCCTATTCTCTTACACTTGAAGAGATATTTGCAATAGCAGTGTTCTTAGTACCTTATGCCATTAGTCACTGTTGTTACTGGCTGCCACTGATTTTCTACAACCACTTCCTTAAGCTCCACAGATTCATGTCTAACTTTTTACACTTATTAACTCATCAATTCTTAATGCAGTCCCCCACTATGTTCTAGTTAACATTCCAAGTGCTTGAAACATGATTGTAAAGAGGAACTACCTTGCAGAGCTTACCTTCTTTCTAGAGTCTAATGTGTGTGTCAATGCAGGAAGGAGGGGAGCCATAAGGAGCAAACAGCTCAATCTGGGAAATGTATGGAGCTGTAAGCTTATTACCTTTGCCATCAATTGCTGCCACAATACAAAGACCACTAGAAGACTGCTTTAACAAAAAGAAATGGTTTCTCTTGCAGATTTTAGTAGACTAGAAGTTCAAATTTAGGGAACACATTACTTCTTGTTCTTGTTGTTATGTGCCGTCGAGTCGACCCTATGTACAACAGCCCTAAACCGTGCTCTATCCCGTGCCAATC
>NW_006399786.1:1289284-1309151 GCF_000299155.1 Elephantulus edwardii
TTTTTGTCATCAATCAACCTTCCCTTGAATCAGGGAATTTATCAGTGCGGGGACCTCAGGGTCGAAGAAGCACTCCACCAGTGGTGGAATCCACAGGGATTTGCAATGCTAACCTACAGGTTTGAACCTCTCTGGAGGTTCAAATCTACCAGTGGCAACTCAGGAGAAAGATGGAAAATCTCTCACTGTCTAATTACAGCCTCAAAAACACACTGTAAAATCACCTATGAGCAAATTCTAACTCATCAGCAATGAATGAATTGAGTTTATCTTTTGTTAGTCAAAGTCTAGCGACTGTTTCGTCACCCTCTGGAAACTCCCTTTACTTCAGATCATGGCTATGACCTTACTAAAGCCATTGCATTCCATTCTAATCCTCTTAAAACTGGTCAATCTTATATGACAACATCAAGGATAATGATTAAGCTTTATCTGTCAAAGATGAGTGCATACACAAAATTATATACATATGCACCTAGCACCCTGGGGAAGTTCATTACATGTTTTACTACCAATATAAGGGTATACTCATTTCATGGGAGCTCTTGTAGCATATTAAATAATGAGTTACACTGCCAACCCAAGGTTAAGTGGTTCAAATCCAGATGCTTCTAGAGTATAAGATGGGAAATCTCTTCCTGAGTAAGGTACAGCTTCTGACAACCCATGAAGGACTGAGTCGGTTTTAACTCTATGGCAATGAGTGAATGACCCATTATATAGGTGAGGAAGTTGGGGTCCAAATAGTTTGTCTGGGTATATGTTAAGAGCATAAGTCTGTTAAAACATATTAAAGTATGTGGTTGTGTTCCATCAAGTAAAAAACAACTCGTGGCTGATCCTTCAGCCAGTTTTTTTTTTTCAGAGGCAGTTAGTTGCATGAGAGAAGATTGTCATTAAGAGAATATAAATTTTCTGTTAGGAGAGAAATATGTTTGCTCTGCTAAGTTTATCTAGAAGGATACTTCTGTGAAAGTCATGATGCTAATGTTTGTGGTGGCTAAAAAAGCAAGCTGTGAAGAGTAAGAATGCTACATATTTATCACAAAATGCTTAGAGAATCAATGTGTTAACCAGAAGATGCTCTGTCAGGCACATAAATGATCCAAATCACTGGCAATAAGAGAGATGCAAATCAAAACCACAATATCATCTCACCCCAGTAGCAGTAACAAAATTTAACAGGAGAGCAAGTGATAAATGTTGGAGAATATGTGACTAGACAGGAACTCTTATACATTGTTGGTGGGACTGTAAAATGGTACAACCATTCTGGAAGGCAGTTTGGCATTTCCTCAAAACTGTCCACTGTGGTTAGCACTTTGCTTATAGTGGGTACTGGGTATGATGGGATTAGTTGCTAGATATAATTGTTTAGATATTAATGGTTGATTGATTGTTAAAATTTAAATTGCATTTTAATGTTTTACCTTTTTAATTAATTATATGAAAACTTGTATATGGGTTTCGAACTTTGTGGCCCCAATAAAGTGTGTAGTTGACAATTATGTTTTGTCAATCTTCTCTCTTTGCATCATAAGCCTGTATGATGCATAGTGTACTGCAATACAGTATGGAATCAAATGTAAGTTTTTGTGTGTATTCCTAGGGAGTTGCACTGTTAACCCAGAGCTGATGCTTCTCTGATGATTAGAGTCCACTAGCAGCAATTCTTCAGGAAAGATGGACAATATAGTCCAATGATATTTATGACCTCCAAAAACCTGCTGCAGTGTCAGCTATGAGTTTCTTCCTACTCGACAGCAGACTCGAAATGTAGCCTATCACCTCCTTCCATCTTCTCAGTTCCTGATAGAACAACAAGCTTGTTGTTAGAGACACAAAAAAATAAGAGAATAAAGAGACCGTGACTGAATGGGTCCTAATATGCTCTCTCATAATTAGAGTTGTGGACTTTAAAAGAACATGCAATTTAGACACCTAGTTTGTCAATTTTATTCATTTTCTGTGTCAAAGGAGAAAATAAATGGAAACTGGTAGGGTTCAAATCCAGGAAAAAAAGTCTCTCGGTGTAAGTGTTCACAGAAAGACCAACCAACCAACCAAGAGTCAAGCTGAAAGACTTTAAATTGTTGCTTCAGGGAAACTTACTAAAAAAAATTAAGAGCTCTGTGTTCAGAGACAGGGGTCTGGATTTCTCTTTGGGTCCACAAATGTGGTCAGTGGGGAAGGTGCCGATATAGGACGAGTGAACATGCTCTCGGGCTCCTACCAGCTAAGTAATAGTCAAAGCATTTGACAATGGAAAGAGGGGAAGGGAAGCCCCTCGATGTTATAAGCCCCCAAGCTACCAACATCAGATTTGCATGAAGGGAAGAATATACTTTAACTTACTTAATGAAAGACAGATAATCTTCTTAGTCCCATTCATTTCTTACTTTAGATCAGTATTAGCCATTTCTGAGTGCATATGCCACATTCCATATGGAAACTTCTGGTAAAATGTAATAGTCTGTGCAAGCACTTTATCAATTTTCATGAAGGCAAAGTGTTAAAACATTTTTAGTCCATTGCAGAAGCAAGCAATTAAAACACAATATAGTTGAGATAACACAATGGGTTGCAGTTCACTGTTGCCCAGTGGCTTTTGAACTCTTCACAGAATCTCTGTCTTTCAAAGGCTGCCCTCACACTAGTACAGACCTGGGTGTGCACGAATGTCATGGAGAAACACTGGCAAAGAAATAAGTTATTAATCCAAATGATACTACTCAATCCAAGGTTTTGGCAAGTTTATTGGAAAACAAATACAGCACATCAACCAAAGATATATGCTGTACACGAATCTGGTATTTTAACATAGAAAAGTATATGGGTTTTGCTGCAGAACTATACAAACAGGCTAAAAAAATACCTTCATAATTAACCAACACAAACATAATTTATTGAAAATATAATTTTAAAATGGCTCAATACCTTCTCTTAATTACACATATAAAATAAAGGCAGGAAAGAAATGATAATTTCTGCCAAACTGGTTTTCACAAATTGTAACCAAATAATTTGTTACACTGGCACATTTTTTAAACACTTAATAATGACTATTTGAAAGTGCAGTAACAACAGCAGAGTTGGAAACAACCTAAGTGCCCATCAACAAATGAATCACACTATGTTGCATTGAAAAACAAGGAACTTATGAAATATTATACAAAATAGATGACCCTGGAGGACATTATGCTGAGTAAAATATCTCTGTCATAGAAGGACAAATACTGCATAGTAACACTGTTGTAGGGCGGGACTGACATCGAGGTAGGAGGGAACTAAGATGGGATAAATAATGTATACTGCATTGAAACAGATGAGAGAACTGTTTAGGAGGAATATATGATTAGGTATTGTTGTCATGACAAGAGTCCAGAATGAAAGCTGCATAGTGGAGTGGATTGGGGGGTTGGATTGTATAACAATGAAATAATTTTTTTTTCTTTTCAAAGAGAAAAGCAAACTGGGGGGAGGGGTGGGTAGGGAGGAAAGTGTAACAATGAATGAATGGAAATCCAAAGTCTGTAAACTTTCATTAAAATAATTTTTTTAAAAAAGAAAGTACAGTAAAACATAATTAATGTGGATTTGTAAAAAGAAACACATAAGAAAGATTTTTTTAAGGTAAAGGTCAAAGGAGATTCAGAAATTAGGCATGTAATTTCTTCCCCCTGAAACCTCCCAATTTTCAAGGGGGCACATCCTCTCACTTTCAAGTTTGACCCCCACTGATGAGGTGATTTTTGTCCCTCTGTGTCACATGAACCACCTGCTTTCCTCACTCCTCACTTTCTGACCAGTTTTGTCCTGAAATCTAAATCACAGCACTGACTTTCTTGTACCTTCTTACCATTTCATTCCATAGATGGCTCACTAAAAGTCATCAACAAAAGAATACTTTTACTTAGTAGACGTTTTTGGAACATGACACATCCTAGCTGTACTTCAGGCTGCAATTGCTTCATATCCATTTTAAAGCAGGACAAGAATAGAGACGACTGAATAAGAATTGAGGTCCTTGAGTTGTGGTGTTGGATAAAGAGTGATGAAAGGATTGCGAAAGGAATAAACAAATCTATCTAGGAAGAATTGCAGCCAGAGTGCTCCTTAAAGGCAAGGATGATGAGATTTCATCTCATATGTTTGGGACATATTAGAAGAAGGGGCTAGAACCTGTAATAGAACATCATATACAGAAAAGAAGAAAACCAGAAAAAGAGAAGGTATTTCGTGAAATGAACCAACACAGTGACTACAACAATGGGCTTGAACACCAGTTGTATGTAGGATTGCTATGATTCAGAGCTAACTCAATAGCATCTAACAATAAAAGTAACCACCAACCGGAAAGAAAACATTGACTTTGAAAACAGGCCTCTTGAACACAGCACTTCTACTCAAAACTGGCAACTGGGAGCCGTAAGAAGACAGAAAGACTAAAATTATTACATTTCTGCTTTGTTTTCTGGCTGTATGGAGGAAAAATATCGTATTTTTCCAAACAAAACTTTGTGTTCACTTACAATATCCAATCTATCGTTGTTGTTAGAGGGCATAGAGGTGGTTCCAGTTTCAAATGGATGGCCCTGTGTAAAACAGAATGTAATGATGACCATCAGTCTTGTATCATCCTCACAATCGTTGTGAAGTGAATTGTTTGAGTTCACTTCTGTAGTCTATGGGGAAATCTATCTTGTGGAGGGAGGGTCCTTATAAGATATTAAAAACATATGAATCAGAAGGCTCATCTTTGTTTTATAGCATTTTTAAAGCTATGGACAGGAGCTTCAGTAATCGGCACAGAAGCTCAGCTCTGTGGTTCTCTATCCATCCAGAGGTCTGTCATGAAATTTTAAACAATAGTTCCTATAATTCTTCTCTCACTAAAGGGATCTCTGGTGGCCAAGTGGCAAGAAACTGCATTGCAATCCTGAAGGCACATGGTTTGAATCCACCAGTGTGGCTCCATGGGAGAAAGATGGGCAATCTCTTCCCATGAGATTAAACTCCCTCTGAAAACCTACGGGAAGGTTAGCTATGTGTTGGTTCTGGCTAGATGGTATACAACAAAAACAACCTCTTTAAAAAAAGTTTTCATTTTTTAGTAAGTTTTGCTCTTTAAGTAAAGACTATATTAGACAACAGAAAAAAGGACTTCATAAAATCGAAACATAATTTTTAAAGATTTAAGATCCTCAACACTGAGGATCAGGTTGCTTAATTATAACTTCTTAGTATCACCTAAGAGAACAATCATTTCATTTCAAAAGTTCCTAAAACGAAGTTGTTGCTATGCACAGAGTCAAAACTGACTCCGAACTCAGCCTCCAGCAGGAATCCGGAGGCTATAAATGTCAAGGGAGAAGAATGCTCATCCTTCTCCTTCAGAGCAGCTGATGGATTAGAACTAAGTGTCTTGGGGTTGGTAGCACAAGTCTTTGCCACTAGGCTTACCAGAGCTCCCTTCTGCAAGTGTAGGTATATTTATGGATCTGGCACCAAGCGTTCAAACAGTAGGTAAGCTAGGGTCCCAAAACTGAGGCTCAATGCTCTGTCTATTGAGTTTACTTAAAAAAAAAAAGCCAAAAGCAGGCCATTTATTATCTCTTTAACATGAGAATAATTTAAAAAATTCATTAATATACTCTGAGAACAGCTTTTAAACAATAAAAACTCATTACCACTGAGTCAAAACCACTTCAGCTGACCTTCCATTTGGCATCTCAGGCTGTGAATTTTACTGGAGGAGAAAGATCATCTTTCTCGTGAATGAATTCCCACAGCCAGGAAGGCACAGATTTTGAGTTAGCAGCACACAAAGGCCTACTGACAATGTCACTGGAGTTCTCTTTACATAATAAATCATTATGCAAATATGTGCAAATTACTTGAGAAAGACACTTAGGGACAAAGAGGCATATTCACATAGGACCCTGTCCTTAGAGATTATAGCTTCTAACTGAAGAAAGCACACACTGTATCAGGTACTGGTAACAATGAGATGGAGAGGAAAAAGAATATTTCAGTGCAAGCCCTTAGGTTTAGTCTTTTGGCGAATACAGAACAGAAATAAATGTTGAACTGCAGTCAATTCTAGCAAGCAGGAGGAAATGGGAGGAGGTGTTTTAGGCAGGTCAAATTTGGTGAGGAGGCAGAGTAAAGGCATTTGGAGGATGATCCTGGTATTCAGTGGGCCACACTGATAGGCAAGAAAATGAAGGGGAAGGTATGAGGACACCCTGACTCCAGACTGGGGTAGAGGGGGCCGCTGTGCTGGGACTGAATGCTCCTGGGAAAAATCCAGCTCATAAACAAGGAGTCCCAGGAGATATTATTCTGGTTTTAGTTTGTTTTGCGGGGTTAAAAAAAAATAGGAACAGGGTGAGAGGAAAGCAGTGTTTTATGAAAAATGTTTAATCTGTGGGCCATATACAAGTCAGAGAGTAAGTGGGAGGGAAGAAGGAATCAGTATTTTGTCCTTTCGGAGAAGTAATGCGTCAAAAAAAATGAAGATGAATAAAAAAGAAACAAGTGTTCTCCCAGGGAAGAAAATCTGAAGTGCAGCAATTCTCTGATACCACAGCTTTAAAACATCTCTTTCCTTCAGAAAGCTAAGATTCTTCGAAAACTTTGGAATCCTAAAACACCCCACTGTTCATCGGAATGACAGTTTTAAAGGTTTATGAAATGATATTCCATCTTTGGAAACTGACTGCTGGCTGCAGATGTGCATAGGAAATGCAAGGCATTTTCCCAACATGAATTTCCCCAACATGATTCTGACTTCCCTGAGCTAACAGTTGCACTCCACTCCAGGGGAGGGAAGCCTACTCATTTGCTTCAGCTCAGTCGAGGAACATTCACTGCCTGTATTTTCCCTAGTTTGTTGTCTGAGACAGTCTTTTCCCAGCAATACAAGCTTGAACAGGATTGTCACAACATTCCTTGTGCCTCTGGCAGACCTTCCCAAGCTTTCTCTCTGCTTCATCCTGGCTACCATGGTCACCACGTCCAACTCTGCTAACCAATTGCTTTCAGGTGACTTCAAAGGACTTTGCTGTATACCAGCAGGCAGCACAGCCCAGCCTGGAGCACCCAAGGCATTAGTTACCCAATGAACTCTTAGCTCAAGCTTTTCCATGCTACCCAAGAGGCACACGGAGCTCTCCTGGACTTTTCCCCACAGAGTTTGGGGTAGTGGCTATAGATAGGAAGTTGTGTGTGGATAAAGGCACTTTCGGCTGAGCAGGCATATGGTACCGTACATTTTTCCAGAATCTTGTTTTTGGGGACAGAGACTTCTCTGTAAAGTTCCCTGACCACCTTATGGCCCGGTGTTTTTGCCTGATGAATTTAATTGATTCAGACATTTCCTTATAGTCTTGGATTTTCTCCAACTCAAGCAGGATAACTTTCATTCCATCTTGGATGAGAGCACTATACATAGCTATCTGCTCTTCAGAAGTACTCCCCATCCAGCTGAATTCCAGTGCGTCTTGGACTAAGATGATGATCAGTCTCCTGCTTTTCTTTATGTTTTCATAAACGACCTCAACGATGTCTGAAAACAGGAAACACAACATCATCAGTAAAATTCCATTTTTAACCTTTCTCAGTAGAATCCAAATTCTACAAGTTCTTACCTCTTCAGCCCTTTATAGCTCCTAATAATCGTTATTCTTCACTTACAAGGTAATTTTTTTTATTTTAATGAAAGTTTATGAAGAACTTGGATTTCCATTCATTCATTGTTGCACATTTTTCTCCCTATCTTCCCTCCCCCCAGCTCACCTTTTACTTTGGAAAAAAAAGTTCTTTCATTGTTATATAGTACTCCTGCCCCCTCCCCCCACCCCCGACCACTTTACTATGCAACTCTTATTCTGAACTCTTGCCAATAATACTTAATCATATATTCCTTGTATACAGTTCCCTCCCTCATCTGTCTCAATGCCGTGTACATTATTTATCCCCTATTTTCTTGGTTTTTCAACCCCCATATCAGTCCTGTTCTATAATAGTAGTAGCATTATGTAGTATTTGTCTTTTTGTGACTGAGATATTTCACATATCAAAACAATTATGAGATATCATCTCACCCCAGTAAAGAACAGCAAAATTTAACAGGGCCGCAAACAACAAATGTTGATGAGGTTGTGGAGAAACAGAAACCCTTATTCACTGTTGATGGGAGTGTAAAATGGTGCAATCACTATGGAAGGCAGTATGGCGTTTTCTCAAAAAGCTGGAAATAGAAATACCATTTGACCTAGCAATTTCACTGCTGTACATATACCATATGCCCTAAAGAAACCAGAACTGCCACCCAAGCAGATATATGCACACCCATGTTTACTGTGGCTTTGTTCACAATAGCAAAGAGTTGGAAACAATCCAAGTGCCCATCAACAAGTGAATGGATAGAGAAGCTGTGGTATATTCACACAACGGAATATTATGCACTTACAAGTAAAATTTAAAGAGCTTTCTCTTATAGAGATCAGCTAAAAAGTTTATCCACAGAATTGGAATAGCTCATTTAGGACTTTTTCAGTACAAATGTGAAAACCTTTTAAATGTATTTTTGTTCAACCTCTATTATCTTTTAAGGGAGCCCTGGTGGTGTAGTCTGTACATCGCTCTGGTGATGTTTCACTGTAGTCCAAAGGCCTTACTTCTCTGGTCGTTGCAATCCACCAATGACCAGTGGTTCCACAGGAAAAAGTTAGGCAAACTCTTCCTATGTGATTTACTGCCTTGGAAACCCAACAGAGGGTCAGCTACAATTTTGTTCCAACTGGATGGAAATGAGTTATTTTATTTTACTGGAGTCTTTAAGTACTGTCAATGATTAAGCATTCAATCACTGATGCAATAACTGGTGCTTAAAGTCAACCCAAGAGGCATTTCAGAAGACAGGACTGGTAATCTGATGGCAAACATCTACAGCTTGGAAAGCCTGATTGGAGCAATTCTACTTTGCATACACAGAAATGTTTTCCAAAGGGTAAAGTTTTCAAAATACTTTACCAGGTTCATAGGGACACGATGCTTAGAAGGATTGAGGGTCAGCAAAGGAGAGGAAGACTCTCAATCCACCAGGTGGATTGATGCAGTGACTGATACAATGGGCTCTAGTGTGTCTGAAAGTGTGAGGATGGCACAGGAGGATAGGACAGGGTTCACACTATTGTTCATAGAATCATTCTGAGTCATACTTGACTTGATGGCACCTAACAACAATATGGGCAAAATAGATCAACAACAAATTTTATTCATTTTAAAGTAACTATTTGCTCTAAGAAGTTTTTTAGTTTTATTTCCCAAATTAAATAGAAAATATCGCTCTAATAATGAGTGAGAAAAGAGATTATTTCATATTCTAAAAATATGAAAATCACCACCATATACCACTAACGAGGTTCTTAAAATTAACAGTCTCTGGGGTAATGGGGACAGGCGTATCGAAGACAGTAAGATTGGCAAGGAATAGAGCAAGGTTTAGGGCTGTGGTACATAGGGTTCTAGGAGTCACAGGTGACTTGACAGCACGTAACAACTCAAGCACTCAATGCTGTAGTCTTCTAAAAAGATGAAGCCTAAATTTACCCATTAAATTGGTGTTACAACAATAAACCTTTTCCTTTTTTCAGCTTGACATGCATACCTTCTCCAATGTAGTCATCCCTTCCATAAATAAACAGATTATATCCACATTGTTTTTCCAAAACCTCAGGTAAGACTTTAAACACAAAAATATCTGAGGTAGTAGAGGATCCTTCCTGAAGTGTCTTGGGATATAGTATGTACGCATCATAGATCTTTTCATCTGAAGCTAAACAGAAAATGTAATGTATTTAGAACCAAACAACCGGGCAAAATCAGTACCACATACGTGCAACTGAAACATTTGCATTATGAATGGAATCACAATACCAAAAGTATAATGCCTTGTATTTATCTCTAATAAGACCTCTAGTTCTTTTAGAACAGTTGTTCTTATATGTATGGAACTATCCTTTTCTATACATCTAACCTATCTGTTATTATCTCCTTTGCCAAATACTTGAACCCTAAATTCTCTCTTAATCATTCTTTTAAATAAAACTATTCTCCCTAGAGCCAAAATTCCACAAAATTCTTCTCATTCTTACTCCTTAAGTCAAATGATCTTTTTCTTCCCTTGCTGGAAATTTTCAGGATATTTGTAAAAGTGTTTTCTCTTTTACAGATCAGCTCAAAAATATGTATTTTTATATATACTATAAATACATTATGTGTGTATGTGCATGTGTATGATGTTAGGGGTTTCTTTTGGAAAAGTTTGCAAAGGACTTTATCAGGTTCGCATGGGAAAAATATTCCACGAATGATTATCTGTACAGCTCCAAAACCAGTAATCTTCTACTAAATATGAAAATACCTTCACATATAAGAACAAACATTACTCTTGTATATGCCACATCTTACTTTAATACTTAAGTAAAACCCTCTCTATAATCTTCCTGTGTCTCTTAACAATCTTGTATTTGTAACAAGAAACATTGCATGGATACAAAATCACACCTTTTTTGGGAAGAAAGACATAGCAGAAATCCCGGTACCAAAGTACAATGTCAATCTTGAAGAATTTATAGGTGAAAATGGAGCATGTAATTAGTACTGTCAACATGATGAATACTCCTATAACATGCATCTGGAACTCACGGACTACAGTGGAGAAAAGGAAAAAAAAGAATGACATTAATTAATTAAAATTTTAAACATAGCAAATTAAATATCTCCATCTCAAAGAAACTATATTTGGAATTGGCTTGTGTTTGCAAAGCATTAATCCATTCATTATTCTGAGTGATAGCAATCAATGGCAATCAAATAAATTATGGCAGATTTTGTTTAGTTTTATATACAAACAGTATGGATAATCCATAAAATTAATAATAATGATGTTCTATTAAAATAATAATAAATAATAAAATAACGTTCTATTAAATGTCTATCTACATAGCATAAATGTGAAATATACAGAAAACTTCTAACTACAAGATAAATGACTTTATGTTGTTATTATGTTATGTACCTTTGGGTCGGAATCAACCCATAGCGGACCCTCCAGTGAATTTTCAGAGGCAGTAAATCCCATGGGAGGAGAGGGCCCATCCTTTTCCTGCAGAGCAGCTGATGGATTTGAACCATGGCCTTTGGGTTGGCAGTGCTGATCCTTACCAGTAGGCCACTAGAACTCCCTAATTACTCTCTGTTGTTGTTCTTGTTGTAGCTGATCCTCCAGCAGGTTTTCAGAGGCAATTTATTATGTGTGAGGAGATCACCCAATCTTCTCCCATTGTGCAGAGCAGCTGAGAGATTTGAACTGTGTGCTTTTGGGAGTGCAGCACAGCTTCTTACACTAGGCTCTCAATACTCCCAATAATAAAATAAAACTCTAATTAATTTAAAAGCCTACAAAAGTTCCTATTGGTAGGAGAGGAAGTGGAGAAAATTAGGAGAAAAAGCCTAAGGGAAATCCATTGACATTATCTAGAATGTCTTACATTTACACATTTTCCTGACCTTTTTTATATGTAATCCAGAAGGAAGAGGAAGAGTAAAGGACAAAAAAGGAGAATAAGAGAAAAGGAAGAAAGTGTTTCTTTTCCTATGTCTGAGACCATTTAGGCATGTAGAAAAGAAAATGTAGAAGTTTCGGTTTATTTTGGGACATGTTATTGGGAGGGGCCAGTTCTTGGAAAAAGGCATCATACTTGGAAAGGCAGAAGCGAAAGAAGGGAAGACTCTTAACAAGAGGGATTAACACAGAGACTTTACCAGTGCTCAAGGACATCAGGGATGATGAGGATGGCACAGGCCGAGGAGAGATTCAGAGCTGTTCACAGGAGTGCTACAAATCAGAGTCGACTCATGACACCTAACAAGAGCAATAAATTTGGAGCTTTGATCCATTTAGGATAGATTTTAATATGAAGTAAAAATATATTCTGTTTTTCAGATACACACTCAGTTGACTCAATTAATTGTTAACATTTACAATTCCTATAGCTTCACACAAAATGATATCTGGTAGTATAAATTTTCCATAGTCATTCAACTTCAACCTGGCTCTTCTTTATCTTTTCATAATATTTAGAAGAAACTTTAAAATGCATGGAGAAACATTCAATGACATGAGTGCAAACACACACACACACACACACGACTATTTTGCTTACTACAAAAGGCTTTGCAGGCGAGATTCTTATTACAATTGTTTTGACTCTGTTGCTTCATTTGGAAGTAACTATTTTATGTTATTGATTCTTTCAATTTGTTAGCATTTCTACCCTGACATTTATTTATATATTCACTGATAGATCTCAATAAAGTTATTCTAGTTTATAAGGCCCTAGGGTAAGGAGCTACACTGTCACCCCAAAGGCATGAGGATCAAATCCACTAGCTGCTCCACAGAGGAAAGATGGGGAGATCTTCTCCTGTGCAGTTTACTGCCCCTGAAAACTCAGTAGAGGGTCAGTTCTGACTTGACAGTACATATTAACAACAGTTCGTACTACAGAAATCTCAAAGTTTCTGCTAAATTTATTACTAATAATTTCTTTTTGTAACTTACAAACATTATCTTTTAAATGTAAGTATTATTTATTTGCTGGCATTTAGATAGGTACATATTGATGCCTTTGAGTTGTGGGTTGGAGAAGAGTATTCAATGTGCCGTGGCCTGCAGAAGAACAAACAGGTTCGACCTGGAGAGGGTGAAACCAGACTGCTCCTTGGAGGCAAGGATTTTGAAGTTCCATCTGACATACTTTGTGCATATTGCAAGAAGGGACCAATCCTTAGAGAGAGACATCATGCTTGGAATGGTAGAGGGATAGTGCAAGAGAGGAAGAATATCAATAAAATGGATGGACTCAGTGACTGGGGTAATGAGGGCAAGTGTGTCAGAAACAATGAAACTGGCTCAAGATAAAGCAGGGTTCAGAGCTGTTGTATATAGAGTCACTATGAGTCACAAAGGACTGATGTGGAGGCACACAACAATAACAACAACACTACCACACATATCTATGTGCACATGTGTGTGTGTGTGTGTGTGTGTGTGTGTGTATAATTGATATATGTTATATATAAAAGTTATTTAGCTATAAATTTTATATATATTTTATATATAAGCTTTATATAGATAAGTTTTATATATATATGCTTTATATGTTATATATATTTAAGTTTTATATATATATATATATGGCCTTTGAGTAGAGCACAACTCATAGCAACGCTATGAACAAAAGGCTTGAAGCCCCTCTACAACTATCGACATTTATCAAAGTTCATAAGGTTTCTGGAGGCATTTTATTTAGAAGTGGATGCCACTCCTGCTTCTAAACCTGTCATAGTATGTTCCTGTTTTCATATGCCATTGAGTCATTTGCGATGTACAGAGATGTTCAGCAGCTCTGTACCCTTCCCTGTCCTGAGCCAGTCTCACTAACTCTGACACACCAAACCCCATCAGCCCAGTATATATATTCCTGTGATCTTGCTAAGTCTAATAAGTAATTCTGTCTGTAGATTACGATTTCCTTTCATGAACATCAACATCCTAATTTTAATTCAACTATAAATTATTTTAACATGAATATTCTCAAATACTGTGTTTTATTAAATCAGTATCATGAAAAGCAGTAACTGCTGACTGCTGTTTGGAAAATCCTTATTTAACTTTACCCTACGCATAAATCCATCACTCATGCAGTTATTTGCCTAAAAATATTTATTACTCTCACTGCCACCGAATTGAAAATTACTCCTAGCAGACCCCCACTGGGTCTCAAGGCTGTAAATTACAGAGAAGGAAATTGTTCATCCTTCTCTCACAGAGTTGCTGGGGATTTCAACCAGTAAAGAGGCCCCATCTTTGTGTGAGTAGCACAACTTACTGTGACTACACCATGAGACCTCACATAAAAAATATTATTTATAATGGACCAAATCTAAGTTGTGACTAACACTGGACATATGAAGATGAGTAAGCTAAGCAATTGGAACCATGGTAGAATTTGCAATCCATTAAGAAAACTAAGTATGACCAATACTGCAGTGATAATCCAGGTAGTGAACCAAATTAGGGGTAGAGTAGTAAATCCTTAAACAATGCCACAGAGTTGATTCACTCATGGTGTCTCTCCATCAAATGTCCAAGACTGTCTTACTGAGAAGAGATCATATAATTTTTCTCCTCATGGGTTAAAAATACTGACCTTTCAGTTAACAGACCACCACTTACTTTACTAGGCCACCAGCATGGAACAGAAAAGCTGCCTAGAGTGAGGAATGGTTCAGCTGAGAAGTGAAAGGGTAATAAAAATGAGCCAACTTAACAGAAAGCAATGATGTTGTAGGCTAAATAAACAGCATTATGAACTTCAAAATCACAGTAAAACAAAGTGGCATTTCAAACAAATAGCTTGTTACTTACCTGGATGTACAAATTGGACATAAGCTACACTGTAGCCAAGCCAATTTGTGGCCTTACAGGTAAACGGATATAGGTAAAACTTCCTCTCTACTTGTGAAATATTAAGATATATGATTATTTGCTTTTTTGAGCCTTGAAGTTTCATTCTGTTAAAAAAAAAAAGAAAATAAATAAAGCAAGCTGTATCACAAACTGATGTTAGATGGATCTTAGCTGAAAGCAGGAAATACCAGAAGAATGTCTGTCTGCATTTCATTAATTATGCAAAGGCGTTTGACTGTGTGGATCATAACAAACTGTGGCTGACTCGGAGAAGAATGGGAATCCCAGAACATTTAATCGTGCTAATTCAAAACCTATATATACTTGGACCAAAAGGCAGTTGTCAGAACAGAGCAGGGTAACACTGCATGGTTCAAAACTGGGAAGGGTGTACACCAGGGTTGTGTCCTGTCTCCATACCTTTTCAACCTGCATGCAGAGCAGATTATCCGGGAGGCTGGGCTCTATGAAGAGAATTGTGGTATTAGGATTGGTGGAAGATCTATTAACAATCTGCATTATGCAGATGACACAACCCTGCTTGCTGAAACTGAGGAGGACCTCATGCACTTGCCGCAGACGGTCAAGGACTGCAGCCTTCAGTATGGACTGAGGCTCAATATCAAGAAGACAAAGATTCTCACCACTGGACCAATTGGTAGCCTCAGGATGGATGGTGAAGAGATTGACATTGTTCACAGCTTCAGTTTGCTCGGCTCCACGGTCAACACTCTTGACACCCGCAGCCAGGAAATTACAAAACGTATTGCAATGGGAAAGTCTGCGGTTAGGGACCTCTCTAAAGTACTCAAGAGCAACGGCGTCTCTCTGGAGACTAAGGTGCACCTGATACAGGCCATAGTCTTTGCAATCACTTGTTATGCATCAGAGAGTTGGACAATGACTAGGGAGGACAGAAGGAGAATTGATGCCTTTGAGCTGTGGTGCTAGAGAAGAGTATTGAATGTACCATGGACTGCCAGGAAAACAAACAGATTCATCCTGGAGAGGGTTAAACCAGGCTACTCTTTGGAGGCAAGGATTCTGGGGCTTCGTCTGACATACTTTGGGCATGTTGCAAGGAGGGACAGGTCTTTAGAGAGGGACATGATGCTTGGGAGGGTGGAGGGACATGATGCTTGTAAGGGTGGAGGAACGGTGCAAGAGGGAAAGACCCTCTATGAGATGGATTGATTCAGTAACTAGGGTAATCTGGGTGGATGTGTCAGAGGCAGTGCAATTGGCACAGGATAGAGCAGGGTTTAGGGCTGTTGTACATAGGATCACTATGAGTCGCAGAAGACTCGAGGGCACATAACAACAACAAGTTGTATCAGTGACAAGTGAGAATGTATAGTAGGTTTTTCTCTTTGCTGAGACTTGTGGCAGAGGTAACCATGGTTCCAAGTGTAGGGATAAAACCCAGACAACTGGCAACACCCACCTGAGACTCTGTGACCTTGATGCCATTGCCAAGAAAATGCTCAGTAGCAAAGAAATCACACCAAGATCATAAACTTTCATGAAAATTTGTATATGTATGTGTATTTGTTACCAGCTACTATGTAATATATAGGGCACTCTGGTGGCCTTGTGGCAAGAAGTTGCACTGCAATCCTAAAGGACAGAGTTCTAAGCCGCTGTTCCACAGGAGAAGGATGAGCAATCTCCTTCCATGCGATTAACTGCCTCTGAAAACCCACCAGAGGGTCAGCTATGGGTCAGTTCCAACTCAACAGTACTGAACAACACAACAATATCACACACACACACACACACAACTTGTTTTTGTTAGGTGCCATTAAGTCAAGTAAGACTCACAGCAATCCTATGAATAACAAATCTGAACCCTATCTTGTGCCTCCCTCATCATCTCTGACATACTTAAGCCCATTGATCAATCTATAGATACATAGGTAGGTAGATAGACAGATAGATAGGAAGAAGGCGCACTCTGTTGGCATAGTCTGTAGTGACCTTCACTGTAACCCTACAGCCTGGTCACTTTCAGAGTTTCCACTAGTTACAATTTACCAGTGGCTCCGAAGGAGAAAGATGCGCAGTCGCCTTTTGCTGGACTATATAGCCTCAAAAAACCTATGAAATGCATTCACTGTGAGGTGGAACTGACTTGAGTGAGGGTTTTTTTGTTTGTCTTTGAGATAAAGATGCATTCTCAACTTCAAAATACACAGAAAAGAAAGAAAGAAGAAGAGTGATTTTAGGCAGATTACAAAAAGCTTCGTAGGTGAGGATAAGGGGTCTGTAGTTTATCCTGTCAGGATTTTATACTGTTCATCATTGAAGATTTTTGAGCAATGGAGTGCCTAATTCCTGACCTAATTAGAAAAGAATTAAGATGAAGAATTTTGGATCATTGCTTCACTAGACTGTTGCAAAATATGTAAATGAACTGAAGAGAAAATCTTCCATGTGTGCTGGAATATGCTCCCCAGAGACAGGGAGATTTGCCTTACATGTTTACATCTCATTTGGAAGTCCTGCTCCTCTTAGAAATGTTGGGGATCATCAACTGACAGTCCTTACTACCAGATTAAACCACCAAGAGATACAGTATGACAAAGAACTTAATATCAACATGTCTCTATTGCATGGCTGGCTGTAAGCATACTCACATTTGATAATCTTCCACCAACACCTGGTCCTCTTCAGGAATGGTGGACCCATTCCACTGCCAGAAGAAGCTACCCATGCCAGTGCTATCCGTGACATTGCAGATCAACTGTATCTGGGATCCTGCAAATCAATGTTTTTGTTTTATGAAGAAAAAAAAATGTGGTAAATCGTGCATGACAAAATATTTACTATTTTAACCATTCTAAGTGTGCAAGTCAATGGTATTAATTATAATCACTGTGTTTTGCCAAATATCAGCACTATTTTAAAAACGTTTTATTTACCTCAAATACAAGTTCAGTCCCTTTAAGCGGTAACTATTACTGCTGTGCTTCAAATCCCTGTTGCAGCCACTGTGTCAAGCCCTCGCCTGACAGTTTTCCTCTTTCTCACTGACCCACTACTTGACTAAGTCTGAGGCACTTTTTGAGACAGCAGACCCTCCTGATAACATAGCCAATGTATGTGAGACAAAATTTCACCATCTTCACTTCTAAGAAGCCTCGGGGATGCAGTTCTTCTATGGTAGAGCTAGTCTTTTGGAAGTCCAAGGTATGTTCAATATTCTTCAACTACACAATTTAAAGGCATCAGTTCTTTTCAGCCTTCCTTACTCAGTATCCAACTTTTATATCCACATGTAGCAACTGAAAATGTCACAGCTTGGATCAGGTGCCACTTGGTCCCAAAAGCCAGATCACTGTTCTGTAGCACTCCAAAGAGGTCCTTGTCAGCAGATGTTCTCATTGCAGTATGTTTGATTTCTTGACTGCTGCTCCCATAGGAGCTCAGATGGTGTTGTCTGTAGGGAGTTCCACAACTAACCTAAGAGGCGACACCTCTCTATGAGTTCAAATCTACCAGCGAGCTGCATATTTGAAGAAAGATAATCAATCTCTTCCTTTGTGATGTATAGCCTGTGAAAACCTGCTGGAGGATCAGTTATTCATTAATCCTGACTTGATGGCAATGAGTTAGTGAGAGCTTACATGAAAGTTGTGAATTCAAATAAAATCAAATTCTTGCCAACATCAAACTTTCTCCATTTATCACAACTTTATGTATTTGTTCAGTTGTCATGATTTGTGTTTTATATTGCTAGGTAATTCACACTGCAGGCTACAGTCTTCAATTTTCATCAGTAAGTGCTTCAAATCTTCTTGCTTACAGGAAGCAGGGTTGGGCTGTTAATGAGTCATCCTCTAACCCTGCTGCTACATTCAGCTTCATCTAGTTCCCCTTCTTGGATTATTCATTCAGCAACCAGACTGAACAAGTACAACCCTGACATAAACTTATCTTGATTTAAACTATCTCCTATGACCTGTTAATTCAAGAAGAATGTCTGCTTCTTCCTCTACGTATAGGTTCCACATCAAATGTTCTGGATAATAAAATGTTAATGATTTTGATCTTTAATTACACAGTTTTGTATAAATATTAATTTATACCTCTTTAAAGTACAAGGTGTCAGTTTAAAGATCGATCCATGGTTTTAAATTGTCTCACATGCTTGTGAAAGTTGAACTGAATAAGGTATATTGAAAAGAATTTATGCAAACCTACAACTAAGCGAGAATAAAATAGATGAACATGACCTTCTAAGAATCCAATCCCTATGCACATCAAAAACTTCTCCAATGGGGTAAGAAGCAAACTCACAGACTTGGAAAAAATATTTGGTGATAATATATCTGATAAGGGACTTATATCTAAAATTTACAGAATACTCCAGCACTTCAACAAGAAAAAGGTAAATAGCCCAGTAACAAAATGGGCAAAGGATATGAGCAGGAACTTCACCAAAGAAGACATTCAGATGGCAAACAAACACATAAAAAATGTTCAAAATCCCTAACTGTCAGAGAGATTCTAATCAAAACAGCTACAAGATATCCTCTCACTCCAGAAACATCAGCAAACAACAAACTCTGATGAGGTTGTGGAGAGATTGGAACTCTTATTAACTGCTAATGAGAATGTAAAATGGTACAGCTGCTATGGAAAGCTTTCTCAAAAAGTTGGAAATAGAAATACCATTTGACCCAGCAATTCCACTACTGAGAATACATCCTAAAAAAACCAGATCTACCACTCAAACAGATGTATGCACACCCATAATTGTGCTGTGTTATTCACAAAAGCAAAGACAGGAAAGCAAACCAAGTGTCCATCGGAAAACGAACGGATAGAAAAACAATGTTACATAGTACACAGTAGAATATTACACAGCACTGAAAATCAATGAACTCATAAAACATTACACAACATTGGAGTCTGGAGGACATTATGCTGAGTGAACTATTTCAGTCACAAAAGGACAAATACTGCATAGCACAGCTGTTATAAAATAGGATAGATATAAGAGGACAGGAAGAGAATGAGAAAAGAGGGGATGGTAGATAATGAACACTGCAACAGAACAGATGAGGAGAACTGTCTGAAAGAAATATATAATTAGGCATTATATATATGATAACAATCTGGAACAAGGAGTACATTGTGGATGGGCTGGTGGAGGGCAGAAAATATACAACAACGAATTTTAAAAAGAATAATACTAAAATATATCTGTTGTTGTTATGTGCCGTCGAGTCCTTTCCGACTCATAGCGACCCTATGCACAACTGCTCTAAACCCTGCTCTATCCTGCGCCAACCGCACCGCCTCTGACACACCCATCCC
>NW_006399786.1:1310667-1351177 GCF_000299155.1 Elephantulus edwardii
TGTTCTTCAGTTCCTTGAGCTTAAGAAATGCTGAGCGAGTTCGGCCCTTTTGATTTTCTGACTCTAGCTCCTCGGACATTTCATTGTAGTATTTTGCTTTGTCATTCCGAGCAGCCTTTTGGAATCTTCTGTTCAGCTCTTTAGTATCTTGAATTCTTCCTGATGCACTGGAGTTTGAAAAGACTCCTGTAATAAATTTGTTTTGGAAGAAGTACAACCATGGTGCTATTTAGAGACAAAGATGATGAAACTTCATCTAACTCTGAGCATGTTGTCAAAAGATTCCTGTCACAGGTAAAGAATATCATGCGTGGAAAAAGCAGAGGGTCAGAGAATGAGGGGCAGGACCTCAATGAAATAAACCAATAGTAACAGTAGACAGTGAGAGGACGACGTAGGATCAGGTAAGGGTTCAGTCTGTTGTATATACAGTTGCTATGAGCTAGAGCTGACTCAATGAGATCTAACAACAGTCAGTAACAGGGACATTTTAGAAATATCTGCCTATTTCAAGTTTCTCCATATATTTATTGACATTCCATTGAATTTATAAATTCATCTTGAGTGTCAATGTCTTTATAATTTTTTACATTCAGAAAAAGTATATGTATATAAAACTATTAAAATTGCTTACATTTATGTTTATGTTACTGTTTTCCATTATAATCTTCCTTGCAATAGCCTTTAAAATATTATTTATCCTAATTATATTTCTTCTAATGACATTTTATTATCACAGTTATACTGTGTATCTGTTGAATCAGGTTTTCCATCCCACAAGAACCAATTTTCTCCTACTTAGAGATAATATTGCAGGCTTCAAATATCTTGGAAAAAAATATACTTCAGATTTTGTTTTGTTTTCAGTCCTTTAAAAGTCCTACATACAAAGTGCTTTCTAAGACATTTTGTAGTCATTTACTATTGCCAATGAGATTGACACAGTGACTAATAATGACGTGCTCAAGCATATCTGAGACTGTAAGGATGGCTCACAGGGTTCAGAGTTATGCTTCAAAGCATCACAATGAGTCACAGTCAACTTAATGGCACCTAAGAACAACAACAATATCAATAAAATATTAATTATAAAGGTCTCTAATAATTTTCTAGTAAGTTCTTACATGATCCTCAAAGAATAATATTATTTCCCCTTCCTTAAGTATATTTTTATGGATTTAATTATAACTCCCCAAAATATCTGAGTCTTGTCCCCTATACCTATGGATACAATCCTATTTGGAAATAGAATTTTCTCTTTTATAGTAATAAGATTATGTCTGTGTAAGACGTGTCTTAAATCTAACTTTTTAAAAAAAATATTTGTAATGATTTGAGTGAAAGGTTCAATCCAGGTATTTTTGAGATATCAAAAGAGCAGACTAGACACTGGGACAGCAAAGACAACTGAAAGAAAACAGATTCCACATGAAGATCCTCAGTTGCCAAAAAAACAGAAGCTGAAAGAAACAAAGTGTCACTTTCAAGCCTCTGTACAACTATTCATCATTGTCATGCAGTTACCCTGAAGCAGGTCTGATTCTCACCGACCACGCCCCCCATTTTCTGACTCAAAACTGTTTATGCACAGACCAGAATCACCCAGTACAATTTTATGCTAAGGTGGGAAATGTTCTGTATCTATGCTGGTCAGTATGGTTATTAATGAGCATAAGAGACTACTGAGCCTTTGAAATATGGCTAATATGGCTGGGAAGATAATTTTTAAAACTTAATTTAGCTAATTAATTGGTATTTATATAACCTAGCCACATATGATTGATTGGCTTTTGTACCTACCAGAAGGGTTCCAAACGCCTATAGAATATTTTGTCTTCTCGCAATAAAATCTTTTCACTCATCTTGAAACATATTTTTTGTACAATTTTTTTAGACTGTTGCCTTACTGTTCTTCCTAAAAGGTCTGCTCTGGTAATGCGTATATCAGAGAAACCTCATTTTTTGCTTCTTCACCCTTCCCTGCCCCCCATTAAGTACTGCTGCATCAGATCCAACTGGCTATCAGATCCAACTGGCACAGGAGGAGACTGACCCTCCTCTGGTGGATTCAAACTGCATGCCTTTGGGATTGCAGTGCAGCTTCTTGCCTCTAGGCAACCAGAGCTCCTACTTCTCAGCCTCTAACTTTGTCCTTTGTCTTTGGAAGTCTAGGTACTTTCCATAGCAAACTAGAGTGAACAATCAGGCATGGTTTGACTTTCGCCGTAAGAGGTGAGAAAATGCAAGGAAAAACTTTAGACAGATTGTTTGTGCCACTTTCCTTCTAATTATTGATTTACTTAGGTAACAACCTAAACTGAGTTTCTGGGTAGCTCAAACAGTTGGCAATACTGTTACTAACTGAAAAGTTGAGGGTTCTATTAACCACTAAATTAAGTGCTCAGTTACTACTTGAAAGGCTGAAGGTGTTACTCTACTAAGAAGAACTACTGATCTACTTCTAAAATAATCAGCCATTGAGGACCCAATGGAGCACAAGTTTACTCTGACACACATAGAATCATCAAGCATCAGAGTCAACTCCACAACCAGTTTGGGTGTTCTTTTGGTATGTGCAGTGAAGGTGTAGTTTATGTTAATATCTTGAGTTCAAAATTATTATTTCGACTTAGTTTAGTGAGAAACCACTTACCCAATTCCACTTCCACTGTCTCATTAACTGGGCTTATAATCAATGGTGCAGTCATTATTGCTTTCACTGAAAGAAAAAAAAATAAATAAAAAAACCTCACATTTATAGGGGTTTCTAAGTAACTTACAAGCAAAAGCCACAAATTGTAACAACATGTAGCCAAATACACTAACAGGCATCTTCCAAATGTTCCCCCAGGTCCCAAAGTATGTATGACAAGCAACAAGAGGTCAATGAAAGACCAGAGCAAACTGAGCCAACTATGAATTTCTGCCCCAAAAGAGAATCTATGAATATTTGGTATGACTAAGGATGACAGAAGAAGAATCAATGTCTTTGAGTTGTGCTGGAGAAGAGTCTTGATCATACAAGCTTCTCCTTGGAGGTGAGGGCTTTGAAGCTCTGTCTCACATACTTTGGGCATGTGGCCAAGAGAGACTGGTCCTTGGAGCAAGACATCATGCTTGGAAGAGTGGAGGGGCGGTGCAGGAGAAGAAGGTCACAGATGACATGAATTGATACAATAACTGGGGCACTAAGGGTTGGTGTGTTGCAATGGGTGAGACTGGCTCAGGACAGGACAGGGTTCAGCACTGCCGTACATACGGTTGCTATGGGTCACCTGTGACTCAAGAGCACATAACAACAAGAATCACAAAAATCATGCTCATCTGGCTTATACTCAAGTCACAGTTCAGGATTCTGAGTCTCCAGTCAAGTGCTCCTCTTAAAGCAAATCAGGAAGAGGGAGTAATAGCAGAAAGACAAAGCCCTGGAAGGAGATTACCACATGGTTCAGCCAGTGACAAATCTGTATTTAATAATTGTGGCAGATGAACCAATACTGACTGTCACAAGAACACTTAAATATGCCAAGTTTTATGAACTGAATTTTGCCCCATAAAGTTAAGTGTTGGGATCCTAATCCTTGTATCTTTCTGGAAACATGGTTTTTGTTACTGTTCTGTTTATGAGACCATAAGAATTTTCACTGAACAAATCTGCTATCAAAGACCTCTTTAAATTGCTAAAGAGAAAGGATGTCAGTTTAAAGATTAAGGTGTACCTGACCCAAGCCATGGTACCTTCATGAACTTGTTAAAGTGGCACAATGCTATTCAATGAAACACCAAAGGGAAAAAAACCCGATGTCTTTGAATTATAATACTGATAAAGAATATTGAATATGCCATAGGCTCTCAAAGGAAAAAAACAAATCTGTTTTAGAGGAAGGGTAATCAGGATGTTCCTTCTTGTTTTTGTTAGGTGCCATCAACTCAACCACAACTCACAGCTAGTCAATGAACAACAGATCTGATTCTTGCCCTGTTGTATTCTGTACCATTCTCATCATATTCTGTACCAATCTCTGATATTCTGGGGCCAATTATTACAGTCACTGTGTTAAACCATTCTATTTGAGGGTCTGCTTCTATTTACTTCCCTTACTCCCACTTTTCTCAGCATGATTTCCTTTAATGCTTGGATCCACAATCAACACCCTCTCTACTGGCCATCAGAACATGAGAATTTCATTGGGAAAGCCTACTGTCAGAAACCTCTCCAAAGTACTGAGTAGCAATGATATCTGTTTAAGGACTAAGGTGCACCTGATTCAAGCCATAACGTTGGTGTGTTGTTTTTTTTCAATCACTTGCTATGCATCTGAGAACTGAACAATGAATTATGATGACAGAAGAAGAGTTGATGCCTTGGAGCTGTGGTGTTAGAAAAGAGTATTGAATAGCTCATGGACTGCCAAAAGATCAAACAGATATGTCTTGGGGAAAGTGCAGCCAGAGGGCTCCTTTAGAGGCAAGGATGGTGAGGTTTCATCTCACATACTTTGGATACGTGGTTAGGAGGAGTTATTTGTTGGATAGGGATATCATGTTTAAAAAGGTAGAGGTTTAATGAAGGAGAGGTAGACCCTCAACAAGATGGATTAACACAGTCACTCCAGCAGTGGGTTCAAGTATGTCAGAGATAATGAGGATGGCACAGGATGGGGCAGAGTTCAGATCTATTGTTCATCAAGTAACTATGACTCATTCTTAGCTCAGTAACACCTAACAACAACAACAATAGAGATGGCAAAACTTGGTCTTGATGTATTTTGGGCATATTGTCACAAGGTAAAGCCCTTGGGAAAAGGTATTATTCCTGGAAAAGTACAGGGTCAGTGAAAGAGAGGAAGACCATCAATGAGATGGCTTGGCCCAGTGACTATAATGATGACTTTACCATGATGAAGAGTGTAAGAACGGTACAAAGATAGGGCAGGGTTTTGATCTGTAGTTCAGAGGGTTCCTAAGAGTTACAGTTGATGTGACAGAAGCCAACAAAAACATGAAGGCATATCAGTGCAGAGTGTGCCTTAAACCCGTTCCCTCTCAAGATACATTCAGGGCTTATTAGGCATAGAGACAAGCTAGTACTAATTGTGGAAGACCAAAGCACATGTGAGGGTCCACTCACTATGGAAATGAGAAGCACCATCATT
This sequence comes from Elephantulus edwardii, assembly GCF_000299155.1. NCBI lineage: Eukaryota > Metazoa > Chordata > Mammalia > Macroscelidea > Macroscelididae > Elephantulus > Elephantulus edwardii. The sequence goes on from NW_006399786.1 coordinate 1,315,824, forward strand.
TCAGGAGCTGAGACAAAGATAGTACTCCAGGGTTCACAGAAAGAGAGCCTTCTTCCAGAGTTCATGCACTGAATTTTAACATCAAACTTTCTTAACTGTAGCATAGTATGTAGGGAGTTGCACTGTTAGCCCAAAGGTAGAGTCTCTGGCATTTTGAATCCACGAGCGGCTCCTTCAGAGAAAAATGCTCAATCTCTTGTAAGTGATTTACAACCTCCAGAAACATACTGGAGGGTGAGCTATGAGCCCATCCCAACTGGATGACAATGATAGATCAGAGAGAAACTGTAAAAACAGATTTAAACTTTTCAGAGCTGTCCATTTATGGTGTATCTGTTACAGCAGCACTAAGAAACTATGGCACCAAGCAAATTGGCCTTGGGGGATTGAAATGTATTAAAATAGGTATAAAAGTAGGTATAAGTCCCTCAAACCTATCTGAATTTTATTTATCAGAAGATTTAGTTCTTGGTATGATCGAAGAAGGTCTCATGTTCTACAGAGGCAAAAAGAGAAAGGGTTGGCTTGTGTCTCTTTTGATTCCTGATGCATATCTGGAACAGGAGCTGGCACATGGTAAATATTCAATAAGAATCCAGAAAACGTGCAAAACCCACTAAGCATTATAAAGGTGAACCACAGGAAAAAAACAACATATTACCTGACCTCTGATTATACTGTTTGTACATATAAAATCAGAAAAGGAAAATAATTTCTTTAGATCATACTTCACCTATTTTAAAAATTCCTCACTGCCAAGTTCTCTCAAAAGTTTTATCTGCTGATGTATTTACTGTGTCTCGAGAAAGATAAGTCAGAGCTATTTAACAGACAAAGGAGATAATTGTAATAGGAAGATGACGAACAAATCAATTCCTGATGCTTATAGGGGGAAAGGCAATTAACATTTTAAAGGAGACAATTATAAAAAAAAAAGCAAACTCAAAACTCACTGCTATTGAGTTGGGGCTACGAACCACATAGGAGATGGTCCATATCTCTTTTACAGCTGCTGGTGGATACAAACTGCTAAAGGGTCATAGCCCTCAAGTTAGCAGAGCAAACTTTCTATGGACTATGCCACCAGAGGTACCTACTGAATTAGGCAAAAGGAACGTCTCCAAAGTGCTAAAGAGCAACAATGCCAGTCCAGAGACCAAGGTGTGCCTGATTCAAGCCATAGTCTTCTCAATGGTTTTCTATGCATCTGAGAGCTAGACAATGACTAAGGATGACAGAGGAAAATATTGATGCCTTTGAGCTGTGGTGCTGGAGAAGAGTAATAAATATACCATGGACTGCAAAGAGAGCAAACAGGTACGTCCTGAAGAGGGTGAAGCCAGGTTGCTCCTTAGAGGGAAGGATTTTGAAACTCCATCTTGCATAATTTGGGCATGTTGCCAGGAGAGAGCAGTCCTTGAAGGAGGACATCATGGAGGGTCAGTGCAGGAGAGGAAGACCCTGGATGAAATGGATTGACACAGTGACTGTGACAATGAGGGCAGGTGTGTCGGAAATGGCAAGGTTCAGAGCTATTGTTCATAAGGTTGTTCTCAGCTTGACGACAAATAACAACTGCCTTTGCATTCTCTCCAACTCATGGTCACTCTCCAAACTCTCCAATGGATTTCTAAGGCTGCTGGTAGCTTTTTATGGAGTGAGAATGATCATTGTTTCTTCACAGAATAGATGGTGGATCCAAACTGTTGATCTTTCTATGAGCACTCAGATATGTTATACACCATGCCATCAGGGCTTCTTAGCTATAGAGCAGGTAATCTTCTAGCCAGTTTGACAGGAATAGTCTCATTTCATGCCTCCTGTCCCATTATAATTCTTAATATTATCTCCTTTAATTATCAAAAAGGCCTGATTAGAATAACCCTTAAAGATCATAACATTTATATTAAAGTTCTGGTATTTACTGATAGAGAATTCTACCTATTCTCATATAATTTGTTGGGGGTGTATTTTTGTTTCATTTTATTGTTCTCTGTTCAGTTTCAAAATAACTTTTAATATGAAAATATTTAATATTTCAGAGATCACTGAAAGGCTAAAGAAAATAAACAAGAACCATCATTCACCTAGATACGGAGTACCTGCTCTTTAAGGTCCCTGGGCAGGGCAAACCATCAACAGCGGAATATTCACCTACACATTCCTGGGCTGAACCATGATGAAAAGTGTTTTGAATAAAACAGGGAGTCACAGAATAAAGACCTGATGATTTGCTTCTGCAAAGATTATAGCCAAGAAAGTTTAAAGGGGAGCTCTGTCACGTAGGATGACTACACAGTAGCACTGGCAATGGATTAGGTCTCTTGTTATTATCTTTGTTTTCCTTAATATGTGATCAGGAGCTTAGAATACCTGAATACTAAGTGCAAAGATTAAGTGCTCAGCTGTCAACTGAGGTCACTGTTAACTCATACCAGTTAGTAGCTCCACAAGAGAAAAAGCCACGGTGACCTGCTCACGTAGATTCGTTCTACTGGGGCTTTTTTGGTTGGTGTGTGTTTGTTCATTTGTTTTTATGCCTGTCAAGTCAGCTCCAACACACAACAATCCCAGGTACAACAGACTGAAATGCTGCCTAGGTCTGGACCGTGTTCACCATCTCAGCTGTGAGAAACACTATTAGCTGGTTTTGCTTTGGTCTATGGTAGCTGAGCAAATTGAGAAGCCGACGACATGAAGAAGAATGTGGCATCAGGAGCGGAGGAAGACTCATCAGCAACCTGCATTATGCTTATGAAACCAACTTGTTGCAGAAGGTCAAAGATAACAGCCTCCAATATGGATTGTATCTACTGTATGGATTGACAGTGACTGCAGCAATGGGCTCAAAATGTGTCAGAGATGATAAGAATGACACAGTATGGGACAGGGTTCAGATCTATTGTTCATACGGTCACTATGAGTTGTACTTTACTTGATGGCACCCAACAACAGGAGGTAAAGAGTTGCAATGCCAACCCAAAACACATAGTTTTATTTACCCGCTGCTTCCAGGACAAAGGTGGGCAATCGCCTGTGTGATTTACAGCCCAGTTGGTTAGAAGGCACATAACAACATTACTGGCTTACAGACTTTTTTTATCAACAATCAGCTCTTATCAACAAACTTCCTAATAACCTTATAAATACCTACATCTTATGAATGAAGAGGCAGATTAAAGGGAGTGGGTAACTTTTTTAAGGCCTCACAAATAATGGGAGGCAGATCCTGGGAGTATAATTTACTCCAAAATTCAAGGCTTCCCATCCATCATGCTAATGATCTCCACTGCTAAACATTTAGACTCCCCAGATCAAATATCTCAGAATTGTTCCCATATACCATCCAGGGGAACACAAAACCTCTCTGGTAGAATAATTCTGCAGCCATGCCAAAGCATAGCAAGTTCAACTGGAAAGCATAGCCTAAAGACTGATGGTTGTTGTTATGTGCTGTTTAGTTGACTGCGATTCACAGTAACCTTATTAGCAATGGCTCTGAACCCTGTCCTATCCTGAACCAACCTGTATCTCACACACCTACCCCCACTGCCACAGTCACTGTGTCAATCCACTTCATCCAGAGTTGTCTTCATACGCAATGACTCTCTATCCTTTCAAGCAGGACATCCATTTCTAAGGACTGGTGGTCCCTCCTAGTGACATGCCCAAAATATGTGAGATGGAGCTTCAAAACCCTCGCCTCTGAGGAGCAACTTGGTTTCACCCTCTACAGGACAAAACCTGTTTGTTCTCTTGGCCATCCATGGCATGTTCAATACTTTACTCCGGCACCACAGCTCAAACACATCCATTCATCTTCTGTCACACATATTCAGTGTCCAGCTCTCAGATGCATAGCAAGCAAATGAGAAGACCATGGCCTGGATTTTTGAAACTTGCATCTCATATATAATAAAAACAAACCAACCAACCCTAAACTTGCTATGTCACCTTTGGCAAGCCATTGAGCCTATTGTAGGTTTAGTTCCAGCAGAGACAATGAAGAGGCATTAAAATAAGGGGCTGGAGCTATGACTCACCTACAGGAGTGAATTCGATGACACGGGTCATACGATACTGCTTGTCCAAGTGCCTATAGAATGCTTGACAAGAATATTTCCCTTTATGTTCTTCAGTCACTTTCATGAGGATGAGTTTATTTTTTTCTCCAAAATATGTTACATTGTCAAGAAGTAAAGGCTTGCAATCCTAGATGCAGCGAGCAGGAAGAAGCATTGAAAAATAATTACTAACTTGTCCTAGCCAAAGAACAAAAAAGGAACTTCATTTGTTTATATCAGCAAATGTCACATAAAAGTGACTAGAAAGCTTTCATACAATAAATGCTTATTTCTTTTTGTTTGGTGAAAGTTAAATATTTTGTTCTATGCCTGGGATCATGATATTTTACACTCATGAATCTTTGCTATGAAGACAAGTGAAGATACATTTATTTAACAGGAGGAGAATATTTGAGGATATACCTTAGCAGTAATTTCTTTCCTTCTTGACTTTTACTTGTTTTGCTCATCTCAAATGAATTCCCCACTTAAACTACAGCAGACAAGCAGATGAAAGATACCAATGTATTATCATTTGCTCCCTGGAACGCTAGCCAATCCACTTTTGAACTATGTGGGGAAACCCCTAAGTTATCTTAGTATCGCTTAAGTTCATCAGCAAAGCACAAGATTACATTTTTTTAACACGTTGCCTCACACTTTTAAATTGACGGCTATGCTTAGAAACACATTTTTTATATATATTACTGTCATATGCAGCACCATGTTAATAAGTATCTCTTAAAAACCTTAAATTTTTGATCAAGTTTCTCTTTAAATATTATTTATTTCTACTATTACTTTTCTGAACCATGTCTTATTAACTCAAATAAGTTATTTTATTTATTTACCTATGAAAAAAACCTAAGTCAGGAGCTATGATGCCTTAGTTGTGAGGAGGTGTACTGCCAACCCAGTGACAGGCAATTCGAACTCAGCAGCTGCTAGCTGGGAGAAAGACAAGCAATTTCCTCTCATGCAATTTGTTGCTGTTGCTGTTGTTGTGAACTATCGGGCCAGAACTTACCCATAGCTGACCCTCCAGTGAGTTTTCAGAGACAGTTTAATCCCATGAGAGGAAATTGCTGATCTTTCCCATGTAGAGCATCTGGTGGATTCGAACTATGTGCCTTTGAGATGACAGTGCTACTGACTCTTTAAACCTGCTATGAGTTGGTTCCAACTCAATGGTATGTAGCAGCAATAGTCACAGTTTAAATAAAAGCAATAATAAGTTTTCAGTTACAGTTCCAATTAAACAAATGCTGTCTTAAATTCATTAATTCCTGGTGATTTCTATTATTCCAAAAGGAAAAATATACAAATGTACAATTACAAATTATTTTGCAGATTTATCCTATTACCCAATGCACAAAATTATTTGCTGAAAAAGTAAAGTGTCACACAGTAGGCAAATGTACCTTATACCACTCTACCGTGGGGAACCCGTGATTTTCATTGAGGAATAGCTTGGGGCACACAAGCTGTCCACGTTGTCCCATGGGTAGTTTTTGTGGAAACACAACTTGTGTGCTGTAACACAAGTTAGGATCATTTTCCACAAACTTCAGGTTTATTTTAAGTTTGAAGAAGTAAGTTGAATTTCTAAAACAAAATAAGATAGGTAAATTGAGCACTATTAATGTATATTCAGTTTTACCTTTAATTACTGGCAAGCACCTTCAACACGTTTTTTGTAAGGCATTGAGTTCCTCTTACCTGAGTACGCAGTAGTAATGTCCAGAGTCTTCTACGTGAGCAGGAACAAACCAAAGTTTATCTTGGAACTGATGAATCCTGGATCCTTGTTCCACAGATATAGGTATGTTGCTATCATTTTTATACCAAGTTGTAGTGTCTCTGTTTTTGAACCACTTAGAAGAGCATAAATGAATAAAAATTTCATTTGCAGGTGAAATTTGAACTAGTTCATCTTCATATTCCTGGAATTTATCTTGAAAAAGGAAAAAGAAAAAGCAATTTCCATAAAAATTTTGTCCACATTTCGTAAGGTAGTATCTCAACATAAATATATCAATTATAAAACTTTCAGTTTCTATTATCTGTGAATAATTTATAGATAGCCACTCCCATGTGATCTCTAGCATTTGAAAATCAGTTGGAGGGTCAACTTCTGCACTGGTGTAAGATTGAGTAACAGTGACTAGATGTATTGAAACAACTTCAAAAAATGGATGAAGAATGTGAAACAGTTTAAGATACTGGTATCATCATAAGCAGTTTCTTACTTCACCTCTGCCTTATATGAGGTCTTCTGAGCTGTAAAACAACCCAGTGGTAGATGGAATATGGTCCAGGACTTAAGAACAATAAATGACATAGTTGAGTCTCTATATCTTGTGGTTCCTAACCTTTATACTATAATAGACAAAGTGCTAGTCAATAAGCCTTTTCTTTTAAGAACTACCTTCCCTCTGTAACTTGATTTGTGCTACTGTTAGAACCTCTACTTGGAATATTATTGCTTTTCATTTTTGACTCATGTACTTTTAACTTGTTAGTTAAATTTGTGTCTTCTAGGCTGCAACAGTTCCATGATACATCTTCAAGGATATGAACATATATGGCTAAGCACAATTGATAACAGTGCATCTAAATTCCAAAATTAATCTCCACAACAGTCTACATGTTTCCTATTGCCAAAGGGGCCCTTTAGAGTAGTGAGAGAATATCTTTACCCTGAAACCTACAGCGTCCCTTTTCAGCAGGAAGTAGCTAAGAGAATACGCCGTCCTCTTTTCCTTATGAATCAGGGTGAAGTCTCTCTCAGGGAGGAGTGATAGGGAATGGCAAAGGACATACTGACAAAGGAGATTAGTCAGAACTGGCTTTGACAAGCACTGTGGCAATGGGACAATTAAAACAGACTTTCAAGGGGGGAAAAAAAGAGGAACGAACTGGGGGAGAAGGTAGAGAAAATACTTTAACAATGAATGAATGGAAACCCAAAATCTCTGTAAATGTTCATTAAAATGAATAAAATTTAATTTTTTTTTAAAAAGATACTGGTATCAGAGAAGTAAACACAGAGAACTCAGACTGACAGGGAAAAGGTGATGATATTCTCTATTACCTGGAGAGAGACTGAAGGCAAGGTGGAAACACAAGTGAGGCCCAGGCCTCTCTCTGCGTCTGGAGTATGTATTGTAAGTCTATTCGTTGCAGGGCCAAGTACCAAGGGGGAGGGTGTGCTGCATAGGAAACAGCACTGCAATTTTAAGAGCTGCCCTAGAGAGTACAGATGAGTAGTGGAAGGTAAAAGAATACAAGATCTGGGTAAGAACACCTAAAAGGATTTTTAAAAAATAAAAAAAAAACTAACAAAAACCTGTCAATGAATTGACTATGGCTCACAGCAATCCTACAAGACAGAGTAGAGCTTTCAAGGATGTAATTCAAACCCACAGTAAGAATGACTTAAAAGGACTTAAAAAATAAAAAGAACTAACAAATACTTGTCTTCTGGTTGATTATGGCTCATAGCAACTCTAAAGGACAGAGTAATGTTCTCAAGGTCACAAGGGGTAATCCCGTCTCCTGTGAATTACTGCTTCTGAAAACCTGCTTTAGTGTCAGCTATTGGTCCGATCTCACTCACAACAACAGCAGCAACAATCTTCATAAAAGCAGACTACTGAGCTTTCTCCCCAGAGCATTTATTGTGTTTGAACTGCCAACCTATGTCACCAGGCTCTTTTTTTCAAAAAGGATTTGAAGAATAATAACAAACACATTGCCTGGGAGTAGGGAGCAACTCACACCTGACTCTCGTTTGGGCTTCCAGGGCTGTAAATAGCAAGGACACTGTGCAGCTTTTTCCTCAGAGTTGCAAGTGGATTTGAATCACCATACATGTGCAACCTTTGGATAGGCAGCAAAACTCCCTATAGACCATATCAAATATTTGGAACTCTCACAAAGTTTAAAAAACTTGGTGCTCCAGCATCCTGAATGGGAAAATCTGACAGTTACAGAGAATTAGTTAGTGAACCAAGAAAGATTCTCAACACTGGACCAATTGGCAGCATCATGATAGATGGTGAAAAGATTGAGATTGTTAAGAGATTTAGTTTGCTTAGCTCCACAATCAACACTCTTGGTACCAGCAGCCAGGAAATTAAAAGACAAATTGCTTTCTGAAAGTCTGCTGTCAGAGACCTCTCAAAAGTACTAAAGAGCAATGATATCAGTCTGGAGACGAAGGTACGCTTGATACAGGCCATGATCTTTGCAATTACTTGCTATGAATCAGAAAGCTGGACAATGACCAGGAATGATAGAAGGAGAATTGATGCCTATGAGCTGTGGTGCTGGAGAAGAGTGTTGAAAAGGACTGGTAGGAAAACAAACAAGTTCATGCTGAAGAGAACGAGACCAAGCTGCTCCTTGGAGGCAAGGATTCTGAAGCTCTGACATACTTTGGACATGTTGCAAGGAGGGACCAGTCCTGGGAGAGAGACATCATACTTGGAAGGGTAGAGGGAGAGCGCACCAGAGGAAGAGCCTTATGAAATGGATTGAATCAGTGACTGGGATAATGGGGCGTAAGTGTGTCTGAGACACTAAGTTTGCCACAGGATAGAGCAGGGTTTAGTGCTGTTGTACATAAGGTCACTATGAGTTGCAGGAAACTTGACAGCACATAATAACTACAACACACAGAAGGATTTTGCATCAGTTTTTGGAGAAAATTATTGTTGTTACTGGATGTTGAGATGATTCCAACTCAAAGCAACCTCACTGACCGACAAGGAATACAACATAGGACTTTCTTGGCTGCATTTTTTTTAATAGAAGCAGAGCACCAGTTTCCCCCACAAAGTCATGGGGTGAGTTCAAACTGTCAACCTTTTGGTTAGCAAGTGGGCACTTAACAGTTGCACCACCAAGCCTCCTTTAAATAAAATCTGGCTTAGAACAAGCCACATTCTGTCTAAAGGGAAGCTTAAAAGGAAGCTTAAAAACTTAAAACGAGGACTTGAAATAATCAAAACCCAAACCACTGCTCTCAAATTGGTTCAACTCACAATGATCCTTTTAGCAGAGAGGAATCACCCTGTTGAGTTTGTATAACTTTCATCATTTCTCGAAGTTTATAGAGTTTCTGGAGGCAAGCTATTTCAGAAGTGGATGCCACTCCTACTTCCATGCCTGTTTTAATTGGGGAGCTCCACCAAACACTGTCCAGCGTGGGTAACCATTATGACATTTGACACATCAGTGTCACAGTCAGCACCCAACAATAGAAAATCTACAGTTTTTAACATCCAATCAAAAATCACTAGACATGCAAAGAAGTAAGAAAATGTAACCCAGAATCAGGTAGTGGGGAAACCAGTAACTTGAACCACACTCAATTTCATCTATACAGCCAGCAGCAAAAACCAAATCTACTACTGTCAATTTAGTTCTGACTTATACTGACTCTATGAAAGACTCTGGCTATAAATCATTACAATAGGAGACTTATCTTTTTCCTAAGGAGCAGCTGGTGGATTTGAACTGATGATTTTTCAATTAGCAGCACAACATGTAGCACAATATACCACCAGAGTTGCTTAGCTGTATACAGTAGAAAGGCCCGTAATGTGAATAATAATGTTAGAGAGAAATGTATTCCTTAGTACAATCCACATAAATGAGGCCAAAAGGGCAGAGTTTGTCAAAAACAAGGCTCAGAAAGCAGGAAGAAGAAGGGGAAAAGGGTGAATGAAAAGAGGGAACCCCAGGGGAAGGGGGAAAAGTGCTGGGGGATTACAACAATAAAATTTATAACAATAAAATTGATATAAATTATTGAACAGAAAATTAATTTGTAAAGTTTCGAGCAACTTAACATTAAAAGTAAATAAAACAAAAAAAACCTTAACATACACACACCTAAAATGGATATGGGGGATAACATGAATAGATGAGGAAATTAAAATAAATATTACTCCTCTGCCCATTTGTTAAAACTACTAAAAAATTTAAATAAGTTGAGCAGAAAAATAAAAGCAGTTACAAGAAAAGGCAAAAAGCTACATTAAACTTCTAGAGTTGTAAAAATGTCTGAGTTAAAAATTAAGTGGGATTCATGTTATGTATGGTAGAGCACAGATGAGATTCATGGTCTAAAGACAGCACTTTAGAGACTATTCAAAATAAAGAAAAAAATGAACAAATGATTAGTTTATCAAATGTAGTTGGGGATAATATAAATGGTTTGAATAAATATCCCAGAAGAGGAGATGTGAAGGGAAAACAGAAAGAAAAGAAGAAGAAAAAGAATTTTGACTGAAATGTCTCAAGATTTGATGAAAATTAAATACCAAACCCCTCAAAAAAATCACATCAAACTCCAAGTAAAAGAAATATAAGAAAACTAGATTCAAACAGTTTAAAACCACTAATAAAGAGAAAATCCTGCAAGTATCCAGAGAGAAAAAAACCACACATTTCATAAAGAGGAATTTAGGACGAAAATGTTGTAACCTACTTGTTAGAAATAAGAGGAACCAGACAATGGAGTAATGACTTTAAATTATTGAAAGAAAATACAACCTTGAATTCTACATTCAACAAAACATCTACCAAAGCCTGCAGTGTTAGCCTGAAGTTGGCTTTTCTTAGCAATTATCTTAGCCCCTTCTGGTCTCCAGCTACCTTACTTACAGACACTTGGTCTTGCAAATCATCAAGAGATATGGGACTAGGATAAGAGAGAGGGTGCTTCCCTCACTGAGCACTAAGACTTGAGGGAGCCTAGAGCAACATCCTGGTGAGAGCAAGACTCTAGTGGTGAGACATGGTGATGATGGTGGAGAGACTGTGGCATTGCTGTGGAGAAACTGTGGCAAGGCATAACCAGAGGAGCCCTAAAATTAAGGCCACAGTTAAAAGGTTTTGCTGTGCTTGCTGGATCATTGATGCAAAAGCTGGCTTATAACTGCTCTGAGGTAAACTTTGTAGCATGATGAGAAAACAAGAACTTTTGAGTTTGTGTTGCTGAACTGAAACCAGGACTTTTACTAAGTAAGAAATGTTGTTTTGCTGTTAATCTGGGTTGGGACTGCTGGACTAGACCTGGACTTGTATTGTGAGATATTCTTTGCCTCCCCCACTCCTCAACCTGTTTCCCTAGTAAATCTCACTCTTGGTACCACAATTGTGGGTAAAGTCTGCGAGTCAACAATGAATAAACAAATCTCTTGCTGCTGGTGTGGAGGAACCATGGGGCTGCTATGGGCTCTATATGCTTGACGCTCTGGAGCAGTGAAGGGCTGTGCTACGCTCACTCCTTCTGGCCCTTTCAGAAAGACACTCATGGCCCTGTGTACCACGCACCATTTTCTGTTCTTTTTGCAAAGCCAAAGGCTTTTTCAAAACTAGAACAGTATAAGCATTCGCTGCCAGTGCACCTCCACCAAAGAGCCTTGGTGACACATTGGTTAAGCACTTGGATACTAACCCAAACAAGCAGATAGTTACATCTTTCAACCTCAAAAACTCTCTAGTCTGTCCTGCAGGGTCTCCAAAGGGCAATAAGACTTATTACTTTAAAATCAAAACTGCCAGTAGTTGCCTGGGGGTTAAAAAAAAAGTAACTGAGGAATGCAGAAGACACCGAAGGACTGTGAGGAGAAGTCAAAGAGAAAGTATAACACATTGAAAAACTGCCCTATAAATGAAGAGATTTGGAGACATCCATGCCCACAGTTAGAAATTAAATGAGATGATCCCCTATGTTTTCACTTCATGCTGATCCCCAGTCTCAGAAAATGTCAGAATATGTGTTGAAGGAGTATACAGGCTCAGACATACTATGCAAAGACAGGAAGAGGTAGATTTGGGGATGGGGGGTTTGCTTTCCTTATATTTCCCCTTTATGTTCAGGAAAATCTCTGGCATAGTCTTCTATAGTACATGTTGATCATCCCTCAAACAGACCATATGCTCAGTCACAAAGCAAGTTTTTAACAGATTAAGATGACTGAAGTCAAAATAGTGTGATACTGGTATACATGAGTACTCATGGAGTAGAATAGAGAATTTAAAAAAAAATCTTATATTTTATAGCTAATTAATTTTCCATAAGAGTGCAAGTATTTTCAGTGGGCAAAGAATAAAACCAAATGAATTTACACATGCAGAAAATGAATATAGAATCCATGTCAGATCACATATAAAAATAAATTAATCAATAAATATAAACCCAAAATCTTAAAACTATTAAGAGGAAAAAATGTAAAGGTAAATCTTTGCCAAAAAAGTGAATCTAGTAATAGATTGCTTTGAGAATGCAATAAATAAGACACTAAATAAGTGTCTTAAATAAAACACTAAAATAGTGTCTTAAATAAGATACTAAAATTACAAATAATATGAGAGAAATAAATTTGACTTCATTAAATTTAAACATTTTGTCCACAAAACGACTTTTCAAACACAGAGAATGCTTTACTTACCAGCTTTGAGAGAAGGAATCAGTAGAACTATGAGACAAATAGGCCCAAGAAATACTTTCATATTCTCCTATGGATAGAATAAAGACAAAAAGAAAAGTGTTATTATTCCAGCAAATTTCTAAAACCAAATACAGTAGCTTAATAAGTCATATTGTGTTTCTGCATCATGAATATGGTCATATAAAAACTTATTGAAAAATAGGTGACTTGAAGGTTTGGGGTCATATGTAGTAGGAGGATGGGTTTTAACAGAACTATGACAGCAAACACTACAACCTAAGACTTTTTAAAACCTCCACCATCTATCCCAGTATACATTTCTAGTCTAAAGTTCCACTTCAATTTTCCCAAAATCTCCCCTTTGCTAAATCCAAAGTAGGCAATTCTTAAACTATTATGCTCATGAATTTTGGGGTTGGTGTTTTGTTTGCTTTTTAGTTTTTGGTTTTGTGGACTTGTTCCCCACCTAAAATGAACTTAGCCAAATTCAACGCAAAGATCATGGTATCATCATATAATGTAAGACACAAAATGTTCATATAATATATTTTTGTTGTTAGTTGCCATGGAATCAACTATGACTCAAAGGTATCTTGTCAACAAGCAGGTCTTTCATGAACTTGTCCTGCCCTGTGCCATCCTCAAGATCCCCCCATTGCTCAAGTACATCACTAGTTACTGCCTTAACCCGTCTTATTGCGGTTGTCTTTGTTGTCTTCTCCTTTGCGGACTCTCTACTTTTCCTAGCATGGTGTCCTTTCCTAAGGACTGATCCTTCCTGATAACATGCCCAAAGTTTGTGAGACAAAGTTTTACCATCCTTGCCCATAAGGACCATCCTGATTGCACTTCTCTCAAAATAGATTTGTTTGTTCTTCTGGCAGTCCGTAGTATATTCAGTAGTTTCTAACAATATCACAATTCAAAGACCAAAATTCTTTGGTCCTCTGTGTGTTAGGACTTCTGAAAATGACTTTTCTAACTATTGCCTTAGCTTCCCCTGGGGGTGTGTTTTCTAGCTGCCTCAATTGCAGACACATGGCTCATCTCTTGATCAACATCATCTTCTTCAACATAATCAAAAGCTGTGAAGCCAACATAAGAGGGAAAGCTGGACAAACTATGGAGGGACTGTGGTGAAGCAGAGACTGGCAGAACCCTGTGGATGGGAATCAGAGTTGAAGGTTTTGCTTGTGGGATAATTGAAAGAAGAATTGATATGTGATTGCTTTGAGACAAAGTTTGCTGGACAACTGAGGAAACCAGAGCTTCTTTCATTTGTGTTGCCGGACTAAACCTGGACTTTCACTTGCTGACTGAGAAGCTGTCTGAACTAACTAAGGAATTGTGTTTTGTTAATCTGCTTTGGGACTATTGGGATAAACATGGACTTCCATTGTGTGATATCTTTTGCCTCCCTCACCCCCAATCTATTTCTTTAATAATGAATGAAGTCAAGTCTGTAAGTTAACTTGAACATCCAACACAGTAATTAGCTGAAGTAGGTATACAAGCGGAGTGGGGTAGGGGGGCATGTCTGACCTGGGAGATATTTGTTTGGCACTGTGGATGTTATTGATGGAAACAGTTCTGCCATGTGGAGTTACCGACTCAGCTATCCCCACGTTGTCCTAATGGATCTTGCTCCTTTGACATCTTCCTTATTCATGAATAACTTGAATAAGGAATAACCGAAATATCCTGAACACAAACAACTTTGTCTGATTTGCAAAGCTAAGGAGGGTCTTGGTTATTATGAAGCTAGAAGAACACATGGAAATAGGACATATTGTTGTTGTTATGTACTGTCAACTTAAGTCAAGTTGGAACTGACACATAGCTAACCCTTCAGCAGGTTTTCAGAGGCAATAAATTACATAGAAGGAGTCTGACCATTTATCTCTCATGGAGCAGATGGTAGATCTGAACCATGTGCCTTTGGGTTGGCAGTGAAACTCCTTACAAGTAAGCCACCAGCACTCCCTGGCTTTTTACCAAACTCATAGCATCTTACTTAAGGCATTCTTATAGAAAAAAAATTCTAAAAATGAACAAGAGAGTTATCCCTTCCAATCAACTTCAGAGGCAGTACTTAGAACAGATCATGTACTGTTACACTTTTGAGAAAATATATATTTCCATTTTTCCAATAAATTATATCTATCTGTATTATGCAGATGACACAACCCTGCTTGCTGAAACTGAGGAGGACCTGAAGCACTTACTGCAAAGGGTCAAGGCCTGCAGCCTCCAATATGGATTGAGGCTCAATGTCAAGAAGACAAAGATTCTCACCACTGAACCAAATGGCAGCATCAGAATGTATGGTGAAGAGATTGAGATTATTCACAGCTTTAGTTTGCTTGGCTCCACAGGCAACACTCTTGGCACCAGTAGCCAGAAAATTAAAAGGCGTATTGCCATGGGAAAGTCTGCTGTTAGGGACCTCTCCAAAGTACTGAAGAGCAATGGTGTCTCTCTGGAGACTAAGGTGCATCTGATACAGGCCATGGTCTTTGCTATCACTTGTTATGCATCAGAGAGTTGGACAATGACCAAGCAGGATAGAAGGAAAATTGATGTCTTTGAGCTGTGGTGCTGGAGAAGAGTATTGAGAATACCATGGACTGCTAGGAAAACAAACAGATTCATCCTGGGAAGGGTTAAACCGGGTGGCTCCTTGGAGGCAAGGATTCTGAGGCTCCGTCTAACATACTTTGGACATGCTGTAAGGAGGGACCGGTCCTTGGAGAAGGACATCATGCTTGGGAGGGTGCAGGGACAGCACAGGAGGGGAAGACCCTCTTTGAGGTAGACTGATTCAGTGACTGGGGTAATCGGGATGGGAGTGTCAGAGACAGTGCGATTGGCACAGGACAAAGTTTAGGGCTGTTGTACATAGGGTCGCTATGAGTCGCAAGCGACTCGACGGTACATAACAACAACAATAACATCTAGCTATTAAGTAAATATGCAAACAGACAGCACTTTAGCAAAGACATCACTAATTTAGATTCTATAAATGAAATGCCATTTGGGTAACAGCAAGGAAATTATTTAAGAAGTTGTATTAAAAGACATATTTTTAATGTTACAATGAGTTTGTTAATAATTTCAGCTTGCCTGACTTCACCATCAACACTCTCCACACCAACATCCAGGAAATCAAAAGACATATTGCATTGAGAAAATCTGCTGTCAGGGACCTCTCCAGAGTACTGAGAAACAAAGATGTCAGTCCAGAGATTAAGGAGCGCCTGATTTAAGCCATGGTCTTTGCAATTACTTGGTATGCTTCAGAGAGCTAGACAATGACTAAGCATGACAGAAGAAGAACTGATGCCTTTGAGTTGTGGTGCTAGAGAGGAGCTTTGAATGTACCCTGGATAGCCAAGAGAATAAACAGATTTGTTTTGGAGAGAGTGAAATTAAGTTTCTCCTTGGAAGCTAGGACTGTGAAGCTCTATCTCACATACTTTGGGCACATGGCCAGGAAGGACTGTTCTTGGAGAAGGACATCATACTCAGAAAAGTGGAGGGACAAAGCAGGAAAGGAAAACCACAGAAGAAATGGATTGACACAGTAAATGGAGCAATGGGGGGCAAATGTGTCAGAGTCAATGCGACTGGCTCCAGATAGGGCAGCCTTCAAAGCTGTTGTACATAGGGTTCCTATGAGTTGCAGGTGACTCGATGGCACATAACAACAACATGCTCTTTACATCAACATCAAAGGGGAGAGCCCTTTCAAGCCTGCCAGCCACACTTACTGATGTTCTCGACTTTACATTCCAATATTAGGACAATGATTTCAAAACTAAAGTCTTGAAATTTGAGAGTTTAAAACTACATTCTTATATATATTCTAGTTTTGTTACTGTATTAAAGTTAATTGGCCTTCTCTTAAATTCACTCACTCATTTACTGTCAGTTTCAACTCATAGCAACCCCCCACTGTGTTTCTGCCACTGTAACTCTTACAGGAGGAGATGGACCACTTTCCTCTCGCTAAATCACGGGAAGACTCAAAATACTGAACACTAGTCAGCTTTCCGACTATTAGTGCAATATCCTACAAGCTATGTCACCAGAAAGCTTTGACTTAGTCTAGTCTAGTAGTATTTTTAGAATAATAAAGCAAATTCACGTCTGTCAAATTCATTCTGGCACATAGCAATTACCATAGGATTGGGCAGAACTGTCTCATAGGCTTTCCAAGGCTATAAATCTTTAGGGCAGGAGACCATCCTATCTTCCTCTCATGGAGTGCCCTGCTCAGTTCCAAATGTTGACTCTTCAGTTAGCAGCCAAGCACTTTAACCTCTGTGCCATCAAGGACCCTCCTTAGCATACTGACCTTTACATTATGTTCAAATTGTTAGAAATTAAGGTATTAACACTTTGAAGGCTAGCTTATTATTTCTTTCTGTGACTGCATGGAAGTGCATTTTCAGTTTTACAACAGAAAAGAAAGACATTTTTCAAATGGTCCAGACAATCGATTCTTAGGAAGCCAAGAGAGAGCTCTGGCGACTTAGTGGTAAGGGATTTTGCTGTCAAATTTAAGGCATGTGGTTCAAATCCACTAGCCACATGGTCCTTGGAAGAATGAGCAATCGCTTCCCAAGAGATATTTTTGCCTCTGATAACCTGCTGAAGGGTCAACTATGAGCTGGTTCCAACTTGACTGTACCTGATCACAGGAAGGAAGGAGATCTGCTAGCATGATTCCTAGCATGCTCTGCTGCTAACAAATAGGCTACCTGTCCCCAGGGGTTTGAATTCACAGTGGCTCCGCAGAAAAAACATGGCCTGTCTACAGCCTCAGAAACCCCAGGGAGGGTTGGAAGTGACTTGATAGTAAGTTAAATATGTTAGTTTATCGAAAACAAAATAAGGGTATTATGAAATCAACTCAACACCTACCAATATTACTTCATTTAGCTTATTCGTTTGTTTATGAAGTAGAGGGAAAAAATGAAAGAAGTTGAGACTAAATTTCATGGAGAGTTTATCTAAGGGTATGAGCCCAAATTAATCACAGACAAGCAAGGCTGAACTCATTATATGTCCAAGGATACTGTGTTGGACATGATACCTCAGGTATCAGGTATTATTGGACATGATACTTCAGTTTCCTCATCTCTACAAGGCAGGCAATTATTCAGATGGTATAAAAATATCTTCCTGCTTTTTCAGTGAAAATGGGATAGCTAAATGCTAGGGGTCCAAGTTTCTCTTTATCTACAATGACTCTGGGGAATCATGGGAACCTTTGTGAATCCCATCAATTTCCAGGCCCTACGGTAATGGAGTGAGCTCAGAGACACAGGATGAGGTTAGTAATCAAACTAGCTAAAGAAATAGACATACCAGAGAGAAGGAGGTAAAGAATGGATCCAACATTAAGCCAAACAGGCTACTAAAAAAAAATGAAGGGAAACTTCACTATGTTCTAAAGCAACACAGAAATTCCAGTAGAACCAAATCTGAGTAGTCTCTAATGTCAGTGGTTGAAAAGCTACTCAAATGAGGAGTTTCTTTAAAAAGGGTTTGTGTTTTGCTGTACCTGTAGCTTAGGAATTCTGGCAGCAAAGTTTTTTGGGAGTTAATCCACCAGCTGCACCACAGGAAAAAGACGGGCAATACAGAACAAAGTATCCGAGAACCACAAGAAGCAAATGAAAGAACTGGGATCCAGTCAGCACGGGGATGCAGGGCAGCAGGAAGCACCAGACCTGTTTCAATGAGAAGCAGGTTCAGGGAAAGAGGTTAAGTTTGTAAAACAGAGAAGGCCAGGAGGAGAGGCCTGAGGTGCAGCCTCAGTACCACTGGATTTCAAGTCTCCTGGGACTGGGGAAAGCAGTGCATGCAATCTCCAACAAAAATCAAGAGTTTTATGAGGAGTTAACATTCGGTAAAAAATCAGGAAAGGCTAGCATGTGCTCAGGTTAGGGAGAGATTGGATACTGAATAGAGAGCCACCACCATATAAGTAATAGAGGCAGCTAGAGCTGAAATGTAGATAAATGTGATGGTTAACTGTGCACACTAACTTGGCCAAATCTTAATGCCTACGGGTCCTGCAAACTCTAGTCGAGATGTTACTAAGATGGTATTTACATGTGATTAACCTTTCTTTTTGGTGTACCCACATTTAAATCAGTTGACCTTCCAGTGGGAGTGGGCCTCATCCAGTCAGTTGAAAGTCTTAAGAGCAAAACTGAGGTTTTCTGGAGTGAGAAAGATGCTGTTTTAAAATTATAAATAGCTATGCTTTGATAGTTTCCAGCATACTACCCTACACCTGAGTTAAGGATTTTAACTTGCGATTTTAACTTGAGTGAATCAACTGTTTAAACAATCTCTCTCTCTCTCTCTCTCTCCCCCTCCCTCTCCCTCTGTATTTCTTACTGGCTGGTTCCCTCAGCACCAGATAAAGAAGACAGAAAGTTGTGCTGTGAACCCAAAGGTTGCAGATCTCTGGCAGTTCAAATCCACTCGTAGCTCCTTAGGAGAAAGATGTGCATTGTCTTCCTGTGTGATTTACAGTCTTTGAAATTCATGGAACGTCCATGTGGGTCGAACCTAACAATCCAAGGAGTCTGCAGATACTAAAATATACTGATGTATGCGTGTATTATACTGGCTCTCTCCCCCGGGAGAACACTGACAGTAGACAATGACTCAGGAAAGAGGAGGGCAAGGCTGGCATTGGTTTGATTGTTAGTTACCATCAAGCCAACTTCAACACACGACAACCCCATGTGTTGAGAGGAGGACTTCCCCACAGGGTTTCAATGTAGTGACTTTTCAGAAAGAAATTGCCATGCCTGTCTTCTATGGTGCTTCTCTGTAATTTCAAACCTCTGAGCTCGCAGTTCGCTCACTCATTTTCTACTGAGTCTGAACCAGCTAATAACTGACCCCTGTGGGTTTTGTTGTTGACCCATGTGGGTCAGAACTAACCCATAGCTGATTCTCCAGTGGGTTTGCAGAGTCAGGAAACCTCATTAGCAGAGATTACCCATCATTCTACTGTGAATCCGTTGGGGGATTCAAACTGCCTACCTTTGCACTGGCAGTGCAATTCCTTACCACTAACCCACCAGTCCTTGGTGAGGGATGTCATGCTTGGGAGGGTGGAGGGACAGCGTAAGAGAGGAAGACCCTCGATGAGATGGATTGATTCAGTGACTAGAGTAATGGGGTAGGTGTGTTGGAGACAATAAGGTTGGCACAGGCTAGAGCAGGGTGTAGGGCTGTTGTACATAAGGTCGCTCTGAGTTGCAGGCCTTTCAACAGCACATAACAACAGCAACAACCCACTAGGGTATAAATCACGTAGGAGACTCCCTCTCTTTCTCCTGTGGAGAATATAAAAGTTAAAACATATTTATCACCCAAACCAAAACATATTTATCACCCAAACCAAAACAAACTCACTGCCATCAAGTTGGCTCTGATTCAGGCCACCTTGAGAGGACAAAGTAGAACTGCCCTGGAGGGTTTCCAAAGTGGTAAATCTTTACAGAAGTAGACCACCACATCCTTCTCCCGCAGCACACCTGGTCACTCTGAATCATGATTTCAAAAGAATGTCTTAACCACAGTGCCACCAGACTTCTTTGTACCACCCACAGATTCCTTAATAAATGACAAACAGGGAAGAAAAATAGTATGGCAAAATTTAAATAATTTTGCATAATGGGGCAATATTGCAGCCTACCTGATGCTCCAACCAGTAGGCTTCAGCTCTTCGTGAGAAAAGCTAGTGGGCTGCTGGAGGGAAGCAGCCCTCTGCTCCTCTGTGACCTCAAAGAACTCTTCTTCCACTGTTCAGAAGGTCACCATCTTTCAAGGGCGCATCTACACGGAAAAGGGATAGCACACATGAATATGAGTTTGAACAGATTGCAGCCATCAGGAGATCTGAGAAAGGTGCTGAATGCTCATAAAACTGAGCCAGATGCTTATTAAGTAGTGTTTTGACACAGAACACTTCCAGAAAATCAAGTCATAGGGTTTCACAACATGTGAAGTTTGACAACCATGGTAAATATTTGATGACACAAATGCATCTGGCTCTTTGCTAGACACACAGGATACAGGCTCTCACTGCTGAATTCCTGGAAAAGCAAAAAAGTTGACTGAGATAAACATACAGGATGCCAGAACAGTTGTTGCTATTGTTAGTTGTTGCCCACTCTCTCCCTGTCCCCATCTGTTACCATCGTCCTCTGCTTGTCTGGTGACTGCAAAGCTGTTCTGGTCTAGATTCCAATTCTTCTTAGTCTGGAAGTTTCTTCTGTGACTTCTTTTTTTTAAAAAAAATTATTAATTTTAATGCAAGTTTACAGAGACTTTGGATTTACATTCCTTCATTGTTGTACTTTTCTCTCTGTCCACCCCATCCCACCCCACCCAGTTCGCTCTTCTCTTTGAAAAGTAAAAGAAAATTTCTTTCATTGTTATACAATCCTTCCCCCCAAGTCCACTCTACTGTACAGCCTTTGTTCTGGTCTCCTGTCATGACAAGAATATCCATTCATGTATCCCTTTTAAACAGTTCTCTCCTTCACCTGTTTCAATGCAGTATACATAATTTATCCCATCTTTCTCACTCATCAATCTTTGCATTAGATGACATATGTCTAAAACCTCACCCTGATGTCAGTCCTGTTCTACAACAGTGGCATCATTCAGTATTTGTCCTTTTGTGACTGAGATATTTAACTCAGCATAATGTCCTCCAGGGTTACCCATTTTGTACAATTTTTCAAAAGTTCCTTGTTTTATGTAGCGTAGTATTCCATTGTGTGAATATACTGCAGCTTCTCTACCCATTGATTTGTTGATGCACACATAGGTTGTTTCCAACTCTTTGCTATTGTGAACAAAGCTGTGATAAATATGAGTGTGCCTTCTGTGACTTCTGACCAAGTCTGACAAGCAGCTATTTTCTGGGGCCTTTGAAAACGTCCCCCTTCTTGCTCATGAATGCTATGCTATGTATGTGCATTATTGTTGGCACACCTGGGTGGCTACACTTCTGGCTCTGGGACCAGGCTCTGGTAGTGTTGGATGGCTCCCCTCACTGTTGGCTTTGAGGCTATCACATAGAAAGCAGTATAGAGCAGTGCTTCCCTCACCTACACCCCATGGCCCCACCAGGCCCCACTTATATCTACACTTCTTGCACATGGCTGGGCCTGCAATAAATAATTAGGGAAGAGCGGAAGGAAAAAAATCCATGCAGCCATCAATCTTTGCATTAGATGACATATGTCTAAAACCTGACCTGAGATCATAGTGGAAAACAGAATGGATTATGTATTCCCAGAAGGTGGCTCTGGGAATAAGAATCACATGGAAATCATTATTGAGATCTGGATATGGCTAAGAGCCACAGGAGAAGGAAGAACTCTTTGAGGAGTAACCAGGGCTTACCCTCAGATGGCTGGAGCCAGAGGTGGAGGGATGTGGAGATTAGTGACTGAAAAAAGAAACAAAAAATCAAACCTGTTTTCCTCCAGTCAATTCTGACTTAATAGTGACTTCTGAGTTACAGGACAACTGTCCAGAAGATTACCAAGGCGGTAAAGCTTACGAAAGAAGCACTGGTGGCCTAGTAGTAACAACTGTACTGCCAACTCTGAGGCAAGCGGTACAAATCAACAATATACTGGATTCCTGAACTTGCTGGCATACTTCTTATAGCTGCTTCTGGAAAACATGCACAGTGGCTCCTTGAGAGACTGGGCTAGCTCCGGGGCAGGTGGGTAGGCCTTAGGCAGGTCTGGGATGACTGGAGGCCTCAACCACCAGCAATCTTGTCCATTCACTGCACTGCACCATGACACTTCCTTCCCAGGAAAGCCTGACTTTGTGTAGGAGTAATGCCAGAGCCAGTGCAAACACAAGACAAGAGATGTTTGATGGGCAGATGCCCTAGCACAAAACCCCAAACTGTCCTCTTCAAGGCCCAGTTCAGTGCACTGAAGTATTGGAAAGGGTACTTTTCCTAGCATGTGACTACCTCCTTCTATTTAATATCTTAAGGTATTCCCATAATCTTAAGGCATTTCCTTCTTGTTCCCCAGGAATTCCCCACTTTATGACATTTTTCTCCCAAAATAGAAGTGAGGCACTTGGGCAAAGGCTGCACACTCACAGCAGCCACACCTCAAAAACCTCAAAATATCCTGCAATCCTGAATGTGCATATAGTTCTGGATGTATTCATGGACAAGGTAACAGCAGGGACCAGCCATTGGGGGAGTACTACAGTACTGGGTTCCCATTCTCTATTTATTTCTAGTCTGGTGGTGTCTTCTGTGTCTTCTGACCAGTATCAATAGTACAGACTACACTGTCTAGATATTTACATGTGGACATGTTGCTATGTGCTGCCAAGTCGACTACATTTCGCAGTGACCCTATAAACAATGTCTCTGAACCTTGTCCTACCTGAGCCCACCTCACTATCTCTGACATGTGACCCATTGCCACGGTCACTGTGTCACCCTATCTCATGCAGTGTCTTCCTCTACCCTTCCACACATGATGTCCTTCTCCAAGAACTGGTCCTCCCTGGTAATATGCCCAAAATATGTGAGACAGAGCTTCGAAATCCTTGCCTCTGAGGAGCAATCTGGTTTCACTCTCTCTAGGACAAACCTGTTTGTTCTCTTGGCAGTCCAGGGAATGTTCAATACTATTCTCCAGCACCACAACTCAGAGACATATAGATATGTTGTCATTATTGTTAGGTGCCTTAAAGTACAACTTTTGCAACCCTATGAACAACAGGAACCCTGTTCTATCCCATACCATCCATCATCTCTTGCACACTTCAGCCCACTGCGGCATACAGACATAGATATATAGACTTAGACACATAGACATAGTGATAGATATAGACATAGCACTGATAGCCCGGGATTTGGGCAGAGTAGCCTCAGGATGTGGCTAGCCCAGAGCCTCCAAATCTGATCTCTGATCTTGCCTAGCTTCACCTCATATTGTGAGAGTCCTTATGGGCACTCAGGTGGCACTTGAATCCCATATCTCCAAGTGCCATCCCCTACCCTGCCCCCCTGGCAACTCTGCAGACATGCCCTGACAATGCATGGGAATACAGCCCTGGAAAGAGGTATAGAGTCCCTCGTGCTGGGAGTCAGGTTGCTTGAGAATTCAATGTACCAGGTACCAAAGGCGTGGAAGAAGAGAGCTGGAGGGCAAGGATTCCAAACAAGCACATCCTCTGGGACCTCCAGACTTCTCGCCAAGTTGAGTGATGCAGCTTGAGAAGACACAGCAGAACCCTCCAAAGCAGAGGGCCTACGACAGATGCCACTTTTGCATGGTCTACAAGAAGTTCCTCAGTATGCTAACCTTGGCAGAGCACCAAGAAGAGAGAAGACATCAACAGGTGATTCTGCTGTATTCCAGGGGCCTGGAGTAGTAATATGGCAAATCTGGAACTGAAAATAAAATTCTTACTGTATATTTCACATTTCTACCTCATGTCAAGTCACATTCTTCCTTTGCCTTTACTGCCTCATAAAGATTCACTGCGTGGTATATTTACTACAATCTCTCACCCTAAACATGAATCAACATATGCAAATGTTGTTTTTGCTTGTTGAAAGTGAAAATGACCAGAAGCCCTTATTTTAAAGATCGAAGACAATAGCCTTTAGTATAGAATATATAAAGAAAATAAAAATCCTCACCACTCATGATCAATGAGACAACCTCATGATCAATGGAGAAAAGACTGAAGCTATCAAGAATTTTTACTTTGAACCACAATCAGCATTTACAAAAAAAAGCCAAGAAATCAAAACATTACATTGAGCAAATTCGCTGCCAAGGACCGCTTGAAAGTGCTAAAGAGATGGGATGTCAGTTTAAAGACTAAAATGTGCCTGACCCAAACCATATTCTTTCCAGCAGCTTCATATGAATGTGAAAGTTAGACAATGAGTACTCCATGTATATAGTTATCTCAGATGTGAAAGTATGGTATTCTTTAAAGTAAGCTGATGGAGAAGACTGAAATCAAGCTTTCCTATTTCCAAGAGAATTTCTCTGGTAAGAAAATTTGAGAAGCCTGAGTTTTAGCATAATGTGCTCTCAAAGTGGCATAACTGTTTCCATTCTGTAGAGATGAATAACACAGACATTACCACAGACAGAAATCCCAAAAGTCCACCTGCATATTCTTTATGGCTATCACTGATTTTCTGCCTGAGGGGAAAAAAACTACAAAAAGATTTCAGCAAGCCAAAACTCCTCCCAATACAGCAGTAACAGAACTTCCTATGTCATTTCAGAAACTCTAAGAAGCACAAGATGCTTACTCTATTAACTATCTGCCTTCAGGTAGACTAACCAAAACGCCTAAATCGAAGTAGATTTAGCTAGATTATTTATTAATACAAACAGGGCAAGGAAAATCATTTGCCTCAAGCACACAAAAGGAGAGACATATATGCAAGCTACAACAGTAAAGACTGCAAAAGGTTTCAAGGAGTTGCTATTAAATCATAATTACTCAGTTATTGCAAGGCACAAAGCCACAAGAATGATGGTTTAAACTAAGGTACATGGGTATTAAATCCAAAGGGGAAAGAAACTGCGATACAAAGAGAAGTGATTTTCATTACACTGCAGTGACTAACAAAGGCCTCTAAATTGGGGAGAGAGACAGACAGAAGCCAAGTGTTTACTGCACCATCAGAGAACTCCTTAGAACCTATTAAAATCGAAATCATTGCAATGTAAGTTGGTGTGACCACTATTTAAAGCATTTTTATGCTTCTATTTTTTTATTATTATTTATTTTTATGCTGCAACAGGAGGAATGCCCTTGGATCAGCAATTCCACTGTTAGCTATGCATCCTAAAGAAATAAGAGCTACAATATGAACTGATCTCATCTAAGTACACCAATGTAGCATTATTTACAATAGCAAAAAGACAGAAACAACTTCATTGTCCAATAGATGCACAGCTAAGGAAACTATGTTGTTACTGTTTTTGTGTCCCAAAGAGTCGGAACAGAACCATAGCTGACCCTCTGCTGGGTTTTCAGAGGCAGTTCATTCCATAGGGGAAGACTTCCCATCCTTCTCCCGCAGAGTAGCAGGTGGCCTCAAACCATGTGCCTTCAGAACTGCAGCACAGCTTCTTGCCACTAGGACACCAGAGCTCCCAAAGAAACTATAGTATTTTAATAACTGTGAAAATTAAATGGAATAACATGGAAAGCATTCACAGTGTTAAGTGGAGGTAAGCTCTCAAAAGTCAGCTCTTTGGTGGCAACATAAAATGGGACAATCACTATGGAAAAGAGTTTAGTCCTTCTTTAAAAGCTAGGAATAAAAATACCATTTGATCCAGTAATCCCTGTGACAAGACACATATTCCAGAGAAATAAAAGCTGTGACATAAACTGACATATATACGCCCATGTTTCCTACAGCATTATTTAGAAGAAGAAAAAGGTGGAAACAACCCAAGTGTCCCCCAACAGACTAATGACAAAAGAAACTAAGGTAAATTTGCGTAATGGGTATTACACATTGCTTAAAGAAAATAAATAATCAAGAATTTATAAAATACTCTATAACATAGATGCCTCTAGAGCAAATTCGGGCAATTACGGTATAAGACCACTATTATAAAAAGCTAAGGAGAAGGTTTACATACAGAATTCTTTTTGGAAGGTGACCAGGGACAGAAGGAAGGCAATCACTCATTACTGTCAAGTCAGAACTGACTCATAGCTGACGCTCCGGTGAGTTTTCAGAGGCTGTAAACTGCATGGGAGTAGAGGCGCCATCTTTCTACCTCAGAGCAGTTGGTGGATTCTGAACAGAACGAAGCCCAGCCCTATTCTGCCCAATCCTCACAATCTCTGCTGAGCTTAAAAACCCAGTGTTACAGTCACTGCGTTAATCTTATCACATACATTGAAAGTCCTTCTCTCATTCACTCATGCTCTGCTTTTACATGCACGGCTGGATTTTCTGACAAAAAGCCCTATGTATGTGAGGCTAAGCATCGTCATCATCTCTAAGTACTCTCGCTACATTTCTTCAAGGCAGATTTGCTCTTTTCACAGTCCACAGTATGTTCACCATTCTTGTCAACACCACAATTCAGAGACATCAACTCTTCTTCAGTCTTCTTTATTCGGTGTCTAACTTACACATTCATATGAGGCTTTTCATGAAAATGCCATGGCTTGGCGCAGGCACAACCTCATCTTTACACTGAAGAAGAAGGACTGACAGTTGGAAAATATGACGATAGTGACAGAAATAAAGGTGGAAATTGCGTGATAGATTTTTGTACAGTCAGTATAAATGGGCAGATTCAAACCACCACTTTACTGTCAAGTCAGAACCCACTCACCAGCAGGTTTCCAAAACTAAACTGAATGAGAGGAGAGTGTCCAGCTTTCTCCTGTAAAGCAGCCGCGGGATCCGAATCTCCAGAGAGAGAGGTCCTTTGTATTATCAATGTAACATTTTATAGACTATTCCAACGGAAGTACCTTTTGCACCTCGAGACCCTACAAAGGGCCCTGAAAACAGAGTATTATGAGCTTCATTATAACCAGAGGTCAGTGGTTTGAATCTGTCAGTGAATCCTCCGGAAAAAGATGAGACATCTTCTCCCTTAAAGATTTATAGTCTTGGAAATGCAATGGACAGTAGTCATGGGTCAGAAGCAACTTACTAGCAATGGATGTGGTGTATTTGATTCTGGACCGTATAATCTGTTTTTGTTGTTGTTTATAACTGTGTCTGTTGTTGCTGGGTACTGTCAGTTGACTCATATGTGACAGACTGAAAGTGTCCCACAGGGTTTTCTCGGCTAATAATATTGAAAAAAGCAAACACCTTACCCCCTCCCATCAAATTTTTTTCCTACAAAGGCTCTACTTCATACTTTGTACTTTGCACAAAGCCTAATTAATATATTAATCAAGAATGTTGTGTCGTTGTGTGCCATTGAGTTGGAACTAAGTCATCCTCACCCTCCAGTGGGTTTTCAGGGGCTGTAAATCACATGGAAAGAGACCACTTATCTTTTTCCTCAGAGCAGCTGATGGAGCAATATTTTACCCACTAGGCCACCAGAGCTCCCCTGATAAATATTTAATAAGTACTAAATAAATTATGTGGAATCAGGAGTGAAAATAATGCCCACAGGGATAGGAATCTTCCCCCTCACCTCTCCTTATCTTCCTTACCTCATCAATAGTCAGAGTTTCACTGTACGTTCACTTACTAGAAGGCAAGCTTTAAGGCAGAGTGACCTAAACATCAGAGACTAATAATAGATGAACTCTAGCTCGCTTTCTCCCCATGTACTTGTGGCTTCAGGGCATCCCTTCTCTCTGTTGTTAGATTGAGAAACTAAACGAAGAACATACGCTGATCTGATGGGCATCCCCTAGTACATGAAAAGACTGCGGAGAGCTGCCCAGGGCAGGACTCAGCATCTGAAAGCCCTCTGTGGAAGCTTTCCTCTCTCCCTACAGCACCCCAGGAGAAAGGGAGAAAGCCCAGATAAGTAGGCACCATTGAGAGCCAGCACATAGTAATAAAGAGACTTAGAGGTTTGGAATCCAGAAATATTACTCTCTGGATGCCAGTCTCGCCAACAAGTTAGTCAGTCTTTTAAGCTTCTGCTTTGTAGGTTGTATAACGAGGATAAGAATAGCAAATACCCCCTCAAATACCACCTCACTCACAAGATTGCTGGAGTCCTGTTGGTCGGGTAGTTACAGAGTCCAGCTACTAAACAAAAGGATAGCCGAACAATGTACCCGTAAAGATTTATAGCTTTGGAAATTCTATGGGCCCGTTCTACTCTGCCATATAGGGTCTCTCAGAAACTCAAACTCACTGTTGTCAAGTCAGAATTACATCACCAGGGGGCTTTCGAGAGACTGTAAATTAAACAAAAGGAGATACCCCATATTTCTTTATCAGAGCAGGTTGTGAGTTCAAATCGCCCATCAGAAATATTAAGCTTTGGGGTTAGCGACTCCCTACAGACTTTGCCATTTCGAGTTTCCCCATAGGATTTCTATGGGTTCAAACGGATTAGACAGCAATGAGTTTAGTTTGGTTCACAAGACTGTTGTGAAGACAAAACAGCAGAAAGCACCGGCCACATTTATTGTAAAGAATGAGGTGTTCTTGGTGTCTGCCCTCTGTGCATCTCAGCATCGTTCTTCACTTCTGAGGAGGAGAGAGGGTAAGTCATCCTCCTCACTGCTTGTAGGGCATTTACTTCTTTCTTTGTTGGCAATGATTCTTCTGACTCTAAACCACGAGGAGGAAAACTCCTAAACCAGTTAAACTTGGCCAGATTAACTGGAAACCATGTGTCCAGGGAGGTACAGGCATGCAGACACTCACACCTCTAAAACAAAACCTAATTCCCAAGAAGGGAGCTCTTAAAACTAGCTAAATCTGGCAAGAATAGGGCTTGGAAGCAGTTTTACACAGGGACAAACAAACAAGCAAAAAAAATTACACACCTAAAATAACCCTCTAGAATCACTGACAAACTGAAAAAGACAAACAAGCAACAACAAAACCCAGCAAACAATTCCTTTACTCTGGCTTCATGTAAAAAAAAACAAAAAATATATACCAGCCATTGCTTTCCTCACCAACAAACTCTAACATGAATTCCTAACTCTAATTTAAGATACATACCACGCACTGCCAGCAGCCAAGCCCCTAAAAACCTTCAATGCTGCTGTTAATCACCTTCAGACCCCCAGGCTCATCACCCAGATGCTCCATACTGCCGCCTACCTGAGCGAGTCGCCGGAGGGGCGTGCGGCGATCTGCGCCCCGGAGGAACCTAACTCAAACGGGGCCCTGCGCGGAGACCCCGAAAGCTGAGCCAGGAAAACTCCGGGGCAAAAGAGCGTGCCTCACATTCCTGCCGTAGCCGGCCTGGCTGCGCAGCCCGGCCCTGATCGCCCCAGGCCGGGGCTCTCGGATTCCCTCCGGCCAGCACTCGAGGCTCGGCTCCGGGACGCGGGGAGGAGCGGCTGCGCGTCCTGGCGCGGAACTACGGGGCGCGGCTCCGGCTCCTGCCAGGCAGCAGAGGCGGGGAGCGGGCGGAGACTGCTCAGCGAGCTGCGGCTCCGGCTCCGGCTCCTCCTGTCCACTGTTCCCACGCCCAGCGCCACTGCCGGGTCTCCGGCCAGTGAGTAGGGATCCGTGCTGGCCAAGCGCCTTCTGACTTACAAAACGCCCAGAGGTTCCTCAAGCAACAGTGAGGGTGGCCACAGCGCACAGTCTCAAGTCCAGAGATGGCGAACGCCCTCCACTACCCAAATTGCAGCCGGGCTCCTAGGGAAAAGTTCAGTGAATTGAGCTCATGGCCCTCCCATCTTTCGGACCACAAAGAAAAACAAATTTACAATTGAGTTGATGAAAGTGTGCAGCGCCTCTGGAGCCTGGTCACCCTAAACCAGGCTTTCTATTGGCTGTGGATCTCAAATGATTCATTAGTACCACCTACATATTAAATGCTCGGAAGAAAGGTTCCTTATGTGCCCCTTACATGAGCCAGCCTCCCAATCATGATACCAAAATTCTGGCCAGATTAGACAATCTTTTAAAATTGCAAGTTCACCTTACTCCCATCAGCACACTTAGCAAATAAGAATACAGATATAAAAATTGTTCAAAGTCACACAGCAGGAACACTAGGGTCCAGAAAGCAGCAGTGCTCACCTGGGCTTTCAGCTTACTTGCCCTCAGCGCTAAGTCTATTTTTTCATTCCACTCCCTGTGGCATTGAGCGAGTGACTGACCGGCCCCTGCCCCTTCCCTCTTGTTTTGATCTGGCTTCTGTCAAGTTTTTTGCTGCCAAGGAGATGTTGATTAAGAGACTGTTTCCTTCCTTCCAGTCAGTGGACCCCTGCCTCCATCCCATCCATGCTGAGCAGACAATTTTTCTCACAAGCCTCTCCCTGATAAGGATCTGCAGAAACCCTTACCCTTTGAGGTCATCTGGTCTTAGCTCTCTCTTACAGACAATTCTGAGGTGAAAGAAAACATAAAAGGCGTGAGCAACAGTAACTCCTCTGCCCTAGAAGCTGATGAGTGGTCTGGCATGGTGTCAACTGCCCAGCTTTATTAAAAGCCGTCTTACTATCTTATGTGGTTCCAGAAGCTTGTGGTTCCTCTTTCCCAGAGGAGCACGTTTTAAAGGAAGACAAGTGGCATAGAATTGCCAGAGCTCATTAGTTCTTTCCATTGCTTAACCTTTCTTCAAAGCACTGTTTCACACAACCGTAATTGCATATGAAACTCACTGAAAAGGCCTCAAATGGTGGTGTTGCTTAGGTAACAGCCCAAATCAGAATTATCTGGTGCTGAGACCCAAACATGAAGCTCCCAAATGATTCTACTGTGTAGCCAAAGTCATGAGCAACGGTTCCTCCAGACTCCCAAAATTATGCAAACCCTGAGTCTTTCTCCTGAAGAGCTGATTCAGCATTTATATCCAAGGGACAGTCCGGGAAAAGTTGAAACAAATGAACCTGACTTGAACCTGCCAATTAGCCCCAAAGCAGAGAGGGAGAGATGCAGAGAACTCAAACTCATGACAGCCTCACGTTACAGGGTAAAATTGCACCACCCGGTTTTCATGGCTGCTATCTCGATGGACGCTTGATGGCGGCCTGGCTTGGAGGGAGTAGCACTTCTCACCGAAAGGCCACATCTCTCTGGCAGTTTGAATCCTCCAGTGGCTCTTCCCCTGGACAGGGGAGGGGAGACCAGGACATTCCCCAACACCTGGCAGGTGGTGAAGACTGCTGGCTTTGCTCATATTTGCCAGAGGGCTTCTCTCGGCTTCCAAGGGGGAAAGATGGGCCACTTCCTCTGGTGCAATTTCCAGCCTCATTAACTCCCTGGAGGGTCAACTGTGGGAGGCAACAGACTTGATGGATATAAGTTTGAGGTTATTTGGGTTTTGTTTTTAGTAATCCTGATAGAAGCAAATTCCCAGTCCTTTCTTTCATGATGCTGATGTGTACATCTAACCTGTCAGCTTCTCTTCTTGGTTCATAGCAGTGCACAACCTAGATCTACCACCCAGGGACTGAGCACTTGCTCCAATAGTCACATTTGGTTAAACATAAGCAGGCTTTTTTATTTCTTTATGAATATCTTTAGGTAAAGAGTTGTTATTGTTGTTGTTATGTGCCATCAAGTCGGAACTCAACCACGGCTGACCTTGCAATGGTTTCTCAGAGGTATTAAATCACATGGGAGAAGCTTATCCATGTCATTGTCCTACAGAGCAGGAGAAGGATGGATAAAGCAGAGGTGGATTTGAACTGCATGCCTTTGGGGTTGCAGCACAGATTCTTAGCACTAGTCAACCAAAGCTCCTTACTCTAAGAGGAGAAAGCAAAATTAATTTGCATAATACTATAGAAATTTTAAAAATGATACTCTTTTTTTAAATTCTTTTGTAAATGCTGACCCTTCCCACTAATTGTACTCCAATCATGGCCTGCTAGCACAGTGGCCAACAGACCCAGATGTAATTCTAAAGCACCTGCCATTAGAGGGATGAGGTTAGAGGCTTTCTCACCATTGCTCTATATGAAATCTTGAGGTGACCTCCTCCCTACTCAGCCCAGCCCATAAGCTTTCCTTGACTCTCTCTTCTGCTTTTTTTTTTGAGACAGTTAACAGTTTTAGGTTACTTGGTTCCACAGTCAACACGCTTGGTAACAGTAGCCAGGAAATCAGAAAACTAATTGCATAGGGAAAGTCAGCTGTGAGGGACCTCTCAAGAGTACTGAAGAGCAACGATGTCAGGCTGGAGACTAAGGCACACCTGACCCAGGCTATAGTCTTCGTAATTACGTGCTACGCATCGGAGAGTTGGACAGTGAATAGGGATGTTAGAGAATTGATGCCTTTGAGCTGTGGTGCTGAAAAAGAGTGTTGAACATACCATGGACTGCTAGGAGAACAGGTTTTTCCTGGAGAGGGAGAAGCCAGAATGCTCCTTGGAGTCAAGGATTCTGAAGCTTCATCTGACATACTTTGGACATGTTGCAAGGAGGGACTGGTCCTTAGAGAGGGACATCATGTTTGGGAGAGTGGAGGGGCAGTGCAGGAGAGGAAGACCCTCGATGAAATGGATCAATTCTGTGAGTGGAGTGGTGGGAATGAGTGTGTTTGAGATGGCAAGGTTGTCACAGGATAGAATGGTGTTTAGGGTTCTTGTGCATAGGATTGCTATGAGTCGCAAGTGACTCGATGGCACATAACAACAACAACTGGTTTAAAAAGTGTGCATACATTGTATTTCATATTGGATCTTCTTTTTGTTTTCTTTCCTGGTATAGTTTGTGTGCATATCTGCCTCATTTCATCCATCAGATTGGAAAAATCTTACACAGCAGAGACTGTCATTTTGGTATCACTTAGCCTCTGCTCTGGTTCAACACCAACACAAATGTTGAGCACACTTTATGCTTTAGTATAAAACACATAGCTTAACGGACAGTGACAAACTTAAAAAAAAAGTTACAAGAAATAGAAACAACATCCATAACCTGAGGGCAGATTCTGGAATGTGGCTTCATTTTCTCCTTCTTCAGAAACACCACATAAGAGACGTCACTGTCTTGCACCCTCATGACTCTTTCATTAAGAGAAACTTTGTCCTCTGAGGATTTTCTATCTAACCCCATTGTTTAGGCTGTACTTGTCATGAGACATTTCTGCTAAATATTTATTTTGGGAGAAAGTATCAGATAGCACACATCAAACAAAGCCACATAGTCAATTCAACACGTTTGGCTGACCTGAAAAATCACCCCTCTCCCATGCTGTGGATGCAGGGAACATTGTTTAGTAATGTTCATTGTGAACATTACAAACCCTTGAAAGAGAAACTACTTCTCTTTGTTTACTTATGTTCCAAAGGTTGGAAGACAAGTTCAAAATGTTGGCGAACGTAGACTTTATATCACAAACCACTGAGCATAGAAGAATGCATGGTAACAAAAAGACTATGCTTTCCTACCCAAAAAGAACAAAAACTAGTCAGCTGGCAGATCTTTGAGAAGGAACTGAGCACCCCACTTTTCCACAACAACAATGCATGAGAAATTCTGACCACCTCGCTGGTGAGGGAGGTGGACACAAATCCTGGCAAAAAATAAACACAGGCTGGCTTCCCCAACTGTGGCCTTGCACATTGCCTGTCTCATTTCAGTCTCTGGTATTCAGCATGGGCCAAGCCATGAATCGGGCCTAGCAACTAAGTTGCTTTGGTGCTTGATCCTGAGAACAGGCTGCTTCTCAAAGCCCAGATCACAAAGTTCATGAGTGTTTAGGTAAAGTATCAAAGAGCCCCTCAGCCTTGGAAGAGGATTGCCAAAAGGCCAAGAAGTCCAAAGAGCTGGAGGAGGCCTTGTGCTGAGTAAGTCAAGCCATTCTCTCAGTTGAGGTTGAAGACAAATAACCTCAGAATCAGAACCACTCTCCAGATGCCAGTATCACTCTTAAACTGTTCCCTTTCCTTAACTAGCACAGCAAGAACTCAGACTCCTCTCCAGGGAAAGAAAGAGAGCTGGAAACAACTCACAATAACATGGCGCTGTTAGCAAAACATGCTGAGCTCAAACCACTGGACACTAAATGACTCTAAATTGCCTAATATTTTTTCCTATCCCCTAATGGAAATGGAAATTCATGGGCTAACTTGACCTCAATTATAAAGAAATTTTTAAAAGTTGTGCTCTTCCATATACAGAAGATGTGTAATTCTTAATTTTGCTACACCTATTTTTGTGATTTATAACAAAACCACACATCCTTTAAATAGCTTAAAAAAAACCCCCACTGTCCTAGATGGGCTTCCGTCATAGCCCAGTTTTTTGTGTGGTTGGTTTTTGTTTGTGCATTTTTTTTTCTTCACTCACACATTTTCCATGTACTAACCTTCAAATAACCTCTTTATTGTCTATGCCTTACATTATGTACCTTTACTGAAACTTCTCACTTCTGATTCTCTTATTACTTTCCCTTTCCCTTACCAATGCTTGGTGCGTCTCTGTGGTCACCTTTCCATTCACATTCCTCTGACTGAGCAATACCTTTAATAATTAAAAGAATCTCTGGTGATATAAATGATTAAGTACCTCCATTGCTGACCGAGAGAACTGTGGCAGGTAGCTTAGTGGCAAGGAATTGTGCTGCCAAAGCAAAGGTGTGAAGTTTGAATTCTCCAGCGGCTCTGTGGAAGAAAGGCCACCTCATCCTGTGTGATTAACTGCCTCTAAAAACCCACTGACTCAATGGTAAACAACAAATGTCAACCAAAAGGTTGGAAATTCAAGTTTCCTCAGAGGTACTTTGCAAGAACTTTCTGGAGATCTGTTTTGATTGCTACAATTTTATGGGGCGGGTGGGTGGTGGTGGTGATAGTGTGGTGAATCAGTCCTTGAAAACCCTATGTATGAAGCAGAGTTCTACTCTGACACACATAAGGTCAACTCAGTGGCAATTGGTTTTACTGGTCCTCCGTCAGAAAGCCACATCTGAGCTAGAGATGAGAGCTGATGAGAAACTGTATCATGTATCACAAGACTGACACAAAGGGTAAATCATTTCTTACACATCTTGGTTTTGGAGGAGGAAGAAAGTAATAACATATCAGATAAGGGACTTATATCCAGAATTTATGAAATACTTGAGCACCACAACAAGATAAAGGTAAAGAAACCAATAGAAAAA
>NW_006399786.1:1351277-1360149 GCF_000299155.1 Elephantulus edwardii
GGGTGGAGGGACAACACAGGAGAAGAAGACCCTATATGAGGTAGATTGATTCAGTGAGTGGGGTAATGGGGGTGGGTGTGTCAGAGACAGTGAGATTGGCAAAGGACAGAGCAGGGTTTAGGGCTATTGTACATATGGTCACTATGAGTCACAGGTGACTCTTAGCAGATAACAACAACATACCAACCTTGCATTCTTTGAGATAAACGCCATTTAATCATGAGAAAGGCCTTTAAAAAAAACTATATTGTTGGATTCATTTAAGAGATACAGAATTTAGACATTTAGAATCTATGTTCATAAAGATTGTTGATCTGTAGTTTCTTTTTCTCCTTACATCTTTTCTGGTTTTGGATATCAGGCAATATTTTCATTAGAGAGTTGTAATAATATTCATACATTGTCAAGAAGTCTCTCCTCGTCAATTTTCTGGATTAGAACTGATTATAATTCATATGGTTCTTAGCCTTCACTAGGGTAAGCCATCTGAGATGGAGCTGAGAACTCAGAGTAGTCACACATCACAGGAAAGAGTTCCAGAGAAAAGCTGCAGAAATTGCAGTCTTTGGAAAAAATTCAGCCCATCTTCAAAGTGTTCTCTCTTTGCAGCCTGTCTTTGCTTCTTAATACTGCTGTAACAGATAGAACACAAGTGGATGGTATTTAAAGAGGACAAATTTATCATAATTCAAGAGACTATGTGTTCAAATTTAGTGAGTAGTTTTGGGGATGTGGTTGTTCCTGCCTGTGTATTTCAGTTCCCTGAAGACAACAGTCTTAGATATTCCTCAGCGTGTAGAAACATTTGACTCCTCAACATGAGATAGTTTCTTTTTTCCCCACCCCATATACACTCAACTACCTCTGTGTCTAATCTACTCTTTCTCTAACACAAAAATTACAGAAACCTTTTTATAATTATGTTTAAGAAATAGCTGCAACAATCACTCCCTGATTTCAATCCTACTACACTACTGTGGTGGTCAAGACAGCATGGTATTGGTACAATGATAGACACGTAGATTAATGGAATAGAACTGAGAACCCAGAAATCAGCCCATCTACTTATGGCCAACTGATTTTTGGCAAGGAGATGAAATCAGATAAGGGGGCAAACAACAGCCTTTTTTAACAAATGGCC
Source organism: Elephantulus edwardii (assembly GCF_000299155.1). Classification (NCBI taxonomy): domain Eukaryota; kingdom Metazoa; phylum Chordata; class Mammalia; order Macroscelidea; family Macroscelididae; genus Elephantulus; species Elephantulus edwardii. The sequence continues at coordinate 1,352,419 of NW_006399786.1, forward strand.
AACTGAAGAAAACTCAAAAAAGACCTACAACTCACACAGACACAAAAACCAACTCAAATTGGATCAAGGACCTAGGACTAAAACCAAGGACTAAAAACTTCATTAGAGAAAAGCTTGGAAGAACCCTAGAAGCACTAATCCACAACCTGAACAGCCTTCTAAGCATCCTAAAAAATATACAACTGTGATGAATGAATGGAAACCCAAAATCTCTGTAAATGTTTATGAAAATTAATAAAATATAATTATAGGGGAAAAAAAGAAAGAAAAACAGATGAATTAGGTAGCGCTGTCAATTGCTTTTGTTCAAACTGCAGCTTAAATCTTACTCAGTGAAGGTAAATGACTGAAAGCAACTTCCTGCACCTAGTTTTCCCCATGTTAACACAGAAAGAGCACAAGAAATACCAGTGATGGATGCTCCTGGTATCTTCCAAATACTGCTGCATCTGAAGGCTTGCTTGGTGGACTGTCTCACACACACAGGTTGCTTCAGACTTTCTTATTGCTGAAGCAGCTGAAACGAGTAAGTCAGCCTCAAAGTCAGTCCTTGCAAGCCCTATTTCATTCAGGAAATACCTGAAACTGTTAAGTTGTATGCTTCACATATAACAAAAGTACTACCCTCCTTAAGCTCATTTTAAAATATAATACTCTTTCTTTTGTAGTTATACGTGACTTCATTGACTTTAGTTCACTGCAAGTTTGTATAATTGGCATCTACCTTGTGTCACTTTTGCTTTTCCATAAACACCATAAAAAATTTACATTTCCTGTGTGGCTTATGATGTATCTTTGATCTGTTCTGAGTGTAGCTGACAATTTATCTGTAAATAGGGTGTTTCATTATTTTTTTTTTAATGTGACTACTTTCATAGATCCAGGATGGTTGAAAATTCTTTGATCATTTACTTAGAGTTGAAGTCTTTTCTTTCTCTGAATATAGACTAGTGTCAGTCACTTGCTTGACCAAAAGAATGAGGAAGAATAATTTTCTGGACCTTCTGAATTGAGACTATTAAAAAACAAACAAACAAAAAACCCAACCCTGTCAGGTTCCTCTTAGGCCTCTTGGAATACACTATTTGTTCCTGACGCTATTGTGGAAGAAGTCTAACTATCGTGAGACTGTCATGCTGTCAGACAGCCCAAGCCACATGTTTGGTTGACAGTCAAACTCAACTGCCAGCCATAGACGTGAGCCACTAGTCAAAACTAGTCAGTCACTAACTATAACCAGCATTAGAGGCCAGAAGTAAACACTGTCAGCTAAGCATACGAGGAAGAACAGAATATGATGATGGCTAAGAAGGTATTAAAGCTTCCTGGCTTGTATAAATGGTTTGCATTTGGTCAATAATCATAAAATTGAAGGTTCAAACTCACTCAGAGCACTGTGGAAGAAAGGCCTGGCAATCTATTTCTGTTCGATTATAGCCAATGAAAATCCTATGAAGTAGGACCCTCCTCTGAAACTCATAGTGTTGCCATGAGTCAGAATCAACTCTATGGCAGCAGGAAGAAGGGATTACATGCTTCTACTAATCTGCTTTTGTTTTTAAGATTCATAGTCACCATCATCTAAAAAAAAGTATTCCATAGGTTTTTCTACATAAATCATCATGTTGTCGACAAATAAATAAAATGTTACATTTTTTCCTTTCTAGTTGGGCTGTTTTATTTTTCCCTTGGGCTTTTCACCTGCTGATTTAGTTTAATCTTGAATTGAAGAGGAGAAAGAAGATATTTCTCTTATCCACAATTTAGGGAGCGGGACAAGCAATCAGCCTCTCACTACGGATTATATTAACTATGAATACTTCATGAGTGTTTTCAGCACACGGAGGAAATGCAGATCCATTTTTAAGATTGCTGAACTTTTTATTAGAAAAGTATGTTGGACTTTGTAAAAATGGTGTGTTTTTTTTTCTAGATCTTAAATAATCATTATGTGGGGGTTGCGTTTTTGTTTTTGGGGTTTTTTTAACGTTTTATTTATTACCATGATGAATGGTCTTTGCAAGCACTTGCTATGCATCAGAGAGATGGGCAATGACTAGAAATGATAGAAGGAGAATTGATGCCTTTGAGCTGTGGTGCTGGAGAAGAGTGTTGAATATACCATGGACTGCTAAGAAATGAACAGGTTCATCCTGGAGAGGGTTAAACTAGGCTGCTCCTTGAAGGCAAGGATTTTGACTCTTCATCTGACATACTTTGGACATGTTGCAAGGAGGAACCATCCTTAGAGAAGGACGTCATGCTTGGGAGGGTGGTGGGACAGCACAGGAGAAGAAGACCCTATATGAGGTAGATTGATTCAGTGAGTGGGGTAATGGGGGTGGGTGTGTCAGAGACAGTGAGATTGGCAAAGGACAGAGCAGGGTTTAGGGCTATTGTACATATGGTCACTATGAGTCACAGGTGACTCTTAGCAGATAACAACAACATACCAACCTTGCATTCTTTGAGATAAACGCCATTTAATCATGAGAAAGGCCTTTAAAAAAAACTATATTGTTGGATTCATTTAAGAGATACAGAATTTAGACATTTAGAATCTATGTTCATAAAGATTGTTGATCTGTAGTTTCTTTTTCTCCTTACATCTTTTCTGGTTTTGGATATCAGGCAATATTTTCATTAGAGAGTTGTAATAATATTCATACATTGTCAAGAAGTCTCTCCTCGTCAATTTTCTGGATTAGAACTGATTATAATTCATATGGTTCTTAGCCTTCACTAGGGTAAGCCATCTGAGATGGAGCTGAGAACTCAGAGTAGTCACACATCACAGGAAAGAGTTCCAGAGAAAAGCTGCAGAAATTGCAGTCTTTGGAAAAAATTCAGCCCATCTTCAAAGTGTTCTCTCTTTGCAGCCTGTCTTTGCTTCTTAATACTGCTGTAACAGATAGAACACAAGTGGATGGTATTTAAAGAGGACAAATTTATCATAATTCAAGAGACTATGTGTTCAAATTTAGTGAGTAGTTTTGGGGATGTGGTTGTTCCTGCCTGTGTATTTCAGTTCCCTGAAGACAACAGTCTTAGATATTCCTCAGCGTGTAGAAACATTTGACTCCTCAACATGAGATAGTTTCTTTTTTCCCCACCCCATATACACTCAACTACCTCTGTGTCTAATCTACTCTTTCTCTAACACAAAAATTACAGAAACCTTTTTATAATTATGTTTAAGAAATAGCTGCAACAATCACTCCCTGATTTCAATCCTACTACACTACTGTGGTGGTCAAGACAGCATGGTATTGGTACAATGATAGACACGTAGATTAATGGAATAGAACTGAGAACCCAGAAATCAGCCCATCTACTTATGGCCAACTGATTTTTGGCAAGGAGATGAAATCAGATAAGGGGGCAAACAACAGCCTTTTTTAACAAATGGCCAACTGAAGAAAACTCAAAAAAGACCTACAACTCACACAGACACAAAAACCAACTCAAATTGGATCAAGGACCTAGGACTAAAACCAAGGACTAAAAACTTCATTAGAGAAAAGCTTGGAAGAACCCTAGAAGCACTAATCCACAACCTGAACAGCCTTCTAAGCATCCTAAAAAATATACAACTGTGAGAGGATAAAATAGATGAATGGGAGCGTCTAAGAATCAAATCCCTATGCACATCCAAAACCTTCTGCAACAGGGTAAAAGGAGAAACCACAGACTGGGAAAAATATTTGGTAATGGCATGTCTGATAAGGGACTTACATCTAGAATTTATAAAATATTTGAGCATCACACAAGATAAAGGTAAACAACCCAATTGAAAAATGGTCACAGGATATGAACAGACATTTCACCAAAGACGACATTTCAGATGGCCAAAAAGCGCATGAAGAAATGTTCAAAATCTCTAGCTCAAAGAGAGATGCAAATCAAAACAACTATGAGTAATCATCTCACCCCAGTCAGAATAGCAAAATTCAACAGAGCAGCAAACAACAAATGCCTGCAAGGCTGTGGAGAAACTGGAACATTTATTCACTGTTGGTGGGAGTGTAAAATGGTGCAACCACTAAGTACGGCGCTTTCTCAAAAAGTTGCAAGTAGAAATACCATTTGACACAGCAATTCCACTACTGGGAATATGTTGTTGCTGTTGTTAAGTGCCATTGAGTCGCCTGCAACTCATAGTGACTCTATGTACAACAGCCCTAAACCCTGCTCTATCCTGTGCCAATTTTATTGTCTCTGACACACCTATTCCCATTACCCCAGTCACTGAATCAGTTCACTTCATTGAGGATCTTCCTATCCTGTGCTGTCCCTCCACCTTCCCAAGCACGACATCCCTCTCCAAGGACTGGTCCCTCCTTGCAACATCATCAAAGTATGTCAGACAAAGCTTCAGATTCCTTGCCTCCAAGGAGCAGCCTGGCTTCACCCTCTCTAGGATGAACTTGTTTGTTCTCCTAGCAGTCCATGGTATCTTCAATACTCTTCTTCAACACCACAGCTCAAAGAAATAAATTCTCCTAGTCCAGCTTTCTGATGCACAGCAAGTAATTGCAAAGATCAGGGCCTGTACAAGGTGCACCTTAGTCTCTAGACTGGCATCATTACTCTTCAGTACTTTGGAGAGGTCTCTGACAGCAGACTTTCCCAGGGCAATTAGTGTTTAAATTTTCTGGCTACTGACACCTTCAAATCTTGGAGCACATATTTTAGGGGGAGGCATAATTCAATCCACAACGCAGTTCTCTGCACTTGGGTATTGTATTCTGTGAACCATAGCTCTCAACACCTCCTCAGTCTATTCAATTCAGGAAGTTGGCTGTTCTCCACTTGCGTTCCCAAGCAGTCACAGGGCTCATCTCACATTTCTTGTCTCATGTGATTACTTTCCTCCATTACTCAGTGTCCATCACCTTGAAAGCCCTAGTTTCTCATATTTTGTCTAGTGTTTTGGTTGTTACGAGAGGATAAATCCAAATCTTGCTAGTCAGGTTTGTGTAGCAGAAGGAAGCTTTTAAAGTTTCTGAATTTCTTAAGTTGGTGAATAAAATCTGCCAAGAATAGGCCTGAAAACCTATATACATATCAAAACAAACCTTTATTTAATTTTTATTTGAAAAACTTCTGAAATAGAAAGCATAACTTGCCATGTGCCCGACACCCAGAATCAATAAATGTTAATGAAAATCAAGGCTTTTTGAGGAAGTTAGTATGTGGTGAATAGTATCAGGTCACAGAAAACTTGGCAACTGTGGAGTCCTGGAAGCAGAGAGACCAACTAGAAGACAACTTCCTGGACGGAAAAGTATCCAAGGTTGTGCAGTTAGGAGTAGGAAGGAGTAAAGAAAGGACAAGACGGATATAGATAAGAGAGGGCAGAGGAAGATAGAAATGAAAGAAGGAGGAAGAAAAAGACCATAGCAATAAACAGACCTAAAACTCTAAGGGTTACCAAACCATCTAAGGGTTACTAAAACCAAGGATTTTTAAGGATGAACTGTTAACAGTTTCCTTTGGTTAAACATAATTACCAGAAGGGAGAACTTAGAACAAATCCAGAGAATATTCAAGAAAAAGAATCATCAACTAGGAAAAAAATGTTCTACATTCTTAACTCATTGTCATTTAGTCAGAACCGGCCCACAGCTGCCTCTGTACAAGGTACTCAAAGGCTCTAAGTTGCACAGAGAGAGATTGTCCATCTCTAGCCATTGGAGCAGCTGGTGGCTTCAAAGCCCATGCCTTTGGCAGCACAACCCCTCACCCACTCCCTCAGACCCTGTCAAGAAGTCTGCAGTACTAAAGTTACTTCCCACTAGTGCAAAAATGCTATGTCTCTGTCATAGTCGCGATCTCACTAATGTTCAGTGATACGTGATGTATAGTATCTCAATCACTGAATGCAGAGTAGATATGAGGATGCAACTGTTGAGTCAAACATGAAAGAAAACAATGCTATTTTCTTTTTTTTGTTTTTGAAAATATAATTCTTTTTATAATATATATTAAGAGGTCATTGCAGTTTGTTTTTTATATTTTAAAATTATATTTTAAAATTATTAAAAAACTTTTTCTCAAGCAACAAATGCTGGCGAGGTTGTGGAGAAACTGGAACCCTGATTCACTGTTGGTGGGAGTGTAAAATGGTGCAACCCTTGTGGAAAGCAGTATGGCGCTTTCTCAAAAAGTTGCAAATAGAGATACCATTTGACCCAGCAATTCCACTACTGGGAATATACCCTGAAGAGACCATAGCTGACATCCAAGCAGATATATGCACACCCATGTTTATTGCAGCTTTGTTCACAATAGCAAGGAGTTGGAAACAACCTAAGTGCCCATCAACAAACGAATGGCTAGAGAAGCTGTGGTATATTCGCACAATGGAATACTATGCTGCATTAAAAAACAAGGAACTCATGCAATATTATTCAAAATGGTTGACTCTGGAGAACATTATGCTGAGTGAAATATCCCAGTCACAAAAGGACAAATATTACATGATGCCACTGTTGTAGAATGGGACTGTCCTTGGGGTTAGGGAGACACTGAGTAAGATGGGTTCAATAATGTATACTACACTGAAGCAGAGGAGGGAGAGAACCGTCTAAAAGAGAGATGTAACTGGGTATTTCTGTCATCACAGGAGACTAGAGCGAGGGCTGCATGGTGGAGGGGACCTGGGGGAGTGTTTGTAAAACAATGAAAGAATCTTTTCTTTTACTTTTCCATAATTTTTGGACTCATGTACTTATAACTTGTTAGTCAAATTTGTGTCTTCTAGGTTGCAACACCCCCATGATACATCTTGAAGGATATGTACATGTACAGCCAAGCACAATCAATAAGAGTGCATCTGAATTCCAAAATCAATGTCCATAATAGTCTATGTGTTTCCTACTGCCAAAGGGGCCCTTTAGAGTAGTGAGAGAAGATCTTCACCCTGAAACCCACAGCGTCCCTTTTCAGCAGGAAGTAGCTAAGAGAATACACCGTCCCCTTTTCCTTATGACTCAGGGTAAAGTCTCTCTCAGGGAGGAGTGATAGGGGATGGCAAAGGATACACTGACAAAGAAGATTAATCAGAACTGGCTTTGACAAGCACTGTGGCATTTGGACAAGAACAAACTGGGAGGAGGGTAGAGAGAATAGTGCAACAATGAATGAGTGGAAGCCCAAAATCTCTGTAAATGTTTATGAAAATTAACAAAATATAATTATAGAAAAAAAACCTTTTTCTAATAATTACATTAAATAATCACACATATATTTAATAATTATATGAAAAATATAGAGTTGATTTGCATAAGATAAGAGCTCTTTAAGATCCTCAATTTTAAAAGTGTCCTTAAACCAAAAGTTTGGCCAACCTCTTCTACATAACCTTATAAATACCACCCTCAAGTTTGTGGAAGGAGTCCCGGACGCATAGTGGGCTACATGTTGAGCTGCTAAACAAAAGGTCAGGGGTTCAAATCCACCAGCCACTCTGAGGAGAAAAAAATTAACAATCTCCTCCAATGAAGAACTACAGCCTCTAAAGCCTGATGAGGAGTTACTATGAATCAGAATTGACTCAACAGCAGTAGGCAAAGTTAATGTGTCTTCCTAGTGGCAAGTAAAAAAGGTGGGCCAAACTCTGGGTATAGATAACTTCTGACGAATCAGAAGACATAATTGCCTCATCTAGTGCCCAGACCTCAAGATGATACTTGTTGTTGTTGTTGTTATGTGCCATCGAGTCGCCTA
>NW_006399786.1:1361834-1371660 GCF_000299155.1 Elephantulus edwardii
ATTTGTTCTTCATTTCCTTCAGCTTAAGATATGCTGAGCGAGTTTGGCCCTTTTGATTTTCTGACTCCAACTCCTTGCACATTTCATTGTAATATTTTGTTTTGTCATCCCGTGCTGCCTTTTGAAATCTTCTATTCAACTCTTTAGTATCTTGAATTCTTACTTAGCAGACCCAAACCCAGCCCTAACTCAAAGCCCTTGAATCAACCCTCTAGCAGGATTCCAAAGCTCTAAGTAGTAACAGAAGCAGATTGTCCCATCTTTCTCCTGTGGAATATGGTGGATTAGAGCTTGCAATCTTTAAACTTTAACTTTTTAAATTGGTTAGCAGTTCAGCATGTAAATGTGCCCGTGAAGATACTGTTCCAGTTTATCACTGAGATTTTAGCTGCTCTGTAGGTAGTACAAGAACCTCCCCAAATTCTGTAAGGTGTCAGCAAAACTGCCAATGCCAATGTGATTTCCAATTCACATCATGTATTTCCTAAATGTTTATCCAATTCGCACACTCTAAACGATCACTTATGAAAGAAGGAAAAGCATAAATACAAAATATCTACTTTGTGTCTAATAATGTAACACATTAATTAGACATCACATGTAATGTTCACCACACTATTGATGGCACTACAATACTTAATTGTATACACAGAAACAGACTTTCCACAGAGGTTGAATAACTTTCCCAAGTTATCCAGTCAGTAAAATAGCTGAACTGGATGCAACCAGAGTGCTCTTTGAAGGCAAGAATGATGACGCTTCATCTCTCATGCTTTGGACATGTAACCAGGCCAGGCTATTCCTTGGAAAGGGACATCATGTTTGGAAAGCTGGAGGGTCAGTGTAGGAGTGGAAGACCCCCAAAGAGATGGACTGACACTGTGACTTCAGTGGGCTCTCGTGTCTCAGAGATGATGAGGATGGCACAGGATAAAATAGGTTTCTGGATGGCTATTCATAGGGTTACTATGAGTCATACTTAACTCGTGGCACCTAACAACAACAGGATTCAAGTTACTCTCCAAAATCTAGTTTTCTACATTCATCTGATGCCTTTTACTTTTCCACTATTTATGACTGGCAAGATGAATTTGTAAAATGGAAAACTTTCTAAAATATGTGGAATCTGGAAGGTCTGTTTTATAGAACTACAGCCTTCTAGAATTTTTGAGACCATGACGACAATGAGTATAAACATTAGAGATTGATTGCCAAACTCTGCAATATAGAAGTTAGGAACAAGTCACTCAATTTCTCTGTGTCTAACTGTCCTCAACAATAAAATTTCACTAAAGTCTTCACCTTATCTAGTGGTTGTGAATAAGCCAATACATAAAACACATTTAAATGTAGTCAATTTCAGAGATTATCACTATTTCTCATAAATTAGTTATGTTTAGAGAACTTACTCAGGCTCTTTGGATCTATGAAATGGATAGTATAATGCCAGCCCAGTTACAGAAAAGAATTATTAAGAATATTAAGATCATGTACCTGAAAGTATTTTCACGTTAATAAAACTTTTCAGAGGACCAGGTTTCATTAGCCATAAACTCTCAGTGTGTGTCATTCTAGAGTAGGGAGTTTTCTGGTAAAACAACAGAGCAGAATTTCTGGCTAGGAGAGTGCAAATCAGTCATCATAGCTAATAAATTCCTCATTCCAAAATCACTAACCAAAACCACATTTGAAAAGCTGGATATTTCTGTACAAACACTCAACCCTAATATACCCAATTGTAAAAATGTAAATAAGTTGATCTCTGTGTGAGTAGGGTAGATATTGTGGAAAAACTATCATAAACTGACATTTAAACAGTACTCAAGAGAATGAAGGGCTTAAAGGAAACAGAAAGTTGACTTACATTGAGAAGTTTCCCAACATTCCTTACGTAAACTCAGAAATTTAATTACAGCTGTGTCTGACTGGTTTCTCTTTAATTTTTCATTGTTAAAAAGTTTTATCCAAACTTGACTCATTTCCTGTCTTGATAACTATAATGGTGCTTTCCTTTTCTACTACAGTCTATGTTATGATAGCCAAAGAAGTAGAGAAGTAGCCAAGTAGGTCTACAGATACAATAGACAGATGGACACTGTGTATGTACACATCCCTACCTTATCTAAAGTCACTCCTGGTTCTTGATAGCATGTGTTACTACTTCATTCTACGTCATTTAAGTTTTTATCTTTTTCATTAACTGTCAACACCTATAAAACTATAAGCTCTATGAAGGCAGATCTTTATCCTTTTCACTGATATATTTTCAATGTACACAGTAAAGCCTGAGAGATGACTGATACATGAAACATTTTAAATGCTTACTGGATGTGTGAAAAGAAGCTCTTGTCTTTGCAGATTGAAAGGTTTTTATATTTGGTCTTGGATTGTTAGGGTTGTATGTGTATCCCACTCCCAATACATATCTTTTCATTTAAGATCTTATTTTGTCACCTGCTAGTTTTAATTCTTTTCTTTTTCTCTCTCTACACTATCCGTGAGTATATAGGTGTTTAGTTTTAAGATGACTTATCTGTCCTGGGTCTTTCTGAAGTTAGGTGGGAGGCTGATTCAAAGCCAAAGTACTTTAGAAGATTAAAAGGATGAAATGTTTCTCTCTCTAGTGAAAAAGGAGAACTTAAATATGGGAATGAAGAGTAGAAAGTGAAGAAAGCTTAAGTCTGAAGCACCTCCTGGGACAGCCTTCTGGGACAAGTGATTAGAATAACTGCTCTAATGCATGACTTGCTTACTAGACTGAGGAAAGCAGGATGAAGGATTGAGCATCTGCGATGGAGTAGTTTGAAGGAGAAACGACACTTTGATTACTATTCTTAGAAGTATGGTTCTTAGAAACCAAGGCTAGACAACTACTGGCCCAAGATACAACAGAAGAGACGTATGTATCAAATAGCTTTGATCCAGAAGTCCCAGACCTGGTTATCCAGGATTTTAACGACGTGCTTTTGGATTGACAGTGCAACTTATTGGAGGATCAGCTGTGAGTTCATTCCAAGTCTAAGGTACTCAACAACAACAATCCACCAGAGTATTTGGGGTTGTCTGCTCCTGAGGGGGATCTTCATTTAGAAGATAGAAGTTGAAGCTACTAGACAGTCTGCAATAGTCAGGACAACCTTCCACAGTAAATTGTCGCATATCCAAAACTTTCAAATAGAAAATCAAAGCTGAATGTAGGTAAAAGCTTCTTTATAATTAGTCAAGCCTCTCTAGAGGTTCAAATCCACAATGGAAACTCTCAGTTCAAACAACAACAATGGTATCAAGTTACAAGGATTAACAACCAAAGAGAAAAGAGGCTAGTCATTGTTAGGGCAAAACTAAATCCACGCTAAGACACTGCTGATGCACTGATGATCAAGGATGTTGCAAGCAAGAAATTCTCTCCTTATGGTTTCCCATTTCAAGTTTGTTCTAAATAATTGTTTAGTAGCCAAAAAAAGTACCCAGTTTATGATCAGCTGCTATTTCTCAGAAAAGTAAGCCAGTTTCCCTCACCCTCAACCTATTCTAGTCTATACCTGTAAGTTGGGAAGACACTTTTTACCATTAAAAATTGAACCAAGAATATATACTAGACTCAAAGCCACATCATTCACATTCTCTTTCCCACTCTCTCTTTTACACTGAACTACACAGAACTAATTCCTATATGTAGTAGAGTTTAAAACAAAGAACATTGTTCCGGTTTGAACTCTGTTTGGTAGAAAAAGAGAGAGACTGAATGAGAGTGAAGACTATGCACAGAAAACTGATTTAAGTAGAGAGGTATTAAACGAAAGACATTGTTTGAGGTCAAAGTATTCCTAGAAAGAAACAGGAGTGGCACTCACTTCTTAAACAACCTGGTTCTGGAAACTCTATGATCTTTAACAAATGATGATAGTTATAGAAAGGCTTCAGGCCTTTTGTTCACGGGGTTGTTATGAGTCATGTTTGACTCGATGGCAGTCAACAACAACAAGCAGCTCTGGTAGCCTAATATCAAGAAGCTGAGTTGCAATTCCAAAGGCATGTGGTTTGAATCCCACCAGCTGCTCCATGGGAGAAAGATGGGCAGTCTCCTCCCGTGTGATTACATGCCTCTGAAAACCCGGTGGAGGGTCAGCTATGGGTCATTTCAGCTCGATAGTACACAGCAACAACAAGAAACCCAGGTAGGGAGCTGTGGAGCCTAGTCCGCAGCGAGCTGACTGCTAATCCATAGGTGGCAGTTATGAAATCGACCAGGAGCTCTGAGGGAGAAAAGTGGGCACTGTCCACTGGCTGTATCTGGCAAGTTAAAGCCTCAGAAAACTTCCTGGTGGGACAACTCAGTGACAAAGAGGTTTTGTCAATTGAACACCAAAGGAGGCAGGAAGATGGCCTTGAACCTATAAATCCACTCTTTTTCTGGGCCTGGAGCTCAGTGTTTCTTGAAGATGTGGATGTTTAAGCTCCTCAGTGTCTTGCGTTTGTAATGTTCTTATGGGATATATGTACATAAACATGGAGTGGAATTCTGGCATGGTAGCTTAAAAAAAAACCTATACTGCCAAGGAGACAACTATTCTTATGTACTGACCAGTCCTTTCTTCTAGAAAGAACTCAGTGGCAAGCCAATACATAATCAAAAATGCCCTTTATGATCTGTGAATTGGAAGAAGAAAGTGGTTCTTGTTTTTAATAGCATCAGTCTTGGGTGTCTCCATTACCCTCATAAATTACCTCATTGGTATGGCTGGGCACTGTTCCAGGGCACACTCGGTGTGGCTGAGTATTTTGCTTTATCTCTTGGTCTATGACAGACCCTCTTTGAGGAAACACATTTTTTTCCCTTCTTTAGCTGTCTTCTTTAGGATCTAACACAAGAACCACACTATTGCTTTGTTGTTGTTGTATGCTGTCCAGTTTTCAGACCAGTGGCACCCAATCCATAGCTGGCTATAGCTGGTCAGTTCTGTCTACACCTCATGGCTGCCCACACCTCCACACTGGAGGAAGGGTAGAAAGACCTCTCTTCCCAATTTTGAAGTCTTATCAGTTGTTTAACTCTTTTTGCACTATCAACCTGAAGACAAGTAATTCTAATCTATCAGTTCCTTCTTGTGAGAAAGATGGGCAATCTCCTGTGCCATTTAGACCCTCTGAATAGCTACTGGAAGGTCAGCTACTAATCAATTGTGACTTGATGGCACATAACAGTGACAATGTTTTTACCAATCTGTTAATTCACTAAGCTCAAAAAATGTGATTCGTCAAATGATCACAATTTGTACATTTATATTATGTTGTTAGGTGCCGTCAAGTTAACCACAACTCTTAACAACCCTATGAACAATGGCTACGAGCCCTGAGCTGTCCTGGGCCATCCTCATAATGTTTGCTGTAATTGAGCCCATTGTTGGAGTCACTATGTCAATACATCCTGTTAAAGGCCCTTGCCTCCTTTTCTGAGCCTCTACTTTTCCAAGCATGGTGTCCTTTTCTAAGGACAGTAAATCACATTGGAGGACATTTTCCATTCTGCTCTTATAGAGTAGCTGGTGGATTTGAACCAAGTGCCTCTGAGATTGCTACGCAGCTTCTCACTACTAAGTCAGTTCACTCATTCTTAGACTAAATAAAACAAATATATAATCTTTTAAAATATCCCTTTTTTACTATTGCTCTGTGACTTCATGTCTTTTGAAGAAAAAAAAATCATGACCTCAGAGATGGAAAAATAGAGGCTAGAATAATGAAAGTGTTGCTCAGTTTTGAACTCCAGAATAGTGTCTAAGTTCACAGAAAGAAAATAACCTAGGATAAAATGCCATAAATTACAGTGCAAGCCATAAGAGGAAAAAAAGATGCTGCCAAGCAACGACAGTCTAGCATCTATGCTAGGATGCACTTCCATTTTAGAGAATTTTTTTTTTAATGTGGAGGAAAACTCATATTTATTAAGAGAGAAAATATATTTGGGGGGGGCAAAAAGAGGTAATTCCTCAAACTGGACTTTTAAACTCAAGGGCCAAAGAGGAAAAGTGTACCACAGAGCACAGAATAGGGGTTAGAATATGTTTCTATCATGATCTTTGAAGATCCTTTACTGAAGCTGAAGGGAGGAACCCCAGAGAAAGAGAAGAAGAGAGAACATTAGTTCGTCTCTTAAGGTCATATCTGGAAGGAAGCGTAAAGAGCCATGGTATCAACACAACTTAGGAGCTGGGCTGTTGGTCCCTTCCCCTGGAGTGGAGAGGGCACGTCCTTACTAAGGCGCGCGCTTGTAGTCCCAGCTACTCGGGAGGCTGAGGCTGGAGGATCGCTTGAGTCCAGGAGTTCTGGGCTGTAGTGCGCTATGCCGATCGGGTGTCCGCACTAAGTTCGGCATCAATATGGTGACCTCCCGGGAGCGGGGGACCACCAGGTTGCCTAAGGAGGGGTGAACCGGCCCAGGTCGGAAACGGAGCAGGTCAAAACTCCCGTGCTGATCAGTAGTGGGATCGCGCCTGTGAATAGTCACTGCACTCCAGCCTGGGCAATATAGCGAGACCCTTTTTTCTCTCTCAGGGAGGAGTGATAGGGAATGGCAAAGGACACACTGACAAAGAAGATTAATCAGAACTGGCTTTGACAAGCACTGTGGCATTTGGACAAGAACAAACTGGGAGGAGGGTAGAGAGAATAGTGCAACAATGAATGAATGGAAACCCAAAATCTCTGTAAATGTTTATGAAAATTAATAAAATATAGAAAAGAAAAAAAAGAACAGAGTCGTTAAGGAGCCCCAACAGCTGAGGGAACTGCATCCAGCAGCATAGGGTGGAGTTGTCCAGAGATGAGGGCCCTGTGGAAGAAGGTATGAAGGTATTGGAAGGACCCCAGATCAGAGTAGGCCTAGAGAGCAACCAGGAGGCAAGGGTCTAGGAGTCTCATACCTGCAGGACATGGCAAAGCCCACAGTTAGGTTTGTTTTTCAATTTGATGCCACAAACCTCAGGTGAGACCTGTCATACTACAATAAACACACAGTGGACAGGATGGAGCACAGAGCAAAGACACAGGCCCAGGGCGACTGCCATTGGCCAGGCAGAACAAGACGTCTCACTACGGAATTCAGTCTACTTCCATGATGTCAGAAACCTTAGGGAGAGGGGCAGAGAGTAGTGAGGGGAAAAACACAGAAAGGCTATTTAGCAAGAGTTATTAAGTTACTAAACTAGTGCCTTATTAAGATAATAAAGTCCATGTTTGTACAGAAATAATTGCACAAAATATATTGCTACCTGTTTATTCTCTGATAAATTTATATGTCCAACAAATATTTATTGAGCACATATTACACACTAGGTAATGTGCTGAGTTGTTCGTGTTGTAATGTGCCATCAAGTCACCTGTGACTCATAGCGACCCTATGTACGATAGCCCTAAACCCTGCTGTATCTTGTTTTCTTGGTTTTTTTTTTTTTAATTCCCTCCCCCCCCCGCTGTATCTTGTACCCATCTCATTGTCTCCGACACACCTACCACCACCATCCCAGTCACTGAATCAATCCATCCCATCGAGGGTCTTCCTCTCCTACACTGTCCCTCCACCCTCCCAAGCATGTCGTCCCTCCCCAAGGACTGGTCCCTCCTTGCAACATGTCCAAAACATGTCAGATGAAGCTTCAGAATCCTTGCCTCCAAGGAGCAGCCTCCTTTCACTTTCTCCAGGACAAACATGTTCCTTCCCTTAGCAGTCCATGGTATATTCAATATTGTTCTCCAACACCACAGCTCAAAGGCATCAATTCTCCTTATATAATCCCTAGTCACTGTCCAGCATTCTGATGTATAGCAGGTAATTGCAAAGACCATGGCCTGTATCAGGAACACCTTAGTCTCCAGACTGCCATCGTTACTCTTCAGTACTTTGGAGAGGCTCTGGCAGAAGACTTTCCGAATGCTATATGTCTTTTAATTTCCTGGTTGCTGGTGCCAAGAGTGTTGATTGTGGATCGAAGCAAACTGACGCTGTTAATAGGGTGTTTGGTTTATTGATAAATCAGATAAAGCCCTTACACAAGTAGTTTATGCTCTCTGCTGAGTAGACAAATAATAAAAGGCAAACACAACATATAATTATATAGCATATGATCATGTGGGTGCAGAATAAGTGCCTGCTTCAGGAGAACTGAACTTGAAATTGTGCCTAGCTACTTTAAAGTCAGGATGTTGGAATAAACAGTCAGTGAACGAAAAGAAGACCTTCAACTAGATGAACTGACAGTGGCTGCAGCAATGGGCTTGCACAATGCACAGATCATGATGATGGTGCAAATAGGGCAAGGTTCTGAGGTGTCATCCCCCGGGGCTATGAGTCATACTCAATTTGGCGGCACCTAACAACTTTATAAAGATAACGTGTGAGTGTGTTTATTTTATTTCAGCATTCTTTCTAAACAACACTAAAGGGTAGGAAAATGAACTCAACATAGGTCAATGCCAAGGAATTGATCATCTGTTCTATTAATTCATACAAAGAGTTTTAAGAAGTAAGAATTAGGTCTGTTCTGTCATCTAAAAAATATCTATCAAGCACCTAGTAAAATACACATGAGGCAGTATGTTAGGCTCTGGAGATACTTGGGTGAGCATGTTCTCCCAGTCCGGAGAGGAAGGAAAATCATGCAGTTCAAGGAATATGTTGACTGGTGTGTCTAAGTCAAAAGCTGATTTGCCCAAAGCTGCCACTTGCTTGCTTGCTTGGATTTTAACATGAATTCAGGTACTATTTAAAAAAAAATCCTATATCTTTCATCTCCTTGAGCTTCCTGTATCCATTGGCCAAGGATCGTTCCGTCATCATTCACATGTAGTTCTCTCTCTCATTGCTCTTTTAAGTCAGAAGTGACTCATAGCTGGCCCAGCATTGGGTTTCTGAAGCTATAAATCACACAGGAGGAGAATACATGCCTATTGTAGGGGAACATCCCACAGTAGTTGTACAAAGTCCAAAAATGTCGTTTTATTCCGCACACTGAATTAAAAGGAAAAGCAATAGGGGGAAAAAGAGAGAAAATGGGAAACTCTACATACAGTGCACTTCTATTCCATCTTTCCCCCATAAAACTATAGATAGTGAGGATGGCTTAAGATGGAACAAGGTTCTGATCTGCTATCTATGGGATCAATATAAATCACAGCCAGCTCCTGCTTTCTACCTTTTATTTTTACCTTGTTCCCATGTCTACAACTATTCTGTTTACCAAAAAGACCAAGAGAGCTTTGCAGAAAAGTCTGGTTTTAGTATACTCACAGAACACTACACCTTATCTAACCTTGCATATAACCTTTGTCTGAAGGCAAAAAAAATACAGTAATTATGTTGTCTAGAGTAGAACTGTGCTGATGGCGAGTTCTCCCATTTCTCTTCTTTTGTTTGATTTTCTTTGTTTTTACACAGTGTGCCAAGTAAAACCACACTTATGGACTTTTTTGCAACTCCTGTATGATGTTCTTCCCTACATCATGTGAGCTCTCAGTGTCAGGGAAGAGATGCCTAACTCATGTTGTGGTGTCTGAGAGTTAAATATATTTCGGTAAACTTAAACATTTCAGCATTGCAGAGCCCTGAGAGGAGACTGAGATCAAAAGGAAACATTATTCCCTAAGGCCTCACACAGTATAAAACAAATTCTTTAGACATTATTACAAAAACTGTGATGCACACTCCCAAGGTCTGAGCTTCAGTGTGTTATGTCAATGTTGTAGGGGACATCAGAGAACCAGTAGTCAGTCAGATCAAGGACTCTTCTGAAATCACATTTTCCAGGCTCTGTGGTTTCTAAAGGTCAAA
>NW_006399786.1:1383223-1394368 GCF_000299155.1 Elephantulus edwardii
CTATGAACATCCAAAAACTTCTCCAACAGGGTAAAATGGGAAGCCACAGACGGGGGAAAATATATTTGGTAATGATATGTCTGCTAAGGGACTTATACCTAGAATTTATAAAATACTCAAGCACCACAACAACCCAATTGATAAATGGCAAAGGATATGAACAGACTCTTCATCAAAGAAGACATTCTTTGGCCAACAAACACATGAAGAAATGTTCAAAATCCCTAGCTCTAAGAAAGATGTAAATCAAAACAACTATGAGATATCATCTCACCCCAGTAAGAATAGTAAAATTTAACAGAACAGCAAACATCAAATGCTGGCAATGTTGCAGAGATACTAGAACACTTATTCATTGCTGATGGGAGTTTAAAATGGTATCACCACTATGGAAGGCTTTCTCAAAAAGTTGCAAATAGAAATGTCATTTGACGCAGCTATTCCACTACTGGGAATATACCCTAAAGAAACCATAACTTCCACCCAAGCAGGTATATGCACAGCCATGTTTATTCCTGCTTTATTCACAATAGAAAATAGTTGGAAACAACCTAAGTGCCCATCAACAAACAAATGGATAGAGAAGATCTGGTATATTCACACAACAGACTACTATGCTGCATTGAAAATCAAGGAACTCATGAAATATTATACAAAATGGGTGACCCTGGAGGACATTATGCCGAGTGAAATATCTCAATCACAAAAGGGCAAATACTGCATAGTGACACTGTTGTAAAATTGGACTGACATCGGGGTTGAGGGAAGACTGAGAAGGATGGGATAAATCATGTAAACTGCATTGACACAGAGAGGGAGAGAACTGTTTAAAAGGGGTATATGATTAGGTATTCTTGTCATGACGAGAGTCCAGAATGAAGGCTGCATAGTGGAAAGGACTTCAGGGGGAGGGATTATATAACAATGAAAGACTTTTTCTTTTCCTTTTCAAAGAGAAGAGCGAATAGGGGCGAGGGGGTGGTGAGCAGGGATAAAAGTGCAACAACCAATGAATGGAAATCCAGTCTCTGTAAACTTTCATTAAAATTAATTTTAAAAAAAAGAAAAACAAGGAACTCATGAGTTATTATACAAAATGGGTGACCTTGGAGGATGTTATGCTGAGTGAACTATCTCAAACGCAAAAGGACAAATATTGCATAAAGCCACTGTTGTAAAGTGGACCTGACATTGGGATTGGGTAAAACTAAGAAAAGAAGGGATAAATGTATACTTCATGGGATTGGGGAAAACTAAGAAAAGAGGGGATAAATGTATACTTCAATGAAACAGATGAGGGAGAGAGTGGCATCCACTCTGGAAACTCTATGAATTTTGATAAATGTTGATAGTTGTAGAGGGGCTTCAGGCCTTTTGTTCATAGGGTCACTATGAGTTGTGCTCAACTTGATGGCAATCAACAACAATAACAACAATATATGATTAGGTATTATTGGCATGACAAGAGTCTAGAATGAATGCTGCACAGTGCAGTGGATTGGAAGGGGATTGTATAACAATGAAAGATATTATTTACTTTTTTTAATTTTCAAAGAGAAAAGTGAACTGGGGTAGGAGGGGTGGTCAGGGAGGAAAATGTGCAACAAATAATGAATGGAAATCCAAAGTCTCTGTAAATTATCACTAAAATTTCTTTCTTTTTTTATTATTTTGTGTGTTTGTACCATCAAATCAGAACTGACTGGTACAGGAGGAGATTGTCCCTCCTTCTCTCCAGCAGAGCATCTGGTGGATTCGAACCATAAAATTTATTTTTAAAAATTCATGGGGGAAAAAAGACCGATGTTGATGAGAGCAAGTTGAAGACAGGCGATATCTGCTTCTAGAATAGAAGAAGCATAGTAACTAAAGGTTACCCAATTATTTAGAATACACTTTATGAATTAAGATTATTGACTGACCCTGGATATGAATTAAATTTAGGAAGTGCTAGTGATGTAGTGGTAAGAAGTTATGCTGCCAGCTCAAAGGCAAGGTGATCAAATCCACCAGTTGCTCCTAAGGAGAAAGATCTTCTCAGGTGCAATTTACAGCTTCTGAAAACCTGCTAGAGGGTCAGCTATTCGTCCGTTCTGACTTGATAGCACATAACGACAACAGCAAATATACACAAACACAAATTTAAGCCTGGAACAAAACTCATCCCTGTAGCTAAACCTTTACCCAAACAACAGACATGTCTGTCAATCCTTGGGAAAGGACATTATACTTGGAAGGTCAGCAAAGGAGAGAATGACCCTCAATGAGATAGAATGACAGAGTGGCAGCAATAGTGGACTTAAGTATGTCAGAGACGATGAGGATGGCACAGGATAAGACAGGATTCAGATCTCTTTTTTTATAAGATTGCTATAGGTCATAATTGACTAGACAGGACTTAATGACAACAATAATGTAAGGTGAGCAATAACACAAGAAAGCACTCACTTCTGTGAATAATTAACTCTGGAAGGTCCAAAAAAGGAACATCTGTCCAAGAAAAAGCCTCCTCAGGAGCAAGATGGCCAAATGCAAGACTTTCTTTCTACTAAAACCCACCGAAGGGTCAGGTACTAGTGGATCCCAACACCATGACAAGAAAGAGAAAAAGAAATGAGAATTACAGGAGAAAAGTGGAAAATCATTACATCGTGGGTGCTGTGACTGTTAACAAAATTGATATGAATACTTGAAGGGAAAAAAAAACCCAATTTGCATTGTAAACTCTCACTCAAATCACAATAAAAAAATATGAAATCCAACACAGAAAATATATATATAAAACATCCAGACACACACATACTCACACAGTCAAGTACACTCACACATTCACACAAGTATAAACAAAATGCACATTCACACAACGCATGCGCACAAAACATACAACATACAAATTCACAGGAGATATAGCCATGCACTCTCACACACAAGCAACACACACAAAATACACAAAACACACAGTCACGTAACACAAGCATACTCACAATTTACGCATCTAGACATAAACACATCTCCCAGCTGAGATATTTTACTTTCCAAAACCACATGCTGGAGATGCAGATTGATTTAGTCAAATGAGCCCATTAAAGTTAACTAAGTGTTGGAACTAGCTGTAGCTATGTGCTGCTGGATTGACGCAGACACCTAGCAACCCTAAAGGACAGAGCAGAACTGCTGCCCCATAAGATCCCCAAGGCGAAATCTTTACAGAAGCAGACTGCTACATCTGTTACATGCCATTGAGCAAGAACTAACTCATAGCTGACCATATACGGTTTTCAGAAGCTAGAAATCACTCTGGAAGAGACTGCCTTTCACTCTCGTGTGGAGCACCTCATGGATTTGAAGCTCTACCTTTGGGTTGGCAGCCCACCTCTTTACACCCTAGGCCACCAGAGCTCCCTGGAAGAGTTGCTAGTGGGTTCAAACTGTCACCTCTCCTGTCAGCAGCTGGATGCTTGACCACTATACCCCCAGAGCTCCTTAAAATGTAGATAAACTTAATTCTATTGAGATGGTAAACGAAAACTTTGAGATTCCAGCGGTGGAATCTGAGATTTCAGTCTTTTAGATAGTCATCTCAGAATAACAGTAGGTGTCCACTTGAGTTCTCAAAAGGCCATTCTAGACTTCTGAGCAGGGTTAGGCAACCATGATAAAAATTCTAACTAAAATCTACCTAGGCAACCAGATATACAATGAGAATGTGCTATCTAATTAAACTGAAATATATTGAAATATACTGAGTCTGCTTTCTGTGCTAAGTGTATCACCATGACTTTCTGAGCCAGTGGTATTTAAATGAATACCACAAGTTTAATTTGAGACCAAGCCATTGAAATCTCAATACCAGAAGTCAATATCATAAAGCTAAATGGAAAACAATAACCTACTTAACACAAGAAATTTGTATCCTAACTTCCAGCAAGCTGAAAGACGTGCAGTTAGGTTTCCATTGTAAACTGGCCAAATTTCTCACAACAATGCCAAGTGTTTTGAAAAGAATAAACACTCAATGAACAAATAAATAATCTTAAACATGAATAAGCTTTTATTTTAACTGAGTATGTTTAAATTACTGAAAGAAAGGTGCCACTTCACAGTATGAGACTTCACAGGATGCAGCCCTATCTCCCATTGTCCTCTGAAAAATGTTTCTTTGGTGTTTGCAGAGTTGTGTA
Source organism: Elephantulus edwardii (assembly GCF_000299155.1). Classification (NCBI taxonomy): domain Eukaryota; kingdom Metazoa; phylum Chordata; class Mammalia; order Macroscelidea; family Macroscelididae; genus Elephantulus; species Elephantulus edwardii. Next base: position 1,387,405 of record NW_006399786.1, read on the forward strand.
TTGATTTTTGTCCCCTTTTGTTACAGGTTTTCTTCCCCCTCCCCAACCCACCCAGCAATGCACATATTGTTCCAGATTGCTGTCCTATATATAACACCTACCTATATATTCCTTTCAGACAGTTCTTCTTCTCATCTGTTCTACTGCAATCTTCATTATCTATCCACTCTTTTCTCATTCTCTGACTACCCTACCCCTGTCTGTTCTATTTTATAACTGTGGTGTTATACAGTATTTGTCCTTTTGTGACTGAGATATTTCACTCAATATAATATCCTCCAGGCTCCCTATGTTGTGTAGTGTTTTATAAGTTTGTTGTTTTTCGATGCTGCATAATAATCCATTGTGTGAATGAACCATATTTTTTCTATCCATTTGTTTGTTGTTGGGCATTTGAATTGCTTCCATCTCCTTGCTATTATGAATAACACAACAATAAATATGTGTGCATGTATCTGAGTTAAGGCTCTGGTTTATTTAGGGTATATACTCAGTATTGGAATTGCTGGGTAAAATGGTACTTTTATTTACAACTTTTTTTTATTAATTTCAATGAACATTTACAGAGATTTTGGATTTCCATTCATTCATTGTTGCACTTTTCTCCCTGCTCCCCTTCCCAGTTCACTCCTCTCTAAAAAGTAAAAGAAAAATTCCTTCGTTGGTATACAATCTCCCTGCACCCCGCCATCCCCACCCCGAGTATACTCTACTCTGCAACCTTCATCCCGGACTCCTATGATAATCATAATGCCCTATAATATATTGCTTTTAAACTGTTCTCTCTCTCAACTGTTTCAATGCGGTATACACAATTTATCCAGTTTTTCTCATTCTTACCCCTTTTTAAGAAATCACCAGACTGCCTTCCATATTCGCTGTACCATTTTACACTCCCACCAGGAGTGAGTAAGAATTGCAGTTTCTATACAACCTCGCCAGCATTTGTTTTTTATTGTCCTGTTGAACTTTGCCCTTGTTGCTGGAGTGAGATGGTATCTCATAATTGTTTTGATTTGCATCACTCTGATAGCTAGGGATTTGGAGTATTTCTTCATGTGTTTGTTTGCCATCTGAATTTCTTCTTTGGTGAAGTGTCTGTTCACATCCTCTGCCAAGTGATTGTGTTGTTTCCCTTTTTCTTATTGAGATGCCAGAGTTTTCTATAAATTTTAGATATAAGTCCCTTATTAGATATGTCATTGCCAAATATTTCTTTTTCTGTCTGTGGGTTTTCTTCTTTCTCTGTTGGAAAAGTTTTTTTATGTGCATAGGGATTTGATTCTTAGAAGGTCCCGTTCATCTATTTTATTCTCTCCTGGTGGTAGGTTTTTCATTATGCTTAGAAGACTTTTCATATTGTGGAATAGAGTGTATAGTGTTCTTCCTAACTTTTCTCTAATGAAGTTTACAGTCCTTTGTTTTACTTTTTTTATTAAATATGGAACATTTCATGAATTTGTTTGTCATCCTTGCACAGACCATGCCAATCTTCTCTGTATCGTTCCAATCTTAGTATATGTGTTGCCAAAGCAAACACTGTTTTACTTCTAAGTCCCTAATCCACCTTGAGTTGGTTTTTGTGTATGGTATGAGGTGTGAGTCGTGCTTAAACTTTCTGCAGATGTTTTTTCAATTATGCTGATACTATTTGTAAAAGAGACTGTCATTTCTCCACTTAACTAACTTCATCTCCTTGTCAAAGATCAGCTGACTATAGGTAGATGGGTTGATTCCTGGATTCTCAATTCTATTCCATTGATCTATGTGTCTGTCATTGTACCAGTACCATGCTTTCTTGACCCCCAAGGCTTTGTAGTAGGATTTGAGATTAGGGAGTGTGAGGTCTTCTACTTTGTTTCTCTTTTTCAACAGTGCTTTGCTTATTTGAGGTCTCTTTCTATTCCAGATAAAAATTGGAAATTGTCCTTTCCATCTCATTGAAATGTATATTGATTTTTAAAAATTGAAAGAAAATTACTTTCATAATTTCCAAGCACAGTCTTTACCGTAGCAGAAGACTGATTTGACTAGAAAACTCCCAGAAGCCAGCCACTTTGATTCTGTTCCAAGGTCTTACTAAATGAAGCGACGCTTGAGCCTTCATGCTCAGGACACTGGGCAGAGGCAGTGTTCACTCTCAGCTGTGTTTCCACACACACAAATTCCATTTCTGGGAAACCCTTATTACACCTCCCGCAGAGGAACACACAGATTGGAACACATATTTAAACTAGCAACATGTTGGCTGAAATCCTCTTTAGAACAAGGTGAGAGTCAACTCCACAAGTAAATAAACTGGTGAAATGTGGGAGAAAGCCTTCCCTGCCAGCAGAAAATTAGGCCAGAGACTCAAGAACAGTCCTTTCAGCAAAGAAATAATTGAAGAGTAATGTTGGTTGCTGAAAAATGAGAAAATAAGTGGAATATAATGGATACACACAACCATTTCATTTTGTAATGTTAACAGGAAAGGTAGACAACAAAGCTTAATACCTTCAAACTAAAGCAGAGCTCGGAAAGGCCTGAGGTGGCCTCTAGCTCTCCTCTTTCTAAAAACCAAAACCCACTTCTAATGAATCAGTTTTACCGCATGGTAACTCTCCACTGGGTTTTGAAGCTGTGCATTTGTATAGGAGCAGACTGTCCATCCTTACCTCTGTGGAGCAACTGGTGGATTCAAACCACAGCCCTTTCAGTTAGCAGTCCAACCTCTAACCCACTGCCTTCCCAGGACTCTCTCTCCCTTTCCTGATCATACTTAATCAGCTTCAGAGCCCTCATCTGATGAATGAGGATAGAAATACCACCTTGCCAGGGTAGTAGTAATACACAGGGCTTACTGTGTAGTTATCAAAGAGGAGGCACACTATATTGTGGTCACTCTACTGTTATTCACAGACAAAGCCACTCTGTAATTGACTTGATGTTACATAACAACAACAGCAACAACACCCAAAGACAGGAGGACTCTACTATTTTTGATGTACAATGAGAAATAATTTTTAATTGCTTCATATACTTCTGAAAGTTTGGCAATGGATGATGTTGTTGCTGTTAGGTACCATCAAGTAGAGTACGACTCATAGTGACCCTAGGAACAAAAGATCTGAAACCAGTCCTGTCCTGTGCCATCCTCACACTTCCTATCACAAAAGAGCCCATTGTAGTAGTCACCTAACTGGTTAAGGGTCTTCCTCCACCCTTCCCAGCATCATGTCCTTCTCCAAGGAATAGCACCTCCTAGCAGTATGTCCAACGTATGTGAGGTGAAGCTTCATCATTTTTGCCTTGAAAGAGCACTCTGGCTGCACACTTTCCAAGATATATGTAGTCATTTTCCTGGCTGCCCATGGGATGTTCAGTGGTCTTCTCCAACACCACAGCTCAAATACATTAATTCTTTTTCTGTCATCTTTATTCATTGTCCAGGTCTCGGATGCATGGGTAGTAATCAAAAAGACCATCGCCTGAATCAGACACACATTAGCCCTCAAACTGACATCACTAATCCTCAATAATTTGGAAAGGTCCCTGACTATAGATTTTCCCAGTGCAATGTGTCTCCTTATTTCCTGACTGCCTGTACCAAGGGTGTTAATTGTGGATCCAAGCAAGATGAAGCTTGCTTGGAAGTGAATAAGGATGGGCAAAGAAGAACCAATGCCTTTGAATTATGTTGTTGGAGAAGAGTACTAAATATCCTATGGACTACTACAAGAGCAAATCAGTCTTGGAAAAGAATGGAGCTTGAGGCAAGATGGTGTAACTTTACTGCATACTTTGGGCATGTTGTCAGGAGGGGGAAAGGACATCATACTGGGAAAGGTAGAAGGTCAGGGAAAGGGAAGGAGACCTGCAAGAGATGGATTGACACAGTGCCTGCAACAAGGGACTTGAGTGCGTAGATAGTCAGGATGGTACAGGATGGGCAAGGTTTCAACCCACTGTTCACAGGCTCACTATTAGCTATAGTCAACTCAGTGACACCTAACAACACATGAGTAACATAAAGATGTCCAAAATTGAGCATGTGATTTGTTGAGAAAAGGGACAGATATGGGAACAATATTTTATGTTATTTAAAACCAAGACCTTTTGGGGTTTTATTTCCTTACTTTGTGATGTATCTAGGACTTATATGTAAATAACTGTTGCTTTATAAAAAACCATTCTTTTCTTCGTTTTCACCTTGACTAGCTTCTTTCAACACCTGTCGAACATGATGTCACAATGTGATTGCAAAATATGACAACAGAAAGAAGCAGAACTGAGAAACATGTACATTTTAACGGGAAAAAAAGGTATTTGTTCGGCTGGTCATAAAGAAAGCAGTGATAGTTCTGTGGTATAATTCTCTCCTTCCATAAGAGCCATTGGATTCCGTTTCCCTGCATTGTACCTCCAAGTGTTGCTACTATAAGGAACAATGAGCATTAGTCCAGAGACCAAGATAGAGTAGAAAGAAAGACCTGGCAGCCTACTTCTGAAAAGCAAGTCAAGGACAACCCTGTGGATCAAAACAATCTGATCCTATCATGCGTGTGGCCAGAGTCAGCTCTACAATTAGCTAGTAACAACACCATGAAAGGACAAAGTTTGTAATGTCTGCCAACACAAATGAACTCCTTTCCTCCAAAGTGAACAGAATAGAACCTAAAGGAAGAGAGACTACAGGGCATGGCCACCTCTCCTAAATTTTTTTTGTAGTGATTTTATCATGCTCAGGTCCACAATCAATACTTGACATCAGCCATCAAGAAATCTGAAGACAAGCTGCATTGGGGAAATCTGAAGTCAAAGGCCTCTCCAGAGACATAGAGCAACAATGTCAGTCTAAAGACTAAGATGTACCTGATCTAAGTCATGGTCTTCTCAATTGCTTGCTATACATCTGAGAGATGGACAATGAAGAGTACTGAACATAGCATGAGATGCCAAAAGAGTCAACACGTCTGTCCTGGTGAGAGAGTGAAACCAACCTGGGAAGCAAGGATTTTGAAACTTCATCTTACATACTTTGGCATGCTGTCAGGGGGGACCAGTCCTGAAGAAGGACACCATACACACTTGGAAGGGTTGAAGGTGAGCAAGAGAGACACTGAATGAGATGGATTAACACAACAGCTGTGGCCATGGGGTCAGGTGTGTTGGAGAGGATGCAGCTGGCTCAGGATAGGGAAAAGATTCAGAGCTGTTGCTCACAGGGCCATTATGAGTTGCAGTCAACTTGATGGCACATAATACCACCACTGTCAAATCTCTTCTAACACTTTATAAGGCAGACAGAAACTACTCTTTTGGTGATTTAAAGCTAGATTTGGATGATAAAATTAGGGAACTTCATCTCTCTATACCTCCATTCCCAGGTGGGAAATAATAAGTAACATTTATAGTCTTTCATATTAAAAAAATTTCAAAAGAGATTTAAAACCATTTTAGACATAATAATATTGATCTAGATGGTCATTTGTAGAAGTGTCTTGGTCAGCTAGGCCTAAACATTGCTGATTCTTAATTTTCTATACTATTAAAAGAAAAAAAAAATCTGCATATTGACTTAAAAGTAAATATGACCAAAACTTGTTGGATAAATAGTGTACTAACTATACAACCTCCTAATGATAACACACTTTCAGAGTTTCACAGCTACTAGTTCATTGGACTGAAGTATGTCAGAGATGATTAGGATGGCACAGGATAAAGCAGCATTCAGATCACTTATTCATAGTGTTGCTATGAGTCATAGTAATCTCAATGGCACCTAATAAAAATAGGCCAAGGCCAGATGAAGTGGAATTCAAGATTGAAAAAGCTCTAAAATATCTTCCTAAACAGAAAGCCTCGGTGAAAAAAGCTCAATATCAGCAGTGAAAACCAGGCTGGGTGCTGATTGTGGGACAGACCACCAACTACTCATATGCAAGTTCAAGCTGAACTTGAGGAAAATTAAACCAAGTCCATGGGAACCAAAATTTAATCTTAAGTCTATCCCACTCAAATTTCAAAACCATCTCAGGAACAGTTTGAGGCCTTGAGCACCAATGAGTGTAGACCATTAAGAAAGCAAAAGATCATTACAAAGGCTAAAAAAGAAGAAAAGACCAAGATGGATGTCAGATGAGACTCTGAATATTGCATTAGAGTGCTGAGAAGCCAAAGCTATAGGAAGAAACCAAGAAGTCAAAGAGCTAAACAGAAAATTTCAAAAGCCAGCCCGGGACGACACAGCAAGATACTATAACGAAATGTGCAGAGAGCTGGAGTCAGGAAATCAAAAGGGCTGAACTCGCTCAGTGTTTCTTAAGATGAAGGAGCTGAAAAACAAATTCAAGCCATGGGTGGCAATACTTAAGGATACTTTGGGTGGAACGTTAAATGATCCACAAAGTATCCAGAGAAGATGGAAGTAATGCACAGAGTCACTGTATCAGAAGGAATTGGCTGACACAGAAGAATTTAATGAAATGACATATGAGCAAGAGCCTATGGTGATGGAGGAAGTTCAAATTGCTCTGAAGGAATTGGCAAAAAACAAGTCTCCAGGAGTTGATGGCATACCAATTGACATATTTCAACAGACAGACACTGCCCTGGATGTGCTCACTAAGTTGTGCCAAGAAATCTGCAGAAGAGCCAGCTGGCCCACTGACTGGAAAAGATCGATATTTATTCCCATTCCAAAGAAAGGTGACTCAACAGAGTGTGGGAATTATCGAACAATATCATTAATATCACATGGAAGCAAGATTCTGCTGAAAATTAACCAAAAATGTTTGGAATAATATGTCAACAGAGAACTGCCAGATGGCAGGCTGGATTTAGAAGAGGTCATGATACTAGGGATATTATAGCTAATGTTAGATGGATCTTGGCAGAAAGCAAAGAATACCAGAAGAATGTCTATCTGTGCTTCATTGACTGTGCAAAGGCTTTTGACTGTGTGGATCACAACAAGCTGTAG
>NW_006399786.1:1395328-1415278 GCF_000299155.1 Elephantulus edwardii
TTGTACATAGGGTTGCTATGAGCAGCAAGCGATTCGATGGCACATAACAACAACAACAACAAACAGACAGAGGTATGCTTGATGACAGAAAAGAAGAAAATATTAGAAATTAGAGAAAAGAAGAAATGTAAATAAGGCAGTAATGTCACAGGGGAAAATTGACCTATTTTAATGTAATATACCTCTGGTGGCTTAGTTCTAAGGAATTGCACTGTCAATCCAAAGGTATGTGGTTTAAATCCACCAGGTGCCCCACAGGAGAATAATGGCCAGTCTCCTCCAGTGTGATTTCCTGCCTCTGAAAACATGCAGGAATGTCAGCTATGGGTCAGTTCCTACTCCACAGTGCACAACAGCAGAGGCAATATAATACACCTACCTTGTCAAATCAAAATTGAAAATGCTGTAACTCTGTAAAATGCATATCCTCCTTTTTAAATTATTTTTTCATAAACTTCTTTACAACCTTATTTGACTGGACAGTTATACAAACACACATGTTATAAACAATCCAAATTAACTATATAAATAGTATTGGGTAAACTCTTACTTGATCTTTGTTCCTGGAAGTGCAAATCTGCCTTGTGGGCTGTCCATTGTTTCCAGTGTAAAGCTCAGATCACTCAATTCCTGTCTCTCTTTCATCTCCTCTAAAGAGACATTTTTTAATATATTTTCCTCCACCTGGCCTTGATACCCTTAAGTTTCAGTTAAATTGCTTTCCAACCTCCTTTTATGTTTCCCAAATCTTTTCCTCTTTAGTTGCTTGTGATTTGTGAGTTGTCACTAAAACAATGGTAACTCAGGGTGACCCCCTTTCCTCTATTCAGGATGCAGCTTCTCGTCAAGATTAAGATCTTCTGCTCTGATCCCACAAGTCCTGTCCTAAAAAGATTACTAATTTTTCCTTGAACTAGAAAAGATGTTTAAATATTTGCCAAGTTCAAGAAAAGTTTCTTTATGTTCCCTTGTAGTTAGGTGCTGTTGAGTTGACAGTGACAGAGTGATTCTATGAACAACAGATCAAAAGTGAGTCCTTGCCTGCTCTGTCTTCACAATCTCTGCCTGCTCAGTTTACAATCATTGTTGCGGTCACTGAAAAAACAAACCAGTCTTACAAGGTAGAGAGCCTTTGATAACCTCTGAAGACAAGGCACTTGGGCAAATGAACCAAATTCTCCTGGCAGGCACAACTTAGTAATTACTCCATATAGCAAATGTACAGAAGCTGTTTATTTGGGTGTTTAATTGAATCCATAGGTGTCTACTTCTCAGGTCAGCAGTCCTCAAGCCTGGATGCACAGTATAATTATCAAGGAGGTTTTCATAATCTCTGTGCCTGGCTGTAACTCAGACCACATTTGTCCTAACTGTACAACTAAAGAGATTCACTAACACAATAATACAAATATTCTGTCTTTACCATGTGCAGAAATAAGTGAAGGACAAGAATTCACCATTTCAGATAGAGCAAGTTTTCTTAAAACTTAATTTATGACCTGGACAGAAGTTTATTACTATAGGTTATATTTGTGGGAAGAGTTATGTTTGTGTGATTATGTGTGTGGTGTATGTATGGATATGTGATATGCATGTGAGGAATATATTTGTGTAAGCTTGTGCATATGTGTGTAGTGTATGATAGATGTGTGGTGTGCATGGGAAGTGTGCATGTTTGTGTGTATGATTGTGTGTGTGGTATGCATGTAAGGAGTATGTATGCATATGGAAAGCTCAAACAGGATCCACATCTCACACCATAGAAAAATCAACTCAAGGTGGATCAGAAACCTGGGAGTAAAGCCTAAAACCATAGCATTCTTAAGAGACAAACTGGGATCAAGCTTAGAAGCATTAGTCCAAGGTATAAAGAGACTGCCAAGTACAACCAGATATGCACAATCTAAAGAGGATAAAATTGATGCATGGGACCTTCTAAAGATTAAATCTCTATGCACATCAAAAACTTTCCAACAGGGTGAAAAGAAAACCTACAGACTGGGAACAAACATTTGGTAATACTATCTCAGACAAGAGTCTTATAACAAAAGTTTACAGAATACTCCTGGGCCTCCAAAAGAAAAAGACTGATAACCCAATTACAAAATGGGCAAAATACATGGAGAGAATTTTCACAGAGGAAGATATTCGAATGGCAAACAGACACATGAAGAAATGTTCCAAATAACTGGCAGTAAGAGAGATGCAAATCAAAACCACAATGAGGTACAATCTCACTCCAGTAAGAGTGGCAGAGTTTAACAGGGCAGTAAGTAATAGATGTTGGAGAGGATGTGGTGAGAAAGGAACTCTTATACATTGTTGGTGAGATTGTAAAATGGTGCAACCATTCTTGAAGGAAGTTTGGCACTTCCTCAAAACATAAAAATTCCATATGACCCAGTTATTCCACTAATTGGAATATACCCTGAAAATATGAGAACCAAGGCACAAACTGATACCTGTACACCAATGTTTATAGCAGCATTATTCACCATCGCAAGAACATGGAAACAGCCCAAATGTCCAGCCACAAATGAATGGATTGAGAAATTATGGTACATTCACACAATGGAATACTACGCAGCACACAGGAGAAATTACTTTGTAAATTATTACCTAACTTGGGAGGAACTGGAGAGCATTATGCTGAGTGAACTAACTCAGTTCCACAAAGATAAACACTGTATAAGAGAATTATTGTACAAGGAGGATAAGGATCCAGGAGGGGTGGGAGAGGCTGGAAGCAGAGGGAGGTGGATATACAGGGGGAAGGGGGGATTAATCATTGGGTTGTACAATTTGATGGGTGGTGGGGAGTGAGAGAAATTGAAAGAATTTGTTTGAATTTGTATTAGAATTTTGTAAATAAATTAATAAAAAGAAAAAAAGGAGTATGTGTGCATCTGTGTTGAGTGTGTACATGTATGTGTGATTGTGAGTGTTGTGTGTGTATGACAGGCTTGTGTTTACATGAGGAGTATATGCATGTATATGTATGCACCTGTGTATGGTGTAGGATTGAAAGGCATGTGGTGTGCCTGTGAGGGGTAAATGTGTACATGTATGAGTGTTTGTCAGTTGTGTGCCTGTGTGGGATGTGTATTTATGTGTGTGGTATGCATAAGTGGGTGTGTGTAAAAGAGTGGGTGTATGGGGGTATGTGTGTACATATGTTTGAGGAGAGGATTATAGTAAAAGAGGTGACCATACCCACCCACTACAGTAGCACTTTTCCCATGTCTCTATGAACACAGTCTTGTTACACTGTATCATATTATTTGGTTGTTTTTTTTCTTTTTCAACTTAGGGGAATAATTTAAAACTTTGATCTTGAAGTTAAATAAATCTCAAATTTTGAAGTTAACAGTAAATATTCAAGTGTGATTATTGAAGAGCAGTATAATTCCCCACCGCTCTGCAATAGTAATTATACAACTTTGTTTCCTTGAGAATGACTCATATCAGTAAACCACTGTTTTAACCTAGAGAGATATGGAGATCTTGAAGGGACTTTATTTAAAAGAGGCAGTCATGACAAGTCCATATGAGATTTTGAAAATCAATTCAAGATACATTCCATTATCACTAAACTTTACTAGATATTTTCACTCCATAAGAGAAATGCCCAAGGAGGATAGAAGGAGAATTGATGCCTTTGAGCTGTGGTGCTGGAGAAAAGTATTGAGAATACCATGGACTGCTAGGAAAACAAACAGATTTGTCCTGGAAAGGGTTAAACCGGGTGGCTCCTTGGAGGCAAGGATTCTGAGGCTCCGTCTAACATACTTAGGACATGTTGTGAGGAGAAACCGGTCCTTAGAGAGGGACATCATGCTTGGGAGGGTGGAGGGACAGTGCAGGAGAGGAAGGCCCTCTATGAGGTGGATTGAGTCAGTGACTGGGATAATTGGGATGGGAGTGTCAGAGATGGTGCGATTGGCACAGGACAGAGCGGAGTTTAGGGCTGTTGTACATAGGGTCGCTATGAGTCGCAGGCGACTCGACGGCACATAACAACAACAACAACAAGAGAAATGCTGTGAAAATAACTTGATAGATTTTTTTCCTTTAATATACAGATGATACTACTTGTGATAATACTTGGGAAAGGTGGAGAGTCAGCAAAAGAGAAGACCCTCAATGAGATAGACTGACACAATAACTATTGCCATGGTCTTGAGCTTGACAGAGATTGTGAGGCTGGTACGGACTAGGGCAATGTTCAGATCTTTGTTCATAGGGCCACTATGAGTTGTGGTTGACTTATTGCTGTGTACCATCGAGTTGGAACTAGGCCTCCAGCAGGTTTTCACAGACAGTTTAATCACATGGGAGGAGATTGTCCATCCTTCTCTGGCTGAGAAGTGATGGATCTGAACTGTTTGTCTTTAGGATTGTAGCACAACTCCTAACCACTAGGCCATCAAAGCTCCAATAACAACAACCCTAATTCAAGTTCCTCCTACTGACTTCACACACGGTTCATTCCAGAGAAATATCTACCAAATTCCTATCATACTTTATGGTTCATATGTCATTTTTATTATTGTGAGTTTAAGTATTGTTTCTAGGCCATTTCAGTGCCTGAAAAAAAAATCTATTGAACATCCTGGATAGGTAGATTGACTGCACAGAGTTGACACTGAATCATGGTAACCTTACGTACAACAAACCAAAACTTTGCCCAGCCCTTTATCATCATATGGTCACCGGTATAGACCACCTCAACCTGCTGAGAGAACCCTCATCTTCATTTGCCCTTTGCTTTGCTAAACATGATATTCTCCTCTGGTGATTGATCCATCCTATGACTTATCCAAAGCAAACCAGTGCAACAGTATCTTGCTATGAGCCACAAGGCTTTCATTGGCTAATTTTAGTAAACGCTTCTATTTGTCCTTCCTTCCAAGTCTGTCTTATTCTGGAAGCTTTGTTGAAAATTATCCACCATGGATGAGCCTGCTGGTATTTGAAATAGTAGCATCATAGAATCATGCGAACCACCATATACCATACTACAAATTGATAAATAAGAGGTGATTTCAAATGATCACAAGATGGTATATGTGAATGGACAATGGAAAACTTCAATGCCCCCTCTAAATAGTGCACTTTAATAATGCACATTGCAAAACACTAGTAAAGAACCTAAATTTCTTTCATGTTTTCCACTTACCATTTCAGCATCATGAAATAGATATTTAGATCCCAATAGATTATATTCATGTCCTTTGTTTGTTGTTGTGATCTTGAGAAACTTGCCTAATATCCTGGAGTCTTGGATTCCGTAGAGATGAAATGGGAAAGAATAAGGTCTGCTTTGCAAGATCACTGCAGAGAACATAGTTAATGTGCAAAATACACCCAACCCATTGCCGGGAGGAGATAGGTAGTTGCCCATAGTGGTTCATTTTGGAACTCCTGGGCCATGTAGGTCCCTTGCCAGGGAAACTGAGGGACCTCCAGGAATGGGCCAGCATAGAACAAGAGAGAAAAACGGATCAGAAAATGAAGTTGTGGGTAATAAAAGGTGTAGGAAAAGTTACACCTGAATTTCCAGTCAAGTCTTCCCCTGCCACTAACAGCAGGAATAGAATTAAGGAAACCACATCAGCTTTTCAGGAGGCAAAGTCATGGTTTTGGAATGGGCCAATTTGTGGTTCATGATGGACTATGTCATTAACATAAATGAGTGGGCAGACACAGTCATCAAAACCAGTACCACTTCCTCTGTCAAAAAGAGACTCATTGTTAAGAAATTCAATATGTTTAGAAAAGAGAACAGGGATAATTTATGAGTATATTCAATTGAAATTTCTCTTAAGATGGCAAAAGAATGACAGAGTCTCTCAAAAGACGTGCAAGTGCAGCGGTTGAGTTATGTTACTAGGTAATCATTCACTTGTTCATTGATTCAGGAAATGGCTAAGACCTCAGGCATATAAAACTTACTAAACTACTCACTGAAATTTTAGTCTTTATAGCTGGTCAGAATATTTCCATGGACTCAATAAACACAGACATAAAATCAAGAGTTTATAAATTTATTGATCTTAAAGTATTTATTTCTGTTTTACTTAGCACTGTGAATACAGTGCAGCCATGGAGGCTGGGCAATATCTCCACTAGGGGTAAGAATCTTAGCAACATTAATGACATAGAACCTGTCCCTATGAGATCAAGCAAGATCCTGCAGTCCTGAGCGACTTCCGTCGAGTCTAACAGCAACCGTCCTTCCCATAGTTCTCACTACTTGATTATTATTGTTACATGTTTTTAAGTCAGAACAAACACACCATCCAGTGATTTTCCAAGGCTGTAAATCACAGTAAAGGAGGCTGCCCATTTTTCTTCCACAGAGCAACTGGTAAATTCAAACCACATGCCTTTGAGTTGACAGTGCAAATACTTACAATCAGGCCCCCAGAGTTCACTATGTTATTAAGCTCATTAGTTAATTACAGGGAGATGTTTTGGTCTACTGGTTATGAATAGTGCTTCCAACCCAAAGGCATATGGTTCGAATTCACCAGCTACTCCATGGTAGAATTGCCTCCCATGTGAGTTACTACTGCCTCTGAAAACCAGCTGGACATTGCAAACCTTCTGATGATCCTGGTAATACTATAGACTCAAAATCAAATCCATTGCACAAAATGGAACCAGAGGAGGTAGTGTTAAAGAGGATGCACAAGATTCTCTTCCAATGCCTTCCCTAGACAGTAAGACTTAACAATTTCCCTTCATTCTAGAACAAAGAATCTAAATCTCAGAAAGTACTCAGGAACACCTAGGCTTCGCCACTTGCCAGCTCAGTGATCTTGAGCAACACTCTGAATTCTTTACCTCTAAAGTTAGGTCAATACATGTTGTTGTTGTTGTTGTTGTTAAGTGCTGTCATGTCAACTCTCACAATGACTCAAAGAGCTGGAGTGACCTCAGTAATGGCTGACTTGAAAGCAGGGCTTACAACAGAAGAAAACACAATACAATCCTGCCCGATCCCCACAATTTCTCTTATGCTTGAGCCCATGGTCGCAACCACCATGCCAATCCAACTCACTGAGACTCACTCTCTCACCAAATGTACTTTACAGTGTAGGATTGTGGGTTTGGGTTGTTGTTGGGTTTTTACCCTCCCCCCAGGAACTCATCTCTCCCAAGAGCAAGTCCAACTTAAGAGATGAAGCCTCACCATCATTACTTATAAGAAGCATGCTAGCTGCACCTCTTCCAAGATGGATTTATTTTTCTCTGAAAGTTCACAGTAATATTACAATTCAATGGCATTAATGCTTCTTCAGTCTTCCTTTCTCATGCCCAGACGTTCTGTGGCAATCAAAAATGATTAGGTATTATTGGCATGACAAGAGTCCAGAATAAGAGCTGCATAGTAAAGTGGACTCAGGGGCAGGGATCTGTATAACAATGAAAGAAATTTTTTTTTGCCAAGAAAAAAGCAAACTGGGATGGGGGGAGAAGGGGAGTATGGAGGAAAATGTGCAACAATGAATGGATGGAAATCCAAGTTCTCTATAAACTTTCATTAAAATAGGAAAAAAATGCATGACTTAGGTGAGGTGCACCTTAGACTTCAAAATGACATCCAAGCCTTTTAACACTTTAAAAATGTCCTTTAAAAATTACAAAGTAACTAAAAGAAAAGAGTATAAATATCCTATGTTCCAATCTCTGTTGAATGACATTCCTGACTCAATATATAAAGATCTGAAACAGTAAAATAACACAGTATACAATAGTCATGTGGAACAAATCAAAAGAACTAAAAAACACTGTGAAAACCTACAGATAATAGTAATGGGTTTGAGCTTGTCAGAGGTGGTCAGGATGGTGCAGGATAGGGCAAGGTTCAATCTGCTGTTCATTGGGTTTCTAGGAGTCCTAGTCAATGGGGTGGCACCTAACAACAACACCAGTGTAACATGCTGATAAAGGAGGGACCAAATGGCGGAGGGAAAAGGAAGAGAAAGATGTTGCTGACAAGCCTCTTAAGTTTTCTGTTATTAAAACAAATTTTAACCTAAATACACATTTTAAATTTCAGTAATTTTGTTCAAAACTACAGGAGAAAAGTAACTGGTAAGAAGCTATTAGAACTACACAAAAAAGGATGGAAAAGTTTCCTGGGAGACATAGAGGTGGGGTCCATTCTCAAGCTAATGCTGCCCTGAAACATCTTAGCCTCCTTGGAGATGTGACTTACACTTTCTTAACTAAGAATTTGATGCTTGATTCATAAGATCCTCTCACTCAGCACCTATCCCAGTGATTAGTACAGAAAGGACCATCAATAATTTGTTTTGAACGTAAAAAGCAAGAAATAACAATACACCCCCTCCTCCCCCTCTCTCTCTCTCTCTCACACACACACACACACACACACACACTCACACTTGTCTTCCAAGTGAAATTAGAAGTAAAAATTTCAGTTCTCCAGAAACTATATAAACTCAGTAAACAACTCATTGCCCTCAGTAGGTTCAGACTCATAGCTAGCACTGCAGCTGGTTTCTGAAGCTATCATTTGTATGGGGGGAGACTGCCTATCTTTCTCCCATGGAGCTGCAAATACTGGCTCAAAGTGCCAGGAAAGCACAGCCCTGGGGCGGGGTGTGTGTGTGTGTGTGTGTGTGTGTGTGTGTGTGTGTGTGTGTGTGTGTGCAAGCACAGGAGATCTCCTTTGGTCTATCCTACCAGAGCTTCCTGAGAAACTATTTAGGTCAGGGTAAAAATACACTCTATAGAAATGACAGTAATAGTAACACCATTTTACATTTTTTTCCTACTTCAAATTCTTTTATTTATATTACTTCATTATTTCCCCAGTAGGATTTCTTGGGGTTGACAGACGGGCTTGATTTCTAAATTGTATAGATGAGAAAGATATAAGATTACTAAGATTATAGTTTGACCCAACTTGTGAAATCATAAAATGTTTGAGCAAAAGCATGTGATTTTACCGCAGGTTTGTTTTTTTTTTTTTTTCATATTAGCTGAGAGACAGCAAATGAGGTCAAAGGACGTAGAAACTAGGTTGACAAGTTACCATAAAAACGCGAGTGTTTTGGTAATGAGTAACCAAAAAGGACCAGACGATGAACCCAAAGAGATAGCATCAGACAGCCAGAAGTTTTCACAAAGGGTGTTTTTTAAAAGTGAATTAAAGCAATATCTCATCTGAATTAGAGATCATCTCAAAAAGAAACTTCATGCACTGAACACTAATGACCGACAAGATAAATTGTGAGAGGGGATCAAGGATATCATACATAAAGAAAGCAAAAGGCTGATGGGGCGGGGTGGTGGTGAGAAAAGACCAAAATGGATGATTGACACAGTGGCCATATTAATGGGCTCAACACTATCAGAAACGATGAGTTTGGCACAGGATGGGGCAGGGGTCAGATCCATTGTTCACAGAGTCACTGGGTGGTAGTCAACTCAATGTCACTTAACGACAGCACTGTACACTTAACAAATTATTATGTAGAGTAAATATAACTTTTATGTGTAACAGGAGGCCAAAAATATTTATGAATCCATTTTCTTTTGATATTTGCTTTATTGTGGTCAACTCAAAATATTTCTGAGGTGTGGTTGGACTCATTAATATAATACAGTGAAACTTGTGAAAACCACACTTGGTGGGATTGCCTTGTTTTTCTAGGTCTTTAAAGTTTTCTGTCTCTGAGAAGGTAAATTTCTGCCACTTTTCTATTGGTCTATTTGTATACAGTATTTGTTTTCCTTCTTTGACAGATTTTTAGCTTAAATAGTTGCAGCTTTTGCAGGTTTTACTGAATTTATGTTATTCCAATATCTAAAATCAAACTAAATGTAAAAATCCAATTCATTTCCAAATAGGTTTCCAGAATTTGGACAAGATAGTTACCAGTTAATCTATAAAGGGACATATTTATAATGAGACTTTATATTGCCATACTCCCACTATGCTTTATCTCTCAAATTCTCCAAACTATTACTCCAAGCAATTACTGATAGTACATGGAATAAAATGTTCATGACATAATGTAAAAAAAAAAAGTGAATTAAAGCAATAAAATATCCTTTACTGTTATCAGATTGCCATGCTTTAAAGATAGTCCAAAACTGACGAGTTAGAAAGTAAAGTGCTATAGTATAAATTAGTAGTATTTTCTATCATTAATCCAGCAACAAGTATTAAAAAGCTTTAAAAATACATCCATTAACCCAACTGTTTGAAAATGTATCCCAAGGAAATAATCGTTAAGTAAATAGAAAAGTTTAGTTGAGTGGATGTTTATTTTTTTTTATAATTTTTAAAAAATCCATTGTCTACTATGTCATTTAACAAATTACCAACGCAATGCCACTAAAAAGTTGTTATTAAACAATACCTTTACCATAGCAAAATATTCACATACATCATTGAGAGGTAAAAGTGTATAATAAAATATCATGTAAGGTATTAGTGGTAAAAAAGGTGAACTCTAAAATGTTATGATAAGAAGCCATTATGCCATAGTGATGGGTTTATAGATTATTCTGTTTTGTTCTATTTTCTACATATTTTCCACAACAAGCAGGTACTCTTTGTATAAAACTTATAAGGGCCATTTTTGGAATGATATATTCATATGGCGGTACTATATAAAAAAGAATATATCAACACTGAAGGAAGACTTATCAATATACAGATGACACAGCTTACATTCCTACATTATACAGATGACACATCTTCCTTTCACTAGGACTTCAAGAACTTACTGAAGAAGATGAGATTCTATATTGCCTTTGCTATGGATTACACCTCCCTACAAAGAGAACAAAAAATTTCACAATTGGACTACTAAACAATGTTATGATAAATGGAGAAAGATTGAAGTGGCCAATGATTTCATTTTGTTTAGATCCAAGGAAGGGAAGATCTTCAACCAGGTGGTTTGACACAGTGACCACGGCAATGAGCCCCAAGTGTGTCAGAGATTATGAGGATCACACAGGACACAGAGTTACTATGAGTTGTACTTGACTTGATGGTACCTAACAGTATGACTTGTAAGTTGTATGTAGCTGTAAATTAAATTTCCAATGTATTTCATGTCTAATCTTCTACATAATATATAGATATGTATTGATATATACATAGACATAAGTGAGGCTATTTTTAAGTGCTTCTTTTAACACATCTCTTATTTAGCTCTTAGAAGGCCATAAAATCCAATTTCAATAAACTGTACATTATTTTAGAATCATAGTAAGATTCTAATTGCCCTCCTCTATATAAACAAAATAAAGGGGGGGGGGAAACAACACAAAAGAGGAAAAATGGGAAAAGATTCAAAGTGCCGTAAGTCATCTTACCTCCTTATTCTTCCTCACTGTGTGTCTAGAAGACAGGCCTTGTATGAGGCATTAACTCTCAGACTAGACCTTCAGAAGTTCGTCCCGAAATAAAGCCTGCTGAGACGAAGTGGGTTATTAAGAATAAAAGTACATTTTGAAGATTTACAAGAACAAGGATCCACTGTTTAGGGAAAGTTGCTTATTCCTTGTTCTTTTCCCAAAAGATGCCTGGGCCACATGGATGGCCGCTCACATTCTCTCAAGCAACTCAGCTGATGAAGAGGCTGAGAGAAAGGAGAAAGTGAGCCTTTTCTCAGTGACGCTTATTTCAGAGTCCTCAGAAATGACACATTTTGGAAACAGGAAACTCAAGAGCTGGGCAGACAGCCAGGATCCTTCATAAAACGTGCCAGATCCTTACGAAATACCAGCCTACCAGATTGTGTTATTGTGGGTTATTCAATGTGACTTTTCTAGCCATTGGCTTTGATTTTCACCAGATGCCTTAATTGGACTATAGGATTGAGCAGGGTCTGTGGCTTCACTAAGAGATGGATCACTAATCATGGATATAGTCCCTTTTGTGTAGACACATGCAAATAAGGTGTATAGACCACTAAGGAAGGGACTGATCAGTTTTGCCTTTTCACCAGGCTTAAATTGAGGAGGTTCAGAGGCAGAAAGCAGTAGTCTGCTTACTATCAGGAGGGAAGCAGAATGTAGCACATCCTGTGAGAGACAGAGGGAGATCAATACCAAGACTGAGATAAGGTAGCAGTAGCGATACCAGCAGCCACAGAGATGGCAGAGAAACAGTTATCATTGTAAGACAGAGCTGAAGTAGAACTGCCACTCCACAGAGCCAGAGTCAAGGACTTTAGCCTAGGTTTACTGGTACAGTTGGAGGGTCAGGGGGGACAAGAGGGCAAGTGCTGGGCATAATTGGCTAAAATAACTTTGCAACATGAATCCAGAGCCCCAAGGTAAGGCCCAGAACCTTGAAGAAATCAGAAGGATGGCTGCCTTTGATCGCACGTTAGAAGAAACTATCCTGGTTGTATTTGAGTATTTGTGACCTGAATTGTAACCTTGTTACTTCCCTGATAAGCCAAATACTGATGAATATAATCCATGAGTTCTATGTGACGACCGCAACGAATTGGTGAAACTATTCTACCAGCTGCTCTGCGAGAGAAAGATAGGCAGTCAATTCCCACACGATTTATCATCTGTGAAATCCCACCAGAGGGTCAGTCGGTTCTGATTGGACAGTACACAACAACAGTAAAAACCAAAATAGTATCAAGAGCAGTAGGAGAAAAGATTGTATAGGAGAAAGTCTACATTTTACCTGAGTAGTCTAGGCTCTCCTTAGCATACCTTTCTCCTATTGCTCCCACTAATGTTTAGACAATCCTTTGCACTATCAAGATGGGCAACTATTGCCTCAGGAACACCATTTTCAAATTGTGGCTGGTATGTGCTCAGAGGCCCACTTTTTGCATTTCTCTTTCTTGATACAAATGAACACTCCCGCACCACGTCCTTCACTCCCCTGTGCAAGTCTTTCTAGTCTCAATTCTCTCTGCTGGTCATTCGGGCATGGTATACTACATCTTCAGGGGATTCTCCCACCTATACCCAAGTGTTCTCCTTGTGATGATGCAGAGGGGACAAAAGTGGATATTATCATGTCACAGACAATCTTCTAGGAAATGTAAATCTGTCCAGTTGAATAAATCTAAATTCACTTAGTCTAATGCTGGGCTCAAAGTATATGAGGTCAGTGCTATAGTAATCCCTATTTCTCAGATGAAGAAATAGAAACATAAAATGGTTAAGTATTTTCCCAGGATCCCTTAGCCAGACAGGGTGGAACCTGGTATGAGCCAGTCTGGCATTGCTCACCAGGTCTTACTTAAGCTCAGTACTGAATCTGCTGGAGAAAAGTATGTTTTCTTAGAGCCCAGTGGCTCATGTATCTGGTTTTCTGCCCACAGGACATCCCAGAATGTCTTTATATTCTGTACAATTGCCAAGTAGTGACTAATTGATAAACTAATGGGTTTTAATTGAGAGACCAAATGTTTTACTTTAGTCAGGGGCAAGCAATTCAACAATTTGAAGAATAAGCAGAATGATCTTGAATATTCTGTCCCAGTAGTGGGTGTTGAAGAAGAGTGCTGTAAGTCCCACACACTGCCAAAAGGTCAAAACAAATGTGTCTTGGAGAAGGTGCAACCAGGATGCTCTGTAGATGCAAGGATAGTACAACTTTGACTCACATACTATGGGCAGGTTGTTAATAAGGGCCACGTCCTTGGAAAAGGACATTAGGCTTGGAAATGTGGAGGGTCAGAAAAGAAAGGAAAGACCCTTACCAATGAATTGGCACAGCGACTCTAACAATGGGCTCAATTATTGCAGAGATGATTAGGACGGCACAGGACAGGGCAGAGCTTATATCCATAGTACAGAGAGTTGTTAAGGGTTGTAGTCAACTTGATGGCACCTAACAACATCATAATATAAACACACAAATTTGGGCCAGTTAATGAATCATATTTTTTAGCTTGATGAATCAATAGAATGGTAAAGACATTGTTATTGCTGTTATGTGCCTTCTGGTCAGAATCAACTTACAGTTGACCTTCCAGTAGGTTTTCAGAGGCTGTAAATGGCACAGAAGGAGATTGTCCATCTTTCTCATGAGATGTAGACAGAACTGATCCCATATCCAACTACAGGTTAAATGTCACTGGTCTAAGGCAAACAGGGCAGCAGCACTCTTATTTTAAAAGTGTTTAACAGATGGAAGTTCAAGGCTGAAGTCCATCAGCTCATGCCTCAGTGATGGCTTAAGGATGATGCAGTCAGAGCAAGGCTTAGGACTTCTTGTCAGTGTGGGAAACTACCTGAAGATGGTTGCTAGCTCATCTTCTAAGACGATGAGGGAAACAAGCTTGAAAAGGTCCTTTGCAGAGACCTACTGAGAACATGTGCTTGGTTCAAGTTTCGTATTCTCTGGACTGTTTAACAATAGGAGCCAAGGCAAACTTTTCTTTCTTTCTTTTTTTAAAGTGAGCCAGTGAAATTAAGTTTTCTTTTTTCTTCCATCCAAGTGTCTTGACTAATACAGGCATCTTCAGCAGAAAACAAGAGAAGGTGGGGAGCCAGAAGTGGGGAGAGCCATGTGGGAGGACAGAGTCTGACCCGCTTTTCTTTTATGGAAGCAGCGTACCACGTGGTCTCAGGATCGCCCTCTCTGTGCTCCTCCTGGCTCCTCTCCCTCCTGTTTTCCTGTTTTCTCCTCTGGCTCCGCTTTCTCTTTCTCTTCTTCCGCTTCTTTTCTTCTACTCCACACTTTGCTTTCTCTGCCTCTTCTCTTTCCTTATCTCTCCTTGATCTGCCTCCTTTTTGTGTGTATTCTATTTTATTGTTTTCCCCTCATAAATCAGTTTAAAAGTGAACAAGAAGAAACTAATAAGGGGGGTGGGGAAGAAATTACAACTTTCAGACAAATGCCTACCTGTGAGCTGCTAGAAATATCTGTGACTCACTTGAGGACTTGGATGTCTTTAAGTCAGCAAATACTAATAGTGAAAGGGAGACGACTATTCAAGCTCATTGGCGGCCTTTTACTGAGGAAAATTTTATTGGATTCCAAAATATCTAGTAGATCAATAGGATGTTGTTGTTGTTGTTGTTGTTGAGTACCATTGAGTTGAAATTGACCCACAGCTGACCCTTCAGTCGGTTTTCAGAGGCATTAAATCAAGAGAGAGGAGATTGCCCCTCCTTCTCCCATGAAGCAGCTGGTGGATTCAAATTCCCTTTGGGATTGCAGCATAGCCTCTTACCACTGGGCCACCACAGCTTCCTACAGGATGTAGACTAGGCAGTAAAGATGGACCAGCTCATACCTATCATAGGCATTTCCCTCTCAAACAGGATTGTGCTATTCTAACTTTTCTCTAGGTATTTTATTATCTTTAAAGAACCTCCAGTAAGGAGGAAAGATTTCTTTTCAAAGCTTTTTCTGGCATTCCTTTCCACTCCAGGCATTTCTTCCCCATGCCTTCTTTCAGTTTCTCATTCAGGATTAGCACCATGTGTGAATGCGTGACCACACCCCCCTCCCCATGCCTGAGTTGAGCTGTTGTTTACTATTTCATCCCCTGCAGAGTCCATGGAAAATAAGTAGTCATAGTTGGCAAGAAAAATTCAAAACCAGAAGTTAAAGGAAAACCTCCAAAACTCCTGGGCCCACTAGGCCTGAAGGAACAAAGAATTCACTGAGTGAATCTCAGGGCTTCTCTTAAAAAAACTATCAGCATTCCCATAAACTCAGATCGCTCTGTAGCATGACCCTGAAGAACTCAAGCTGTATTTAAACTGACGGTTGGAAACATTTTTGTGGAAAAGTTTAGGTTACATGAGCTGTTTCTGATTCATAATGATCTTATGTAAACCAGAAGCATCAACCAGTCCTGCGCTATCCTTCCTATGTTGTTGTTGTTGTTTTGTACCATAGCTGAACTTTCTTTGAGTTTTCAGAGGCAGTTAATTGTACAGGAGGAGATGGCCTATCCTTTTCCCTGTGGAACTGCTGGTGGATTCAAACCACGTGCCTTTGAGATTGCAGTGTAGTTTTTTACCACGAGACCACCAGAGTATTGTTGTAGACATTGTGTCTTCCTCCTTTTTCATTGACCTTCTAGCTTTATTGTATTTCTATGGGAGTTGATTGGTAAAGATAAAATGTCTAAGGTAAGTTAATAAGCATTGTAGCTTCACTGTCTTCAAGACATATTTATTCCCTCTTTTGGCAGTTCATTGTATATTCAATATTTGCTACCAACACTATAATTAAAATTTATCAAATCTTCTTTGATGTATTTTTCAGTTGTCCAGCTTTCACATTTTACACATCCAGAGTACATTTTAATTCAAAAATATTTTAATATTTTTGTGATCCATGTGTTTCTGACACATCACAGTTGATGAAAGAGAAAAATATGAGGATGCATTTGTACTTCTTGTGGGCATGAGTCTGTATGTGTGCTAAAGTCTACGTGTTTGCATTCATACAAGCATGTGCATATCTGGAAACTAATATTGATTCTCCATCCATGCAGATCGTGAAACTCCTTTTTTACTAAGCCTGTCAATCTTTTCATGAAGCTGAAATTTCATTTTTAAAAGATTGAAACGTTTCAGTACAGTCTCTAGGAAGATAAGTTTTTTAAAGTAATTTTATTATAATTTGAAGGAAAATTTACAAAGCAAATTAATGTTTTGTTTAACCATTCATACATATTTTACTTTATGATATTAATTACAACACTCACAATGTAATCCCACTTTTCCTACTTTCCCTATAATATCTCACCTTCATTAATCCTTTTATCTTACACTTTCCTGCTTTCAGGCTTTTGTCCATGGGCAAATGATGATCTTTTGAATTTCCTTATAGGGAATAACATCAGTGCCTGCCTGATGATATTGCTCATCTTACAGATTTGTCTGTCGTTTGGCTGTAAATTGAGCCATGAAAGTTTGAAGGGTGACTAAGGATCACAGTCTCAGGGTTCCACCAGTCTCTACTTTTTAAAAGATAAAGTTTAAAAGCAATTTACCAGGACACTTTGATAAATAGAAAGTCTTAAATTTATCTACAGGGATTTAATAAAATCATGCCCTTCTTTGAACCTCACTTTCCACATCTGATAAAAAGAAAACAAAACCAGGCCCACTGCAATCAAGTCAGTTCCAACATTATGGAAATCTTCCATTGAATTTTTGAAGCTATACATCTTTACAGAAAGAATCTACTCCTCTTTCTCCTGAGGAATGGCTAGAAGAGTCAAACTACTGACTTGTCAAATGACCAAACTTTTCATTTGGCAGATCAATGGGCTCTGATAAAGAAGTAAAGTAGAGCCTGAATTTTTGGTGTTCATAGCGTAGCCCATGGGCCAGATCATGATCAGACAGAATGTAGAAGAGAAAAATATCGAGCTACATTTCAGAGATAATATATCAGAATTTACATTTTAATAAACTGCCTGAGTTATTCATGCACACATTAAAGTTGAGAGAAACAATGGTCTGAATGATCTCTAAGTTGTATTCCAGTGCCACATTCTGCTACCTTGACCTTAGTCCCATAAAACTGGATAATTTAATAAACCACATGCAAAGATTGCTTTTTAACCTTGTGCTTAAGCTATTCAAGAATCTAGCTTGATCCCTCCCTGCTAATTTCATTCCCCATTTAGGTACTTGCACAAAAAACACATGTCATCCTTATGATTCTCCCAGGCTATGAAACCACCTTGTGTCCTCCAGCTTCCTGTAAAACTTCTGCTATTGAGTTATCCTAAAAGAATAATGCCCTTCAGTGATTTGTAGCTTCAATGAGCTTTCACATGTAGTAACAGATTTGAAGTATCTTTCAAGCACTGATAAATGAGTATGGAATATTCTAGGCAAATTATTAAAGGGAAATTTTTTTAATAAAACAATTTTCATTAACAGACAGCTTGAATCAACTGAAAACAAAATAAGAGGAGTAAACTTCATCCAAACTTTATGTTGATAAAAATTTTAGGTTGGCAGAGGAGACGTAATAACACTATGTTGTTGTTGTTATGTGCCGTCAAGTCACTTGTGACTCATAGCGACCCTATGTACAACAGGCCTAAACTCTGCTCTGTCTTGTGCCAATTGCACTGTCTCCGATATACCCATCCCGATTACCCCAGTCACTGAATCAATCCACCTCATAGAGGGCCTTCTCCTCCTGTGCTGTCCCTCTACCCTACCAAGCATGATGTCCCTTTCCAAGTACCGGTCCTTCCTTACAACATGTCCAAAGTAGGTCAGATGAAGCCCCAGAATCCTTGCCTCCAAGGAGCCAGCCAGTTTGACCCTTTCCAGGCCCAAGGGCCTGACCCAGTTCTGCATAGTCTTGGGGGTCTTCTGCTGTTACCTGTATGGGTGGGAATTTTCAGCTCTGCTGAATGACTGGAACAGCACATCAGCAGAGAACTGCCAGAAGTCCAGGCTGGGTTTAGAAGGGGTCGTGGTACTAGGGATATTGTAGCTAATGTTAGATGGATCTTGGCTAAAAGCAGGGAATACCAGAGGAATGTTTATCTGTGCTTCATTGATTATGCAAAGGCGTTTGACTGTGTGGATCATAACAAACTGTGGCTGACTCTGAGAA
Source organism: Elephantulus edwardii (assembly GCF_000299155.1). NCBI lineage: Eukaryota > Metazoa > Chordata > Mammalia > Macroscelidea > Macroscelididae > Elephantulus > Elephantulus edwardii. Next base: position 1,413,912 of record NW_006399786.1, read on the forward strand.
GAAAATCTATGTAAATATTCATTAAAATTAATAATAATTTAAAAAGTGGTTTTTAGTGGTAAACCCTGAGATTGAACTTTGACCTGTTCTAGACATAGCTGAACTCTTCCAAACAAACTGGAACATACAGAGCTGGTTACAAATGTAAATGTGACTATTCATTAGCTCCTGGACAATGACGAAAGATGAAAGAAGGAGAATCAATGCCTTTGAGTTGTGGTGCTAGAGAAGAATATTTAATATACCATGGACTGCCAAGAGAACAAACAAGTTTGAAGAGGCTGAATCCAAGCTGCTCTTTGGAAGTGAGGATTCTGAAGATCCATTTCGCATATTTTGGGCACTCAGGCAGGAGGGACCAGTCCTTGGGGAAGGAATCATGCTTAAAAAGGTGTAGGGACAGTGCAAAAGAGGAAGACTCCAGATGAAATGGACTGGTACAATAACTGGGATAACTGGAATAAGTGTGTCAGAAGCAGTGAGACTGGCTCAGGATAAGGCAGGGTTCAGAGCTTGTACTGTACATAGAGTCACTATAAATAGCAAGTGTGTTAATAGCACATAACAACAATGACAGAAACCCATTAGTTGTGTGTGATGAGTCCAGGAAAAAAAGATGCAAGAAGAAAGGAAGGGTTATTAGAAGTCAATATATTTTCAAAAAGAGAAATAACAAAAAGAAGAAATTTAAATTGAGAAAGCAAAATGAGAATGTGAACCTAAAAAGCCCCAAAACTACTAACTAAAAATTTACTGTTCCTGTGACAGAAACATGAGGATCTGGTGGTGTGTGAGTGGTCCTGGTATATTCTCATGAATGTAGGAAAGAAACTTGCTTCAAGGCAGAGTCAAGTGATGAGGAGGGAGGTATGAGGGCACAGAACTGGGGCTTGCAGCAATAGAATAAAACTGTTAAGTTTATCAAATTGAGGGACTCAAAAGTTTAAATGGACTACAGATTCACTGAATGAGCAAGAGAAGAGCCATAAATGATCCCATTAGGATACAATCACAGGTCAAATATAATAAAATGAAATGAAAGGCAAATCTAAAATTCTAAACTTACTTCCTAAACCTAATTTTGTGAATATAAGAAAGGTACAACAAAGAAAAAAAAAAGAAAGAAAGAAAAGTACAACAGTAAAAGTGTAGGTGAAATGCAAAATCAAACACGATACTAGAATCTTGGTTGCCCAAGATGCCCAATAGGAATCATATCTATGATAAGAGACTGTATAAATGATATGCCATGGTCTTCCAATGCAAGGAAGGGATGATCTCTGGGATATAGTCTTTCGGTGAGCAGAACTAGGCCACAAGAGCTATCTTCTCATTTACACAGATTTTCAAAACATTATTATTATTGT
>NW_006399786.1:1415546-1418204 GCF_000299155.1 Elephantulus edwardii
CATCCCCATCCCCACCCTGAATATACTCCACTCAGCAACCTTCATTCCAGACTCTTAAGATAATCATAATGCCTTATAATATATTGCTTTTAAACTGTTCTCTCCCTCATCCATTTCAATGCAGTATACATAATTCATCCAGTTTTTCTCATTCTTACCCCAACCCTGATGTCAGTCCCATTCTACAGCAGTGGCACTATGCAGTTTTTGTCCTTTATGATGGCAAATTCACCTGGACTACAGACTTTTATGAGTAATTAAGGCTGGATTAATCCCTCAAACTATTGCTCTGAAATAATCATTAAATGTGGTGTCTTGGAGGTAAGGCATACACAGCCAACACAATAGCAGGCAATTTAAATCTACTAGCTACTCCACCACGCAATTTACAGCCTCTGAAAAGCCACTAGAACGTCCCTGTGAGCAGTAAGTTGAATTTATCCTTTGAAGTCTTCCTAAAACCAAACAACAGTTCAGTTAGTTAAAAATATTTGCCTTGGACATTGCACTTTGTGAAGATGTAGAAGGCATCAAAACGACAACAGAAATTTCACAGATTGGGTAAGAACTTTAGGGGGCAACAAGTTTATGGTAATGTGTGAAGAACAACTTAGCAAAGGGGAGTGAGAACTGGTTCACAACTAAAAGAATGTAATCAACACCAATGAATCATAAATATTGAAATTGTTGCATTTGGTTTCTATTTCGCTTTACATATTCTCAACAACAGCACAAATAACATTTTTAAAATACCGTTTTATGATTTAGATGACTTGATTATTTTGCATTTCTTTAACAAGCACTCTTGCCACTGCCTTCAGATAGTTTCAAAACAGCACTATTTTATTTTTTAACAGCATCATAAAAAAATAATTAGTACAGTGACTGAGATTACACAGGTAGAATGAGAGCCCAGTTGGCAAACAGATGGCAAAGGTGACATGCAATATTTGCATTAAAAACATAAGTTGTTATTGTTGTTATGTGCCATCTAGTCACCTGCAACTCAAAACAATCCTATGTACATTAGCTCTGAAACCTGCCCTATCCTGACCCAATCTCATTGTCTCTGACAGACAATGCTGCCATTGCTCCTGTCAATCCATCTCATCTCCTGTGCTGACCCTCCACCCTTCCAAGGATGATGTCCCTCTCCAAGGACTGGTCCCTCCTGGACATATGTCCAAAACATGTGAGAGAGAGCTTCAAAATCCTTTTCTCAAAAAAAAATATCCTTTTATCCAAGGAGCAGCATGGTTTCTCCCTCTCCAGGACAGATCTGTTTGTTCAACTGGCAGTCCACAATAAGTTCAACACTCTTCTCCAGCACCACAACTCAAAAACATCAATCTTTCTATCATCCTTAGCTATTTTCCAGTTCGCTGATGCATAGCAAGTAATTCCAAAGACCATGGCCTGAACCAGGCACTTTGTCTCCAGACTTACGTCATTGCTCTAATATTGAAGATATGGCACACCAAGGGTAGACTTAAAAGCACTTAATAATCTTGTCAACAATCTTTATCATTGTTTGCATTCTGGACTATTTTTATCTACTCTTACTTATTCACATGTCTTTGGAACCTTTTTTTTACTGAACATTATGTAATAAATAGCTTTTTATGCCATCACATGACTTCCATAATTAACATTTTTAGTGTCATTAAATAGAGATTTAATAAAATTCTTAAGTTGCTTCAATATTTTCTTCGGTCATGTCTTACCTACCTTCTCATAAATATGAGGCAAGGGCAAAACTTTTACCTGTCAGAAATTGCTTTAGAAGTGTGCATATCACTCCTTTTTATCCTCATAGTTTTAATTCTCCTTATCACTTACTCTTTACATTTAAAAAAAATTATTCATATTCTGTATTCTGAAAATAGAGACATCTCCACAGTTTTCACAGTCATTATTTGGGCAAGAAAGAACTATTGATAACAAGTGGCTACTTCTTTTTTTTGAGAGATCTGTTGTTTATAGCCTCCTTTGATGGCACCAAACAACAACTGGTGGCACAAGAGATAGGATGATGCACTGTTAACCAAAAGGTTGTTTCTCAGAAGGCTCCTCTTATGATTTACAGCTTCTGGTTCCAGCGGATAGTGGCTATGAGTTGAAAATGACTCAACAGCAGTGAATCAAGTGCTTATTCTTTATTCTTTCTGTAAATTATGGATGTTTAAAGGCATGTGCCACTTATAATGTTTTTTATATCTGTATACTATGAAAGTGGATTAGCCATTTCAAATTGAATCCTCATTTGTTTCTAAGTCTTCTGCAGTGAGTAGCCAAAGGTTTTAATTGTATTCGATATAAGGAAGTAATTAGATCACGTAATCACCTTAAGAGCCATTTTTATCAGATGTCTTGAGAGAAAGGAGTTTGTGCAAACAGAAAATGGCCTTTAGTTTATCTATCATGCTTATTACTGCATATGTTCTCAGAAATTTTTTCAAGACTTCATACATATTACCTGTTTTTGAACTTAATGCAGAAGTGTTTTCAATCATAGAAACAACAAAAGTGAAAAGTTCTTTAAATGTATTACCTTGTTAACAAAGGCTGGTGCCTATAGAAATGTTTTGTTGTTGTTTAATGCCGTCGAGTCGTAGACGACTCATAGCGACCCTGTGAATGAACAGCCTGAGCACTGTT
>NW_006399786.1:1418434-1420429 GCF_000299155.1 Elephantulus edwardii
GAGGGCCGCAGGCTTAAGGCCGCCTCCTAGTTCAAACCCTAGGCCCAGGCTGGCTAGCCTCACTCCAGGGACAGAGCAAACCTGCACGTCAAACACATTCCCGGAAAAGCAGTCCACTCCAAAGCTTGCCACGATTCCTGCACTCCCCACCACCATGCTCCTGCCTTCTGGCAAGGAGAGCTTCCCACGAGCCTATAGAAACATTACTACTAAATTTTACTACAAAAGGATAACAACTACTACAAGCCAAATTATCTAAACAGTCAGATCAAGGGACAAATTTTAAGAATGTGTGATTTATCAAATAGGACTAAAGGATGAGTAGTAAACTTATTACTCTATACTACATTAATGATTTAACTGTAACTAAAATGCTTCCACAAAGACATCATTTACTTACGTGATAGTTTGGATTAATTCCACAAGGATCTAGACATTCCATTCTAAAATATTTGCCTCAAGGAAATGAAGGACCACCACCATTGGACACAATGGACATAATTCCCTAAGAGCTACACCACCAGGTTAATGATGGATAATTTGGGGATGAGAACCAACTTGTCTATGAGAAAAACAGAGAAGAGTCTACATGTTCATACATTCTCTTTAATCTGCTGAAATGTCACACAAGATGGTGCCTTTCCCCCCTTTAAAACCAAGAAAACACACAAGCAAGAAAAGGCATTATTCTCTTTTTTAATTTGTAAATGAAAGCACCCTCAAAACACGTCAAAGGATAATTCTAATATACAAGGCCGTAAGTGAAAAAAAATATGCACCTGTTAACTCACCAAGGATTTGAGAAGTAGACCATTATCAACATCAGCATCTCTGATACTATCTGCACATCCCTTTTCATTTCCCTTCCCCACCCAAGATAACCATTCCCCACAATGTTAGTACTTCTGTAGCTTTAGTGTTTATGATGCATAATTGAAGAACATGTGGTTTTGTGTTATTTGTTTTATAGAAGTTATTCTTCTTTTCATGTACATATTTTTATTTTGCTGTGAATTGAGTTATGATTCATAGCAAGTGAGTCAGATGCACCTTTGTCCTCAAACTGGCATTATTGCTCCTCAATGATTCGAAGAAGTCTCTAATTGCACACTTTCCCAGTGCAATACATCTCTTGATTTCTTGACTGCCAGTACCAAAGGTTGTTGATTGTGGATTCAAGTAAGAGGATATTGTTGAGAGTTTCAATATTTTCTCCATCCGTCGTGATGTTGCCTTATAGGTCCAGTGGTGAGAATTTTTGTTTTCTTGACTTTGAGATGCAGTTCATATTGAAGGCTTTATACTTGGATCTTCTGCAACAAGTGTTTCAAGTCATTGTCACTTTCAGCAAGAAAGGTTGTGTCATCTGCATAATGAAGGTTACTGATGAATCTTCCTCCAATCTTGATGTCACATTCTCCTTCATGGAGGCTATCTCCTTGAATAGTTTTCTCAGTATACAGATTGAAGAGGTATGGAGAGGGTATAAAACTCTGACACACTTCTTTAATTTTTTTAATTAATATTAATGAAAGTTTACTGTTTGAAAAGTAAAAGAATTTTTCCCCATTGTTATACAACCTCTCCCCCCAAGTCCACTCCACTGTGCAGCCTTTCTTAATTTTAAACCATGTGTAGTCCCTTGCTCTACTCACACAACATTTTGGTCTAGGTATAGGTTTTGCATGAGCACAATTAAGTGTTCTGGGATTCCTATTCTTCTCAGTATTACTTGTTATGCACACAATCAAATGCCTTTGCATAGTAAATAAAGCACAAATAGACATTCTTCTGGTATTCTTTATATTTAGCCAGGATCCATGCATGTATGTATATATATATAATAAAAAGGGCCGAACTCGCTCAGCATTTCTTAAGCTCAAGAAACTGAAGACCAAATTCAAACCTCGAGTTGCTATAATCAAGGATTCTTTCGGCAGAATGTTAAATGAACCAGGAAATATTAAAAGAAGATGGAAAGAATATACTGAGTCA
>NW_006399786.1:1452268-1468786 GCF_000299155.1 Elephantulus edwardii
ATCAGGGTGGGGGTATGACAGAAAAAACTGGATAAATTATGTATATTGTATTGAAACAGATGAGGGAAAGAACAGATTAGAAGTTATATATGGTTGAGTATTACGGTTAGCACAGGAATCCAGAATTAAGGTTGCATAGAGAAGTGTAGTTGGGGTCGGGGGTGGGAGGGAAGGGATGTGGGAATTGTATACTTATGAAGGAATTTTTTTTTTCTCTTCAGAGGGGGAAGCAAGCTGGTGGGGAGGGGTGGGCAGGGAGAAAATTGCGACAATGAATGAATGGAAATCCAAAACCTCTGTAAATGTCTATTAAAATTAATAATAATAAAAAATAGCAAAAAAAAGAGACTGGAAGCAAAATTGAAATAAACAAAGTATACAAATGTTTAAAAAAAATAGACAAATGGAACAGAAGTCCAGAAATTGGCCTACAACACTATAAACAGTGATTTTTAACAAAGATTTAAAAGTAACTCAAAGGAGACAGAAGAGTGTTTTCAACAAATTTTCTGGAATAACTGTTCTTGTTATGTGCCATCGAGTTGCTTGCAACTTATAGCGACCCTATGTACAACAGCCCTAACCTCTGCTCTGTTCTGTGCCAATCTTACTGTCTCTGACACACCCATCCTGATTACCCCAGTCACTGAATCAATCCACCTCCTAGAGGGCCTTCCCTTCCTGCGTCTGCTCTCCACCCTCCCAAACATGATGTCCTTCTCCAAGGACAGGTCTTTCCTTACAACATGAACAAAGTATGTTAGACGAAGCCTCAGAATCCTTGCCTGGTTTAACCCTCTCCAGGGTGAATCTGTTTGTTTTCTTAGCAGTCCATTGTACATTCAACACTCTTCTCCAACACCAAAGCTCAAAGGCATCAATTCTCTTTTTATCCTTCCTAGTCATTGTCCAACTCTCTGATGCATAACAAGTGATAGCAAAGACCATGGCCTGTATCAGATGCACCTTAGTCTCCGGAGAGACACCATTGGTCTTCAGTACTTTGAAGAGGTCCCTAACAGCAGACTTTCCCATTGCAATACGTCTTTTAATTTCCTGGCTGCTGGTGCCAAGAGTGTTGACTGTGGGGCCAAGCAGACTAAAGGTGTTTACAATCTCAATCTCTTCACCATCCATCCTGATGCTGCCAATTGGTCCAGTAGTGAGAATCTTAGTCTTCTTGACATTGAGCCTCAATCCATATTGGAGGCTGCAGTTCTTGACCCTCTGCAGCAAGCACTTCAGGTCCTCCTATATGTTAAATTATTTTCTTCCTTTCAAAATTTAGAACCTCTAAACACATAATGAAAGAAAGCACACGTAGGCATAGTGAGAATGATGAATTACAAAGTAGAATGAGGAAATTTTACAGGTGATGGATATGGGTGTTCTTTTAACTCTGGTGATTGTTTCTGGTGTACACAAAACTTAACAAATTACAATTTTACAGCGATTTCCCAAGAGCTTAATCTTTGAACTTAATCATTGAATCCTCTTCCCACCAGTGTTCCTTCTTATTGTCACTCTACGAATTTATTTTTTTTAACCTCTGAGAATTACTATATGAGGATCTTTAAGATGGAGGTACCTAGTAAATCTGAAAAGATCTGTCTGAGCCCCTTTTTGTTAGTTCTGATTTCACCGTAGTAGTTACTGCCCACATTCTGTGGGAGCTTAATTATATAGTCAGAGATTTTCCTCTCTCTGTTATTAAGTGAAGGACATAAAAACAAAGTCTCTTAGAGAAGAGACTCTTAGAGAAGAGACAACATCTCTGGCAAATATGTAGGAAAAGCTATCTTTCAGTAGGCTGTTTTGAAGGAAGGAATATCTAGTATCTACACAACAACTCTCCAACTACAGGAAACCACACCAAAGGAAGTCCTCCCATCAGAGAACATCCTCACTTACAAACTCCTGCCACAGAAATCTCACCTCACGAGTTCTCACTACAGGATATCCTGTCTTTGAGTTCATGCTTCCAGAAGTCCTGTCTTGAGATAATCTAATTTTTGTTACAATTCCAATCCATAGTACACTTGTAGTTCTTCCTTTGTCTCTTACAAAAGAACTCTACAGTTTTGCTGTTTTTAAGCTCTGACTTTCTCTTGGTAGAATTCAGTCTCTCCCCAGTTTGCGCTTTACTTTCAATAAATTCCTTTGCTTTTACTTTAGCAAAACAAGTGTTCATTACTCTTGGATGTTAAATGGCATTAGAAGTGAAATCCAAAGGCACCTCGCCTGTGACTATTCCCCAGGAAAGCATGAGATTGGAGCCTTGGCACTAGCCTGGGCTCCTTGTGCCCCTTCTGCCTTGCCACGTTTCCAGGAGTCAGGAAAGGCAACTTTCATTGTATTTAGACTTCATTTTTAGATTGTTGTTGTTGGCTTTTATTTGTGTTTTTTCTTCTGTGCTTTCAGCCACTAGTTGATTTCATTTGAAGATATTTCTATCAGTAAAAAGTCTTTAGCCTATTCAATTAGAAATTATTTTGTGTACAACAGGATTTTAGCATAATTCAAGTAAAAACTCTACCTTCTGCTTTTCTGTCCATACAGGTTCGTTAGCATGATGCAGAGAACTCACTAAAGGGAATTTCACATTGAACTTGGTGGTTGTTGAGTACAGTAGAGCAGGAACCAGCCCATAGCTGATCCTCCAGAGGCCGTTAATTGCACCGGAGGAGACTGCCCATCCTTCTCCCGCGGAGCAGCTGGGGGCCTTGAACCCTGTGCCTTCAGGATTGCAGCGCAGCTTCTTGCCACTAGGCCACCAGAGCTCCCTAACGAATTGAATATTCTGTCCTGTATGTGAAAATCTAAAGGTTTCTGAATGTAATTAATTAATTTGTTAACATAATTAGTATAGTTATTAACTAGTTGATTGAGTTAGATGTGTGGGTTTGAAAAAAAAAAAGCCAAACTAATCATTCTAAACTATTCTAATTGTTTCTTAATGAACCCTATAAAGCAGATAGAATATGCAGTTATAAAAAATATAATTTCTTACCTCCACTTGGTATTATCAAAATCTATAATAGCATTTCTTCAAAGAACTTATTCTACTTGTTTTAATCCTAAATAGATACACAAATTCAATAGTCTAAATAATTGCAGCAATTAAGGTATATTATTAATATTTTTCCTTTTTAAATGTATTTTATGTTCTGTAATATGTCAATAGTAAAAGCAAAATATTTAAAAGTGACTTAATATGAAATAATTACATAAATTATGTTTTACTTAAAGAAAAGGAATAGTTTCAAAGCTTCTGCGTATCCCGCTTATATTGAGCCACATCCCAGTTTTTATGTGTGCTGAGAAGAAAGTTCCACCCTACGAGCTCCTATCATAGGAAGTCTTGCATTAGGCTTTCTGGTAGTTTTAATGTATAAAAATGTAAATTTTATAGTTACTAATACGTTAGTAAACTCATTACCTTGTTATGATCCAAGTTTATAATTACAAATCAAAAAGTGTAGTTCTAGTTCTTAATTCTTTTCTTTACAAATGGCCCCATTATTTTATCATTTTGAGGTACAGACTTTCACTCTTTGGAATTAAATTTCTTCTTGTTTCAAATTATCTCTTGGCTTTCAATAAGTATCTTTGTTTTTATTTTAACAGTATAAACATTCATTACTTTGGATAGTTTCACTTTTTGTGATAATAAAGGGAAAAGAAAAACCAGATATTAACCTCATTTTTTTTATCAATAACTTGCCAAAATGAGCTGCATTCACACCAAAAGCATGAAGAAGATGGCCTGGCTTCATCCTCTCTAGGACAAACCTGTTTGTTCTCCTGTCATTTCATGGTATATTCAACAGTGTTCTCCAGCACCATAGCTCAAAGGCATCAAGACTTTTATTATCATCCCTAGACATTATACAGGTCTCTGATGCATAGCAAGGAATTGAAATGAAAACTATGGCCTGCATCAGGTGCACCTTGGTCTCCAGCCTGACATCATTGCTCTTCAGTACTCTGGAGAGTAGTTCCCTGACAGCTGACTTTCCCAATATAATTAGTCTCCTGATTTCTTGGTACAGAGAGCACAGCACTGGAAGAAAGAAACTCAAACAACAACGATGTATTGTCAATTGCATGGTGACTTTATGTGCACCCCTCATTTTAAAAACTTTCACAGACCAGAATAAAGTTGATACTATAAAAAAGAAAAATTAATTTACAAATCAACTTTTCCCCAGTATTAATACAATCTAAGAAATATTGCATTTAGCCAATTTACAACTGTGTGATTAAAAGAGATACTAACCATTAGTAAGGATTCTGTATGCATGAAAGGGTGTGGGTCTCCATGAATTACCCAACAGGCGACTGCAGTCAAGTAATGCACTGCTTGATGGCACTTGAAAACAACAGTTTGTAGGAGCTTCTGGTTGGTGCAAACAGTTAATGCACTCTTACTTAATAAAAAAATTGGAGGTTCAAATCCGTCTAGAGGTACCTCAGAAGAAACGACCAGCAATCTGCTCTAAAAAAAAATCAGCCTGTGAAAACTCAGTGTAGTGGTAGATCAGAGCGCTAGAAAAGCCGTGGAAGCTGTTCCTACTAGAAGCGTCCTTTCTTCAAAAACTTCAGAAGTTAGGAAAACTCACTTCTACCTAAACATACATGGTGTCTTCATGAGTCAAAGTTGATCCCATGGAAATGTTTCTTTGCTTGTTTTCAATTAACATGTCAAAATTAGCAAGGCTAGTTTCCACCAAACCTTTAATCTCACAATAAGTCAGATTTCTTGGGCTATGACTCGTATTCAGAACCTGAAACTTAATGAGTAAAATACTATATCATCTTACCATTTTTTAAAGACAATACTTCCTGATTTATGGAAAGAATGCAAAACCACATGCAAAGCTAACAGGAATGTATACTTGGGCACTGGGACATAGTTGAAGAGATGGAGAGGAAATTTGCAGATCAATATTATAATCTTGAGTTTGTCCATGTAACTTCAGTTTCTTATTTCAAAACATAAAATATAGACAATCCCTTACCTAGCACACTGATTTCTTCTAAAGGCCAAAATAAAACTAAAGAACAAATACTGGATATCTAGATCACAATGTTAGTAAATATCAGCTGCTCATGGGCAAGTGGCCTTCTCTTAGACCACCATCTCACTTGGCACATTTCTTCACGATCACTTCGACTGTTAGAAAAGTCTTTCTTAAATATATTCACAGAACTCCCCACCCGTTATCTGAGTTAGTTATGTCTCTACCCACTTTCATCCTGTGAGATAGGGACCAAAGGTCCTTAGTGCTGGTAGATGGTTGTCATGTCTGTAGGAATCAATCCACTGAGCTTCTCAGCCACTAGAGGCTCTGATTGATTTTCTGGCCATTAACAAATTTTCTCATTGTCTACTTTGAGTAACAACATGATAGAAAGGATTTGTAAAGTTTATTCTGGAAGATTTCTTCAGAGAAGAGTCTGGGGTCAGAGAGAGAGGGGAGGGTCAGAGAGAAGGAGGAGGGAAGAGGAGATGGGAGGGAAGGGGAAGAGAGGGGAGGGGAGGGGAGGGGAGGGGAAGGGAGAGGAGAGATAATTCGCCCCTTCCATTAGAAGTTGCACACCCACAGTACAATTGCACAGGCAGTCTTTTACCACAGATAGGATTCCTATTTTGTATGTTAATGAACCAAATCCTGATATTGTACCTGGTTTTGTATTCTATCTACACCTCTCCAATACTCACAAACCAGATTTGGAGGTGAGGGTGAGTTCAGGATTTTAGGTTTGTCTCTGTTTAAATTCATGTTTTTACGTTTGTTCTGCAGTTCCAGCCTAATAGGATCTTTTGGACCTTTACTTGATCATTCAGTGACTTCATGGTTCATTTTGGCTTCCAGTCGCCCTAGGGGCTAAGCTTGTGCACTTTGCCCTCATGCAGAGGAACCCAGCTCAGCATACTCACACCTTCTTCCTCAATGCCCAGGTCAACCTTGAGACAGTCTCCTTTCCTACTTCAGGCCTCAGGGGAATATACCAGGACCCACTTCCAGTATATGGAATTTCTTTGTCAATATTCAGTTGATATATCTTCCAGTTTCAAATATCATTCCATCTAGTATCATTCCCTTCTATTTTCTAACTTTAAATTTACTTTTTTAAAAAAAATATATTCCATTCTACTTGTCCTTCCTTCTCTCCTGTATCCATCAGTTCTGGAGTCTCAACAACTGCACAGTGTCCATGTACACAGCCAGCCATGTAGAGGCTGATTGGTCCCATCTGGCCTTAAGTAGCCTTTCTCGTCATTTTTCCTTGGTGAAAGCATGATGGAAGAAAGTGAGAAAAGCCATTTTTTGGGGAGATGACAACTATGTCCACATGAGTCAAGATAGGATCACAGCTCATCACAAGTATTACTAAAAGTTGCTCAATAAATTGGTCATTTAACTATAATATGGGGATTTAAAGGGAGTTTTGGTGGTAGGAAGTTACATTACTAGCCCTAAGGAGGTGAATCTCTGCAGTTAAAATCCACTGGAGTCTTCTCAGGAGAAATATGGGTAATCTCATAAAATTTATAGTCCCCAGAAACTCATTTGAGGATTAGTTATGAGTAATTTCCAATGTGGTAGCAATGAGTTTTGAGCAAGGCGAGAATCTATGAATGTCTTCAACATTATTAACTATATTCTTCCCTCTTGCTCACAAGACAGCCTGCAAAGGCTTTCATGAAGTTCTGATTCCTTAATCGTTCAGCTTTTTGTCCAGTCTATCACCTTAAAAATGTCATCAAACAAATGATATTTACCTGGCTTGTCATGTCTCTTCAGTCAATTCATTATTTTCTAAGTGATTGTAGCTTTCTCTAGTATTAAAACACCATCTCTTTACTAATTCATCTAGAATGTTCCTTCTGAAATAATTTGCCTCTGGAAACCCTATAAACTTGGAGAAACGATAAAAGTGTTCTGGTCTTTTGTTCATAGGGTGGCTATTAGTTGTCTGCAACTCGATGGCACTTAACAACAACAATAAAAATGAGAGAGCTCTGTTGGCCTAGTGAACAGAAAATGATGCTACCAAGCCAAAGGTGGGTGATTTTAGTCTGTGGCCCTCAGGCCTGGTTTTAATTGTTTTTGGTCAAACATTCTTCTAATTGATATAGCACTGGTCTGTCCATTTGCTGTATAGAGGTAACTTGTGGTTGCTGTGATTCTAAACACTGTAACACTGATATGTCAAATGAGATAATGGTTACCCATCGTGGACAGTGTTTGGTGGAGCTCCCCGATTAAAACAATTACTTATATGTTCTTGAAAAGTCTCTTCAGATTAAGTAATGGAAATAAAAGCTTTTTGGCGGTAGAGCATTCAAGTGAGAATACTCCCAAGAAGGACTAGTGTCAGAGGTTTTGGTAGGAAGCCTGGACACTCAGCGTAGTTTAGTGGTCTAGGAGAGTCATGGATATCATGTGAATTGTTTATGTCTTTGCATGGAACAAGAATGAAATCAGGAGGCAAGATGCAAATGAGATTCTTCCAGTGCTGCAACAAAAAAGGTTACAAGACGGTCACTGGCTGTAGTGTGGTGTATTCAGTTCCAGTTTATAGGACAAAGGTTAAACAAACAGAATGTGCCACTAGAAAACAGTTGAAAGATCTTTGAAACCAGAGCTTTTCAGTGCTCAGTGTGCGCATGCATCAGCTGAAGATCTTGTTAAAATGTAGTTTTAATCTAGTAGCTGTGAGTGTAATCTGAGAGTTTGCATCTCTAACATACTCCCTGTTGGTTCTTCTGGCTTATGAACCACACTTTGTATACAGAGGATGCAGACTCTTGGCTCCTTTTGAGATGTGAGAAATCAAGTCCACAGGGATGAGCTGATTTTCCCAAAGCAGCATAAGTTTAGAGCTGCCTGATTAAACACAGGTTTCCTGGTACCTAGGCTGGTGTCTCCGAAATCAGAAAATGAATGAAGAGTTTCATTGTCATCCCAAAGACAGGTGGTTTGAATCTAACAGCTATTCTGGGAGAGAAAGATTGGCAGTCTCCTCCCACATAATTTACAGTGTTTGAAATCCTATTGCAGGGTCAGCTATGAGTAAGTTCCTAATTCCACATTAATGTTTGGGTTTGATTTTGTTTTGTATTTAAGTAAAATAGACTATCATATTTCTATTAGGACAAATGCCATATGAGGGGGAAACCTCAGATTCCAAGCATAAGCACACTTCATAAACACACTCAGGCATCCCACACTTGTTCATGCCTTCACGCAACACATGTCCTGTATCTGCTTCTTTATGTTTGCCTCCCCTCCCTCCTCAGTGGTAAGATATAGGCAACACAGGGAGCACAAACAATACAATGTTCTTAAATGCTAAGCAGTTTTGAATGTACAAATTTTTTATAAGTATATTCTAGAAAAATATATGTGCTATTTCATACATCTTCAGTGTAAATACAGCCAACTGGGGTTCTGCACAAAGAGAATCATGTATGTAGACTCTGAAAATTTTACCATTAAAACCATTGTGCTGCACTCTGTGAATTCTATACTCCACCATGTGTGGTGAGAAGTTATGGACAGTTTCCATTAAAGTCTAGATTTGAATTTTTATTGTCGTCCATTAGTCTTTTCTTGAAATCTGAGGTTGGACAAAGCCACTGAAAAAGTCGAGGCAAGAGTTTGTGAGGCTGTGTGTGCATGTGTGTGTGCACCTTCACATCTCTTAACTGAATAATGCAGATTCTCCTTGTTGAGAAGGAAAAAAGAGGAAAGTAAAAGAAATAGTCTGGAAAAAAGAGGAAAGTAAAAGAAATAATCTAAGACAGAAAAATCTTTGAAATTAAATTACTCCCATCTGCCCAACTCAAACTCAATTTATCACCATCAAGTTGCATCTAACTCATGGAAATTCCATTAATTGCAAGGTAAAATTGTGCCTGAGATTTCTTCTTGCATCTCTCAAGGACCTTCTTCCCACTGTTGTTGCTGTCGTGTACTGTGGAGTCAGAGCCGATTCACAGCCCACCCTCCAGCAGGTTATCAGAGGCAGTTAATTGCATGCAAGGAGATTAAGCAAAGCAGCTGAAGGATTCGAGCCACACGCCTTTGGGATTGCAACACAGCTTCTTACCACTAGGCACCAGAATTCCCTTTCTTCCCACTAATCGCTGTTGTTGTTGTTGTTGTGTACCATCAAGTCAGAAGCAACCCATGGGTGACCCTCCAGCAGGTTTTCAGAGGCAGTTAATCACACTTAGAGGACCTTAATCTAGAGCTGACACCCTGAATTTAGACATGCCTTCTAAGCTTCAATAAAATAAACTCTTAAGCCAAGAACTGACCAAACGGTCCAGGCTCAGGCAGAGCAAATGACTCAGGAGAGCCACCGGAAGGAGTCTGTGGGTCTGAAACATGAACAAAGCAAACAGAATCCTGCACCTCCACCCTAGGCTCATCTTTGTGAGCAACGCTTTAAGGATTGGGAGTTGGGCAGAAGAAGGCAGGGGTAAAAGTTTCCTAGAGAAAGTATGGGACTGCCGTCCAGTCCAGATTCACAAAGACTAGAGCTCTCTAACTGGAACCTAATTCCTGAGTGAACCTTGGCATTGTAGAGACTTGTAGAGAGTACCACAGAGTTAGAACTGACCCATAACTGACCCTCTAGTGGCTTTTCAGAGGCAGTGACTCACACAGGAGTTGATTATCCACCTTTCTTCCATGGAGCAGCTGGTGGTAGATTTGAACCACAAGCCTTTGCATTGGCAGCACAATAATGGACTAGTATTGGCTATTTTGAATCACACATGTGTTCATCTTGGGCCTTAGTGGTTGGTGTGTGAATTTGAATGATGGTCATATTAACTGGTATTCCTTACAGGCATATGGATATCATCCTATCAATGACAGATTTAATTCAGGATAGATCTTGAAATATACTGTTTGGCAATGAACATAATACCATTTCTCTTGACTTTGTCCTTCTTAACCTAATAGATTGTATCATTATCTGATTAGATAGAGCCTAAGAGTGAATGGCAGTGCCTGGCAGATAACAAATACTCCACTTTGCTCACCTGTCCTCAGTACCCTGCAAGTCCCAGAGGTTAGTCGCACCTGTCAGATAAGTTAGTTAATGGAAAGGATGCTCTCCAGGGAGCACGTCCTGTCACATCTAACCCCTTATTCCATCTGAATTAAGATCTGTTTTTAATGACAGGGGAAACAGAAGTGAAAAAATCTGGCTAATCTTAATCACTTTTTCTTACTATGTGACCCTGATTTTACTTTCTCCACAAAAGGTAACCCAAAACAGAGATCAACTTAAAGTGATTATTCAGAAATTTGAAGCCATAAATAGCAGGAATTTCCTGGACCTTCAGAATGTCCAGTGTCTACCTAGTACAAGCCCAAGTCTAGAACCCCCAAGAGATTTTGTGATTTGGGCAAGCCTGAGACCAAAAGCCTAACCTCTGTTTCTCTGTTCTTCAGTGGCTATAAGAAATTGCCATTTCCATGGCAAGCATTTCAGAAAGTCCTTCAGGGTGGAAAAGGAGCCCGTGGTCCTGAGGTGCCCTCAGGCATAGTTGTGGTTGCAGACCTCTCCTGGTCCCCACTTCAAGTGGCATAGAAATAACGTGTGCTTAGTCATGCAGGGATGTCCTGGATTTCAGGTCCAATGCACAGGTGAATACCTAGATTGCACCCCTCTTGCTGTCCCTGAAATACTGGTCACCTGGGGACTAGATGTTGTCCTGGCTTCCCTCTTCCTTCATGTAAGTTTTTGCTAAAGTGCTCTCTGTTTGCAAAGGATTTCTGTAGGCATTTTAACTAAAATAACATTCTTGTGTCTCTCTTTTTCTTGCATTTATTGTTCATCATAGCATTAGTGTGTATATATGTACATATGAGTGTATATGTTTTATTCATGTGTTTATCCAATCTGTGAAATCATAAACTCTGTGAGACAATCAAATAACTATTGTATTGGCTGCTGAATCCAAACAATCAAGACATAGACATATAAATAGAATGTATACATAGATAAGACATTGTGAATGTTATTGTTATGCACCATTAAGGTCACTACAACTCACAGTGACCTACAAACGACAACTCCAAGCCTTGCTCTCATGATGTCTGACACACTCAAGCCCATTGTTCAGGCACTGTGTCAGCCGGTCTTGTGGTAGGTGTTCCTCTCTTCCTCTGACCTTCCACTTTTCCAGCATGATGTTCTTCTCCAAGGACTGGTGCTTCTTGATAACATGCCCATAGTATGTGAAATGAATGGGCTCTGGTGGCCTAGTGATAAGAAGTTGCACTGCAATCCCAAAGACATATAGTTTGGATCCACCAGCTGCTCTGTGAGAGTAAGATAGGGCAATCTCCTCCCATAAAATTTACCACCTCTGAAAACCCTCTGAAGGGTCAGCTATGAGTTGGTCCAACCCTGTAGCACATAACACTAACAATAACAGTATGTTAAAAGAAGTTTTACTAATTTTACTTTCTTTTTTTTTTTTTTTAATTTTACTTTCAAGAAGCACCCTAGTTCCACTTCCTCCAAGACAGACTCATTTGGGGTTTTTTTTTTGGCAGTCCATGAAACATTCAGTATTCTTTTCCAACATCACAATTCAAAGGCGTTGATTCTTCTTCTGCCATCCTTATTCACTGTCCATCTTTCTGAGGCACAGGAAGCAATTAAAAATATCAGGACTAGGACCAGACTCACTTTAATCTTCACAATGCCATTGTTTCTCCTTAGTATTTTGGAGAGGTCCTTGATAGAAGATTTTCCCAACGATAAGATATTGTTGGTATTGGAACTGTTGTTATCATTGTTAGGTATCATCAAGTCTATGAAAACTCATAGTGACTGTGTGACCTGCTCCTGTGATCTGAATCCTGCCCTATCCTGGACCATCCTTGCAATCTTTGTCATACTCAAGCCCATTTTGATAGTCACTGAGTCAATCCACCTCACTGAAGCTGCTGCTTCTTTTTTGATGACCGTTTACCTTTCCCAGCATAATTTCTATCTCTAGAGACTAATTCCTCTTGAAAATAAGCCCAGAGTAAGATGAAGTCTTATGATAAGAATTTAATTATTCCAATATTGTGTTGTACAAAGAGGGAACCAAATTCTAGAGAAGTGAAATCACATGCAGAACTCCCCCAGATAGTTAATGGCAGAGGTGGAACGGAAACTCCCATCTCGTGACGCTGGATCTTATCCTCCTCCCTCTCAGTAGTGCTTTTTCTAGGAGAGAGACAATGTACTACTGGCTGACTTTAAATTTATTTGATGTAGTGCTGAAAAGATTGGGGTAAACTCTTGGTGTTGTAGCCAGGTTTAGAGTGTCTCAATATTTCATCACTCATTTAAGGAAAAATTCTGCCCAGTTATACCTATATTTAGAAACTATCAAAGAAAGTGGCATTCTTAACACATCGGAATTACTAGATAACATCACAATTTCAGAAAACTTGTGGTGATGGTGGTGGCATATGTGTGAATTTGAAAATCTTTTTAAATCAAACCCAGTTTCCTACCACCTCTTCCAACCAACCCATATGCCTACTTTCTGCTATAAACAATAGGTCATTGATAAGTCCCTGGTAATACCCTGTTATTCCAGAAAGATTGTATTTATAGACTGTTGGGGAGAGGCGGTAACTGGTAACAACTTCAGATAATAAAAGTCAAGAAAAGATAGTTTATTCTGGCATGCTATAGAACAGAAAAAAGGCATAAAAGGTGGGAGAATCAGATAGCTGACAAGCCAGTTAAACCGAAACTCTTCAAGATGACATTTGCAGAAAGATTTGATATGTTACTGAAGGTGATAAAGGCTTTGAAAAGAGATGTCCACATATTTGATGGCTTGGCCTCCTAGACAAGAGACCTGTTGATATGAGCTACAGCCTCATGTCTTCATCTTATCAGAGACCAGGATATTCACTTACCGCAGACAGGGGGCACGCACACCAGGTGTTACAAAATGGGTTAGAGAATTAGATGAAGCCATCTGGTCCAGGCAAACAAGACACCGAAACATAAGTGATGAATGAAAATCTAATTTCTCTGTAAAAATGCCCATTAAAGTCCAATTTAAAAGAAAATTTATTTTTTTAAAAAAGAAACATAGGTGACACAGACCTCAAGCTTTGTTATTAGAAGCTGCTGCCTTGCTCTTAAGATGTCAATGCTTCATGAACACACTAACGGAGCTTTGCCTGTAAGGCAAATGACAAAAGAATGACTGCTTCTGTGAACCTGTGATTTCAGCATCAGCTCAATTAGCAACAGGCGTCACTGATGGGCTTTCACGCGTGATTGTTTTGCACTAAAACAAGACCAAGAGTGAGGAATGGGCAAAAGCCAGGGAAACATGAGCTGAGTCATAAAGCTTATTTTTGTACTCATTTTAAAAAAACTATCTAATATTCTTTCTTGTCTTTTTTTATCTAGTGCTGCTATAAAATAAATATCACCAGTGACTAGCATTAACAATCACGTTTCTTTTCTCACTATGTAGGAGGCTTACAGTACAAATTCAGTTCGCCAGCTGTAGAGATAGTCTTTCTCTCTGTCAGTTCTGGAGGACACTCCATATCTCTTCAGCTTCTAGTTTCTGGGCCTTGGAGATCACCAGGCTCCTTGGTATCTATTTTACCTTTTCTACCCTTCTTTTTCTTGCTTATTTAATCTTTTTTCACTTCTCAAAAGAGATTGAGTCAAAATATATTATATTCTAAATCTTTTGTGTCCCAAAGAGGGACATTACAACACTCTTATACATGTTAATGTCTATCACCAACCAGAAAACCCATAGAGCTTTCATGTACAGAACTTTAACTGAGACCTCATTTTGTAGGTAGGAAGATCTGGTGCCCTAGTAGTAAAGAGTTGTGCTGTCAGCTTAAAGACACTCGATTAGAATCCATCAACGCTTCCAAGGAGAAAGGTAAGCAATTTCCTCTCGTGCAATTACAGGCTCTGTAAGCTTACTAGAGGGTCAGCAATAAACATGGTGTTTGAGTGACAGCTCTGGTTTCTTTATGATATATTCCTAGGAAAGAAATTTCTGGGTCTAAGGATATTTTCATTTTCAACTTTTTTAGAAAGTGCCATACTATCTTCCATGATTGTTACACTCCACATGGAGGAGCAGTCTACATCTCTGGAAGCACAGTTTGGATGGGAGCAGAACAAGGTTGTGCCATCTGCATAACGTAGGTTATTGATGAGTCTTCCTCCAAACCTAATGCCACAATCCCCTTCACAGAGTCAAGCTTCAAAAATTATTTGCTCCGCATACAGATTGAATAAGTAAGAAGAAAAAAATAGATCCCTGATGTACACCCTTCCTGATTTTAAAACATGAAGTATACCCTGCTTTGTTTGGAGAACAGCGTCTTGATCTAGGTATAAATTTCTCATGAGCACAATTATGTTTTCTGGGATTCCCATTCTTCTCAATGTTAGACCTAGTTTATTGTGATCCACACAGTGAAATTAAATACATTTGCATAGTCAGTAAAACACAAATGGACATCCTTATGGTAGTCTCTGCTTTCAGCCAGGATCCATCTAACATCTGTAATAATATTCCTAGTGCCTAGTGGCCTCTTCTGAACTCTGTTTGAACTTCTGGCAGTTCCCTGCCAACGCAGTGTTCTAGCCAATTTTAGAAGATACTCAATGATATTTTCCTTGCCTATGATATTAATGATATTGTTTGATAGCTTCCACATTCTGTTGGGTCATATTTCTTGGGAATGGAGATCAAAATGGATCTCTTCCAGTCAGTCAGCCAGCCAAGTTTTCTCTAAATTTCCTGGCCTAGACTGGTGAGCACGTGCAAGGCTGCATTTGTTAGTTGAAAGATGTCAACTGGTATTCTACCAGTTGGTAGGGCCTTATATTTTGCTAATGCCTTCAGTGCAGCTTGGACGTCATCCTTCATTACCAATGCCTCTTGTTCATATGGTTCTTTCTGAAATTTTTCATTGTCAACTAATTCTTTTTGGCACAGTGACTATGTATCCCTTCCATCTTCTTTTGATGTTTCCTGGATCATTCATTATTTTGCCCACAGCATATCTCAGTGTGTTGCAACTGAAAACTTGAACTTTGTTTTCAGTACTTTCCGTTTGAGAAATTCCAAGTGAGTTTTTCCCTTTTTATTCTCTAACTCTAGCTCTTTGCATGTTTAGTTATAATTTGGCTTTGTCTTCTTGTCCTGCCCTTTGAAATCTTCTGTTCATCTCATTTATTTCAGTATCTCTTCCTTTCGTTTTGTCTTCTCTATGCTTTAATACAATTTTTACAGTCTCTTCTGACATCCATTTTGGTTTTCTTTCTTCTCCTACTTTGTAATGACATTTTGCTCTCTTTATGGATGACATCCTTGATGTTCCCCCACAGTTCCTTTGGTCTTCGATCGTTGGTGCTCAGTGCCTCAAATCTGGTCTTGAGGTGATTTTTAAATTCACTGGGATAGACTCAAAGTCCTATTTTGTTTCCTGTGGGCTAGTTTTCCTTTTCTTCAGTTTCAGTTTGAACTTATATGTGAGTAATTAATGGTCTGTTCCATCAATAATATCTTCTGATACTATGTTTCTCTAATGTTTCTTTCCACAGTTATAGTGAACCTGATTAGTATACAATTCTTCAGTCAGGACTTGTCAGGAGTGCTCCTGGACTGGCTTTAGGCCAGTGTAACAGTTCTTTCAGTTTTACCGTTTATGGAATTTCTTCACTGCCACCTCTACCCTATTCCAGGCCTATAAGAAGCTTGAACAAAGACCCTCAGCTTGGGCTTCATGGAGTAGCAATTCCAGTTCAGCTCCATTCCACATCAGTCTTTGACCCTCCACCACCTTTGATGCTGCTGCTGCTTTGGCCTATGTCTGATCTGTCTCATAGAGGACTCTCAAGCCCAAATGGATGTGTGCTGAACTCTGCTTCTTCTTTCTTGATCATAGCAAGATCATCATTTTCTGCCTCTAAACCTGTTAAATTTAAATTTGATGGGATAGCAAAACTTCCCAATTCCTAAATTTGTAGTCTTTATACTTTGTTTGCATGTTTCCACTCAAAGGTGATTTCATTCTATTCACATCATTAGCATAAGTCCCACCCAAATGTTTCATTTGTAACATGTGACAAAAGTTAAAGCAGGTGACAAGGAATGTCATTTCGAATAATCAGTCTACTATAACACACACCCCAAGCCTTCCTTCCTGCTCTACTTCAGACATTCAGTTTTTTCAAGCAAATAGAGGCCTTTAGCAGTTCAACTACACTTCTCAAGAGTTCATTTAAAGAGAGCTCTGGTTGCCCAGTTGCAAGAAGCTGCACTGCAATCCCAGAGGTACGAAGTTTGAATCCACCAGATGCTCTCCTAGAGAAGGAGGGGCAATTTCCTCCTGTACCAGTCATATCCGATTTGATGGTACACACAAAAAATAATAAAAAATAAATTAAAAAAAAAGAGTTAATTTAATACCTAATAAG
>NW_006399786.1:1469001-1470571 GCF_000299155.1 Elephantulus edwardii
TAAATATATATATATGTGTGTGTGTATATATATACACACACAAATAAATATGAGTTTCCCGTATTCTGAGACCCTCAAGAGTAGGGAATGTTAAAAACAAGTCAAACTTGAGTAAGTTATCTTGTGGATGTTGTGACCTATCCTATTATGAAAGCATTCAGGAAGTCTGGAGGAAACGATGAATTATTTGTCATTAGCAAAGAGTTTCTGTTGGAGGAATGTGTATTTGTGGCTTCTTCCTGTAATTTCTCTGCTGAGTAAAATGTTGGCTGGAGATGTTCCATTTTCTAGAGAAACTATTTTCTCGCAACAAAGGTGGTGCAAGGTCAAAGACTGATTGTGAGATAGAGCTGAACTAGGATTGCTGCTCCATAAAGCCCAAACTAAGGGTCTTTGCTCAAGCTTCTTACAGACTTGGAATAGGGTGGAGATAGCAGTGAAGGAGATGCCATAAATGGCAATACTGAAAAAACTGTGTGACATTGGCTTAGAGCTGCAAGACTAAAAATCAGAGTCCAGGAGCACTCCTGACAGTCCTATCTGAAGAATTGTATCCTCAGCAGGTTCACTATGACTGTGGAAAGAAGCACTGGAGAAGCACACTTATCAGTAGTCAAAACCAGACCTGATAATGATTTTGGAACAGACCATCAATTACTCACCTAAAAGTTCAAATTGAAATGGAATAAAATGAAAACTAGCCCACAGATGGCTGTTCTGAACCATGGTCAACTTCACGACACCTACCAACAACAGCATATATGATGACTACATCTCCTTGGTGCACAGTGTCTGGATGGAAGCCTAGGCACCTAATGTGTAATATTGAAATATTATGTACAAATGAGCAGTTCTTTTGTCAAATGTGTTAGATACTGTACTGTTTTGAAACAGGTATACATGACTTCATAAGACTTGACTTACAAAAATTTAATTGTGGACCACTTCGCAAAAAACATGCCTCCAAAAACTCTACATACTTTTATAAATGTCGATAGTTGTACAGGGACTTCAGGCCTTTTGTTCATAAAGTTGCTATGAGTCGTGCTGGACTTGAAGACAATCAACAACAACAATTCCACAAAAAGGAATTTAAAATAATACATAAAAGAAAATACAATAAAACAGAAATCATCACAACTGGATCAATGGATAACAGCGTGATAACTGGAGAAAACAATAAAGTCAAGGATTTTTTTAAAAAAGGGAATTATTAAATACATCAACATGAATCACTACCAAAAAATCAACTAAGTACATAGACAGTACTCAAGGAAACAAAACACAAAATAAGGGTTTAATGCACACAGAAAACAAACAGCAAAATTGCAGAAGTAAGTCTTTCCTTATTG
This sequence comes from Elephantulus edwardii, assembly GCF_000299155.1. Classification (NCBI taxonomy): domain Eukaryota; kingdom Metazoa; phylum Chordata; class Mammalia; order Macroscelidea; family Macroscelididae; genus Elephantulus; species Elephantulus edwardii. The sequence goes on from NW_006399786.1 coordinate 1,470,354, forward strand.
GTAGTTATTTTAAATAGAAATGAATTAAACTTTCCAATCCAAAGATCAATTTGAGTTTTTTAAAAAGAGTAAGAAAAAGAATGAATAAGAAAAAATGTGAGAAAGAAACGCATAAATATTGACTGACATACTAGGCATTGGTGAGATGAGATGGACTGGCATGGGGCATTTTGAATCTGATGACCATATGATATATTACTCTGGAGATGAAAAAGTGA
>NW_006399786.1:1473416-1495650 GCF_000299155.1 Elephantulus edwardii
TGTAAATAATGTATGAAAAAAATATCCTAATCTAAATGAAATGGTCTAACTCCTGGAAATGAAATAAAAACCTGAGGCTGATTCAAGAAGAAAAGGAAGGTCTCAATAGCCCTTATTACAAAGAAAAAGATTTAATCACTCATTAAAATCATTCAACAAAAAAAAATCCAGAACAGATGGCTTCATTGCTGAATTTTGCCAAACATTTAAAGAAGAATTAACATGAATCCTTAGACTCTTCCATGAAATAGAAGCCAGTGTTAACAGTACCAAAGCCAGGTAAAGACACCACAGAAAAACTGTAGACCAATATCTTTCATGAACGTACTTGCAAAATATCCTCAATAGAATTTTAACAAACTGAACCCAGCAACATATTGAAAGGATTATATATCATGCGTTAGTAAGATTTAGCTCAAGAATGAAAGCGTGGTTCAACATAATAAAATAGATCAACTTAATACACAGCATTAGTAAAAGAAATAGAATATGCCATATATTCAATCTAATTTAAAAAATTAAGCAAAAATTATTTTACAAAGTCTAATAACCACTAATGAAGTAGAAAAACAAAACAAAAGCAGTACAAAATATCTTTTAATGCAAAAACAAACAACAACAATAAAAAATGATCACTGTGTTAACTTTAAATCACTGTGATTATCCAATGAGTTTTCAAGACTATAAATGTCCATATTTCTCACATAGTCTTTTGGTTATCAGCAAAACAGCTATGAGCTATACTACCAAGATTTCTTACTTTTAAAAAAAATCAGATATGAGAATAGAAAGGAGATTCCTCAACACATCAAAGACATTAAATGAGGAAAACCTACAGGTTTTTTGCTCTAAGATCAGAAACAAGACGAGAGTTAACTTTTATTAATTGTTCAATGTTGTTCTATCTAGAGAAATTTGGTGGTATTTGGAGGTAAATTTTTTTTAAAGTTAAATAATAAATTAAGTAAAATAATATTCACAGAAGACACAATCCTATCTACAGAAAACTCAAAGAATTCAAAAGAAAGCTACAGAAAATAAGAAAAGTTTCAGAACACAGGATGAGTAGGTAGAAATCAGTTGTGTTCCCATAAGTTATTGTTGTTGTTAAGTGCCATTGAGTAGGAAAAACTCATAGATGACCCATCAGCGGTTTACAAAGGCTGAAGATCACATGGAAGGAGGTTATCCATCTTTTTTCCTTTGAAGTAACTGACTAATATGAGTCACATGCTTTGGGGTTGACAGTACACCTCCTTATGCAACAGGAAAACTTCAAATAGGAGACCGGAGACCTTTTGAGGGAATTAGAAAGGAAATGGTAAACAGTAAAGCTCTTTGGCACTGGAATTATTAGAAGAAACTGTTTTCTTCTATGAAAATAATTGGTCAGCAAGAGTTTCTGAGAGTAATTGCCAAGGGAAGGAAGATAATGAGAAGTGAGCAAAAATTAGTACAATAGATAATGTACTAGGTGCTGTTAAGTCAAGTATGAGTCATAATGACCGTGTAAGTAACAGTTTTGAACCACAGATAACAGGTGCATATTAACATGGGTGACTGAAAAGGCAATATTCAATGAGAGCACAATATCACTAAAGAAAAGGAAGGCAGAGAGAGTTACAGAAGGGTTAATGAAAATCAGAATTACTAAGTGGAAGTGGGGCACTCTGGTAGCTTCTTCTTGTTGTTGTTAAGCACCTTCAAGTTGACAATGATTCATAGCAACCTTGTGGACAATGGCTCTGAACCTTGCAAGAAAATCTCACTGTCTCTGACACACTTTACTTCATTGCCACAGTCACTGTGCCAATTCATCTCACCCAAGGTATTCCTCTCCTGCACTGGCTATCTACCTTTCTAAATTTAATGTCCTTCTCCAAGGACCGGTCCCTTCTGGAAACATGTCCAAAGTATGTGAGACAGAGTGTTAAAATCCTTGCCTCCAAAGAGTAACTTCATTTCATCCTCTCTAGTACAGACCTGTTTATTTTCTTGGCAGTCCACAGTATATTCAATACCCTTGTCCAGCACCACAACTCAAAAATATTGATTCTTTTTCTGTTGCCCTTAGTCATTGTCCAGATCTCACATGCATAGCAAGCAATTGAGAAGACAGTTACCTGGGTCAGGGGCACCTTAGTCTCTAGACTAAAATCATTGCTCTTTAGCACTCTGGAGAGATCACTGACAGCAGATCTTCCCAAAGCAACTCATCTTTTGATTTCCTGAGTGTTGGTACCAAGAGTGTTGATTGTGGATCTGAGCAAGATGAAATTGTTAACAATCTCACTTTTTTCTTCATCTATCTGACAATTGGTTTCAGTGGTGAGGATTGTTGCTTTCTTGATGTTGAGCTGCAATCCATACTGAAGACAGTTGTCCTTGATTATTTGCAATAAATGCTTCAACTTCTCCTCAGTGTGGGCAAACAAGGTTGTGTCATTTGTACAACACAGTTACTTGAAGATACTTCCTCCAATCCTAATGTCACATTCTTCTTTATAAAGTCCAGCCTCTCAAATGATCTGTTCCACATATAGATTGTAAAAGTATGGAGAAACAGTACAGCCGTTATCCACTCCTTTCTTGACTTTGAACCATGCAGTGTTCCCTTGCTCTGTTCATACAACAGCTTCCTAGTCTAGATATAGATGTTTCATGATTCACAGGGGAAATCTCCTCTCATGCTATTTACTGCCTCTGAAAGCCTACTGGAGGGTCACCTATGGGTCAATTCCAACTTAATGGTATACAACAATAATGGGAAGAATTTGGAAAAGTTATTACATTAAAAGTGGTGTTATTGTTGTAATTAGGTACCATTGAGTAGAGTACAACTCACAGCAACCGTATGAACAGAAGATCTGAACCCAGTTCTTTCCTGTGCCATCCTCACACTTCCTGACACAGAAGAGTACATTGTATCAGTCACCATATCAATCTACCTAATTAAAGGTCTTCCTCTCCTTCACTGATCCTCCATCCTTCCCAGCATCATGTTCCTCTCCAACAAATAACACCTCTTAGAAACATGTCCAAAGTATGTGAGGTGAAGCCTCATCTTTCTTGCCTCCAAAGGGCACTCCAGCTGTATAGTCTTTAAAACATATGTGTTGATCCTCTTGTCCATCCATGGAATACTCAGTGTTCTTCTCCAATACCACAGCTCAAAGGCGTCAGTTCTTTTTCTGTCATCCTTATTCATTGTCCAAGTCTCATAGCTAGTAATTGGAAAGACAATGGCCTGAATCTGATATACTTTAGTCCTCAAACTGACATCACTACTTCTCTATAGAGAATAAAGGTCCCTAAGTATAGATTTTTTTTCCCAGTGCAATGTATCTCCTTATTTCTTGACTGCTCATACCAAGAGTATTAATTGTGGATGTGAGCAAAATGAAGCTGTTGATAGTTTCAATCTCCTCTCCATCTATCATGACACTGCCTGTTGGTCCAGTGCTAAAAATATTTGTTTTCTTGATATTGAGGTGCTATCCATACTGAAGGCTGCATTCCTTGATCTGCAATAAGTGCTTAAAATCCTCCTCATTTTCAGCAAACAAGGTTGTGTCATCTACATAACACAGGTAATTGATGAGTCTCCCTCCAATCCTGATGCCACATTTTTTTTTCATAGAGTCAGGCTTCTCAGATAGCTTGCTCAACATATAGATTGAACAATATTATGGAGAAAGAATATGAATTTGATGCACTCCCTTCCCAGTTCCAAACCTTACAGTTGTCCCCTGCTCTGTTCACACAACACCCTCCTGATCCAGGTATAGGTTTTTCATGAGCACAATCAAGTGCTCTGATGTGCTTATTCTTCTTAATGTCAGCCACAACTTGTCATGATCCACACAGATTAAGTTGTGGGATGATATCAAGTCTATCATCATTGAAGAGGGTAAAGGACATTAAAAAATAGAAGAGGAGATCCAAGATGGTGGTGGAGGCAGAGACAGCGTGGTGAGCTGCGGGAGCAGCAAACCACGTAAAGCAGGGCCATTATGGCCATCCACAGACTTCAGCTTATTGATAATTGAACACTTAAACAGTTGATGACTGGCCCTCAGTGAAGATCGAGGCTCAACAACAGGAATTCAAGGATTCCCAAGGAGAAATGGGTGAGTCTCATGGCTCCCAGCCCCCCTTGCAGAGCCCGCGCCATGTCACACAGCCGCTGCAGCTCCATGAGGCTTCCACAGCTGGAACGTATGGATTCCCTCACCAAGGATGGATGCTGGGCACCAGCCATCCTCAAGACTGGTACAGTGATGCCACAACACTGCCACAAGGTGGACTTGGTCTGGAGAGAATTCTTGGAGCCAGGATGGAGGCTGTGGGGGAAGCAGGTGCCCTCCGGCTGCCCACACAAGAGGGGCCGCACACCCTCCAAGTGCACGTGCAGCAGGGTGGGGGGGTGCGCCCCCAGTGGCCCTCTGCACTGAGGGGGGTCGCGTGCCTCCCGCCAGCCTCCCACACTGGGGGGGGGCGGGCTCGCGCCCTGCTGACCGCCTGCCTACGAGGTGTGGGATGGGATGCATGCCCGCCATCTGCAGATTTGGGTTTCCTTGGACAGGCCAAAGAAGATGATTACCTATGAATTGGACAGGCCAAAGAAGACGATTACCTATGCAATGGATTGCTGAAAGTCACTGTGAGTCTGATGACCTTAACAGTGGCAGCATGCACAAGAGGACCAACATCCTAAACACACCACATATTTTGTTCTGTTGAATGCTTCTGCCAAAAGATGGTTAGACCTGGGGGAGTCTGTTCACAATGCTCACGTTCCCTTTATCATATATAAAGGGGGAGGGCAGTGACACCTACATCAAAATATAGTATGACCACTTATGAGGGGGGTAAAACTTGTAGTGCTGGAATTAGAAACACTATCCCTGACCACAGAGTCCTCAGTCAGGTGAGGGGACCAGACTTGGGTAGGGGCAATTGGAGGGGGGAGTATATCAGCCAGCTCTTGGGGGGGTGTTGCCCTACTCGGGATGGGCTGCCCTCGGCCCGGGGTGAGCTGTCACAGCCCTCTGCCCGGGGTGGGCTTCCCTCGGCCCCCGGCTCGGGGTGAGCCATCGTGGCCCTCAGGGTGAGCTCCTCAGTCCCCAGATTGTGCCATCTGACCCCTGGGTGGGGAAGGAGAGAAAAAAAAAGAATGCCTAGGGTATCCAATGTTACCTAGGCCACCTTCTGCCACCCTCCCGCCCCCCCAGTAAACCTGAAAGCAACACCCTCAAAGCCCTTCTATTTGTAACTCACAAGTTTGTTCTCTCTAGGTTTGCTCCCTTTCCTAAGGTAACCTTAACTCTGAGTTTTACTCCAGAATTGACCCTGAACCCAGTGCCAGTGACAAAAAGGAAATACAACTGACAGCTAAGGAAGCAAAGGAGAATGGAGCCTCTGGGTTCAACCAGCCATCCCCACTGGACCCACCTGGGGAAACACTTTGCAGTCCAGAGGGGAGCAAATGACATGAAAATATCTTCTAACAGAGCAAGAAGGCAAGCAGCTTTAACCCAAGACCACCAGTAAAGTGATAAATTGTCCTCCCTTCCCCCCTTTACATCTACACCCCTGTTCAGCATGAAGAAGCCAGAAAGTTGGCATCTAATTCCCAAATCAATAGGACAGTTGGTTTAATTACCATTGGAAAATGCTTGTCATCCCTCTGTAGCATCTGGTCCCCACTGGACCCTCATCATTTCCTTCACCTACTCCCCCCACCGACCAAACTGCAGCTCTGCAACTGCATCCTGGCCCATCCTCACCCTTCTGCCCCCAACCCTCACCTCCTTGTACCCCAAATATGTTTTTCCCAATTATAAAAAAAAAAGAAAAATAGAAGAGAAAGGAAAACATCTAAAGTGTTGTCAGAATAGACTCTAAAAATTGCACTGGAGCTCGAGAAGCCAACTCGAAAGGAAAATATGTTGAAATAAAAGAGCTGAACAAATGATTTAAGAGGACAGCTAGGAAGGACAAAGCAAAGTGTTATAATTAAATGTCCGGAGAACTGAAAGCAAATTTAAGCCTTGTGTGACAGTATTGAAAGATGATATGGGCAATAAATTGAATGACACAGAAAGCATAAACAGAAAGTGGAGTGAATATACAGCATCACTGTATCAGAACGAATTGATTAACACTGAAAAATTTCATGAAGTACCATATGAACAGAAGCCAATGGTAATGAAAAATGAAGTGGAAGCTGCATTGAAGGCATTGGCAAAAAATAAGGCATCAGGAATCAATGGGATGTCAATTGACTTATTTCAATTAACAAATGCAGCAAAATAGTGCTGAAGATCATTCAAAAATGGCTGGAACAGTACATAGATAGAGAATTTCCAGAATTTCAAGCAGGATTTAGAAGAGGCTGTGACACCAGTAATATCATTACTTATATCAGATGTATCCTGGAATACCAAAAGAATGTCTGTTTGTGTGATATTAATGCTATAGAGCTAAATATATATATTCCTTGTTGTTATATGCCAGTTAGCCACCTGTGACTCATAGTGACCCTATGTCCAATAGCTTTGAACTTCAACCTATCCTGAGCCAGACTCACTGACTATGACATACCTACACGCATTATTCCAGTTAATATGTCAATCCATGTCGTCTAGGGTCTTCCTCTCCTGCACTGGTCCTCCAATCTTCTAAGCATGAGGTTCTTCACCAAGGACTGGTCTCTCTTTTGAGAAGAAGCATCAAAATTCTTACCTCCAAAGAGCTACTTGGTTTTATCCTCCCCAAGACAGACCTGTTTGTATACTCTTCTCCAGCACCACAGCTCAAAAGCATAGATTCTTCTTCTGTTATCCTTAGTCATTGTCCAGCTTTCTGATGCATCTTAAGTAATTGCAAAGATCATGACCTGGGCCAGGCACACCTTTGTATCTAGACTGACATCATTGCTCTTTTTCAATTTGGAGTGGTCCCTGACAGCAGACTTCATCAATGCAATTTGTCTTTTAATTTCCTGGCTGCTGGTGCTACGAGTGTTTATTGTGAAGGCAAGCAAGCTGAAATTGTTAACAATCTCAATCTCTTCTCCACCTAAATGGCCTAATAGTGAGCATATTTGCCTTCTCAGTCTTGAGTTTCAGTCCATATTGAAGACTAGAGTCATTGACCTTCTGCAGCATATGCCTCTGTTGCTCCTCAATCAAACAAGATTGGGCCATCTATATAACAAAAGTTGTTGATGAATCTTCCTCCAGACCTGATGCCACATTCCTCTTCATAAAGTCCAACTTCTAAATGATCTTTCTGTATACAGATTGAAAAGGTATGGAGATAGGATGCATCCATGACACACTCCTTTCCTAATTTTGAACCATGCAGTATTTCCTTGCCCTGTTCTGATGACTGCTTCCTGGTATGAATATACCAGGAAGACTTCACATAAGCACAACCAAGTGTTTTGGGATCCCCATTCTTCTCAAGGTTAGCCACAATTTGTTGTGATTCACATAGTCAAATGATTTTGCATAGTTAATGAAGCACTCCTCTAGACATTCCTCTGGTACTCTTTGCTTTCAGCCAAGATCCATCTGACATTGGCCATAATGCCTCTAGTGTCATGTCCTCTTCTAAATCTGGCTTGTATATCTCATAGTTATCTGTCAATGTACTGGTCCAGTCATTTTTAGATAATCTTCAGCAATATTTTGCTGGCAAGAGTTATTAGTGATGTTAAATTATTAATACTAAATTTATAACACATATCCAATATTACAGCAGCTCTTGTGACCTATTGGTAAAGAGTTGCACTGCCAAGGTAGTCTCCTCTCATGACTTTTACAGCCTCCAAAAACATTCTGATGAGGCAGTTATGAATTGGTTGCATTTCAATGGCACACAACAATATTAAAAAATGTTTTTTTATTCACTTTTTTATTTTTATAATTTAAGATTTGGATTTTCTTAGCACTCACCTCTGCTCTTATGATTCAAACTTAATATGTAACACATGAATGGAGTAAAGTTATCAGCCAATTAAAACAAACATTCATTTACTGGTGTTACACAGCTCAAAATGAAGAGAAAGAGCTGCAAACATCAAATAATAATCAGAACGTGAATTGTACCAAGTATGAATCTAGGAAAACTTGAAAGTTGTCAAAGACAAAATGTAATGCGTAAAGATTAATACTCTAGGCCTTAATGAGCTAAAACTTACTATATGACTGACAAGTCATATAGTCTCTTATACTAAAAATGACAAAATGAAGAGTGATAGTGTTATATCTATCACCAGAAAAGGATATTTCAAGAACAATCCTGAAGCACAACACTGCCACGTATTGTATAAGATCCATATGTTTGTAAGGAAGAATTATACTTAAATTTATGCACCAATCAATATAGGGAAAGATGAATAAATTGGGTGTTTCTGCCATCTTCAGCAATTTGGAACTGGTTACACATGCAGTCAAGATGCATTGACAAGAACTGGTGACTAGAATGTAAAAGTTGAAAATAAAAAGAAGGACTGATATTAGGAAAATATGGTGTTAGTGATAGAAATGAGACCAGAGAATGAGTGGTAGAATCCTTACTACCATTGTGTTACACACTGAAAATATTTAACACAAACATGAACAGTGACTATGCACAAGGATCTTGTCAGATGAAATCCACAGGAATCAAATAGATTACTTATAGGGAAAGAGGCAGTAGAGAAGTTCAATATCATCAGCCATATCAAGGCCAGGTACCCACTGTTGGATAGATCATCAGTTCCTCACATGCAAGTTCAGCTGAAGTTGAAGAAAATGAAAATAAGTCTATAAGAGCCAAAATATCACCTTTGGTGTATCCCATCTGAATTTAGATATCATCTCAAGAATAGATTTGATATGTTGAACTGGTACCTGAAGACCAGACAGGTTGAGGGATAACATAAAAGAAATCATAAATGAAGAAATCAAAAGTCATTTACAAGACAGTGGGGGCAGGGGGGACAACCAAAACTAATGTCAGAAAAGACTCTAAAACTTGATCTAGACTGTAAAGTTAAAACAAAAGAAAGAGATGATAAAATAATATAACTGAATAGAAAATCTCAGAAGACAGTTCAAGAAGTAAAAGTAAAAATAAAATGGTATAATAAAATGTGTGAAGACATAGGGTTATTGTTGTTTGTTGTTATGTGTCATCAAGTTAACACTGACTCTTAGTGACCCCACGTGTAACAGCTCTGAGCCATGTCTCTATCTCGTGACAACCTCATCATCTCCAACACACCTATCCCTGTTACGCCAGTCACTGAGTCAATCCATCACATTCAGGGTCTTCCTATTTTGCATTGTCCCTCCACCATTCCAAGCATGATGGCCCTCTCCAAGAACTGATAACTCCTTGTAACATGGCCAAAGTAAGTCAAATGAAGCATCAGAATCCTTGCCTCCAAGGAACAACCTGGTTTTACCCTCTTCAGGATTAACCTGTTTGTTCTCCTATCAGTCCATGGTATATTCAGTTCTCTTCTCCAGCATCCACCACAACTCAAAGGATTCTCTTTCTATCATCCCTAATCATTGGCCAGCCTTCTGATGCATAGCAAGTAATTGCGAAGGCCATGGCCTATATCAAGTGCACCCTAATCTCCAGATTGACATCGTTGCTTTTCAGTAGTCTGCATAGGTCTCTGACAGATTTCCCCAGCACAACTTGTCTTTTTATTTCCTGGCTGTTGTACCAAGCGTGTTGATTGTGGAGCCAAGCAAACTGAAGCTGTTAACAATCTCAATCTCTTGATGCTGCCAATCAGGCCAGTGGTGAGAATCTTCATTTTCTTAATATTGAGATTCAATCCATATTGAAGGCTGCAGTCCTTGACCTTCTACAACAAATGCCTCAGGCCCTCCCTTAGTTTCAGCAAGCAAGATTGTGTCATCTGCACAAAGATAAACCACACTCAGCATTTCCCAAGTTGAAAGAATTGAAGTATTTACTCGTGATTTGAGTTGCAATAGTGAAGAATTCTATTGGAAAAGTACTGATAGATGCAGTAAAAAAATGCAAGGAATGTAGTCACTGTACAAAAAATAATTGTTCAATATTCAGTCAATGTATCAATATTCAATCATTTTTTTCTTATTAATTTTAATTAAAATTTACAGAGACTTAGGATTTGCATTCATTCATTGTTGCACTTTTCTCCCTACCCACCCCTCCCCCAATTTGCTCTTCTCTTTGCAAAGTAAAAGAAAAATTCTTTCATTGCTGTAATATAATCAAGAACAAAAGTTAATGAAAAATGTCCAAGATACATTGAAATAAATTGACCAAAAACAAGCCTCTAGGAATTGGGGGGAAACCCACCAAAATTATTAAGGTGTTTCAACACAGTGCAGCCCTATACGTGGTCAATCGTCTATTCCACGAAAATTGGATGACAATTAGCCAACTGACTAAAAGAGATAAATATGTGTATCCATTGAAAGTTGATACAACAGAGCACAGAAAGTGTAGAAAAGTATCACTAAAATCAAGTACAAGTAAAATTTTGCTGAAGGCTATTAAAAACAGCTAGAAAATTTATCAACAGAAGGTCTCAGAAATTCAAACTGCATTCAGAAGAAGCTGTAGAATGGATAACACTGTTAATGTCAGATGGATTTCACTGAAAGTAGCAAATACCAGAAAGATGTTTACTTGTGAGGGTTTTTTGTTCTTGTTGTTCTTTTTTTTTACTATGCAAAGGCATTGTGTGATCATAATAAATTACAGATAATATTGAGGAAAAAAAGGAAAGCTAAAATAATTAATTATACTCATGAGGAACCGGTATATAGATCAAGAAGCAGTTTTTCAAACAGAGCAAAGTGATGATTCAAAACGTGGTTTAAAATCAGGAAAGGTATGTATCAGGGTTGTATTCTTCCTCCAAAACTATTCAATCTGTATGCTAAACAAACAATCTGAGAAACTGGATTATATTTCTAAAAATTGGAAAAGACTAAATAACAGCTTTTTATAGGCAAACAGCCACTAGGCCACAGTAAGATCCTGCTTTCAGAAAATGAATAAGACTCAATGTACTTATTGATAAAGGAAATAAAAATGTTCACAACCAGACCGATGAATAATATCATGCTAAACAGAGAAAAGATTGAAATTGTTAAGAATTTCACTGTAGGTCTACAATCAACGCTGATGGAAGCAACAGTTAATAAATAAACAATATATTGCAGTATTTGTCCTTGTGGGACTGAATTCACTCAGCAAAATGCTCTCCAGTCCCTCTCAAGTTAGGTAATAATTTACAAAATCATTGAGGGGGCAGAGTGGAAGCAAAGGGGTGAGGAATGAGGGGGCAGTGTTAATCATAGGGTTGCACAATATGATGGGTGGGAAGGATGGATATTTTGTGAAAAACAATGTATTCAAAACTTGTAAACAAATCTGTATAATTTAAGAACAAAAACAAAAACAAAACAAAAAAACAACCCAATGTCTTGCAATGGGAAAATCCACACTGCCTTAAAGCATCTCTTTCAAGTGCTAAATAGCTAGGGAAATAGGGCATCTGGCCTAAACTATAGCATTTTCAGATGCTTAAAAGCTTGTGAAGGCTGAATAAAGAGCAAGAGAAAGCAACAAAGATTTATGCCTGTGAAACAGCCAGACAGAAGAAAGAGCAGATCTGTCACAGAAGAAGTTCCGCAGAATGTTCTATAGAAGAAAGGATGATGGAACTTTATCTCAGGTACTTTGATCATATATGTCACCATAGGCATCAATCACTGGAGGAAAACATCATGCTTAGTAACATAAAGAAGGTGAGCCAGACAGAGGAACACTCTCAACAAGATAACACAGTGATTCTAACAATGAGCTTTATTGGGTAAAGGATATATTGTGTGAAGATGATCCAAGATCAGTGCTTCATTCTGTTTTGTACAGGGTTGCTGTAATTTGGAAGCAACTTTAAGGCATGAGTTGAATTGTAGTTCACTAGTTATTATACATACTGCACATTTTAATTATATGGTTAACATCTATTATTTGATTTTCAGGGAGCTCTGGTGGTGTAGTCTGCAGGAGTTGTGCTGCTAGCTCAGAACTGTGCTGCTGTGACAGTTCAAATCCACCAGCAGTTCTGAGAAAAAAAGATGGGCATTTTCCTCCCATGCAACTTACAACCTCTAAAGACCCACTGGAAGGTCAGCTATGAGTTAGTCCCAACTCAGTGGTAATGAGTTTTGGTTCTGATTTTTTGACATTTCATCTTTGCCATTTCGTTTTTATATTTGGGGCTAATATCTTTTCATGCCACATGCTGCCATCTATATTTCTCAAGCATTTCCCCCACACCTTGGAAAGATTCTGGGACATAGAATATCTAAACTGCTACTTCTGCTTCTCACGGAACCGTGGGAAGGGTTGGCCTCCAAAGAAGGATGGTATTAAAAGAAAGAATTCTATTCTCATAAGCACTCATCTCTAGAAAAACTGTTTCACTGTGAAACTAGAACAGACTTCATAAGTGGGAACAATTTAGGTCTGAGAAAGAGAGACCACTAAATGTTCCAAATTGCCAAATGTTCTTTAATTACCGTTTTAATACTTTCAATGAACATGAGATTTCACTACGAACCACCTCTGAAACACTCTTTATAGATATGATTTATTGGATAGAAATTATGTGTTTAACACAGCCATTTGTTTGCAATACTTTGTGTTGTCTTATTCATATTCTTAGTTAAGATATAGTGGGTTTTTTCTATAAGTAAAGGACAAATACCCAGTGTAGCCACAACAGGAATATTTTTCATTCACAATAATAAATATTAGGAAATTGTGCACATCTTCAGGTTTCTATAACATTATGAATGTCAATTATCCTGACAAGGTCTATTCCCCAAGCCCACCTGCAGTCCTACTATCTGACCCTTGCTTTCCAGGATGAAAGCCAGTTATGACAAAGGAGGAGGGGCATTTTTGAGGATTAGCATTCTGGACATTTCCTGTCTTAAGTGTGGAAACAATTTGTTGGTGACACACCAGTGTTTCCCCAAAATAGATACTTCTGTTTCCACTACTTTTCTTTGACTCCAATAATGAAAGATCTTCACTCAGTCATCGTGCACCAACTCATGGCTGACCCTCCAGTAAGTTTTCTGATGAGGCTGTAAACTGCATGGGAAGAGATCACTTTCATGATTCTATTGGTAGATTTGAACCATCAGAGAGGCAGCATTTTTGAGACAGCAGTGCAACTCCCATGGACAACACCACTGGAGCTCCCTATCAAAAATAGTAGAAAAATATTTTTTCAGGGAATACAGAGCAGACATGCAAGCTGAATAAGTAGGCAAAAGACAGTACACTCACAAGATTATTTATGTAGGTTTGGCAGAATTTCTTTCTACACACAGCAAAACTCCCTGTGGACTATGCCATCACACATCACATTCCATATATATTTTTATGCACTAAAAATATATCCAGGTATGTAGTAAACTCCTTTAAGTAGTAGAGGGTCAATGAAAGAGAGGAAGACCCTCAATGAGATGGATTAACATAGTGACTGCAGCAATGAACTTGAGCATGGCACAGACCATGAGGATGGTATAGAATGGCAAGAGTTTTTATCTGTTGTTCATAGAATCACTGAGTTGTTCTGGTCTGTACAGCACCTAACAACATAAAGTCACCTGGAATGGGAAGGGGGACTACTAAAGTTATGAAAACTTGAAAAGTTCTTAGCTATAACCAAAATCCTTAAGGGAATGAAATTTTGGGCTTTGGGCTTGAGGACTTAGGACTTAGAACCACAGTCTTGGGGGATATCTAAGCCATTTGGTGTAACATAATTCACAAATACAAGGTTCTATAGCCCCCTGTGGTGTGTAGTGACTGAGATCTTAAAAGCTAGAAAATCACCATCCAGAGTATATAATATTAAAATCAGAGACTCAAGGGACTAGTTCAAAGGACTACTAGACCACAAGAATCAGAACTTCCACTAGAGTTAAGAAGAATTTAATGATTTCCAGCTTACCACCATCAACCACTCTATAAGAACCAGAGTTCTAGATAAACTAGTAGAAAAAGGTGGAACATAGTTTAAAAGCCTAAATAATACTAGACTTATTGGTTTTCTAGAAACTGATGGAACCCTAAGGTTGTAGGGGTTCAAAACTTGGAACTGAACCCACTCCCAGTGGTCACTTTTCCATCAAAAAACAAATAGTCCTACAAAGTGAAGAATAACAGTAGAAGGAATATGCTCCTCAGAACAGTTAATCCTCTGGTGCCAGAAGGAGAGCATTTGCCTGACAACAGATTTAGAAGGCAGGAATTAGGAAAGAAGGACAAATGGATACAGGGACCTAATGAGGAAGCAAAAAGACTATGATATTGAGGAAATTGGAAATAATGTTATTACAAAACAAAATGTGTGTATATTGTTGAATGGAAAACTGATTCGCTCTATAGATTTTCAGCCAACATTTAGTCATTTAAAACAAATACAAACCAACCAATTAAACGTTCAATCATCCAACAAAACTCACTACTTTAAGTTCTCACTGTAACACATTTCCACGACACTTCTGCTTCTAGGAGAGTTTTGGAAATTCTACTGACAAATAACCAAATATAGTAGCACTTACTCCCAATTTGATGAGCCTTTACATCAATACAAGAACAATGAATACTTCTAATAAAGAATATTTGCAAGTCTTAGTTATAAAGATAAAATTGCATTTAATATATTTTACATTTAAGTAGATATTTTATCATCTAGGGAACTTTTTATATTTAAATAATTTAGATCCACTATTTCTAAAAGTCATTGATTTTTTAAAATCCATTCATAAGAGAGAATTTGAACATGGATTTTTGCATGTACTGTCAATGTTGTTATTAAATGTTGTTGTTAATGTCAATAGAGTCAATAGATTTTAATGTTAATAGATTTTGTTGCTAATAGTGCTTTTACATATGCTACCAATAGTGTCAATTTAGTTACGAGATACTACATATCAACATAAAAAATGTATATAATTGGGATATTAAAGTGATAAATCTCATATTGAATAATTGATGATTGATAAAACCAGATGTTCACTTAAATAGAAAGTCCTGTGGGTTTCCTGTAGTGGGAACTGAAAGACCATTTTGACTCTTAAATATTTTTATGAAAGATTTTCACTCAAAGAATTTGGTAGGTAATATTTAGAAAATAAAGTTGCTCAGTGATAAACTTTCAACTACCATATGTCCACAAGTGCTTCTGCCCTGGACCGCAGGATCTGCTGTCCTCACACAGCCTCCAGAGGAGGGAGGAGTATTCTTCATCCTGAAGGAGGGCGTCATCATCCTCCAAGAGTCAGGGGACTGGGAGAAAGCCAGGGTGTTCCGGTCAGTCTTAGGACTGAAATCTCTTATCAGCAGGAAATAACTTAGAGGTTTATCATCAGGTCAATGTTCATTTAAGGATGTTAAAAGAAGAAGAAGGATATCCAGATTACTATTTTTTACCAAATTTATATTCTAAATACTTAAGTGTTGTGTAGGGCAAGAAAGCAAATTGACTCTGTTGACACATCAAATAATGATTCCCAGCTGGAAACTCACTGAGGCCTCTGCATATATTCAAGTGCTCTAAAACTGTATGCTTGGCTGGAGATGCAGCTCAAAATGTACTTTAAAGCAGAAATCTGAAAATTTGTTCAAGAATCTAGGGCACAGAATAGCAACCTAGTGCAACAGTTCTCCAAATACAGTCTGGACTACCAGCTTCAGATTCACCTCAGCTTTTAAGCTAATAATATAGATCCTTTGCCCACCCTTGTTATGGGCGAGTTGACTGCGACTCATAGCAAATCAAGGCACAATAGCTCTGAACGTTGCCCTACCCTGAGCCAATCTCACTGTGTCTGACACATCTACCCTCGTTATCCCAGTTACTGCGTCAATCTGTGCCATCTGGGGTCTTCCTCCTGCACTGTCCCTCTGTCCTTCCAAGCATGATGTTGTTCCCCAAGGAAGAACATTCCCTTTTGGCCCATCTTAGATCTGACCAATGGCAACTTAGCAAACCCACTATCACTTTAGATTTTAAGAATCATCCAAGACCTAAAACAGGTATGCAAAAGGTAGTATTTCAGAGATTTTCCTCACAGGTTAGGCAGGGAAAGGTGAGGCTTGCTCAGACTGAATCATGAAAGATCCAACAAAAGCAGGATCCACCTACTGATATTAAGACCAGTAACCGTAAGACCCCTGTGGTTTGTCTGGTGTTGACACTGGGAGCCCAGAAAGTCCTTACAAACTGAGCCCTGAGCCCTGTCTGCTGTTCCCTGGCCTGGCCATGAATGATCCCAGAAAGCATGAGCTGAGAACACTAGTACTGCAATGAGCATCCAATGACTGTTCAGGAATTATACCTCCTCTTAGGCAACCCCAACACCACCCATGGGGCTCTAAGGTATAAGGATCATTTGGAAACCAGCCTGAGATTGTGAAGATTCCTAGATGTTATGTCTCTGGCATCTCTCTGTTTGTTGGTGGTGTGTGCCCTCAAGTTGGCACCAACTCTTGGCTGACCTTGCATTGAATTTTCGGGGGCAGTACATCACACAGAAGGTGGATTTGAACCACATGCCTTTGGGATTGCAGCACAGCTTCTTATCACTGGGCCATCAGAGCTCTCTGGCCTACTTCTCTAGCCATTTGAATCCACCAGGTCTGGTATATGATTTCCAGCCTCGAAAACTCAATAAAGAGTCAGCTAAGAGTGTATCTTTCCTTTGCAGACGGCCACATTTTTCTCTTGCAGAGCAGCTTGTTGTTGTTGTTATGCACCGTCGAGTCGCTTGCGACCCATAGCGACCCTATACTATGTACAACAGCCCTAAGCTCCGCTCTGTCCTCTGCCAATCACACTGTCTCCAACACTCCCATCCCAATTATCCCAGTCACTGAATCAATCCACCTCATAGAGGGTCTTCCCCTCCTGCACTGTCCCTCCACCTTCTCAAGCATGATGTCCCTCTCCAAGGACCTCTCTCTCCTCACAACATGTCCAAAGTATGTTAGACGGAGCCTCAGAATCCTTGCCTCCAAGGAGCCACCCGGTTTAACCCTTTCCAGGACAAATCTGTTTGTTTTCCTAGCAGTCCATGGTACCCTCAATACTCTTCTCCAGCACCACAGCTCAAAGGCATCAATTCTCCTTCTATCCTCCTTGGTCATTGTCCAACTCTCTGATGCATAACAAGTGATTGTGAAGACCAGAGCCTGTATCAGATGCACCTTAGTCTCCAAAGAGATACCATTGCTCTTCAGCACTTTGGAGAGGTCCCTGACAGCAGACTTTCTCATGGCAATGTGCCTTTTAATTTCCTGGCTGCTGGTGCCAAGACTGTTGACTACGGAGCCAAGCAAACTAAAGCTGCTAGTGGGTTCAAATTGTGAAGATCAAATGCAAATTCTGATGGTTGGCACCTGAGCTAAGGCAAATCCTTTAATCTCGCAGCATGTCAATTTTCTAATCTGTAGAATGGAATAATTACTCCTGGTAATGTAGGGTATTGTATTTAATAACTTACTGTTATCTCACTCTTGCCAACTCTTTTATAATTGAATAGGAAAATGCAGAAGTAAAAGAGTGTATTTATTATATCAGAGGTCAACAAAAGGAGGCCTGTGGTCAAATCCAGTGTTCAATTTGTGTGAATTATGGTTTTGGGAGCATAGCCATACCCGTTGGCATACATACTGTTCATGCCTGGTTTTGTACTTTGAAGGCAATGTTATTAAGTTGTGGAAGCAGCAAAGCCTCAAATATTTACTATCTCGTCATTTAAAAGGAGGCTCTGGTGGCAGAACCTGTAGGGGAGTTGTACCCAAAGATGATCCTTCTCTGGAGGTTCAAATCCAAGAGGAAAAGATGGCCAATTCGTCCCTCTCAGTGTACAGCCTCTGAAAAGCTGTGGGACAATCAGTTGAGTGGTGTCCAACTTCATGGTAATGAGTTTGAGGGTTTGGGAGGAAGTTTGTTTTGGTTTATTATGAGTTTGAGATTTATTTTTGTTGTTGTACTTTGGTTTTGCTGCGGTTTTTTGTTTGTACATTTGTTTAATAAATCGTTTCTAAGAAAACTTGATGGCCTTTGCATTACAACAAGTAGATTATAGATAGTTTGACCTGAATCTATCTCCTCTTTCCTATTTTCAGCACATTTGAGGAGGGCAAAGGAAATCAGAAGACACAGGAAGGAGCGGAAGCGCTCAGCATTTCACCAGAAGTGCTAATTTGGCAAGGAGGTGAAAACGGTTAGCTGAGGACAGTGCAAACTGCCTCTCTGGATGTTTCTACCTGATGTGGATCTGCCGTTCTGGGATGTGTCCTCTAGTGGCCGTGGAGGGCCCGTACCCACAGATGTGAGCAGCTCCACCAATAACTCAGAAAAGAAGCCTAATGTAGCCAGAAGAGACTCACCAACAGCTTTTTAGACTTTTCTTTCACTATGCAAGGTTCCAGATTTCTTCACTTTAAAATTTTTAGGAATGTGGGGTCAACTTTTAGAACAGCCTGAGACCATCAGGAATTTTGAATACTAGATAAATTTTAATATTGTGGAATAAGTGAGGTATTGAGATTGTTATATTTTTTTAAAGTGTTATCTTTCTAAGAGACATAGAAAAATAGTTCTTATAAGTGGCATAAAATACCTGAGATTGCTTTAAAATAATATAATAATTAATGGGAGTTTAATGGAACACCATGTTAGTAATATTGTTGAATGGAAAAGTGTTTTCCAGAAAGGTTTGTTTTAAAGCATGACGCCTTTTCATATACGTGGAAAACAACCAAAACTAAGTTTGCTGTCTTTTCTTTTCTCTCTACATATACATTTCGTCATCCCTGCAGATGGCAAAACTTACCCCATTCCGCTTGTTGATATTCCTCCTGGATGGATCTGTATTGTCATTTTAAGTAAGCAAGAGAATGACAAACCCAAGGTTTAGGGCGATGATGGCCTCATCTGAGCATTTGGGGTAGAAGGCGTCATGCAGTTGAGAGTTTCATCCAGTTCTAGGTTACTTTGGTAGTGGATTTCCTCACACACTCACTGTGATCAATCAGCTCTGACTCATAACAAGCTTCCAAAGTTTCAAGGCTGCCATCCACACCAGGAGGGCAATGCCCACATTTTTGCAGTTGAGCCGCTGATGGGCTCCAAAGACCAGAGAGGAACAGCCTTAGGGTTAGCGGTGCAACTTTCTTCGGACAACACCACTGCAAATCCCTGAGTGGATTGCTATCATTTCATTTACTAGACAATGTTGTTGCTGCTGCTGTTGTTGTTGTTGTTAGGTGCTGTCGAGTCATAGACAACTCATAGTGACCCTATGAATGGAAGGCCTGAGCATTGTTCATAGCATTTCTGGAGGCAAGCCATTTCGGACATGGATGCCACTCCTGCTTCCAAACTTGTTTTAATCAGGAAGCTGCACCAAACACTTTGACTTGGTAACATAACATTCTGTCAGTAGGCCAACAGAGCTCTCTCTATGTTGTCGTTGATATTGTTGTTAAGTGCCGTGGAGTCGTAGATGACTCAGAGTGACCTTATGAACGGAAGGCCTGAACACTGTTTTGTTTTAATCTGGAAGCTCCACCAAACACTGTCCACCATGGGTGACCATTATCACATTTGGCACAACAGTGTCACAGTATTTAGCATCACAGCAACCACTAGAAGATAGTACTACTTGATATACTACTGGAAGATGTTGTTGTTGTTGTTATGTGCCACCCTGTTGCTTGTGACTCATAGCAACCCTATGTATAACAGCCTTAAACTCTACTCTGTCCTGTGCCAATCGCACTGTCTCTGACACTCCTATCACGATTACTCCAGTCACTGAATCAATCCACCTCATAGAGGGCCTTCCCCTCCTGCACTGTCCCTCCATCCTCCCAAGCATGATGTCCCTCTCCAAGGACCTGTCCCTCCTTACATGTCCAAAATATGTTAGACGGAGCCTCAGAATCCTTGCCTCCAAGGAGCAGCCTGGTTTCCAGGATGAATCTGTTTGTTTTCCTAGCAGTCCATGGTACCCTCAATACTCATCTCCAGCACCACAGCTCAAAGGCATCAATTCTCTTTCCATCCTCCTTAGTCATTGTCCAACTCTCTGATGCATAACAATTGATTGCAAAGACCACAGCCTATATAATACTCACCGTAGTCTCCAGAGAGACACCATTGCTCTTCAGTACTTTGGAGAGGTCCCTAACAGCAGACATTCCCATGGCAATACGCCTTTTAATTTCCTTGCTACTGGTGCCAAGAGTGTTGACGGTGGAGCCAAGCAAACTAAAGCTGTGTACAATCTCAATCTCTTCACCATCCATTCTGATGCTGCCAATTGACCCAGTGGTGAGAATCTTTGTCTTCTTGACATTGAGCCTCAATCCATATTGGAGGCTGCAGTCCTTGACCCTCTGCAACAAGTGCATGAGATCCTCTTCAGTTTCAGCAGTTTCAGCAAGCAGGGTTGTGTCATCTGCATAATGCAGACTGTTGATAGATCTTCCACCAATCTTGACCCCACATTTCTCCTCATAGAGCCCAGCCTCCCAGATAATCTGTTCTGCATACAGGTTGAAAAGGTATGTAGACAGGACACATCCCTGGTGTACGCCCTTCCCAATTTTGAACCATGCAGTGTTTCCTTGCTCTCTTCTGACAACTGCCTCCTAGTCCAAGTATAGGTGTCTCATTAGCACAATCAAGTGTTCTGGGATTTCCATTCTTCTCAGAGTCAGTCACAGTTGTTAAGATCCACACAGTCAAATGCCTTTGCATAGTCAATGAAACACAGATATCCATTCCTCTGGTATTCCCTGCTTTCAGCTAAGATCCATCTAGCATTAGCTACAATATCCTAGTACCACGGGTATCTTCCAGGAAGAGTGCAAACGGTCATTGCAAAAACAAGAGGAAGAGAAGACCAAAACGAATGTCAGAAGAAACTCTGAAAATAGCACTGGAGCGCAGAGAAGCCAAAGCGGAAAGAAGAATTCAAGATACTAAAGAGTTGAATAGAAGATTTGAAAAGGCAGCATGGGATGACAAAGTAAAGAATTATAATGAAATGTGCAAGGAGCTAGAATCGGAAAATCACTGAACTCACTCAGCATTTCTTAATCTCAAGGAACTGAAGAACAAATTCAAATCTAGAATTGCTATAATCAAGGATGCGTTAGGCAGAATATTAAATGATCCAGGAAGTATTAAAAGAAGATGGAAAGAATATACTGAGTCACTGGATCAAAAGGAATTGTCAGGGACAGAAGAATTTCATGAAACAACTTATGTGCAAGAGCCTATGGTGATGAGGGAAGAAGTTCAGGCTGCTTTGAAGGAAATATTAAAAAATAAGGCTCCAGGAAGAGATGGTATACCAATCGACATATTTCAGCTGAAAGATGCTATCCTGGACAAACTCACCAAGTTGTGCCAAGAAATCTGGAGAAAAACCACTTGGCCAACTGACTGGAAGAGATCTATATTTGTTGCCATCCCAAAGAAGGGTGACCTAATAGAGTGTGGAAACTATAGAACAATCAATATCATTGATTTCACGTGCAAGCAATATTCTACTGAAGATTATCCAAAACTGACTAGAACAGCACATCAGCAGAGAACTGCCAGAAGTCCAAGCTGGATTTAAAAGGGGTCTTGGTACTAGGGATATTGTAGCTACTAGAAGATGCTGTTGTTGTTAATGTCCCGTCAAGTCGTTTGCGACTCATAGCGACACTATGTAGAACAGCCCTAAACCCTGCTCTATCCTGTGCCAATCGCACTGTCTCTGACACACCCATCCCAATTACCCCAGTCACTGAATCAATCCACCTTATAGAGGGTCTTTCCCTCCTGCGCCGTCCCTCCACTCTCCCAAGAATGATGTCCCTCTCCAACGACCCATCCCTCATTGCAACATGCCCAAAGTATGTCAGATGAAGCCCCAGAATCCTTGCCTCCAAGGAGTAGCCTGGTTTAACACTCTCCAGGATGAATCTGTTTGTTTCCTGGCAGTCCATGGTACATTCAATACTCTTCTCCAGCACCACAGCTCAAAGGCATAAATTCTCCTTCTGTCCTCCCTAGTCATTGTCCAACTCTCTGATGCATAACAAGTGACTGGAAAGACCATGGCCTGTATCAGGC
>NW_006399786.1:1499977-1549327 GCF_000299155.1 Elephantulus edwardii
ACCATTTACACTCTTCCTGAATGATATCTTTGACATCCTCCCACAACTCATCTGGTCTTCGCTCATTAGTGTTCAAGGCCTCAAACCTGTTCCTGAGATTAGCACAATTAAATGTTCTGGGATCCCCATTCTTCTCAGAGTCAGCCACAGTTTGTTATGATCCACACAGTCAAACTCCTTTGCATAATCAATGAAGCACAGATAGACATTCTTCTGGTATTTCCTGCTCAGCTAAGATCTATCTAACATCAGCTACAATATCCCTAGAACCACCACCCTTTCTAAACCCAGCCTGGACTCCCGGCAATTCTCTGCTGATGTACTGTTCCAGTCATTTTTGGATAATCTTCAGTAGAATCTTGCTTGCATGTGAAATCAGTGATGTTGTTCTGTAGTTTCCACACTCTGTTGGGTCACCCTTCTTTGGAATGGGAACAAATATAGATCTCTTCCAGTCAGTTGGCCAAACGGTTGTTCTTCAGATTTCTTGGATAGTATAGTTAAAATGGGCTATCAAGAAACTCATTGCTATAAAGTCAGAACCACTCCATCGTGGACCCTCCAGTGGATTTTCAAAGAGGCAGGAGGAGATTGTCCATCTTTCTCTCACACCAGTTCTTACCCACTAGGCAATCAGAAGTCCCTAAAAATGAGCTTACTGTCGATGTTAAGTACCATCAAGTTGGAACCAACTCATAGCTGACCCTCCAGCAAGTTTTCAGAGGTAGTAAATCACACAGCAGAAGATTCTGCATCTTTCTGACACTAACAGCTAGTGGATTTGATCATGCAACTTTAGGTCATCAGCACAAGGAGTATTTGTCTTGATAATAAAATATTATTACTAATATAATTCTGTGTCCACAGACCAATTAAGACAAAATAATAATAATAACAATAATAATGTAATTCTTTTCCCCTTGGCTATAATTTTTCCATGAAATCTAAAACATTTCTAAAAAATAAAGTATATTTTTAAAAAAGAAAAGAAACTTTTCCTTCCCTAAGGTAGCTGACATCATTATTTTATGTTGATTCAACTGATTTAATTAACTAAATATCAATTTCTTGACAAATTCTAGTAAGGAAGGGTGTGTAAGTAGTTTTTTGAAGTCTGATACCCTTCCATAGAATTTGCAGAAAACAAAACAAAACGTAATTTTTACATATTAAAATACTATCTCTCCAAGTACTGACTGAGAAGACAATGGACACTAGCTATAAGGCATCAGAAATAATGTATACACTAAAAATTAAAATTAATATCCAGAGAATTTCATAGGTTATAGAAAACAAGGCTACGATAGTGAGTCTGTTGCTGTGGTTTTCTATTGCTTAAAATAGCTGTCCTTAGACCAATGTATAACTAACCTCATATGGCCTGCAAACACGTTAACCTGATTCATCTACCTCGACTCTGTCATGGTCCGCCTACATCATCCACAGCTGCATGAATCGCAGCCTTAGGAGCTAAATAAAAGCAACGTAGCCTCAGCAAAGGATAGAGAGACCTACATGGGAGCAGCACCGTAATTTGTTGGAAGATGAGAAGTCATCTGGACTGAAGGATTGTATAGTGTGGATAGACGGATTGTATGCTGAGGTAGGACTGAGATATGATTTTCTGATGACGAAGATGCTTACTAAGTCTGAGAAATAGCTGTCTGGTTTGAGAAGAACACTGACTTGAGACTGCTGCTCCAGAGAACCAGAGCCAGAGCCCTTCACCCAAGCTTGCAGCATGACTGAGAGATTATATAGTTGTTGCTTATTGCGGCCACCCTGTATAGCTTGTTAACATCGGGACTGCAGGATTGTATGGTTGTTGATTGTGTACTGTTGCTTGTTGCTATACTGAATTATAGCCTGGTGAGTTCCCTAATAAATCCCACAACTCTAAATATGGTTCTTTCAAGTCTGTGTGCTCATTGCAACGAATTCCAGATGCAGTTACTAGCAAGATCAGTACTGGAATTGGTGAAAGTGTGTGCGGGAGTGTGAGAGAGTATGCCTGACCTAACAAGTATTAGTTCAGTACTGTAGATGTTGTTGGTGGGCATAGTTCCCCTATGTGGAATTAGGAGACATCACACTTGGCCTTCCCCACATTGTCCTAGTGCCTTTCACAAGAGGCCTTTCAGAAAGGGTGTATTGTCTTTCCTTTTCCCTCAATACCACACAAGCACTGTTGCCCTTTGATGTCTTGCTGCCCCTGGTGGCTGTCCTGTCACAGCAGGCACTTCAGAAGCATCAGCTGTGTGGACAGAGCCACTACATGTCTCTAGGTTTCCAAGAACAGCCAGCCTGTGTTAACTAGCAGATTTGCACGAGGAAGACACATGCCAGTATCTTTACTTCTGCTCTGAGTGCCAGCCTCTCTGGTCATTTTCACAATCTCTTGGCAATAATAGCTCATTTATTGGTTTTGTTGACATCTGCTGCCCTTTCATCGCTCTTTAAAAACAAAAACAAAAAAGTTTGTTTATTTGTCACTCTTAAAGAATTTTCTTTTTGACTGGATTAAGATTTGGAGGTAGACGCTTTCAGAGAGTACAGCCTCCAACCCCAGCAATATGTTCCTGGCTTTTTTTTTTTTTAAATTTTGTTTCCTCCATTCTCTTTGCCAAAAGCTTGACATATTCTTCTATTTCTCTGTTTCTTTGAAGTAATACATCAACCTTTATATTTCAGGATATATGTAGTAACAAGACCTTGAATCTTATATGCTTTGGCCCTGGATTTCTTGCCGTCTTTGTTAAGGGCTTTCTCTGAACATACTGACAGACATCATCTTCTTCAGAGAGATTAAAGAGTTTCCTGATTCTGCTCACCCGTTTGGGCTCCAGGCAAGGAGACACAGTAGTACTAGTCAATCCTGGGGTATCCTTCTCCCTTTTCTTTAAAATAACCAAGTTAAAAACAGATTGGCATTGACAAAGGGCTTCTCACTTCTGCCTCTGGTGCCCCCAGCTCTCTCTATTCAGAGCACAAGCCTCCTGATGCCATAATGGGCCACATCCTCCAGCACATTAGAGGTCCCTGTGCTCTCTCTGTAGTCCCCCATCTGTGACCCCCGAGATCTTTAGATGTCAGAGAGGTGACCTACTCTCTCCTCAGGATAGGCTGTCAGCCCTCTCCTCAGGGCCCAGACACAGTCGGTCCTCCTCGTGCATGACCTGCCTGAAAAACCACTTCCTCATTCCTCAGACAGAGCAGAGCAAAACACAACTTCTGCAAAGAAACTTCCAGAAATGCTACCACTTTTTCAGAAAGGCTCAGTCTATATGTCCAGACCCCAAAAGAGGCCCAGTAATTATTGAGTTGTGTTGGCACTGGAGCTACTCAAGCAACATCAAGGATTGAAGGGAGAGAAGATTTAGGAAGATTAAGGAGGGCTTTGGAGAACAATGGGAGAAAAAACAGCAACAAAGAAGGGGAAAGGAAATGTTAAACTTCAGTGATACGTTAGATTCTACATACTTTACCTATTCTATCCTCAGAAACAATAAAAGATTAATTGCTACCCCATTTTAGAGGTGAGAAAAAAAATGACGTTTATATAGTGGCTTAGTAGAAAGGCGTCATGCTGCCAACCCAAAGGCTCACAGTTCAAATCTACCAGCTGTTCCATAGGAAAGAGATGGGTAATTTACTCCTGTGCTGCTTACTGCCTCTGAAAACTCACTGGAGGACCTCTATGAGTCAGTTATGACTTGATGGCATATAACAATACCATCACAGAGAGAGAGCTTTGATGTGCGGTGATAATGGGCTTCCTAACACTGATTTTCTGATCCCAGACTGGACACAACTCCAGGACACCTGGCACTATGTTGGCTTGTGGAGATAGGTATTTGTCACATTTTTGCTAAGAAGGAGTACAGCAAATATTGGCTTCCTGAAGACAATGTAGGGACCCCAAAGAGAGAGGAAAGCCTGCATTGAGCAAATATGTTCAATTCCTCCCTAATTTACCAGATAATAAACTGGCAATGTGTGAGGGAAAGGCTAATCCATGAAGAAAGTAACCATGTGTCCTCTTTCACAATATTTGCCAGTATTCTGTTCCCTTAGTTAATGTGAGCCCTTCCTGGCAAGTCTGTGGATAGCCTGAGCATGACTGTGTCTTGCAGGATGGACATGAGTCCACTGGAGCGGCCCTACTCAGCTTTCCTCATAAGGAACATATGCCTGAATGGTCAAAGTCTGCTTGTGGGTAATGCAGAGTGAGTCCTAGATGACTCACAAATTGTTAAGGGTGAATTAAATCAGCTCCAAAACCAAGCTCCACCCAAGGACGACAAGTCACCCTATTATTCTGAGTATTATCTAAAATGAGACCGATCCCTATTGTGCTACAGATCACTAGAAGTGATGTCAGGAATGGCCAGAAGTAAAAGCTAAC
Organism: Elephantulus edwardii; assembly: GCF_000299155.1. Taxonomy (NCBI): domain Eukaryota; kingdom Metazoa; phylum Chordata; class Mammalia; order Macroscelidea; family Macroscelididae; genus Elephantulus; species Elephantulus edwardii. Next base: position 1,504,383 of record NW_006399786.1, read on the forward strand.
AAAATAGATACACATTCCTACACCTTTTTTTTTCATCTTAAATTTATGAAACTACCAAGTATCCCTTATTCAGCCAAGCAAACAGCCGTGATAAACCCTTGCCAACAGACAAAAGTCGGCAGTAAAATCTCCCACTGCTCACGAAAGCAGCCTTGTGTTGCAGCCTGAGAGTATGTGCAAGGACCTAGAATCATATTCCGTAGCTCAAATTGGAATTTAAAGCCTTCTCGATATCAAATTCTCAAGATAAAGTTCAAAATGCATTCTTCCCCCCGCTTGTAAACCAAAGAAATTAAACGTCAATGATTTTAGAAGTAAAGCCTGGATGTCACTCTACACTTCCTTTTTCTGTAGGCCAGTTAGCAAGCTTCCTTGCTGGGAGAATCTGCCGTCTTGTCATCTTCTTCTCCGAGAAGGGTGTGCCTTGTTAGAGTCTTAGGCATTGGATGACCTTCTCATATGTCTCATTTTACAGTTTCAAGTGTTAATACAATGTTGTTCCTGCCTTGGTCCCAAGTATGGAATTCTTAATCAGGTGCACCTTAGTCTTTAGACTGATATTATTGCTCTTTGGAAATTTAAAGAGGTCCTTGACAGCAGACTTTCCCAATGCTATTATGTCTCCAAATCTCCTGATTGCTGATACCAAGGGTACTAACTGTGGATCCAAGCAAGAGTAAATCATTGTCAATTTTAATTTTCTCTCTATCATGACGTTGCCCATTGGCCTAGTGGTAAGGATTTTTGTTTTCTTGATGTTGAGATGCAATCTATATTGAAGACTACAATCCTTGATATCCTGCATGACACAGGTTGTTATTGTTGTTACACTCTCATCCCACATTCTTCTTTATAGTCCAGCTTCACTAATGATTTGTTCAGCATACAAATTGAGTAGGCATGGAGAAAGGATACAACCCTGATGCACACCTTTCCTGATTTCAAACAACTTTTCTGTTTCCAAACTACACAGTCTTCCCTTGCTCTATTTGCACAACAGCTTCTTGGAATATGTATAAGTTTCGTATAAGCATAGGTAGGTGTTCTGAGGTCTCCATTCTTTTCAATATTAGCCATACTTTGTTATGATCCACAGAGCCAAATGCCTTTGAATAGTCAATAAAACACACATAGACATTCATTAGTATTCTCTACTTTCAGTCAAGATCCATCTGACATCAATGATACTCATGGTGCCACAGCCCTTTTTAAGCCCCCACTGAGCTTCTAGAAGTTCCCCATAAATTTACTGTACTAGTCATTTTGGATGATCTTCAGCAATATTTTGTTTGCATCTGATATTGACGATATTATTTGATAATTTCCACCTTCTGCTGGATCATTGTTCTTGGGAGTGGGAACAAATAGCATTTTCTCTCAGCACCATTAGTTCTCAATTATATGAAATTTCCTGAAATATTTCAGTGTTAATTCTTTGTTGTACAGTTACTCCATGTATTCCCTCCTTTTTTTATGCACACCCATATTTATCGCTAAATTATTCACAAGCAACCCTAATTCCTATGAACAAATGAATGGATAGAAAAATTATGGTAAAGTTACACAATGGAATATTAAGCAGCATTGAAAAAGAATGAACTTGTAAAACATGGGGGAGTCTGGAGGACATTATGCTGAGTGATATATCTCAGTCACAAGAGGACAAACAGTGCTTAACATTTGTGTTATAAAATGGGTCATATTGCTATGGGAGGGTTGGGGAGAGAATGGGAAAAGAATGGATAGATAATGAACATTACATTAGAAGAAACAAGGGCAATAACTGAAAAGAATAAGTAGTTAGGGTTGTATTTATGACAAGAATTTGGAATAAGAGGTATACTGTGAGGGATAAGGTGGGAAGAAAATGTTTGATGATGGAAAAGAATAGTAAATATTATAATAAAAGGAAAAAAATTAAAAAATAAACAAAAGAAAGAAATCTAATGGCTTAGTGCTTTGAACAAATCTGCCACAAAAGACATCTTCCAAGTATAAGGAAAAGCAAAGACGTCACTTTGAGGACTAAAGTATTCTTGTGGTGAGTCATATTTTGAACCATTCTACATGTCTGGGAAAATTGGATAAGGAAAATAAAAGAAGATTGATGCCTTTCAATTATGCTGTTGGTTGAGAATATTGAATGTACCCTGCACTGCTGGAAGAATCAGCAAATCTGTCTTGAAAGTGGTACAATTGTAATATTCCTTAGAAGTGAGTATCTTACATACTTTGAACATATTTTCAAGAGGTACCAGTCCCCAGAAAAAGTCATCATGCTTGGTAAAATAAAGGATTAGGAGGAATGGCAGATCTCCACCTGACATCTGTTCACCTGTTTTCCTCATCTATTTTTAATATTTTTTATTGATTTTCATATAATAATACCTTTATGGTATGTTTCATTCAAATACATTGTGTTTTATACAATCTTTCATTTACATTGTTTCATACTATTATTCATATCCATTCTATTTACATTATTTTATACTAATTTATTAACAAAATTCAAATGCATTGTTTTTCACACCAGATCCTTCACATTTCTCTCACACTTCCATCAATCAAATTGTGTGATCTCATGATTAATACACTCCCACGACCGCACATCCTCACCCCTCTGCATCTACCCTCTCCTCCTTGGATCCTTTTACATATTCTACAATAATGATCTTATACAGTATTTGTCCTTATAGGACTGAGTTAATTCACTTAGCATAATGCTCTTCAGTCCCTCCCAAGTTAGGTAGTAATTTGCTAAGTCATTGCTCCTGTGTGCTTTACAATACTCCATCATGTGAACGTACCATAATTTCTCGGTCCATTCAATTGTGGTTGGACATTTGGGCTGTTTCCATGCTCTTGCAATAGTGAATAATTTTGCTATGACCATTGGTGTACAAGTCTCCCTTTTTGCCTCACTTCTCATTTCCCTAAGGTATATTCCAAGCAGTGGAATAGCTAGGTCTTACGGACTTTGTATGTTCAGCATTTTGAGGAAATGTCAAGCTGCCTTCCAGAGTGGTTGTACCATTTTACAATCTTACTAACAGTATGTAAGAGTGCCTATCTCTCCACATCCTCTCCAACATTTATTACTTGCTGTCTCATTCAACTTTGTCATTGCTATTGGAGTGAGATGATATCTCATTGTGGTTTTGATTTGCATCTCTCTTATTGCCATTGATTTTGAGTATTTCTTCATGTGTCTGCAGGCCATCCAAAAATCTTCCTCCGTGAAAATTCTTTCCATGTATTTTGCCCATTTTGTAATTGTGTTATCAGTCCTTTTCTTGTGGAAGCCCTGTAAGATTCTGTCAACTTTTTATATGAGACCCTTGTCTGAAATGGTATTGTCAAATATTTTTTCCCAATCAGTAGGTTTCCTTTCCACTCTGTTGGGAAAAGTTTTGATGTGCACAGGGATTTGATCTTTAAAAGGTCCCATTTATCAATTTTATGCTCTCCAGATTGAGTATTTTTGGCTATATTTGGCAGTTTCTTTACCATAGACAAGGATTTCTGAGCTTAATTCCAGTTTGTCTCTGGTGAATTTTATAGTTTTGGACTTTACTGTCAAGTCTCTGATCTATCTTGAGTTTATTTTTGTGTTTGATGTGAGTTGTGGATCCTGTTTGAGCTTTCTTCAGGTAGCTATTCAGGCTTGCCAGCACCATTTGTTGAAGAGGTCGTCATTTCCCCATTTCATAGATTTTGTTTCCTTGTTGAAAATCAGTTGACCATACATAGCTGGGTCCATTCCTGGATTCTCAATTCTGTTCCATTGGTCTGTGTGCCTCTCTTTGTACAAGAACCATATTGCTTTGGTTACTACTGCTGTGTAGTTGGTTTTAAGGTCAGGGAGTGCTATGCCTCCCACCTCACTTTTGTTTTTCAGGAATGCTTTGCTTATTCAGAGTTTCTTTCCTCTCTAAATGGACATGACGATCTCCCTTTTGATGTCCTTGAAAAATGGACTTGATATCTATATTGAGATTGTGTTGAACATGTAGATTGCTTTTGCTGTTTGTCATTCTCACAATATTGTCTTCCTATTCATGAATCAGGCACATTTTCCCCATTTATTTAGGTCTTTTATTGTGTTTCACAGAAATGTTCTATAGTTTTCTTTGTATAGGTCTTTTGTGTTTCTAGTTAGGTTCACTCCCAAGTATCTCAATTTGTGGTTGGCTATTGTAAATGGCTATGCTGGCCTAGTGGACAGAAAGTTATGTTACCAAGCCCAAGATGGGTGATTTTAATCTGCAGCCCTCAGGCCTGGTTCAAATTGATTTTCTGTCAAATATTCTTCTAGGTGGTATAGTACTGGTCTGTACAGAGGTAACTCGTGGTTGCTGTGATGCTGAACACTGTGACACTGATGTGCCAAATATAATAATGGTTATTTATGGTGGACAGTGTTTGCTGGAGCTTCCTGATTAAAACAATCCTGGAAGCAGGAGTGGCATCCACTTCCGAAATGGCTTGCCTCTGGAATCTCTTTGAACAGTGCTCAGGCCTTTCTTTCATAGGGTTGCTATGAGTTTGTCTATGACGCGACAGCACCTAACAACAACAACAACAATTGTAAGTGATTTTGCTTCCTTGGTTTCCTTCTCTGAGCTCTCTTTGTCAAAACTTATTCTTAAGATGATTTTTAAATTCATTTCGGATAGACATAATATATTTATGTAATTGTCCAAAATTACATTTTTTATTTATTGCCTTCAAATCAGAACCAACTTTATAGCTGAGCCTCCAGTAGGTCTCCAGAGGCTATAAGTCATATGAGAGGGGATTTCCCATCTTTCTCCTGAGGGGCTGGTAGTAGAATCTAATTTCTCACCTGTGGGTTGACAGCCCAACTCCTTACCCAGAAGGGCACTAGAATTCCCTATAAGAATTTGTTGTTATTATATACTGCAGAGTCAGAACTGACTCATAACTGATTCTCAATCAGGTTTTCAGAGGCTATAAATCACATGGGAGGAGACTGCCCATTTTTCTTCCACAGAGCAGCTGGTGGATTCGAACAACACGTTTTTGGATTGACAGTGAAATTCCTTACCATTAAGCCACCAGAGCTCCCTGTATAGAAACATAAAACACAAATCATGAACCCTAAAAGCAACGATGTTAGTCTAAAGACTAAGGTGTGCCTAATCTAGGCCACGGTCTTCACAATTAATTGTTATGCATCAGAGAGATGCACAGTGATTATAGATGACAGAAGATGAACCAATGCCTTGAAGTTGTGGTTCTGGAGAAGAGTCTTGAACATACCATAGACCACCAAGAAAACAAATAGGTCTGTCTTGGAGAGTGTGAAACCAAGTCTGTCCTTGGAGGCTAGGATTTTGAAGCTCTGTCTCACATACTTTGGGCATGTGGCCAGGAGAGACCAGTCCTTTGAAGAAGGACATTATGCTTGGAAGGGTGGAAGGACAGAGCAGGAGAGGAAGACCTTGAATGAGATGGATTGATACAGTAATTGGGTCAATGAGTGTTAGTGTGTCAGAGTCAGTAAGACTACCTTAGGACAGGGCAGAGTTCAGGGCTGCTGTACATAGGGTGGCTATGGGTCACAGGTGATTTAACAACACATAACAACAACAATGTAAATCCTTAAAGACAATTAATAATAATTTACCAATATTGACTCATCAATTTCAACAGGGAGAAGGATGGACAATCTCCTCCATTATGATTTACCCCCCCTGAAAACCTGCCATAGGGTCAGCTATGAATCAGTTCCAACTCTATGGTACACAACAACAATAACAACCCTATGAATACCAGGTGTCAATAATAGGAACAATTGTGTGCAATTGCGTGACAAATATACAGGAACAATCTGTACTTTCTTCCCAATTTTTGTGTAAACCTAAAAAAGCTCTGAGAATAAAGTCTATTTAAAACAATACAAGCAAAACCAAAACCAGCCGCTCCCTAACCTTTAGAGCAGATGGCTGGTGCTCAGTACTCAGTGCAGCTCGGGCCCTAGGAGATCCTTGAGTTTCTGGAGGAAGGGGGAGGAAAATTAATGCCTGAAGTAAAACTTAAAAATATGTTTCCCTATGTACTATTAACCCCACTGTTTTTCTTTCTTTTTTCATTGTCATCCAGTCAGAACTGACTCATAACAGACCCTGCAGCAGGTTCCCTAGGCTGTAAATTATACCCAAGTAGACTTCTAATCTTTCTCCAGCAGAGCACCAGGTGGATTCAAACCTCCAGAGAAGCATGGCTTTTGGGTTAGCAACACAACTCCCTACAGACTACTCTATCAAAGCGTGTTCTTGTTATGTGCTGTCAAGTGGCTTTCGACTCATAGAGACCCTATGTACAACAGCATTGAACCCTTCTCTAGCCTGAGCCAACCTTATTGTCTCTGATACACCTATACCAGGTCTTCTCTTGCACAGTCCCTCCACCCTTCCAAGACCCAAACTATGTCATACAGAGCTTTAAAATCCTTGATTCCAAAGAACAGCCTGGTTTCACCCTTTCCAGGACAGATCTGTCTGTTATCCTAGCAGTCCATGGTATATTCAATACACTTCTCCAGTACCACAGCTTAAAGGCATAAGTTCTCCTTCTATCCTTCTTAGTCATTGTCCAGCTCTCTGATGCATAGCAACTAATTGCGGTGACCATGGCCTAGATCAGGTGAACCTTAGTCTCTAGACTGACACCGTTGCTCTTCGGTACTCTGGAGAGGTCCCTGACAGCAGATTTTCCCAGCGCAATGCATCTTTTGATTTCCCAGCTGGTGCTATCAAACATGTTGATTCTGTCTAATATTTACACCGTGTCACATCACCTACACCTTTGTAGTTCAAGGTCAAATTGAAGTAATCTGATTCTTAAGTCCATTCTTATTAAACCTTTAATTGGATCACACTAAAGCCTGCTAGCTTCTTCATAACAGTTCAGCAAAATCTAAAAAGAAATAAATAAGAATTACATTGAAACCTCCTCTCAAGGTAAATTCCACGGGGCAAAACATGATAAAGGCAATAAAGGCATAGGGCTGCCTACCACCCAGTAGAAAGTATCCACACAGGCATATGGTCCAGATATCAGAAAGAATAGGATGAAGGGCTACCAGATAAATATCACCCTCCAGGACACATCAAATGCCTTCATCATGTGTGTAGTCCCCCAACAGATTCCTCCCCTTACCACTCTTATGGTCCTTATCTGAGTGTTGAATCAATTCTGAGAAAGAGTAGGTAAGAAGGCCATCCAAAATTTGACACTTATTTATTGACAAAACTGACATTGAGAGAATGTGTCTCAGTTATATGGCAAATTAACTAATTCTTAATATCAGGCCTTGAATGACTCCTGCCCATCACTAGGAAGTATGGGACCCTTAGGTATCCCACTTGGGCTCCAGATGGCAAATGTAGGGCAGGGGTGCTGGACAGAAGCTGATTCCTGCTTATAGCTCTGTTCAGAAAGGAAGTGGAGGCTTCTAGAGGCTGAGAATGTTCCTTGGCCCCTTACCAAAGCCACAAAGCTCTTTCCATATGGTTGAACAGTAAAGGTCAAGAATCCAGCAGTATTCAAATGAATAGAAACACCACAAGTAACAATCAAGTGGTACTTTTAAAAAATAAGCAATTCTTGATTGTCTCTAATGTCTATTATACTGCAGTTTTGTTTTTGTTTTTATTCAGTTCTTTATATTTGCGAAGTATTTTTTCCATTCCAAGTGGGAACAGGTCAATTGCTGTGTGCAAAGGTCAAGGGCAAAGCCCTGATTTTATCCCATCATTTATACCAGAAGAACACTTAGGAGAATTGAATGCCTGTTTCAAAGCATTCAGAAAACAGAAGGTTTTACAGTGCATTGTAGGTGATCAGTTGATGATTATTGAATGAATGTATTGCTCATGCATGAAAAGAAAGAAACAAGACAAAGAGCTTGTCCATTTCTTCCTGAACTTCCTTGCTTTTTCTCATTCCTTTTCTTCCTCTTCAAACCTATTGATAGTTTGGGGATCTTCTCAAATGCCACTTCCACTATAATATCCTTTGCTCCCCCTGCAATAATCTCTTCCAGTTCTGAACTCTTCAAGTACCATCTGTCAGTTGGTATAGCATTTAAGTGTTTTTAAAACCCTGATGGCACAGTAATCAAGCATTTAGATGTTGACTGCAAGGTTGACAGTTCAAATATACCAGCTTCTCAGAAAAAGCAAGGTATGGCAATCAACTACCATCAAGGGGTTTTTATTAAATAAAATTTTTCTTTTAATTGTGATTTTAACAAAAGTTTACACAAAAGTTAGATTTTCATTCATTCATCGTTGCACATTTCCCATAAAGTTTTAAAGCCTTGAAAACTATAGGACAAGTCAACTTTGTTCTCTATGATTGCTATGAATCAATGTGTTGACATGATGGCAGTGTTTCGGGGGGGGGGGTGTTTTTGGTTTGTTTGTTTGTTTTCATTTATGGGTTGTTAAATGCTTTTTTTTTACCCTTGAAAGCTGTGAGCAATTTGAGAGAAGGTTCGGATTTGTCACTATGTCTCTCCAAAGAATCACAGCTAATAGCCACATGATAGATCTGTGCAATGGGTCGGCTGTTGGGGGTCATAGAGTCAACTCTGACTCACTGTGACCCTATTCCTGCTCAAACATCCTCAGAATCTGTGCTGTACTTGAGTCCATTGTTAAGTAACTGTGCTGATGATGCTCTCCCTTTCCAACTCTCTACCCTTCCAAGTATCATGTCTCTTTTCTTTTTTTCTTTTTCTTTTCCTTTTTTTTAAGCTTTATTTTTTTTTAATAATTTTAATGAGCATTTACAGAGATTTTGGATTTCCATTCATTCATTGCTGCACTTCTCTCCCCGACCAGCCCTCCCCCCCTCCCCCCAGTTCACTCCTCTCTTTCAAAAGTGAAAGAAAGACTCCCTCCCTGGGACACAATCCCCCCACACCCCTCCCGCCGCCCCAAGTACATTCCACTATGCAACCTTAATTGTGGACTCCCGTGATAACCGTAAGACCCTATCATACATCGCTTTTAAATTATTCACTCCCTCATCTGTTCAAGGACTGATCCCTCCTCATATGTCCAAAGAACGTGAGGCAATGCTGCGCCATCCTTGTTTCTAAGGAGTATTCTGTCTGCGTGCTGTCCAAAACAGATTTGTTTCTCCACTACCCATTGGCATTGAGTAGGAAATGACTCAGTGTTGATTTCCCAGTGGATTTTTCCTAGACCGTAAATCACAAGGAAGGAAATCGTCTTTCTCCCCTAGAGTGGCTGCTGGCTATGAACCTCCAGAGACTCAGCACCTTTGAGTTAGCAGCACAACTCCCCACAGACAACAGTAACAGAGCTCCATTCCATAGGCAGTCCATGGCACACTCAATACTCTTCATCGTCAATGAAAATACATAGATTCTTTTTAAATCTTCTTTATTCATTGTCCAACTTTCATTTTTATATGGAAAAACAGGATGGTATAGCTTTATCTCACATACCTATGACAAATAACGTCTGTCTACAATTCACTTTTTTTGTGTGTGCCATTCATTGGTTTTTATTTTTAACACACTCACATTATATATTTATTAAATTTTCCATTGTTTGTTTTCTTGACTGTTGCTTTCAGTGATTTGATTGTGGGCCCAATTAAATGAAATCATTAGAAACTTTTGCCTTTTCTCCACATACCGTGATATTGCCTATTGGTCCATTTGTGATAAAGTTTGTTTTCTTTATGTTGAGGTGCAATCCATACTGACGTCTGTAGTCTTTCATCTTTCTCAATAAATGCTTCATGTCTTCTTCACTTTCTGCAAGTAAAGTTACAATCCACATACCATATTCTTCTTCTCAGACTATTTGCTGAGCATACAAGTTGAATAGATATGGTGAAAGAACACAGCTTTGACACACAATTTTTCTGATTTTAAACCATGTAACTTTAAATCCTTGTAATGTTTGAATAACAGCTTCTGGGATTCACATTATTCTTAAGATTATCCATAATTAATTATGATCCATGCAGTCCAAAGCCTTTACATAGCCAACAAAACACAGTTAAACACCTTTCTGGTAAACTCTGCTATCAGCCAAAATCCATCTGTCACCAGAAAAAATAGCTTTTATGCCACAGCCTCTTCTGAATACACTTTGAATAATTGGCAGTTCTCTGTAGGTGTGCTACTCTAGTCATTTTATTCCAGACATTTTATTTACTTTTGATTTTCTAAGTCCCGGTCTTTGTACATCTTCTTATAATATTTTGCTTTGTCTTCTCAAGCTGCCCTTTCAAGTCTTCTGTTCAGCTATTATTTCATTATTTTTTCCTTTTACTTTAGATTCTTGCTCTTTAAGAACAAATTTTGGCTTCTCTTCTAATAGTAATTTTCATATTTTCTTTATTTCCTTTCCTTTTAATGGTCATTTGCTTTCTTTTGTTCTTAATATCACCCCTAACTGGTCTTCTAGTCATTAGACAGCTTGTCTTCAATTATTGGTGTTTGATGCACAAAATCTGTTCTTAAGACGGATTTAAATTCAAGTGGAATAAACTCAAGGTCATATTATGGCTCTAGTGAATTTGTTTTTATTTTCTTCAACTTTAGTCTGAAGTTATATAAGAGCAATTAATGGTCTATTCTATAGTCATCCCTAGGTCTTGCTTTTGATGATATTGAGTGATACTGAGTTCTTCCACTTTCCACAGAAGTAGTTAATTTGATTCCTGTGTGTTCCGTCATGTAAGGTGTATATACACAGTTATTAGTCATATTTCTTTTTAAAAGATATTTGACATGAATAGACCATTGATTGTACAAAATTTTACCCCTCAATCTCTGGCTTAATTTCTTTTACCAAAACTATATTTTCTGACGAGTCTTCTTTCTTTGTTTTATTTCCAACTTTTGCCCCCATGCACCAGTTATTATTAAAATATCCTGATTGTGTGGTTGATCAATTCCAGACAACTAAAAGTTGTCAGAAATCCTGAGTTTCTTCATCTTTAACTTTAGTGATGGGTACATCTATTTGAATAACAGCCTATTAACAGGCCTTTCTTGGAAGCCTATGGATGTTTTTCCATCACTGACAGTATTGTGATTCAACATAGATATTGAAATGTTCTTTTTTAATGTGAATGTGACACCATTCCTCTTCAGTTTGTCTTCTCAGGGTAGTACATTAAACGATCGTGTGATTAAAAATTGTGAGTGCCCATCCATTTTGGCTCTCTATTGTCTAGGAAATCAATTTGTTTGTGTTCCATTTTGTTTCTGACAACTCTAAATTTTCCTAGATATGTACTTCATATATTCCACACTCTAATTACGGATGGATGGATACTTGTAGCTGTTTCTCCTCATTTGGATTCAAGCCACATCAACAAATGCAGATTCTTCCTTACCTGGAAGGTTTACTCCATCCACAGCTTTAAGGTAGCCTTTTCATTAAGGAGCAAGTTCTTTCCCAGCTATGAGTGCTTCCCTTGTCATCTGGCCTACATCAGATAATGTTTTCCTGTTATTCACATGACTTTCAACGGTCCAGTATTCAGAAATGGATGCTTAGTCCTGTTTCTCCATCTGTCTTAGTCTGGAATGGAAGCATCATTGAAACCTGTATACCATGGATAACCTTGGTGATACATCAAATACAGGCAGCATAGCCTTCAACATCACAGCAGCATGCAAGTCACCACAGTATAACAGAATGACAGACAAATGATGGATAATGACTCAGCAGCAGGAAAAACTCACACTGTAAGGACACATGCTTGTAACATGATGTGTGCGGAAATGGGAAGAGAAAATGAACTTATTCTATCTTCCTACCATTTCCGTCAGAGAGATGTTATCAGGGTCGCAGGCCTCTTGAAGTTTTTAGCATCAGGTAGTTAGTTCTACACCTGCCTGACTGAAAGTAATCATTTTAAACAATCAGACTTTTTTTCTGCTAAACACTGTGACACTGATGTGCCAAATGTGATAATGGTTACCCATGGAGGACAGTGTTTGGTGGTGCTTCCCAATTTAAACAAGCTTGGAAGCAGGAGTGTCACCCACTTCCTAAATGGCTGGCCTCCGGAAACTCTATGAACAGCACTCAAGTCTTTTGTCCATAAAGTAGCTATAAGTCATCTACAACTGGATGACACTTAACAACAACATTTGGAATTTCAGACAGAGAGAGTGAGCAGTCAGTAGAGTAGTTGAATTGAGAGTCAGAAATGAAAGAGGAAGGGGTGGGAGCACTTGACCAAGTTTCATGAAAACCCACATGTACTATAGTTACCTTGTTTTCTGGAGCCGTAACTCCATCTTGATTTTTATTTAGTCCAGGTTCACACTTTTATTAGACTAAAAAAATGATTATATCTTCAATGATCCCTGACCGCTGGGCTGGCCTCTCCCTTTTATACTATTTCCCGTATGGAAGCAAGAGTAAGATAAAACCCAAATTGTACTATGCCACGAATTGGATTCAAATTTTTGATGGCTGCTTATTGAACACATGCAAGAGTTCAAACTTCTTTATTTAGGCATATAACCCTTTTATAGTCTAATCTTTTAATAAGTATAGTTCTGACTACTTTTACTAGCAGATTATGGAAGCAGCTGAAGTGGCTAACCAAAAGATTGGAGGTTCAAGTACACCCAGAGGAGCCTTGGGAGAAAGATCTGGTAATCTGTTTTCAAAAAAATATTGTGGTTGTTATGTGCCGTCAAGTCATTTGCAACTCATAGCGACCCTATGCACAACAGCCCTAAAGCCTGCTCTATCCTGGGCCAATTTCACTGCCTCTGACACACCCAAACCGATTACCCCAGTCACTGAATCAATCCACCTCATAGAGGGTCTTCCCCTCCTGGACTGTCCCTCCACCCTCCCAAGCATAATGTCCCTCTCCAAGGACCTCTCCCTCCTTACAACATGTCCAAAGTATGTCAGGTGAAGCCCCAGAATCCTTGCCTCCAAGGAGTAGCCTGGTTTAACCCTCTCTAGGATGAATCTGTTTGTTTTCTTGGCAGTCCATGGTACATTCAATACTCTTCTCCAGCACCACAGCTCAAAGGCATCAATTCTCCTTCTATCCTCCCTAGTCATTGTCCAACTCTCTGATGCATAACAAGTGATTGCAAAGACCATGGCCTGTATCAGGCATACCTTAGTCTCGAGGGAGACACTGTTGCTCTTGAGTACTTTACAGAGGTCCCTAACAGCAGACTTTCCCATCACAATACGTTTTTTGATTTCCTGACTGCTGGAGCCAAGAGTGTTGACCTTGGAGCAGAGAAAACTGAAGCTGTGAACAATCTCAATCTCTTCGCCATCCATCCTGATGCTACCAATCGGTCCAGTGGTGAGAATCATTGTCTTCTTGACATTGAGCCTCAGTCCATACTGAAGGCTACAGTCCTTGACCCTCTGCAGCAAGTGCTTCAGGTCCTCCTCAGTTTCAATAAGCAGGGTGTGTCATCTGCATAACGCAGATTGTTGATAGATCTTGCACCAATCTTGACCCCACATTTTTCTTCATAGAGCCCAGCCTCCCAGATAATCTGTTCTGCATACAGGTTGAAAAGGTATGTAGACAGGACACATCCCTGGTGTACACGCTTCCCAATTTTGAACCATGCAGTGTTACCCTACTCTGTTCTGACGACTGCCTCTTGGTCTAAGTATAGATTTCGCATTAGAACCATTAAATGTTCTGGGATTCCCATTCTTCTCAGAGTCAGCCACTGTTTGCTATGATCCACACAGTCAAATGCCTTTGCATAATCAATGAAACACAGATAGACATTCTTCTGGTATTCCCTGCTTTCAGCTAAGATCAATCTAACATCAGCTACAATATCCCTAGTACCATGACCCCTTCGAAACCCAGCCTGGACTTCTGGCAATTCTCTGCTGATGTGCTGTTCCAGTCGTTTTTTTATAATCTTCAGTAGAATCTTGCTAGCATGTGAAATCAATGATATTGTTCTGTAGTTTCCACACTCTGTTGGGTTACCCTTCTTTGGAATGGGAGCAAATATAGATCTCTTCCAGTCAGTTGGCCAAGTGGTTGTTCTCCAGATTTTTTGGCACAACTTGGTGAGCACATCCTGGGCAGCATCTATTAGCTGAAATCCGTCAATTGGTATACCATCTATTCCTGGGGCCTTATTTTTTGCTATTTCATTCACAGCTTGAACTTCTTCCTTCATCACCATAGGCTCTTGCTCATATGTGATTTCATTAAATTCTTCTGTATCTGCCAATTCCTTTAGATACAATGACTTATTATATTCTTTCTATCTTCTTTTAATGTTCAAGGCCTCAAACCTGTTCCTGAGATGATTCTGAAATTCAGGTGGGATGAACTCAAAGTCGTATTTTGGCTCCAGTGGCTTCGGTTTAATTTTCCTCAGCTTCAGCTTGAACTTGCATGTGAGTAGTTGGTGGTCTGTTCCACAATAAGCTTCTGGCCTAGTTTTTCACAGCTGATATTAGATGATGTCAAGTCAACTGTGATTCATAGCAATCCTATGAGCAATAAATAGAAATCGTGGCCTATTCTGCACCATCCCCACAATCACTGTCAAGGTCAAGCCAAAACCTTAGCAATGAAAAATCCTGTAGAGGATTCTACTTTGATACACATGTAGTCAGCCTGAGTTAAAATTGATTCAATGGAAACTGGTAGATTGCTTTGGGGATTTCCCCCCCCCCACCTCCCTTTTAACTAGAATATAAACTCCATGGGCAGAAATTTCTATCTTCTTTGATCACTGCTGTATGTCTATTTTCAGGAATGGTGCTTGGCATATTGTTAATGCTCAGCAAAAAAAAAAAAAAAGAAACCATGGATGTGTGAATGCTTATCTCTCTGCCCTCATCTCTTGGCATTCCTGCACTGTCAAGTCCAGCACAAAAATCAGGGTGTGCCTGAAGGAAGTTTTGGGTGGATTAGGAAAAAGGAGAAAAAAAAACAGAGACAAAAGTCATAGAGCAAGAGTCTTAGAACTCCATAGAGTCTAAGCACTTTCTTATTCAGCAAACTAGTAAATTACACAATGTTTAAGAAGAAATAGAAGATTCTTTCCAGAATGACTCTAGGAATTCTTTTTAGAAAGCACAGACAGACTCACAATCCTTTTCCAAGACTATTATGGTTTCAGTTCAGATCTTATCAGTTGTTTTCAAGTATATCTCATCCACAAGATGCATTTTGTTTAAGAGAGGGATGTCCTAAGTGTGGGCTGAGTGTGGGCCAGAAGCCTCTTGTGGGAGCCAATGAAAGCCTGGTTTGTGGGTCTGGGTTTTTTTAAAATTCACTTTGGCCCTCGTGCCTGCAAACCTCAGGCATGGTTTTGCTTGTGTTTGAAATGAACATTCTTTTAAGTGGTACAGCACTGTTGTGTCATTTCATTGTACTGAGGTAACTTGGGATTGCTGTGATACTGAAAGGTAGGCCATTGGTGTCTCAAATGCCATAATGGTTACACATGGTTCACAATGTTTGGTAGACCTCACCGATTAAGATGGGCTTGGAAGCAGACGTGGCATCCACTTCCTAAACATACTTGTGGAAACTCCATGAACTTAGAGAAAGGACAATCGTTATAGAACAGGGTTAATAAGGTCTCTTGTTTATAGGGTCGCTACTAGCCGGCACTTAACAATAACAACATATAACTGCCAGGCCCTTCTCTTCATTTTGGTGAAGCCACTCAACTCTGTAAAATGGTATTCTTGTTTTGGTTGAGGGTTGGTGTGGAATGTTTGGTTGGTTTTTTTATGTAAGGCTTTTGTTTAGAGTCAACAAGACCCCCTGGAGGGCATTTGCATTTAAAGCCAACCCCATTTCTCCATTTTCGAGACTGGGTGGAGCATCTGGACTCTGTAAAATGGGCTCTTTTGTCTGGTTGAGGGTTGGTGTGGTTCATTTGTTGTTTTTGGGGTTTGTTTGTTTGTTTTTATTTAAATCTCTTCTTTAGAGTCAAAAAGACCATTGTATTTAAAAGTTGAACCTGATGGATTATATTTTAATTTTAAATTAATATTCTTCTAAGTCATACAGCACTCTTCTGTCAATTTGCTGTGTGCTGAGGAAATCTGGGTTTTCAGCTGTGACACCCAACCTTATGCCACTGGGGTCTCAAATGCCATAATAGCTGCCCCTGGTGGTCAATGTTTTGTGCAGCTCCCAGTTTAAGACAGGTTTTGAAGCAAGGAGTGGCACCCACTTCCTAAACTAAATGCCTCTAGAAACTATGAACTTGGAGAAATGACGATAATTATAGAAAGGTGTCAGATCTTTTGTTCATAGGGTTTCTCTGAGTTGTGTGCAAGCAACAAAAACATGTCCTAAGATCAGCATTCTGGAATAACATAACAAGAAACATACATTTCTCATAGTTTTATGACTCACCACACAAAAGATTTTACTAACCTACAGGCTTTTTTAGTCGGGTGACTTACAGGTTTTTGTGTTAAGGGGGCAAAGCCTTATCATCTACTCATTTGCTTCTAAACTGCATCTTCACATTCTCCAATCTTAGTTATGATGAACACTTGCATTTCTCTTCAAGCTTGTATTTTCTCACATGCATTTATTGCATATGAAATATCCTTTCTCATTATGTTCAATCAGTCTCTGGAGACTAAAGTGCATCTGGTACAGGCCATGGTCTTTGCAATCACTTGTTATGCATCAGAGAGCTGGGCAATGACCAGGGAGGATAGAAGGAGAATTGATGCTTTTGAGCTTTGGTGTTGGAGAACAGTGTTGAGGGTACCATGTACTGCTAAGAAAACAAGCAGATTCATCTGTAGAGGGTTAAATCGGGTGGCTCCTTGGAGGCAAGGATTCTGAGACTTCGTCTGACATACTTTAGTCATGTTGTAAGGAGGGACCGGTCCTTGGAGAGGGACATCACGCTTGGGAGGGTGGAGGGCAGGCACAGGAGGGAAAGGCCCTCTGGGAGGTGGATTGATTCAGTAACTGGGGCAATCAGGATGAGTGACAATGAGATTGACACAGGACAGAACAGAGTTTAGATCTGTTGTACATAGGGTCGCTATGAGTCTAAAGCCAATAAGTGGCACATAACAACAACAACAACAAGATGACTATTGCTGTTGAGACCTTTCCTCAGAAAACTTTCTTGGCCGCCAAACCTGGGAGAAATGCCTTCCTTAAGTATTCCAAATGCCATTTGTCTGTTATCATAAGAGTAGTTATCATTGGTTGGTAAGCCAAATGTGATTAAGTAATTATTCAGACATTAGCTCATTCATTCCACTCAACTCTGAGTCAGCCACTAATATCTCTAATTTATATATAGGCAAACTAAGATTACTAACTTGCTCTAGTCACAAAGTAGTAAGAGGTATAGGCAAGATTAAAACCCTCATTAGCCACCTCTAGATGGCACATCTAGACGGGTTTAGAAGAGGTTAAGTCACTGGAGATATTATCACCAATGTCAAATGGATCTTGGAAGAAAGCAAAGAGTTACCAGAGGAATGTCTATACAAAGGCATTTGATTATGTGGATCACAACAAATTGTGGCTAATGTTGATAAAAATGGCAATCGCAGAACATTTGATTGTGCTTATGCAAAACTTACACTCAGACCAGGAAGCAGTTATCAGAACAGAGCAGAGCAGGAAACACTGCATGGTTCAAAATCAGGAAAGGAGTGTGTAAGAGATACATCAAATCTCCATACCTTTTCAATCTATATTCAGAACAGATCATTAGGAAGGGTAGGCTTTATGAAAAGCAATGTGGCATCAGGATTGGAGGAAGACTCATTAACAACCTACATTATGCTGATGACACAATCTTGCTTGGTGAAACTGAGGAGGACCTGAAGCGCTTGCTGTAAAAGGTCAAGGACTATAGTCATCAATATGGATTGTAGCTGAACATCAGAAGACAGAGATTCTCACCACTGGGCCAATTGGCAGCACCATGAGAGATGGAAAAGAGATTGAGATTGTTAATAATTAAAGTTTGTTTGGCTCCAGAATCAACATTTTTGGCACCAGCAGTCAGGAAATCAAAAGATGAATTGTACTGGGAAAATCTGCTCTCAGGGACCTCTCTAGAGTACTGAGAAGCAATGATGTCAGTCTAGAGATTGAGGTGCACCTGATCCAGGCCATGATCTTCTCAATTACTTGATATGCATCAGAGAGATGGAATGACTAAGAATGACAGGAGAAGAAATGAAGTCTGAGTTGTGGTGCTGGAAAAGAGTCTTGAATATACCATAGACAGTCAAGAAAACAAAGAGTTTATCTTGGAGAGGAGGAATCCAACTTTCTCCTTGAAGCTAGGATTGTAAAGCTCTATCTCACAAACTTTGAGCACATGTCCAGGATGAACTAGTTCTAGGAGAAGTACATCATGCTTACAAGGGTGGAGGGACAACACAAAGAAGAAAACCTTGGATGAGATGCATTAATACAGTAGTAACTCGGGCAATGTGGCAGGTGTGTAAGAGTCACTGAGACTGGCTTAGGACAGGGCAGACTTCCAAGCTGGTGTACATAAGGTCATTATGAGTTACATGTGACTTGATGGCACATAACAACAACAAGAAGAAGATGGCACATTTTATCCCCTGCTATCTGTGTGGCCTCTGAGCTTGCTTTTGTCTTCGCCTGTCCCCTTTAATGGACTGTACACATCTTGAGGGCAGGAAGTCTAACTAATATGTTCTTTGTCTCAAGCACGATGCTTGGCATATATTATGCACTCATTAAAGCTTTACAGAATGAATAGAGAGCAAGAAGTAATATAGGTTTTGGGTATATGATGGGGCTTGTTACCCAGAGGGAAAGTCCTTCAACATTCATGTATGTTCACAGACAGACCAAAAATTGACTTGGAGCCGAAGTAAAAAAACCCCCATTTAATAGAGCAGGAAACTTACCGACCAAGAAGATGTATCATTGTACAGCTCCAGTAGCAGCAAACACAAGATTTCTACTGAAGACGGGAAGAAGCGACTACCCCTGCACAAACAACCCCAGATACATAATGGAATTAAGAAATACCTACGCTGAAATGCTAGCAGTATACAAGCTTAGTTTAAGGGAAAACACATTACTTACTTGATACATAACTAGTTCTAGCGTGTCTAAAAGCAACAGAAAATAGTCCGTTTACTTTCATTCTGAGAAGAAACTAGGAAAAACAAGGTAACTTTGGTGGTCTAGTAATAAGTTGGAATGCAATCCCAAAGGCACACAGTTCAAATCCAACAGCTGCTCTGTGGGAGAGCATGGGCAATCTCCTGCTGTGTAATTAATGCTTCTGAAAACCCACTGGAGGGTCAGCTATGAGTTGATTCCAACTCGATGGCACACAAGCACAACAATAATGGAAACACAAGTCTAATAACGCTTAGCCAATTTAGCATAAATGTAGATATTTGGAGGCATTTGTAGGATATACCAGATAGTATAAGATGATAAGAAAGGCAAAATCTCTATCCATCCTCACGTCCATCCAGGAAAATCACTACAGTCTTTTCTCCAGGGACCCATCCAGCTATTCATAGGGAGCTCACGTGGCATAGTCTGTAGTGAATTAGGCTGTTAACCCTAAGGTCTATCTGGTGATTCAAACCCACTAACGACTCTGCACGAGAAAGATAAACAATCTCTTCCATTTCCTTACAGTCTTGGAAACCCAAGGGAGGTTCAGCTATCAGTTGATTCCAAAGCATTTGAGTGTGTGTGTGTGTGTGTGTGTGTGTGTGTGCGCGCGCGGGTGCATTTATCCTTCCACCCCTGGAGGGCACATGTGAACTCATTCTATAAATACTGTTTGGAAAGCAGAAGTCTACCGATCCCCCAGTGTCAAAAGACACACAGAATGAATGGATGGATAAATTATACGAACCATTTGGTGTTCATTGGAGGTCAACTCTTTCAAGGTCAGAGATTTTTATCAATAAATAAAATGGAAAGAATCCAGTCTTACTCCAGGAAAAACTTCCTTCCATTCTTAGAGTTCGGAGTTCTCTCGCTTTGACTCATGAAGTTTCCAAGTACCTCTGCTGCACCTTTTTCCAGCAGCTTTTCTCTCATCCTCAAAAGAACCCGCAAACATCCTCATTTTAGGCTTGTTGTTGCTATTGATTGCCTTCGAGTCGAGCAGGACTCATAGCGACCTTATGAACAAAAGGCCTGAAGCTCCTCTCCAACTATCGACATTTATCAAATTTCACAGAGGTTCCGGAGGCATGTTGTTTAGGAAGTAGAAGCCATTCCTGCTTCCAATTATTCACACAGTTATCCTATCTGCCAAGGAAGTAGGAGTCCCCTGTTAGTTTGCTGTGAGTAGAGAAAGTAATTGATGACTCATCGGCAGGGTTCTGAATGTTTTGTGTTCTCGGATCTTTGAGTTTCCTGTTTAGAAATGTGGAAGAATATTGTTGTTGTTCACTGATTATTTGCTGAGCTCTGACAAAATGCAAGACCTGCTTAAATTATTTCAGATTTAATTTAAAATGTTCTTTGAACACTTTTTTGGGGAACAGTCTGCATTGTTGAATATACTTTCCTTAGTAAACATTTGTTTTTCTCATATCTTTTGCACAAATTTTGGTTCAGCATTGTGATACTGAGGAAATCCAGAAAGCTTACCCTCTAAAGTAAAACCTAATAATTTCAGACACCCTGACTAGATGATATTTAGCAGGTTTATCTTAGGCCAGTGCTATTTCTTTCAGCATAATGTCCCTCTTCTTCTTTGTTTAACTCTTTACATAAAAAAAGGAACTCATGCAATATTATTCAAAAATGGGTGACCCTGGAGGACATTATGTTGAATGAAGTATCTCAGTCACAAAAGGACAAATACTGCATGGTGCCACTGTTGTAAAACAGGACTGACATAGGGTCCTGGGGTGAGACTGAGAAAGATGGGTTCAATAATGTATACTGCACTGAAACAGGTGAGGGATAAAACTGTTTAGAAGGGATATGTGATTGGGTATTTTTGTCATGACGGGAGTCCAGAGCAAAGGCTGCATAGTGGAGTGGATCTGGGGGAAGGGATTGTAAAACAATGAAAGAATTTTTTTTAACTTTTCCAAAAGGGTAGGGTACTGAGCAGGGGAGGAGGGTTGAGAGGGGAGAAATGTGCAACAATGAATGAATGGAAATTTTAAAAAAATTGTACAATCCCCTTTAAAAACAAGTAAACAAACTCAAAAAACAAAAAAATATTAAAGAACAGAGATGTGTAAAAAAAAATTGTAACACATTCAAGGAGAATTGACGCCATTGATCTATGGTACTGGAGAAGAGTATTAAACATACCATAGACTTCTAGGAGAACAAAACATTTCATCCAAGAGAGGATGAAACCAGGCTGCTCCTTGGAGGCAAGGATTCTGAAGCTTCATCTGACATACTTTGGACATGTTGCAAGGAGGGACCAGTCATTGACAAGGGACATCATGCTAGGGAAAGTAAAAAGGACAGTGCAAGAGAGGAAGACCCTCGATGAGATGGATCGACTCAGTGACTGGGGTAATGAGGGTAGGTGTGTCAGAGACAATAAGGTTAGCACAGGATAAAGCAGGGTTCAGAGCTGTTATATACTGGGTCACTATGAGTCGCAAGCAACTCGATGCAGATACAGCAAAAGCACATTCAAAATTTCAGGCTTTGAAACTCATCACCATTGATTCAGGATGGACCTGTAGCTGACCCTCCAGTGTGCTTTCGGAGGCTTTAAATCACATGGGAGCAGATTGTCCATTTTTTTCCTTTGGAGCAGTTAGTGGATTTGAGATGCCTACCTTTGGGTTGGGAATATAACTCCTTACTCAACAGGCTATTGGAACTCCCCAGCCTTTCAAAACTGATTTTATTAAACAGTAATTCTTTTGTTTTCTTTGAGTGGCATCCACTTCCCAAACAGCATACATCTGGAAAACTCTATGAGCTTTGATAAATGACAGTAGTTATAGAAAGGCTTCAAGCCTTTTTACCATATGGTTGCTATGCATCATGTTCAACTCGATGGCAATCAACAACAACAACCACCATCCTCTATATACAGCCTCTATATATATATATACAGTAAAACTGATGCTGGACTGAGAGTGTGTGTTAGAAAGAATTTTCTGGTTTGTTTGTGTGTTTTTTTTTTCTTGTTGTGTATGGTGGAATCGGATCCAACTGGTACAGGAGGAGGTTGCCCCTCCTCCTCCAGCAGAGTATCTGTGGATTCGAACCATGCGCCTTTCAGATTGCAGTGTAGCTTCTTGCCACTAGGCCAACAGAGCTTCAGGGATTATTTTCTGAATTTCTTTTTTTTTTTTAATTTAGGTTGTTTATTTTTCATTTCAATGAACATCTACAGAGATTTTGGGATTACATTCATTCATTGTTGCACCCTTCTCCCCGCACAAACCCCTCCCCCCCTTTTGCTCCTCTCCTTGAAAAGCAAAAGAAAAACTCCCTCATTGGTACACAATCCCCCCCGCACCTCCCCAAACCCCACCCACTACCCCCAAATATAATCCACTCTGCAACCCTCATTGCATACTCCTACGATAAAAATAATGCCCTAAAATATAATACTTTTAGACTATTCTCTCCCCCATAGACTTCAATGCCGCAAACATATTTCATGACTTTCTCTTACCAACTGGCAAGACTGACAGGAATACTTTTTCTTTTTCTTGTTGTGTACCATTGAATCTAATCAAACTGGCACAGGAGGTTATTGCCCCTCCTTCTCCAGGGAATCATTGGGTGGATTTGAACCATGCACCCTCGAGATTGCAGTGGATTGCCACTAGGCACTAGAGCTCCTGGACATCAAAACTTTTGAAGTGAATTTTCTCCAATAGCTCAACGCAAGTTAATTAGGTTATTTCTCAGTTTAAAAGCAGGTTACTAAAGTCTTAAAAATAAATTGGAAAACATCTACCATAGGAGGCATGCTATAGTTGTTGAGAGAACAGAAATCAATTAATTGCACTGCATTTGTTGCTGTTAAGGAGCTTCAGGAACAAGACATTTTCATAAATGATGCTTGGCCTCATGGGCAAGGAGTTTCTCTGCTATCCCCAAAACAAGTAGTTTGAATCCACCACCAGCTACTGAGGAAGAAGATGGGTGTTTTCCTTCCATGCCATTTCAAGCGCATGAAACCTGCTGCAAGTTCAGTTATGAGTCAGTTCCATCTTACTGGGTAAAATGGGGTTTTTTTCAAGATCTATTACCCCAGGACACACCAGCTTGCAAGTGTCACTGAAGAATGGTCCAACAAAATATTAACCAAAAGCTAGTTCTGTTTTCTAATCAGTTAGGCATACATTCTGCTGAAAGTAAAAGAAAAGCCAGTTGAAGCCAGTTTATACAAAATAAGTTTAATATCACTCAGTCGTAAAGAGAAATGAAGTCTAACACGAGTGAACCTAAAAATTATGCTGAGTAAAGTCAATCATAAAATGACAGGGATTGTGCAAATTACCTACATGAAATCAAAAGAGCAGACAAGACTAAGGAGCCCAAAGTTTATTAGTAGTTACCAGAGATGGAAGAAAAGATGAGAGGAGGAGCACTATTTTGGAAATGCTGAGTTTCTTTTTATGGTGATGAACAATTTGGCAATGCTTATGTATGATGTTTGTACAGCATGTTCAGCACAACTGCTGTTATCAAATGCTACACCTAAAAAGTGTTCAATTGGTTAATAATGTATTACACATATTATTGCTACAACAACAAAAAGCAAGGGGGAAACGGTATTTATTTTCTTCACATTCCCAGAAGCAATGAAGTGCAGAAGCCTCACCAAGTCGGGCTTGGTCCTTTTTAATTCTTAACCAGCCGGAGAATCTCGGTGTGCCAGGTCTAGTGTCTCCATTCCAGGCAGGAAGAGGGAAAAGGAAACACCAATCATGTCTTGATCTTAATCTGGAAACCCTTCACAGAGGTCCTGGCAGACTTCTGTTTATATCTCATAAATCAAGCCTATCGCATAAACTTTTGAAGAAGGCAGTATATTTTCATTTTAAAAATAAGAATCAGAATGACCCAAATGATGGCAGTCTATAAATGACAAAGAAAGGATTTTAACCTGGGTAAATTATGACCGCAAAATCCACACTCTTATCATCATACTTTACTATCCTCTTTACTATACATCTTAAAATATAATTAAAAACTGTAATTAACAAAGAGGGGATGATAGATGGATAGGTAGATAGATAGATAGATAGATAGATAGATAGATCTTTCTAACAACTAATGATTCTTCAACTCCTCAATGTGTTGCTAAATTTCTGATTCTGGCACAGCACCTACGTAAGAAATTGCACCTGACTTGATAGTAGTAAAGAGATAAAAGTGCATATTTTTCAAAGCAAATGAATGCAAACTCATTGTTATCAAGTTGGAACTGACTGCAGCTGAGCCTTTAGCGAGCATCTGAAGCTGCAAGTCACATGGGAGGAGATTGCCATCTTTTTTCCCTCAGTACTGCTGGTGGATTCAAACCACCAAATAAGTGCGAACGTTGAGTCCCTGTGGATTTCATCAGCAGAGCTCACTCCTCTGATAAAAAGTAGCAACTTATGTTCAGAGCAGCATTATTCACAATAGCAAGAACATGAAACAGCCCAAATGTCCATCAACAAGCCACTGTATTGGAAAATTGTGGCGCATTCACACAAAGAATACTATGCAGCATTCAGAAACAATAAGTTTTAGAAAATACTAAGTAATGTAGGAGAGGCCAGTGTGCGTCATGCTGAGTGAACTAACTCAGTCACTCAAGGACAAACACTGTATAAGACCACTATTGTAAAAACAGAAGAATAACTAGTAAGAGTTGTATAAATGTTTAAAGAGGGAAGGAAAGGGACGAGGGGACTGATGGGTGAGGGGGGAAATCATGGGGTCATAGAGTTTGGTGAGTGGAGACGGGATGAAGGAATTAGGAAAGATTCATTGGGGGATCTGAAAAGATGGGACAATAGTGGGCATAGATCAATGGTGATTAATTTTATAAGACAATTATGGGAATGATAGTAAGAAATACAGTGTGAATGGAGGAATGTGAAAAACTTATGAAACTGTTAATTGAAGAATGTGAAAACACAGAATATATGAATGAAACAATGTTTTACTAACTTTTGCTATGCAAACTGATATAAAACAAAAATTACCAAAAAAGGAGTTGGATTTTGAGATTAATAAAAAAGACTTGGACTTAAAAAAAAGTGGAGTCTAATTCTTCTCCTCTTCCAACATTCCAAATGTTTAAAAGACTCTAGTAATAAAATCATCTTCTTATTGAAGCCATCAAGTATCTTGTATTAACGCCACATTTATCAGCTGAATCACCAGCTGAACACTGCCAAATTTCTGTCCTGAAAAAAACTGTGAAGTATTTATAAAATAAATTTTATTCCTAGGATCATAAGAAAGGTTTTTAAAAATCAAGGTGTGAAGTATAAAAATTAATCATTGTTTGAAGTTTTATAATAGTTTGTTACTCAGCAGCAGATAGGGAAAGTTGCCAGTACTATCTATTTTTTTCTAGTCACTGAAGCATCACCCTTCCTGGAAGAATATGTACCATTTTTAAATTCATGCCAAAGTATTAGTTCAAAATTCAGTTAACTTGACTAAATTTTGGCTTATATATCTTTAGTAAACTGAGAGGTCTGGAAATTTCTTTCTCTCTCTCACTTAACCATGTTAGAAAGTTTGACTCAATTCTCTAAAAAATCTGCTCCTAGTAGGGCTGGTGTCAGTACACTCCATTTTCACCATTAAATTCATGGTGTAAACACAAGACCTAAGATGATGTGAATTTATAAATATAAGCAAACAAAATTTTACCTATTTATATATAGAAATTATACATATATGTATGTATATATGTATATATATATATTAGTATTCACAATAGAGTTAGAAAGTAAAGAAGTGATTATGATGCATCTGTTTATCTGTTTTGTGTGATAAAGTAAAGCAGGAAGCAAACAGAAATTTGACATGGAGTCAGAGAAGCCTGAAATGGGATTTTGGAAGATGATGGGCTTGGTTTACAGAATTCATGTAAAAGACCAGAGCAGGTTTGTCAGTGGGAAACACTTTTTGTCTAATGCTACAAAGATGTCCAGAAAATGGACAATTCAAATAAGATCAGGTCACTAGCTTGCAGAGAGTTCCCTGCGACCTCAATGTATACCTTTGAGTAATCATATACCACTGTTGGTGGGAGGAGGGAATGCAATTTACTTGACTAATTCTGTAATGTAAATGTCAGTTTAAAAACTAAGATGAAACTGAGCCAAGTCAAAGCATTTTCTACTGTTTCATATGCATGTGAAAATTGGACAATAAATAAAGAATACTGAAAATTGATGGCTCTGAATTGTGGTGTTAGCAATGAATATTGAATATAACATAGACTATTAAGTCAGCTGTGAGGGACCTCTCAAGAATACTAAAGAGTACTGAAGACTAAGGTGCGCCTGATCCGGGCTATAGTCTTCGCAATTATGTGCTATGCTTCAGAGAGTTGGACAGTGAATAGGGATAATAGATAATTGATGCCTTTGAGCTGTGATGCTGGAGAAGACTGTTGAATATACCGTGGACTGCTAGAAGAACAAACAGATTTGTCCTGGAGAGGGTGAAGCCAGAGCGCTCCTTGGAGTCAAGGATTCTGAAGCTTCGTCTGACATACTTTGGACATGTTGCAAGGAGGCAGACATCATGTTCAGGAGAGTGGAAGGATGGCACAGGAGAGGAAAACCCTCGATGAGATGGATCAATTCTGTGAGTGGAGTGGTGGGAATGAATGTGTTTGAGATGGCGAGGTTGGCACAGGACAGAACAGCGTTTAGGGCTCTTGTACATAGGGTCACTATGAGTCACAAGTGACTTGATGGCACATAGCAACAACATATAGAGAACAAACATATCTATCTTGAAAAAAGTAGTAGCAAGTGCTCCTTAGAGGCAAGACTGGCAAGACTTTGTCTCTGATACTTTAGGCATGTTATCAGGAGATAGTCTCAGTAAAACTTGTCATACTTGGGAAAGCTGGGGGGTCAAGGAAGAAACAGGAAGACCCTCAATGAGATGGATTGATACAGGGCCTGTCACAATGCAAAGTGAAGTTTGTGAGAATGGCATAGGAGAGGGCAGCATTTCTTTAGAAGGAGAATTGACACCTTTGAGCTATGGTACTGAAGAAGAGTATTGAGGTAGCATGGACTGTTAGGAAAACAAACAGACTAATCCTGGAGAAGGTTAAACCAGGCTGCTCCTTGGACGCAAGGATTCTGAGGCTTCATCTAACTTACTTTGGACATGTTGTGAGGAGAGACAGGTCCTTGGAGAGGGACATCATGCTTGGGAGGGTGGAGGGACAGCGCAGGAGGGAAAGACCCTCTATAAGGTGGATTGATTCAGTGACTGGGATAATCAGGAAGGGTGTGTCAGAGACAGTGCGATTGGCACAGGACAGAGCAGAGTTTAGGGCTGTTGTACCCAGGGTCGCTGTGAGTCGCAAGTGACTTGACAGCACATAACAACAACAACAACAACATATTATATATTGGGTTGTTCTATGAGTTAGAGCTGACTTGATGGCATGTAAGGAAAACAATTCTTTTTGGTAAGACTTAGTCCTAGTCAATATGAAATACCCTTCTGATAGTCCATTCTTCTCTTCTACCTACTGCTGTAGGAGTTAGTTGTTTCAGAAGGTGACCCTGCTGCCATATAACCCTACTTCTCTGCCCTACACTTGGGACTCTATGTTACAGCCTAGAGGGAGTTGCACTGCTAATGCAACGATAGCACAATATGTGTTGAAAAAGATGGACAATCTCCTCCTGTGCCACTTACAACCTTGGAAAACCTGATGGAGGATCTGCTATAAGTCAGTTTCTCCTTTTTAACCAAAGAGAATTTTTTTGAAATTTGGGCCTCTATATTTCATTAGAGTCGGCCTTATTAGCATATCAAAAGAAAACCCTTATTTCCAAACGAAGTCACACAGTCACAGTTCCAGTTGTTACTAATTCAATATATTTTTTTAAAGAAATAAAATCTCAATAACAAAAAAAAAGTCATTACTGTGGAGTTGGAACTGACTCATAATTGACCCTCCAATAGGTTTTTAGAGGCTATAGATTGCATGACCATCCTTGGAAGCAAAATGGCAAAGCTTCATCTCACATATTTTGGGCATATTATCAGGAGAGGCTATTCCTTGAAAAGGGGATTCATGCTTGGAAAGGCAGAGGGTGAGCTAAAGGGAAAAGACCCTCAACAAGATGAATTGATACCCTGACTGAAGAAATGGGCTCAAGGGTGTCAGAGATTATGTGGATGGCACAGGATAGCATAAAATGCAGACTGTGCGTAGGGTCGCTGAGTTGTACTTGACCCGTTGACACCTAACAACAATAAAAAAAATAAAATCACTATATCGCATTTCAGAAGAAATCATCTATCTTTCCTCCTGAGGAGTAAGTAGCTGATAGATTTGAACCACCTGTCTCTGGGTTGGCAATGCAACTCCTTAGCCACTAGATCATCAGAGCTCCCCTCAATATTCTTAGGGGACATAATCCAATTCAAAACAGTGAGTTCCACCAAAGGCTGGCTGCCTGGAAGTGCAGACACACTTGTTGATTCTTCAAAGAGACCGGGGAACAATAGATCCTCCTTCCATACATTCACTAGTTGGGTTTGTTTTCTGATTTTTTTTTGTTTGCCTTTTTTCATCATTTTCATTTGAAAATCATTACAACTTAGCAGATGAGTATAATATAACCCAAATTCCCATATATTCTTCACTCATACTTATCATTTGCTAAGATGAATTGCATTGGGGAAAATCTGCTATCAGGGACCTCTCCAGAGTACTGAAGAGCAACAATGTCAATATAGAGACTAAGGTGTACTTGATCCAGGTCACAGCCTTTGAAATTACTTGCTATACATCAGAGAGCTGAACAATGACTAGGGGTGATAAAAGAAACATTGTCTTCTGAGCTGTGGTGCTATAGAAAGCTATTGAATATACCATGGACTGCTAGGAGAACAAGTAAGTTCATCCAGGTGAGGGTGAAAGCAGGCTTCTCCTTGGAGGCAAGGATTTTGAAGCTTTGTCTCACATACTTTGGGCATGTTGCAAGGAGGGAACCTTGGAGAGGGGCATCATGCTTGGAAGGGTGGAAGGACAGCACAAGAGAGGAAGACTCTGGATAAGATAGACTGACTCAGAGACTGAGGTAATGGGGCAAGTGTGTCAGAGACAATGAAGTTGGCTGAAAATAGAGCAGGGATCAAAGCTGTTGTACATAGTGTCACTATGAGTGGCAAGTAACTTGATGACACATGACAACAACAAGAAGATTTTGCTGGTTTTTTAATTACTTCTTCTTTTTACATAAAAGAATCAACAATGCCAGTAAGCTGAATCTGGCTCATAACTGACCCTCCAGTGGGTTTCTGAGGCTATAAATTACTAAGGATGAGATTCACCATACTTCTTCCAGGGAGCCACAAGTGAATTTGAACTTCCAGAGAAGTGCAGCCTTTGGGTTAACAGTGCAACTTCCTATGGATTATGCTACAATAACTCCTCTCTCTCTTAACAGAAGGAGAGAGAGAGAGAGAGAGAGTTGTTAGGTGTCATGAAGTCTACCACAATTCCCAGCAACACACCTGCACCTTGCTCTGTGCTACACCATCCTCACGTCTCTGATTTGCTGGAGTCCATTGTTACAGTCACTGTGCCAATTCATCTTGTTGATGAGGGTCTTCCTCTCTTTCTCAAACCCTCCACCTTTCCCAATATGATGTCATTTTCCAAGGACTGGCCCCTACTGAAAACACGCCCAAAGTATGTGAGACAAAATTTCACCATCCTCTCCTCTAAGGAGGACCACTTCCTCCAAGGCAGATTTGTTTGTTCTTGTGGTCCATGGGATATTCCGTACTCTTCTCCAGCACCACAATTTAAAGGAATCTATTCTTCATGTGTCATCCTTACTAATGTAATTATTTTTTCCTCATTGTTGGAGAGCTTACCTTGATTTTTATGATACTGTTTATGTGCCCTCAATCACTGGGTTTTCTCCTGGCTGAAAATCATCAAAATTTAAGCTACCATTGCAAACTTTTCATTAAAAGAAAAAAAAATACCTTTTTTGAGACCTTATTGTGCATCCATCATAATGAAAAGTTTTTGTCATTTGTTACCTCAACCCTAGGAGGTAACAGAGGCTGGCCCATGCTCACACACATGACCTGCAGTCTTGCTGAAATTTTATCCCCATCTGTCACTAACATATCCACACAATTAGTCATTTATGTTTCTAGACAATTTCTGGATCCTCATTATGTTTATTATAAGATGTGGTAAAAAGATGTTCTTGTAATTTTCAAAATACAGCTCCACCTCAATTTTGTGTAAACACAGGATGATGGTTTATGTTTTGACAACAGTCAAGCTTTTGCCTCAGGTGGGATGATGGATGAGTATTGCCAGGAAACATTCACAGTCACCCCTGGGTCTCTTTTCACGCCTTGATGGATAGACTGCAGGTCTTTATGTTTGTGAGAATAAGTTTAAGGAAACCATTCGGCAGTAAATGCTCACAACACAGCACATTTAAAGTTTGCTGTCTACGTCCTCAGATCTTCTTGATGTTTATCTGTTCACTACTTTGCTGTTTAGAAGAATCAAAAGTAATCTGCAAAACTGGAGACGTCTCTGTGTCCTACCTCACTTTGACTATCTAGGGGGATTAATTTATTATTTTTTAAATAAAAATTTTTTAATTGTCATTTTAACAAAGGTTTACAGAAGTTAGATTTTCGTTCATGCACTGTTGCACATTTTACTCCCCTCCCTTCCTCCCCCCTCCCCAAGTTGACCTTTTTTTTAATACTAGTTAAGAGGAATTAATTTCTCTTTAAATTTGGCTTTGTTACTCAGATTCCCTATCTAGAGTTCAAAGTGTCTGTTCTTCTCCTTCAACCGTCCCACTTTCATCTTATCCTTCTCCAGAACTCATCAGAGCAAATGTGTGCGGCACTAATATGGTGATAAAAGAAACACACAATGTTTCCCCAAAAGATTGGCCTGTGCTCACATCCCCTCACTCAAGTCCATTACATTAAATCAACTCAACAAAACTCAATTCAGCTCATCTTTATCAAGTCTGAACTGAATGACTCAGATCTGAACCTCCAGTGAATTTTCTGAGGCTGTAAATCTCATAGGGAAAGATTTCCCACCTCTCTCGCACATAATAGCTGTTGTATTTGCAATGCCTGCTTTTGGATTGGAAGCATAACTCCTTACTCATAAGGGGATAGATCCTTAAGCCCTCTAAAAAACTGAGAATGATGATATTTACTGTTTACAGAACCTTTTAAAACCTGTACCTGCTTCAGGTCCAAAGACCTGTGGCTCTCAGGCCAAGTGGAAAGTGCAAACGTACAGGATCCTGCCAAGACATTGCCCTAAAACCACCAAACCAGAAAGGACTTCCAGCAGAGCAAGTTGCTCACCTCCACAGAAGAAATTGCATTGCAAACCCAAAGTTGTGCGATTTGAATCCACCAGCTACTGCACAAGATAAAGATGGGCAATTTCCTCTCACATGATTTGCTGCTTCTCAAAACCCACTGGAGAGTCAGCTATGAGTCAGTTATAATTAATAGTACACAAAACAACCACCACAGAGTAAATAATGCTCCTTAAATTACAGTTATTGTTAAAAGACACTGATGATGATTTCTAGGACTCTATGAACTTAAACTATGTAGTGTTCCCTTGTTCTGTTTGAAGAATTACTTCATGGTATAGGTGTAGGTTTTATATGAGCATAATTTAGTATTCTGAAATTTCCACCCTTCTCAATAACTTGTTATGACCCACACAGTCAAATATCTTTGCTTAGTCAATACAGCACAAATAGACATTCTCCTGGTCTTCTGTTTTCAGTCAAGATCTATACGACATCAGAAAATGTTCTAGGTCCCTAGTCTTGACTTAGGTAGCCAATATGGGTGATATAGTGGCAGATCATTGTCCTAACATCCAAGATGAAGGAATCTATAAAGTGGAAAACACGGCTGGCAACGTTAGGTTGTTACAAATGTCAGGGTGAAGTCACTGTGATTGCATTAAAGATTTTGTTGCATGCCATGGAGTCAGGATCAACTCATAGCTGACCCTCTGGTAGGTTTTCAGAGGCTTTCAATTGCAAAGGATGAGATAATTGTTTCATGTATTTTGGAGGTCTATCATTTGGTGCATAAATGTTGATCAAGGTTATGTCTTCTTGATCTACTGTGCCTTTAATCAGTATGTAATGTCCTTCCTTATCTTCGATGGTGGTTTTCATTCTGAAATCTGTTTTATCAGAGATTAGTATTGCCACTCCTGCTTTTTTTGAGGTTTCCATTTGGTATATTTTTTTTCTAGCCTTTGATTTTGAGGATAAGATACTTGTGATAAAAGAATACTGGTAGAATTATGAGGAAAAGCTGATAGGATATGAAGAGAAATATTTAAACTTTCCCCTTAAAAGAATAATTATCATACATTTTGGGAGGTGGAGTACTTGATGGAGTTGGCCAGTAGGAAAGCCTGCCCAGCCCACTAAGCCCCTGGTCTTCCTCAGGACAGTACTACACATAGATAAGCGTGAAGTGTGTCCACTCTGTGCGATGACCCACTCTGAACAAATAGGAATCACTTCTCTTATTGTTTAAGTTGTTATTGTTAGTTTCCATTGAGTTAGTTCCCACTTAAGCCAGTTTCAGCCATTCAAAGTAGAATGGCTCTATAAGGTTTTTAAGGCTGTGACCTTTCTAAATCAGATCACCCACCAAATGGGTTTAAATTAACAACTTAAATTGTAGCTGAATGTTTATTTTTCTTGTACCATCTGATATTTTTATTGATTTGTATACAATGATTCATATATACTGTCTTTCATATGCATTATGTTTTATAGAGTGTTTCATTTTTATGACACCCAGCAACTCCTGTTGTTTAAGTGCCTTCCTAATATCCTTAATTTTGTTTCTTGGCCCACAAAAGCTAGCATAATTACCTAACTCATAGTTGGGAAAATATGCCAATCCTTGGGCTTATAGTTGGGAAAATGTGCCAATCCTTGGACTTTCTGATGGACTGTCCATTTCACAGTCCTATAAAGAATCAGCTGATGTTAACAGC
The DNA here is from genome assembly GCF_000299155.1 of Elephantulus edwardii. Taxonomy (NCBI): domain Eukaryota; kingdom Metazoa; phylum Chordata; class Mammalia; order Macroscelidea; family Macroscelididae; genus Elephantulus; species Elephantulus edwardii. The sequence continues at coordinate 1,537,657 of NW_006399786.1, forward strand.
ACAACCTTGTAATCTTGACTACCATTTGTCAGTAGAGTCTGTATGAGTCAAAATCAACTCAATTGCAATGTGCTATATATGGAGACTCAAAAAGGGTAAGGAACTTCCTAAATTCTCAGCAAGTAAGTATCAAAGTAGGGTTTCACAAGGGGCCTGGTCCTTGGTTCAGCCACATAGCACGGGTCTCACCCTGTAGCTCCTCCAGGACACATCCTCATGCAGAACCACTAAAGAGCTTGGGTGCTGTGGTTCCTTCCCTCCAAATAAGCAGGAACATCAGTTGGGGGGATGCAGCATGTCAGCATTCATGTTTATGGTCCTGCCATCAGGACCCTGTGGGTAGACACTCCTGATATTCCAGCATTTTTTTCCCTAGGCAGCCTCACAATTCTGTGGCTGGTTTATGACTTGGCTAATTTTCCTTTGGCAGCTTAGGTTTCAGCTCAGACTCTATCTAGTGACTCAGGGTGTAGACAGGTTAATTTCTGCTGTATCAGGGTGAACAATTCCTCTGTCTCATGCTCACTGCAGACTCATCATTCCTGAGCAGACACATTCATTTATTTCTTGGAAATCAACTAAGAATGTACTAAGTAGAGCTTACTGTTCTGGACACTCAACTATGGGAACTTAACTATTTTGTGTGTTAATCTTTATAAAATAAAATCCACCCTACTTGAGGGCACATAACAACAACCACCGCACTTCCTTAAGCAAAGATCATCAGGCACCTTAGAGAGCTGCACAATGGCTAAGGATGATGGAAAAAGAATCGATACCTTTGATTTGTGGTGCTGGAGAAGAGTATTGAGTATACTATGGACTGCTCAGAGAACAAACAAGTCTGTCCTGGAGAGGGTGAGATCAGGCTGCTCCTTGGAGGCAAGGGTTTTGAAGCTCCATCTAACATAATTTTAGCATGTTGTCAGGAGGAACGAGTTCTTGGAAAGGGATACCATGCTTGGAAGGGTGGAGGGACAGCACAAGAGAGGAAGATCCTGAATGAGTTGGATTAACTCAGTGACTGGGTTAATGGGGTTAGGTGTCAGAGACAATGAAATCGGTTCACAAGACAAAGCAGAGTTCAGAGCTATTGTACATAAGGTCACTATGAGTCATAGGCGACTTGATGGCACATAACAACAATAACTTGACCCAATGACATGTAACAATAACTTAAAATACCCAAATGAAAATATCAGTTATTGTCTTTGCTATGGCAGAAGATTACCTACGGCAATGATGAACTAAGTGGCCTTGAGATAACATAAAATCTTAAAGTTTCAATTTACTCATAGTGAAATGGGCATGATAGCAGTACTGACCTAGAAGAATTGTGGTAAGGATGAAGTGAGGTAATTCACAGAAAGTACCAGCACAGTACACACAAAACCACTAGAGGACTGTTAACAGGATTAAAATAGAATCCTCTACAGGAGAAATATGAGCAATCTCATCCTGTCCCATTTACAGCCTCAGAAACCCAATGGAGGGTCAGCTAGGAGTCAGTTTTGACTTGAGGATGAATATCCCAGGCAATGGTTTTCACTCTGGTTGTTTGTCAGAACCCCTGCAGAAGCTTTTGAAATAAAATTAGCTGATCACCCAAGCCTAACACAATCAGCTCTGCCACTACTGCTACTCCAGCACCAATGTTTCTACTCTCTTCTTTATTTTGGTGTTATTTACCAGACCCCATTCCATCTTCCTCACCTAGTCGCTCCCTCTTCCTGCAGTCTCCAAGGTGGTATGGAGAGTCTGGAGGTGAGTCTCACATGAAGTGGGCTGAACCAGTGCGATTGTGCATCCAAGTGCTTTAGACCAGTCAACTTGCCAGGGACTCAGATTCATGGCAATCTTCTGTATTTGAGAGCAGACTATTTCACACAAGCAGACCTTTCTTCTGAGGCGCTGTTGAGTGGGTGTGTAGATTTGGGCCCCCAAGTGAACAGTTTATACCACCCTAGAACCTGTTCAATGTTTGTTGTTTGGTTGTTGTTATGTGCCATGGAGTTGGAACCGCCTCCTTAGTTTATCCACCAGCAGGTTCTTAGAGGCTGTTGATCTCATGGGAGGAGATTCCCCATCTTTCTCACTCAGAGCAGCTGGTGGATTCAAACCAGCTGCTTTGGGGTTGACCGTATGAGTCCTTCCTTATCCACTAGGTCACCAGAGCTCCTTGAACAATGCTTCTCTGACAGTGAATGGTCCTATTCTACTTGAAACTACTGATGGGCCATGTTTTTTGGTTGGTTTGGGTGGGGGGAGGGGTTCCTGCAGCCTCTTGCTGTTTCTCTTGATGTTTATCAAGGGTCAATACCCCAGGCATTGTATTACACACTTTATAGGCTTTTATCTTTCCGTAAAATTCCCACTTGAGGCACCTGCATTCCCACCCCAATGCCAGGCACCAAATGCACAGTTGTAAGGGCCACTCACCCTCGGGGTCATGCAAAGGCTTGCCATTGGAGGGTATTTTTCAATGTTGTTCCTTAAGCATCTGCTTGCCTCACCCTATGCTAAGTTTTACCATGCCTACCCACCTACCTGCCTATTCAATTTGTAAGCTGAGCAAATCATTTGAGAAGCTGGATGCTAAGAAAAAGAATTTGGCATCAGGATTGGAAGAAGGCTCATCAACAACCTGTCTTATGCAGATAACACAAGCTTGCTTATTGAATGTGAAGAGGACTTAAAACACTTGTTGCAGAAGATCAAATACCATAGCTTTCAATATGGGTTACATCTCAACATCAAGAAAACAAAAATCTACAAATAACATCATAAGAGATGGAGACAAAACAAATTGTCAATGATTTCATGTTGCTTGGACCCACAATCAACATTCATGATACCAGCAATCAAGAAACCAAAAGCCATATTGCATTGAGAAAAATCCGTTGTCAAGAGCCTCTCCAAGGTACTGAAGAGCAATGTCAATTTGAAGACCAAGGTGCACCTGATCCAAGCCATGGTCTTTACAATTACTTGCCATACATCTGAAAACTGGACCATGATTAAGGATGACTGAAGAATCAATGCTTTTGAGTTGTGTTACGAGAGAAGAGTACTATATAACCCATGGACTGCCAAAAGAACAAACAAATAAATCTTGGAGAAAATGCAGCCAGGTTAGATTGTTCCTTAGAGGCAAGGATGGGGAAATCTACACCATATACTTTCTGTATATTGTTAAGAGGGGCCAGTCCTTGTGAAAAGACATTATGCTTGGAAAGGTAGAGAGAGTCAGCATATAAGAGGAAGCTCTTCTACAAGATGGACTGACACACTGACTGCTGCAAAGGACTCAAGTTTTTCAGAACTGATGAGGATGGCACAGGATAGAACAAAATTAATCTCCATTGTTAATAAGGTTTCTGTGAATCATAGTTGAGTTGATGACATATAACAATCATCCCCTACTCGGCTTTATTTGGCCTGCATTCTTTCCTCCAGGGTCAAAATCTGTGTCTATCTTGTCCTCTGATGTGTCACAGACATTGAGGACTGCTCCTGTCACTCAGCAGGTTCTCCTGAGTGTACAAACACCACATGGCATTTTCTGGGAGCCTGTGCCTTAGAACCCATCACTCACTTTGACAAATGAAGAAACTGAGGCACAGAAATGGTGCATTGTCTGCTTAAGGTCTTATGGCAAGAGACCATTCTGACCTGAGTCACAGGCCTAAGCCACTTCGGGACACCTCTTATTCTGTCTTTCCTCTGCCCCGAAGAGCTGTTGAGTCCAGGAAGCATAATCACAGCTTTTGAAATCATTGTGTGATCAGTTTCTAAGAAATGTCATTTCCTCTCCTTTTACTGAAAGTATAGCTCAGTTGTTATTTTCCTATAGATAAAACAGAACCTCAGAAAGTTCGAAGTATCGTTTCCTTCTCTTAATTCACCACTCAACTTCCAGATATTTCTTGTCACTGACCACCAAACAGAGACAGCTGTCCCTGGACTGCTCAGAAGCCAATTAAGATTTTACTGGCAGCCTCCGATCCTCTCTTATCTGACCACTGGAAGGGTGGAAGGTGAGAGGAAATAACAGCATTAGGGGGCTACTCTGTAGGGTATTGCGTTTCAAATCCAAATTCCTCAGGTCTCCAGTAGTTTGAATTCACCAGCAGCCTCCTGGAAGAAAGGTGAGCAGTCTCCCTCCCATTAAGATGTATCTTGAGGGGAAACCCAGAGAGGGTCACTATGAGTTGAAATCAACTCGATGGCAGTGAGTTTTTAGTGAGAAAGAGTTAGACTTCCAGACAGGTCACAACAGTGCATGGGAGACCATAAGCTGTGGATACATCACTGCTCGTACTTGGATAAACATCCATTCTAAAGGAGTGAGCACTCCCGCAGACTTCAGTCTGACAGACAGGAGTAATAGAACATAGAGTATGCACACAGCTTCCTCTGGGGCTGGAAATGGGCTGGGTCCTGGGATGTGCAGGCTTAGTGCTGTTCAGGGAAAACTGTGGAGTCACGAGTGGAGTGAGGAGTTGTTTCTTCCTGAGAAATCTCCCTGACGCTGAGTGACTATACTCCCAGGTCCTGGGTGACACAGCACCATGTAACCTGGATTTCAGGGCTGGGAGTAAACAGCTTCACTTTGTAATCTTTTATTGTCTCAGAGAATTCGTTTTCAGCAGTATCAGACCCTGCAGATCCACTTCGAAGTAGAAACATGTCAGTGTAGAGCTGAGGCTCCTTCTAGACTTCTCTAGGCTGTGACTGACCTGTGCTCTTATGTCTGTGGTCACTATCTAGCTCTGAGCTTTGCTCTCAGGTGAAGAAATTAATTCCAGTGCAAATGTCCCATGAAAGTCACCCCTAGTCAGTGTCACATAATTCTGTATCAGTTCTGAGAGCTCCAGCAGAGAGCTGACCAGCACTGATGTTAACAAAGTAGAGAACTCATTTCCGAGAAGTCTGGGCTTAGAGGAGCTAATTGTGTCACTCCTCAGGGAGCCATGTTCTGTTTACACAAACCATGTACAAAACCCCCGTAGTGCTCCTCTTTGTTTGGACTGATGACTCGCCACTGATGGGAGTCTTTTTTTTTAAACCCAACATATTGTGAAGTTTATGCAGGACAGGAATTCCTTGGGTGGTACCAAATATACTTAGCTGCTAACCAAAAGGCTGGAGGTTTAAGTCACATCAAAAGAAAACTTGTAAAACCAGCCATTGACTCCACTGTGAAGCACAGCTCTACCCTGGCAAGCATGAAGCCCACACTATGCATCTGAAATTTGAACAATACATGAAAAGAACAGAAGCATCAGTGCTTTTGAATCTTGATGTTTAACAAAAGTATTGGATTTCCAAAAGAACCAACAGATTTGTCTTGAAGGCAGTGCAGCCAGAGTGCTCCTTAAAGGCAAGGCTAGTGAAACTTCCTTTTGTTTTGTGTATATTTTCTGGAGCAATCAGTCCTTGGAGAAAGGCATCATGCTTGGGTTAGTGTAAGAGTGAAAGACCTTCAACGAGACGGATTGGCACAGTGGCTATCACAATGCGCTTGAGCAGGACAGAGATCACGAGGACGGCACAGAATAGAATAAGGTTCATATCTGTTGTTCATAGGATCGCTGTGAGTCATTGTTGACCTAACAACCAAAAACGATATTAAAGTAGATGTATCATCAGCTAAGCTATGCATGCATAGTCTTGGCCATTGTCCATTTGACCTGCCATATTTGTTCATTTTGTTAAGGCTCATTATTACTGATAATGCAGGATCATTTGTGCAACAGTGTTCATCTTTGTTGGTTGTATCTCTTGTGAACCTCTCTGTGTCTTCCTTTCCTTTGTGAAATTGTGCTGATCATTCCCTTATTGTAGATTTCCTTTTCCTTCACCCATTTTAATATGTGCCTATTATTTATTTGGTGTTCTGGTGCAGAGTAGGTAAATATCTGCACTGCCTACCCAAAGGGAAGCATGTCAAGCCCACCAGTGGCCCCTTGGGAGAAAGCTGAGTAATCTCCTCGCATGCCATTTATTACCTCTGAGGACTCATCACAGGGGCAGTTATGAATCACTTTTGACTGAATGGTGTTGACAGAGATTATCTATTTTCTGTTTGTTTTCTTGCCCTCTCCCCTATCTCCTGTGCCTACTGACCATCCAAGAAAGTTTCCTTTTGCATGCACATCTTTGGATTTTTGTAATAGCTGACTGAAATTTTTGTTCTTTTTTTACTAATATCTTTTACTCAGCATAATGTCCTCCAGATTAATACATATTGTACAACATGTCCTGAGGTTTTCAATACTCCTTAATATCGTGTAGTGTCTACTGTGTTTATGTACCATACTTTGTTCATCCATTCCTCTTTTGGTGGATGGGAGCACTAGTGGCCTAATAATTAAGGAGTTGCATTGCAAACTCAAAGGCACAGGGTTTGAATGCCCCAACTATCCCTGAGAGAAAGATGCCTAACTTCTCTCATGACTTGGATGGCCTCTGGAAACCCACTGAAAGGTCAGCTATGAGCCAGCTCCAGCTCAGCAGCACATGACAACAAAAGCAGTTGATGGTCACTTGGGTTGTTGCCATCTCTTTGCTACTGTAAATAACACTACAATAAAAAAACGCGGGTTTGCCTATATATGTTCATGTCCCACTTTTTATTTCTTTAGGGGATCTATCTAGTAGTTGTACTGCTGGATCAAATGATTTCTTTCCCCAATATTTTAAGGAAGTGTCAAATTGTTTTCCACAATGTTTGCACCATTTTACCGTTTCATCAGCAATGTACGCAATCTCTCCACATCTTCATTAGCATTTGTTCTTTTCTCCTCACTGCACTTTGCTACTGTGGTTGTTTTCCTCTGCATCTCTCCAATAGTTAATGCTCTGCAGCCAAAAGCTGAACAGTGACTAAAGATGAGAGAAGTACTAACGTCTTTGAGCTGTGGTGTTGGAGAAGAATACTGGCTATCCATTGACTGCCAAAAGAGTGAACAAATATGTCCTGGAGGAAGTACAGCCAGAATGCTCCTTAGAGGCAAAGATGAAAAAGCTTCATTCCACATACTTTGGGCGTGTTGTTAAGAAAGGCTCTTCATTTTGCTTTTTTTTTTTTTTTTACTTTTCAAAGAAAAAAGTGAACTTAGGGTGGGGCAGGGAGGAAAGTGTGCAACAATGAATGGATGGAAATTAAAAAATAATAAAGGGCTTGCTTAGTTTAATACTTACCACCTATTAAATAAATTTTCTCTTTTAGGAGGGATAGGGTCAAGGTCAAATTTTTGTGGATTTTCTTTAGCTTCAATTTGAACTTGCATATGAGTAGTTGATGATCCATTCCACAATCAGAACCTGATCTAGCTTTCACAGCTGATAGTGAATTTCTCTAAGGATTCTTTCCACAGATGTAGTCAATCTGATTCCTGTGTAAATTATCAGGTAAGAGCCATGTGTACTGAGGCCTTTTGTGTTTCTTATAAGAGGTAGTTGCAATGAATAAATCATTGTATAAAATTCTGTCATTCTATTAAGAAAAAAAGGCTCTTCCTTGGAAAGGGACGTCATTCTTGGAAAGGTGGAGGTTCAGTAAAATAGAGAAAGAACCATGAAGAGATGGATTGACAAAGTGACAGCAGCAATGAGCTCAAACGCGTCAAAGATGAGGATGGAACAAGGTAGGACAGGGTTCGGATCTGTTTCTTACAGAGTTGCTAAGAGTCTTCCTCAACTCAATGGCATCTAATAACAATAGCAGCAGTCTGTGATCTTGAACATTTATTCAAGATCCAGAATTTGGCCTTTGCCCAAGTTTGTTGGACAACTGGGAGGTAAGGAGAGGCATCATTGGAAAGACTGAGAGTTTTGTAACACTGGCCTAAAACCACAAAGCTCAAGGCTGATAAGACATCTGAGAGCACGTTTCAGAAGCTGTCTTGACTGAATGATTGTGTCTTATTGCCAACCTGAATAATATATATATATAGTCTCACATATTTTGAGCATGTTGCTAGGAGGAACTATTCTTTGGAGAAGGACATGATACTGGGAAGGGTGGAGGGTGGGCGAAAAAGAGGAAGATCCTCAACCAGGTGGATTGACACAGTGACTGCTGCAATAGGCTCTTGTGTGTCAGGAAGTGTGACGATGGCGCACGATTCAAATCTTTTGTCCATAGGGTAGCTATGAGTCGTACTCTATGGTACCTAACAACCACCTCATTCTTTGTGCTCTCTTGCTGCTGGTTCTGGAATCACTCCACATGCAAATTACTTACTTCCAAGACTTTGCCTTATGATATATATTCAGTTATTGTTGTTGTGATGTGCCAAAGAGTCAGAACTGACTCACAGCTGACTATCCTGCACGTTTTCAGAAGCTGTAGATTTGTATGGAAGGAGATTGATCATCTTTCTCCTTCATAGCAGCTGATGGATTCAAAGCATGTACCTTTGGGTTGGCAGCACAACTGCCTACCACTAAGCCATCAAAATAAATCTTTCATTAGAAGATTGTGTTATGCATAAAATAAATTTGGAAGGAGAAGAGTAGCTGACCCAGAGCCTGATAGAGAGTTGGTCTCAATCCATGCTTGTCCTCTTTTTCAATTATACAGAACAACTTCACTCTTCCTCAAGCCCAGAAAGAATCATTGCTCAGGCTGTCCCTGCAAACAGGATGTCTTTCTCTCTCCCTTTACCTTTCCTTTGCCCTCTTAACCTTGTCAAGTGGAAGAAATTCCTGATTGCATCATAGCAAAATTCCACAACTCTTATGTCTATAACACTGTGCAAAATTTGACATTTTATTGTAAAAACTCCTTATCTTTCTTATTAGATTTTTACTTACCAAAGGACAGGGTCCATGTGTGGTTTTGGTAGCTAAAGTATAAAAAAGTAACTTTTTTGGAATGAATTAATTCTTCTGTGATTCATGTATAATTCTTTCTCTCCTTTCTATGTAGTTCCACTAATCAATCCCCATAACTACCCCAAGAAATAATTCCTTTTCTTTTATGTTGCTGGAACAGAAGCTTGCACGTATCACATTCTGCTCAGTAGGACACTTTGTTCTTTTTCATGTATTGATTTATAAGAATCCTAATATAAGAGCGTAAGTTGTGTACTACTAGCTATCGGGGAACTCGGTCATTCTGTGTAGAATCCATCTCTTTAGCTTCAGCACTGTCTGTACAAGCTCCCTACACTGCATATATTGACTGACAGGTCTCTTTAACCCAGATCCACACTCCACATATGGCTCCTAAATCATAGTGCACTGCCTGACCTTAACTTTCACATAATGTTCTCATTATGCAAGAACATTTCTCAAGTGGATGGGGGGATATCTAGGAATATGTGTTAGAGGATCAAAGAGGTGGAACAAGTCTGATACACCACCTGGTTTTAGACCCTGATACACCACCTGGTTTTAGATCCAGCCCACAGAAACGGTTTACCAAATTCCTAGGAAATTAATTGGACTATAATAGGTGAGTTGGGAGGTGCGCAGAAGCCCTGTGAAAGTTCAGCAGGAAATTGACTGCATAAGCCCAAGGTACGGTTTTCACTGACTGCCTCAGAAACTGAAAACCAATGTGGTAGATTTGACGAGTGAAGCACAAGCAGAAACTCACAGTAAGTTCTGGGAAGGGTATCCAGATTAAGGCCAACGTATGACTAGTGTTTCTTCCTCTGTCCTCTTCTTTCTACTTTGAATGGAGACATTCTCTCTAATGGAGACAATAATTTGGCAAATCTACACGCTTCATAGGACCGTGAGGAAGAGGTGAAGAATTAAAGGGCTTGACATGTGAAGAAAATGTGCATTTTTATAAATCATCTCTTACTGGTTGTTCTGTTACTTGTGGCTAAATACATCCCTAATTGATAAAGAAATGCAGCTACAGAAAATATTTCATTTTTGATGAAGTGTTTTGAGGGTATCTAAAAGCTAGTATGGCCTGGAGGAATCACATATCACCTATGAAAATAGCTTGTCAATTCTGGCACCACGAACCTCAGAAATCAAGAACTTGCTATTTCACTTACTAGTGTCTTTCTTCTTAAAGTCTGTCAAAGCACAACTTCTCATATGCTATGTGTTTAATAAATACATTTGAAAATTATCTGCTTTTAAACCAGAAGTAGAGAATCTATTTTGAGCAATTGGGGCAGAGTTGTTTTAAGAAATATTGATAACAGTGTTATCAGCTGGCATGAGAAAGTCCAGTAGCTCAGAAAACAATTCCCAATATTCACATATGCTCCACCACTAGATGTATTGTAGGTACATGGATGGTGGGATAGAGAAAAGGAAGCAGTTCATAGTCCATTCATAAATTTATTACTGAAAGATTTCAAGTTCAAGTGTGTAATGGAAAAATTCTATTTAAAGAGTTAATAAAGAAGAAGAAATATACCAAAAAACCACTAGTCATGGCCCAGTCTAAGATATACCTTATCAGCATCTTGTATCTTAACAGTCTTTCAAATCTGTCTTTGACCTTGAAGATGATTCCTGACTTTCCTCAGAACAGACATTGCTGAGTAAAAACTGGCACAAAAAGACATGGAAAATTCAAGTGTTTACGAGAAGAGTGTACTTTGCATTCTTTTCATAGGATTTTATTCTAAAAATATTTTCACTAAAGTCTGAAATATTTGAATCATGTTTTTAGCTAGAGCTCAGCAAGTACTCTGTACTCAACAGTAATATTCGTTCAGACATTTAAACAGGAAACTCAAAGCCCAGAGAACAGAAAACATTACAAACCCTGCCAATTAGTCATCAAAGTCACCTTCTCTGCTCACGTCAAACTCCCAGGTGGCCCATACCTTGCTGGAAGTTAGAACAGAAGGGAGTGTTTGTGCATTCTTCTCAAGTCAAGCTGCAGTTTGACCTTGACCTATGTAACTACAGGAGATGTAGAATGAGTTCATGTACAGATAAAACAGAATTAGACCGATTTAACCTTTATATTGAGAAAGGTGTACTGTTGTAAGTTGCAAGGCCACTGAGTCCTCCACTCTTCACAACATACAGGGATTCTAGCTCTGCAATGTCAGCTCCAGGCCGGAGTTGGCAGCCCAGACTACTCGGCGCATATTCCCCCTCCACTGGCCAAGCAGAGGAATGAACAGAGATACGACTTGCATACACATGTCTTGTCCCTAAAGCAGAGAATTTTACACTGGCAAGGAATTGCTAGATGAGTTTCAATGTGATACAACTACTGCAAGATGTGATTTCAGAAGTTGTTCCTTGAGGGGACATAGCCTATTTTTTTTGGAAACTAGAACAATAATAGGGGAAGACACAAAAAAGATGAGGTATATTAAAGAGGGAGAGGAAAACACTTACTTTTTAATTTATTCAGGTCCACGGAGGCACCCAGCAGGAAAATGAGTAGTCATGTCTAACTGGGTGAGGTGAACTGCTGTGGCTGCTGTTTGCCGTCACGTTGGAACCAACTCATAGTTCACCCTCCAGTGGGTTTTCAGAGGCTTTTTTTTCCTTTTCTTTTCTTTTTTCCTATATTTTATTAATTTTCATAAACATTTACAGAGATTTTGGGTTTCCATTCATTCCTTGTTGCACTAGTCTCTCTACCCTCCTCCCAGTTTGTTCTTGTCCAAATGCCACAGTGCTTGTCAAAGCCAGTTCTGATTAATCTTCTTTGTCAGTGTGTCCTTTG
>NW_006399786.1:1549995-1603327 GCF_000299155.1 Elephantulus edwardii
ACCACAGCTTCTCTAGCCATTCGCCTGTTGATGGGCACTTAGGTTGTTTCCAACTCCTTGCTATTGTGAACAAAGCCGCAATAAACATGGGTGTGCATATATCTGCTTGGATGTCAGCTATGGTCTCTTCAGGGTATATTCCCAGTAGTGGAATTGCTGGGTTTCAGAGGCTTTAAGTCACACAGAAAGAAACTGTCCATCTTTCTCCCATAGAGCTGCTTGTGGACTTGAACCGTGTTCCTTTGATTGACAGCACAAATTCTTACCAGTAGGCCACTGGAGAAGGGTTAACCCAATGAAGAGGAAGAGTGGGCAGGGTACTTAAGGCAAGGCCAAATCTTACTAATCATAGCTTCCACATGAAAAAGAAAATCAGACCAAAATCTAGAGGTGTACAGGCCTAGAAACAGCCCAACGATAATCAGGCTTGTAAGGTAAACTCCAAGTAAACTCCAACAGCTGGAAGGAAAACACTTCCTAGAACAATTGAGCATATGAGAGTCTAAGGGCAACATTTGCCCAGGGATAAAGCTCAGAAGGCAGGCTGGGGTGGAAAAGAAGAACGAATGGAAATGCGGAGCACTGGGAGAAAGTGGAAAGAGTTAAACAGAAAACCAATTTGCTCTGTAAACTTTCACTCAACTTGCAAAAAAACCTAAAAACCAAATGACAACAACAACAATCTAGATGAGTAATCTAAGAAAAATAAATCATTGCCTGATTTAGAAAGTAAAGTTAAAGGAAGGCAGGCTGACCTTCTTGCACAGAGAATATAAGCCTCCCAGGAAATAGGAAGAAAAGAAATAAAATCAGATTCTCATCCCAGGCTGCTTATTCAAATCACCGGCAGAGCCATTATAACCCTCCCAGCCAGGTTCATATCCCACCTAACAACACATCCTCTGAAGTGGCTCAGGTGCCGGTGATGTCTCAGTCTCCCAGCTGACTCCTTATGGACGCCAAGGTGGAAAGGTTTTGTTTAAATGGTATACACTCTCACTCCTGGAATATCTTCCCACTTCAGAAATTATGTAGGTGGGAGAAATGCCCCTCAGAGGAGTTCTTGAACTATCAAAAGTAAGAAAAAGGTAATGTACAAGGGAATCAGAGATGTGCAAAGGGTGATTTTCCCTTCAAAAGTGGGGCTTGGAGAGGCCCTCCCTGGGGAGAAGTACAAGCCAAGGAGACACCACAGCAAGAGGTCATGGTGACTGCTGCCCTCCCCCAGGCTGAATGAACTGCTGACCACAGAGAAGGACACTTTCACTGGACATGGCCAAGGTCAGAGCAACTCAAGGGCCAGGAACACAGTTCATGGGAAAAGGCACAGTAAAAAGTTCTAGATACGCTGAACGGAAAGGCGTCAAAATGAGCCCAGAGCCTGGAGTCCTAGAGCTACCTCCAAAGCGTCATTGCAATGACTCGTAAATATTTTTTCCTCCCCAGATAATCAGGTACGTCAGCATAGGCCTGTCAACTGGAAAAATTCTCTTTACAGAGTTTTAACGCCACAATAATGACTTATATAAATAAACCACAGTGACCATTTATGGTATAGTTAGTTGGATTTGTTGTTCCAAATGGTTTTCCTAGGCCCTTGCCTTTGGCTTTTGCCATATGACCGGGCAGGAACATTCAGAGTTTATAGTCTCTCCATGAGGAAATTGGCCAGTTTTGCCATCTTGCTAGGAAACTGAACAGACTGAACAATAGAAATTGGGAACCTCACTGCCAGCAAAGAAGCAACAGAGAATGTAGTACATTTCTTCAGTGAGAGATTCTTCTGCCTGTCAGAGTAGGACCTACCTGAGAGCAGCAGCAGCTACAGTAAAGAACCAGAGACTGACATGAGACAGAGGCAGTTTAGGAGGGCTGCCTCACGGAGCCAGTCAGGCCCTTCACCCAAGTTACTGGAGGAACGGAGGTGGAGGCCATAATTGGTAGAACTAAGAAAGTGTTTTAACACTGGCCTAAAATTACTAAGCTGAAGCCTAAGGGGCCTGCAAGCATGCTTAGGAAGCCGTCCTGACTACTTCTTAAAGAATTATATCCTGTTCCCAGCCTGAATCACAACCTATTAACTTCCTTACTAAACTCCATTACCATGAGTATGGTTTTATGTGATCTGTGTGGCCACTGAAACAGATTACAGGCCCAGTAGTACAGCAGTGATGGATGGTGAAGAGCTTGAGATTGTCAACAGCTTCAGTTTGCTTGACTCTACAATCAACACTCTTGGTATCAGCCGCCAGGAAATTTTTAAAAAAGTTCAGCAAAGCAACGATGTCAGTCTGGAAAGTAAGGTGCACCTGATACAGGCCATGATCTTTGCAATCATTTGCTATGCATCAGAAATCTGGACAATGACTAGAGATGATAGAAGGTAAATTGATGCCTTTTAGCTGTGGTGATGGAGAAGACTATTTAATATACCGTGGACTGTTAGGAGAACAAACAAGTTCACCCTGGAGAGGGTGAAGCCAGGCTACTCCTTGGAGGCAAAGATTCTGAAGCTCCGTCTGACATACTGTGGACATGTTGCAAGGCAGGATCAGTCCTTAGAGAGGGACATCATGCTTGGGAGGGTGAAGGGACAGCAGAGGGGAAGACCCTTGATGAATTGGATTGATCCAGTGACTGGGGTAATGGAGATAGGTGTGTCAGAGACAGTAAGATTGGAACAGGATAGAGTAAGGTGTAGGGCTGTTGTGCATAGGGCTGCTATGAGTCACACACAACTCGATGGCACATAACAACAACAACAACAACAGTACAGCAGTGAGAGCCTAGGGAAAGTCAGTTGGTGTTAGAAGTAGGTTTAGGGAACATGGAGAACGGCAGGGTGAAGATGTAAAACAAAGGAAATAGTTTTGTTGTGTGAATGCTGTTAACAGAGATAATTCCGCCATGTGGAGTCAGTAGAATTCAGCTGCCTCCATTCACTCTTTTTACATCATTGATGCTCAGATTAAGCTTGCAGCTGGGTTTCTGGAGGGCTCACTGCAATGGAGACAGTAGGTGTGTCTTGAGTCTCGAGCCAGCAGCTCTGTCATTTCTAACAGGTTCCCAGTTGATCCTACATCTATTAGCCAGGACGCACTCTGCATCTGATGTCCAGGTAAGCATCCAGCTCTCCTTCAGACCTCAGATATTCCGAGGTCAGCTATGATCTGTGACTATCTGAGTTCTGGGACCTACAATTGCTAGGGCATTTACTCTAGAAGTCAGGGAGCAGCTTGGTTTGAGTGTTTGGGTTTTTTTTAGGATTATTTGCTTTTTTTAAAAAATAGACCTAACTTTTTTTCTTTTATTCCGATTTATTTACAAAGTTTGAATACCTTGTTTTTCACAAAAGATCCTTCCCATTTAGAACCATTTTAGACGTGACCAAAATTTGTACAGAAAATACCGTTCCCATATGTTACTTCTCCCCTCTATATAATTTCCCCCATTAATTATATTTTCATATTGTTTGGTACATTTATCAAAACAGATCACATCAATATTGATATGTTATTATTAACTAAGGGAGCACTGGTGGCCTAGTGGCAAGGAGCTGCAATCCTGAAGGCAGACAGTTCAAATCCACCATCTCCTCCATGGAAGAAGGATACGCAAGCTCCTCCTGTGGAGTTAACTGCCCCCAAAAACCTATCAGAGGGCCAACTGTGGGTTGGTTCTGGCTCAGTAGTACACAAAAACAACATTATTATCTGACCCAAATTTATTACCATTGGGCTTGAGCCTGATGACAGTGGTTTTGAAAATAGAGGAGATCATGAGAACGTTACAGGACAGGGTATGGTTTTGACCTATTGTTCACTGGATCACTATCAGTTATAGTCGACTTGGTGCTACCTCGTAACAACTTCGTCTTTAATTTGATTCAAATTTATAGCAAGAGGGTTTATAGAAACCCTCTAAGACAGAGTAAAAATTTCCTATAGGCACCAGTAGCCAGGAAATGAAAAGGCACATTGCCATGGGAAAGTCTGCTGTTAGGGACCTCTCCAGAGTACTGAAGAGCAATGGTGTCTCCCTGAAGACTAAGGTGCATCTGATACAGGCCATGGTCTTCGCAATCACTAGTTATGCATCAGAGAGTTGGACAATGACCAAGGAGGATAGAAGGAGAATTGATGCCTTTGAGCTGTGGTGCTGGAGAAGAGTATTGAGAATACCATGGACTGCTAGGAAAACAAACAGATTCATCCTGAAAAGGGTTAAACTGGCGGCTCCTTGGAGGCAAGGATTCTGAGGCTCCGTCTAACATACTTTGGACATAATGTGAGGAGAGACCGGTCCTTGGAGAAGGACATCATGCTTGGGAGGATGGAGGGACAGTGCAGGAGGGGAAGGCCCTCTATGAGGTGGATTGATTCAGTGACTGCGATAATCAGAATGGGAGTGTCAGAGACAGTGCGATTGACACAGGACAGAGCGGAGTTTAGGGCTGTTGTACATAGGGTCGCTATGAGTTGCAAGCAACTCGACGGCACATAACAACATAGGGTTTCCAAGGCTAAAATCTTTCTAGAAGCAGACTTCCTGCCAGGGAGTGACTAGTGAGTTTGAAATGTCAATCTTCTGGTTAAGCACCTAACCACCGTGGCACACATTTTATTAATAAAAATTCATAATTAAATTAAGGTTTACTGTTGGTGTTATATAGTCTTATAAATTTGAGCAATTGCATTAGTATCATATGCCCACCATTAGAACAGCCTAAAAGTATTATATTTTAGGGCATTATTTTTATCATAGGAGTAAGCAACCATTGTAAGAATGGTGTAGGATCAGGTATCTGTTGTACATCTAATAATAACAATACTGTATAAGAGCACTGATTTCTCAAAACTGCTTTAATTGACATATCTAATCATTATTAAAATATTTCCTTTTTTTCAATGAGACCCTTTATATGTTCTTCATCTGCAAGTACCTTTGCCCTTTTGTCAACTGTTATCAGACTATTCTTTTTTTTAAGTGTTTTTTTTTAATTCACTACTCTTTATTTATTTATTTATTCTTTTTATGTGTGTACCATCAAATAGGATCTGACTGGTACAGGAGGCGATTGTTCCTCCTTCTTCAGCAGAGCATCTGGTGGATTTGAACCGTGCACCTCTGGGATTGCAGTGCAGTTTCTTGCCACTAGGCCACCAGAGCTCACCAAGACTATTCTTAAAACTCTGTTAAAGCTTGTTTATCACAATTTCCTATCAATTTTGCTTTTATGAATTGTGTAATAAATGTAACATAATCATGCCTATATTTCTTCACTCTTGGGATTCTTTAATTGGTGGTGATTCTAGCATTGTTCATGTTATCTTCAGTTTGCCTACAAATATTTATTAAATGCCCACTGCACGCAGGACATAGTTGGCAGTGGTGAGGATAGTCATAATCACAATAACATGTCTGCTAACAGATACCCTATTTAGGTATACAAAAGAGAAAGAATATAACCCTCAACAAATGAATGAATGGATAAATTAAATGTAGCACATACATACAATGAAATATTTTTCAGCCATAAAGAAACAAAGGCCAATACATGATACTACATGAACGAGTCTTGAATACATTACATTAAGTGAAATAAGTCAGAAACAAGAGGATACATATTGTAAAATTCTATTTATATGAAATACACAGAATTGACACATGCCTGAAGACTGAAAGTAGATTAGAAGTTTTCAGAGACTGGAGGAATGAGAGAATGAGAAAATGAGGAGTTTTGCTTAATTAGTACAGGGTTTCTATTTGAGACAATAAATGGATTTTGGAATTAAAAAGCAGTGATGGTTATATAACATTGTAAATGCACAGAGTACTTAGTATTTACACACTTAGAAATGGCTAAAGAAGAAAATATCTTGTTATATATACATCATCATAAGTGTAAATAAGTGTGCAAATAAATGCATCACATAATACTTAGTGGTAAAAGGGGATGAGGTGAAACACAGCACAGGATGAGGGGAAAAGGATGGAAGGAGGTGTGGTTTTCAAAGGGCTTTTGAAAAGAATTAGCTGATTGCTGAAAAGGTGTAGGAAGTACTCACAGTAATTTTCTTATAATTTTCTTTTTATATTTAACCCATTAATTGACCTTGAATTTTGCAGTATATGTTATGAAAAGGGCTTTAAATTCTTTTTTTCCAATTTTTATACAATTATCTCAACACTTTCTGCTTTCTGCTCTGTTTCCAAAGGTGTTTTGTCTCAACCTGTGGATCTTTCTAACAATCTACTCTTTTGGATCACTTTTTCCAAAAAAATTCACTAATTCTTGCTTACTCTTCTGTAGAATTTCCAAACCAGCCTTTCCATGTCCCAAATAAATTTCTTTTAAAAAATGTTTATATCATAATTGTAGTGAAAAATATACACAGCAAAACATACACCAGTTCAATACTTTCTGTGTACGCAATTTAGTGGCATAGATTACATTCTTCAAATTGTTCAGCTATCTTCATCCTCTTTTGCTAAGGTGTCCCACTGTATTAACATAAATTCACTTTCCCGTAAGGTTCCCATCTAATCTTTCAAATTGTTGCTGTCGATTTGATCTTGTCTTGAAAGATTTTAGACAAGTACAATGCTCAAAATCCCTTTTCTTTATAACACTTCCCATAGAGCCTTGCCAAATATATGCATATTGCTTTTTATAAAAAGAATATATGAATGAATTAAACACTCATTTAGATATTTTTAACTCTTACCAAGGCCTGAGGGCTGCTCATTCTTTCTTCTTGGTCACAAATGGCAGAACTAATCACCTCTTACACACATGCATGTCCAAGCCCCAAAACCACACTCCTACATTCAGCTTCAGACACAAGGTACATAGTACAAGGTACACAGTACTTCACTGCTTTATTACAAACTCACTATAAACTTAGAGGTTCTATTAACAATTGAGAAATGAACAGAGTCCTTCTAGAAAGAGCCATTTTTATAATAAAATATATTATTTGTACTTGGAATTTTTTTCTTTTAATTCTTTTCATTAGATGGTATTAAATATCTTCCTGTTCAATCTTCATTGTAGGTAGACCATATGCTTTCCTGGTTCTGTGTTTACACCATCTGTGCATGAAGATTCCTCCCAAAACCAAGAACACAAGCGAGAGGGGAGCCACTGCCATTCCCCAGGAGAAGGTGGATGCTGTGGGAAGAACAGAGTCAGGTCAGAGGGACAATCCCAATCCAATATATTGGAAAATGAGAGCAGGATTACAAAGAAAAGGGAATGGGCATTGGATAGTTGTTTCTTACATAGGTGGTTTGGCTTTTCAGAAAGTATATCATTTATACAAGGATCAAGGATATTTAAGGAAGGTGCATGTGACCTTGGAGAAACAAGCCAAGTGGAACAAAATCCATCAGAAGGGAAGAACATAGATGAGAAAGGTGAGCCTCGAGGCGTTGGCCTAGTTGTAAAGTGAGCATGTAGGATGTCATCTCTTTAGATTTCAGTTACCAACTGTGATATAGTCATGGATGGTTTCCCCTTTCCAATGACTCTGGGTACCATAAGAATTAAACAGTCACCACTACCAGAATATATTTTTCTTCATAACAGGGAAGTCTAAAGCTATCCTGAACTCTGTATCTTTCTTGTCCTCTGCTCCTGGAAGATGATGATTCTAAACTTTGAGACAAAGGATGTTCCTCTCTCCTCTCAAGGTCATGTAAGGACAGTGGTGATGCTAGTGGTCTAGTGAAGAACATATTGTGGATAAAACGGTGTTTACAAGTTTATGGCAAGCTAATGTGTTATCTTTATTCTACAAAAATAAGCTTGCTACTATTTTTCATTGTATTATTATTTCTTTTCTTTGAAAGATGGTCCAGTCTCCACCCTCAGGAAATCAGAGGTTTTATTTCAGTGTCACACTGCAGGAAACACAAAGGAATCAGAGGCTAGGAGCTTTGCCAGTCATCCACAGAACATCAAACACGTTATTTTCTACTTCAGCAACCCCAAATACTTACCTTCTTTGACCATGGTGCGCAGTGTCTGAAAACTCAATCTATTAGTGACGGTGCATTTAAAATCTGTGTCCAAATCCTCTCTTTTGACTGGGTCAAAAATCAGTGGCACTTCAACATAGTTCTCATTATTTTCTGAATATTCCCTGAGTGAGAAAATATTTAGTCAAGTATGATGTATCATATGTAAGCTTGTCTTAGGATTTAGACATTCATACTTTCTCAACAAGAAGCATCTTCCAACCTGAACTAGAAGGCTATTATGAAACCTTCTTATCAGAGGCATAGTGGACACTCCTGGAGAGAACAGGTGAAAATGAGGCCAAACTCGAATTCTTAAAAAAGTCCAGACTTACTGGTCAAAGTCAAATAAGAAGATTCTATGAGAGCATTATTCTAAACCTTGAACAAGAGGATTCCATGAGAGTATTATTCAAAACCTTGAACAAGAGGATTCTATGAGAGTATTATTCTAAACCTTGAACAAGAAAATTTTATGAGAGTATTATTCTAAACCTTGAACCAGAACTATATCCCCTTTAGGTCACCTTTTAGCAAAATAACAAATTGGCAAACAAAGTAGAGGATGCTACCTGCAAATATAGTGGTAAGGTGTTTTTTTTAAAAAAAAATATGAAACCAAAAGTTCAATTCTTACACTAAATAGGGGAGAGGAAAGCAGAGGTCTGGGAATGAAACCAACAGAACATAACTGAAGAGAATGTGGCCCATTGTGAGGGGGGAAGGTGGAACGTAACTAATGTCACTGAGCAATCTGTACAATTTGGATAAGAAGTATCAAAGGGGAATCAAAATTGCCATATAAACTTCCACAAAAATACATAAGATTTTTTTAAAGAAAAGAAGAAGTATCATTTGTGCTTAAGTCGATTTCAAGATTTATCAAATTGGGAGCCGACACTACTGTATTGGTTACTGATGGGGAGAATTTGCAAGCCTGTCCTGAAAGCATAAGCGGTACAGATGGTGCTAGTCACTGTAGCAGGAGAGGTGTTACAGTAACAGTAACTAGGTTTGAGTAATGGAAAATATAATTGTTAAGGCCTTTGAAAAATAGCCAAATGAGAACCAGCAGTGAAGATAAAAATGTTTTCTTTGGGGACACTGCTGTGTCATCAATTGCATATTCAAAGCTAGGTAGTTTCCAGAACTCCAGTCCTTAACAATCAATCCTCCCACCTTTCCTCTCCATTACTGGCTCTCATTTGGGAACTTCTGATTTGAGGAGGTGTGCAGACAGACCTAGGAAGCAGCTTTTGTCTTAATGACTGACATTCACAATGGTAGAGAAATCTGAAGGCACGCATATTTCCCTACTACAGATCAGAACACATTCCCTGGAAAAGCAGAGTGTCAGGAGAAGGGAGGGAGACCTTCAGCAAGAGGGATTGATACAGAGACTGCAGACATGGGCTTCACCATGGTCAAATGTGTGGGGATTGTAGGAGAGAGCGAGGTTTCGATCCCCAAGTCCTGGGTCACTCTGAGTGGGACTGACCTCATGACACTTAACAGCAACAACAACGTTTTGTTGTAGACCTATGAGGGTTATTTGTATTTTAACAGGGTTAGGAGGGGAGAATTATGATTCTTTAAGTAAATAAAAGCTGTGAGTTAGCTAACAGAGGACATGTGAATTGTGTAGCTAATTCTTTCACAACAAAGATTTTGCAAGCCACATTTGAACAAATCACACACAATTTGGTTTATCTAGTAAATTGCATCTCAAAAGACTTTTTAAAAAAATTAATAGATATGGCTGGTGGTAAAAGAACATGCTAATTCAAAGTATTAAAACCGTGACTGAAAAAAGACTTCAGAAGTTGGGATGTTTAATGTCTTCTCTCTTCATAACCACATGGTTCCCACTTATGAGGTCTAGGTGTTCTAGTTTCAGTGAGAAAATGTGTTCTAGAAATGAATGCTCACAAGAATAGAACACTCTCTTTTAACTGAAGCCTCCCATGGAGTCTAAGGCCCCACATTTCCCTGAGAAGCAGAGGAGACACTCCAGATACTGTGGCTAGATCTGAGTCTTCTCAAGGATTTATTAAAATGTTTGCGATTCAGGTTGCAGGGAAGAAGACGTAAGTATTAGCTTCAAAATATTTTTTAAAGTACCCAAAAAATGAAGTAATAAGGCTTAAGTGCAAAATCACTATCAGCCTATTAGCTGTCATTCACTCCTTTTATGGTATCTTTGTATAATGTCTGATTCAAAGGAACAGCTGATCAACCTTAGCAATGCTTCATTTCTTTAGACTCTAAAACCTATAAATATAAGGTGCTCTGGTGACCTAGTGGACAAGGAGTTTTGCTGCCAACCCAAAGGATGGTGATTCAGATCCTTGGGAGGAAGATGGGTAATCTCTTGTGCAATTTACAGCTCTAAGGATCAGCAATGAGGTGTACTCAAAATATACTTTTTGATACAGTATGTGTGTGTGATACTTAATTTCGGTGTGGTATCATCTCTGAAAAAAAAGAGTGGATTTAACAGAGGCCCTACAACAAACATTTCTGTCCAGAATACTCTTCTAATATGTCAAATAAGAGGGGTCCACATACCTGTCTGGCCCCTCAGTCACTCGGCCATCTGGGTAGGCATTGTCTATGATGGTGTCATTGGCTGTCCACCACACCATGGAGATTGATTTGACGCCAACTCCTAGGAACACCTTGCATGGGATTGTCAATCTTGAGCCTGTATACAGCAAAGCACACACATATATCATGAGGCCCAGCACAGAAAAGGAGCTCCCCACATCCACCAGCAAACCTGAGCTGTGGACTCTTCCTCCTCTTTTTAAACTCCTTAACCAGGCAATTCTTTCCTTACAAGGAAAATTGGTTCCTCTTATTATTCTGGTCAGATAGAGCTCTAGTATCGCTCTAGTGTCTATCAAATGCCCTCCAGTTCTAGAAACTGGTCTAATGGCAGAAAAAAACCTCAGAGCAAGTGAAGTAAGTGTCTTTCCGAAGGCCACTTAATCTCTCACTCAGGGCATTCTGAATTCCACCGCTGACTTCCTCCCAAGTTTATTCTATTTACTGAAAAATCCAAATTAACACCTCAATTCTTTCATTCTTACCATTGCTGATCTCAATACCAAATTTTATCTGGGGTCTCACTAAAAAAACAAAAATATACTCTCCCTTTCCAAATGGCTCTCATTTCATATTAATCCCTCAGAAGGTAACCATATCTTAAGTGAATGGGGCTCTCTGCCCTACACATCTTGTAAGTGATTTTCCCCCCTTTCTAATTCACCAAGAGAACAAAAAGAAAAAACAAAGCACATCTCCTTCCCACTTTTTATTCCCCTCCTGGGTAATTGCATAGTGGTTTCTGATAAGCTTGGCACCATTTCCTAGTCAGGATGCCAAGTCTTTTCTCCCTTGTTAAATAACCATATGAGCTCAAACATCTCCCTCGGATCTCATTGTCTCTCACTGTTGTCAGGTTGGAACTGACTCATAGCTGACCCTCCCGTGAGTTAACAGAGGAGATAAACCATCTGAGAGGAGACTGCCCATCTTCCACCCATGCAGCCACTGATGGGTTCAAACCACCAGAGAGGCGTTGCCTTTGAGTGAGCAGCTCAGCTCTCTACAGACTCCACCAGTTTTCCCTAGTTCCTTCAGGTAAGAGAAATGCATTCAATCAGAAATTACGTAACTCTGCGATGACACTAGTTTATTAAAAGCAACCAGGTGAGAGAATTCTGGGCAGAAAGAGGGTGTGGCTTCGCTTAGATTCTAACCCCTCCAGTGCCGGCCCCACATAAAGCAGCTTGCATCTGTGCCTGACCCCGAGGGACTGGGAAGCAGTGACCAGGGGATAGTTGAGGAACACAAGTTCAATCAGTGAATCAATCACAAGTTTCACATTAAGGACACCACTTTTCCCACTATCCCTTCCAGCACTTAGCAGACTGTCAGCTGTCATAAATGAAGGAAGTGGTCTTCGCAGTGGAAATACAAAATACAGTGATTATCCGGAGGACACAGGGAGATAAATTTGTTTGAAGAATTGCATAAATTTGAAAGATAGTAGTAATAATTGAACTGCATCTTAAAGGTAATTAGTGCTACTGAAGGGAACATTTAAAAATTGTTAAAATAGCAACATTTATGTCATTTATTTTATCACCACCAGCAGCACAATATATTTTTTTTAAAAAAGCAGAAGTGAAAACTCACTAGGACTCTACAACTAGGATTCTTTAAATGAATGCAAGAACTTCAAAAGCATCGTACAAAAACAATCATACAAAAAGAGCACAGGGATGTGTGTGTGTGTGTGTGTGTGTGTGTGTGTGTGTGTGTGTAGTTGTAACTGCAGCAGTTCCTGCCACCTTCACTGATTGCAGTGGACTGTCTGATAAGGGCCAGCAGATGGAGGGACCCGCCCACTACTAAAGGGTGGACTCACAAATGCCAACTCTATCCAGAATTTCCATCACCTCATTCACCCAACCGACCAGCTGCTTTGGCCACAAGAAACTATGTCTAAAGGGTCAGTCGAGTCTGGGCCTGCCTTACTTTACAGACTCTTAAGGAAATGCTGTCCATCAATCAAGTTTTGTTTGATTGCTTGATTGCTTGTTTTAAATACAGTTCATTATCACAACTTAGACTAGTTAACTTCTCCAAAGTGTCCATGAACACTGAATTAATGAGTATCGAAACATTGCTCCAGGGGAAATACAAGGTTAAATGCCTACAGTCTCCATTTTCACCAATCAATATATAACCTTTTTTGTTGTTGTCATGTTGGTTAGCTTACAAAGATCATATACATTGTGTTTAGCACTAGCCTTCATTCACATTGTGTTTCATACAATCATTCCCTCCCAGGCATTATGCTTTATAAAATTCATTACCATTGGACTGTACCCACCATTACCCTGTCTTTTCGGGTGTGCACCTGATCTTTCCCATTTCCTCCACCCCCTCCCTCTATCCACCATATGGTTCAATCCTGTGGTTTCACCCCTACCCATCCTCACCCTTCTGCTCTCACCCCTTCCCCCTTTGGGTCCCCATAAATGTTTTACTAGTTATCCTTCTACTTTTACAATAATGGTCTTATGCAGTATTTTGTCCTTATTAGATAGAGTTAGTTCACTCAGCATAATGCTCTCCAGTCCCTCCAAAATTATGTAGTACTTTTCAAAATCGTTGCTCCTGAATGTTGTATAGTATTCCAGTGTGTGACTTTTGGGTGTTTCTGCTTCAAGGACATGTAATCGAATTCTGTTTTCCTTTTTTAACACTGAGTTCACAGACAACCATGCTATAACTCATGCCTAAGCAAAGTTTACCTAATACATCTGTTTCCTCCATAAAGCACATCACAAACTTCTTGACTGAGGAGCACTTAAACAGCACTTCGGTAATATGCTTTTAACTATTTTACACATTGAATCCTCAAGAAAAGGACAAGAAATGAAAAAGAAAGTGGTACTAAATGTACCTCAGAAAGGATTCTTGTTTATATTCTGGATCTGAGTGTCACCTTATTCCGCCAGCTAGGAGCAGGCATGTGGAACAACTCAGATTTTTTTTTTTTTACTGCTTTCACATGTCACCTAATGATCACAAAAGTTCTACCAAGTATTGATTTGGGGGTTATGAATAAGTGTTAGCAAGTAAGAGAATGAGATACAAACACTGCTCATAATACAGAATGTATACCAAAGGTGCCAATTATATAATGGGACTTTACAGCTAATCCTTTCATGGCATGAAATAACCTCTACCAAAAGTGTTCATGGATTGGGGTTTTCTAACATTTTGGAGTGGGGGTTTTTTGTGGGTTTGTTTTGGTAGGTTTTTTGGTTTGTTTTTTTTTTAGTGTAGAGATTTTTAAAACTTGCTTCAGTTTTTAAAATAATGAAAAATTCACACACAAAAAAACATGCAGGTGCTCAACGTTTCCAAGTTGAACAGAGAATTCTTAAACAAAAACGACATGCTTACTTGCTTGTTCCCTCAGAGTCTTGGTTTGATTCTTGTTGTTTCGTACCATCAAGTTGCCTGTGACTCACAGCAACCCTAGGCACAATAACTCTGAACCCTGCCCTGTCTTGAGCCAGTCTCACTGTCTCTAACACACCTGCTCCTATTACCCCAGTCACTGTGTCAATCCATCTCATCCAGGGCCTCCCTCTCCAGCACTCTCCCTCCACTCTTCCAAGCATGATGTCCTTCTCCAAGGATTGGTCCCTCCTGACAACATGTCCAAAGCATATCAGACAAAGCTTCACATTCTTTAACTCCAGAAAGAAACTTGGTTTCACCCTCTCCAGAACAGACCTGTTTGTTCTCTTGGTTTAATAGGGATGAGAAAATCAGAAAACGGCAATGTGAAAGGGGGATATTAGGGCCCACAGCAGAAAGTAGCTAGCTTCCATGCTTTCACACAAGTAATTATTATTAAGATGATTGTACAGGGGGAAGCCACAATATACATGAATGAAATATAATGTAAATGAAAGATTGTATAAAACATGCATGCATGAAACACAAGTATATGAATGATAAATATATATATATATACATATATAACATAGATACATACAAACATATATACATACACTCTCATTTTCTTGTGGACCTTTCATGAAGCAAGGTCGACTTGTTTTGAAACGACATGTGACAAAGAGACTACTCCACTGTAGTTGATATTTCTGACTCACATACTAGGTTTCTAGGGCTTCAACCCAAACACCCATGCACCAGACACCACAGAGGCACACAGAGCAGAGACCAGGGGCCTGAGACCCGCCCTCCAGAGTTCTGTACTTTCAGTCAGAACCTGAGACAATGTGGGCCAAGTGACACAGCGCCAGCAGGCCTTACCCATTGAAGCTAATATCGTTTGGTGGGGTGACACAATCACCGGAATCGGCTCCTCTTCTTTTTCTGAGAAAGATGAAAGGAAAAGAGACTCAATTAGGAATAACTCTCCTTTCAAGCTGATGTTCAAGTTCCCATTGTTTGGCTAATTAATTAGTTACCCTTAACAGTTTGGCCAGACATTGAGAGAATCGGCTTTTGGCAAGAAAATAGTCTTGGTACAAAAATTGAACATCTCTAGCCAACACTTTTCCCAGCAGTGAGATTATGGGAAGAAGTCATAGACAAGCACACACATCCCCCTCACAGACTTTTTTGCTCTGTAATAATCATTAACCATACATACCCTTCCTAGGCTTCCTGAGTGCCTTCAAATAGTAGTTTACAATATCCACATTGTAAACTTTATCCAAACATAGATCTGCCCTAAAATATCTTTCCACTGCCTGCCGGGGATCCATTCTTTTAAAAAAAAAAAAAAAGCACAGGGTTCAAAACTCATAGTATTGGCCTCTAGTGTCTTTGTTCACTCATTAGATAAACTGCTTGGGGAGGTAAGGGTGGATCCCCTAGGGAATGGAACCCAGCTCTCCAAAAGGCAGAGCTCCTGCCAGCTTGAAGAAGCCAGGCCCTTGAAATGGAACAAAAAAGAAGAGTTAGAGTGAGTGAAAGCCCGTCCCTCTCCATAACTGGCCGCTTCTCACTTCTTCCACCAAGGAGCATTTTGAAATTCTAACATGTGTAAACATTAAGCAGTGTGACAGCATAACCCGAGAAGCACAGAGCTTCTTCCCTCCCTCCCTGCCAGCTGTTTCCAGCCATGAGGAGCCCCTCACAATGCCCCTTTGAAAGGAAGGGCCTCAAGGACTAAGTCTACCAGTGGTCCTCAACTCAAAACTTGTGTCAGAATCCCCTGCAAAGTTTGTAAAAAGAGAGTGTTAACCCGTCCTCCTCTGTTCCCTACCCTAGAGAAAATGATTCAGTGGATCTGGGAAGTCACCCAAGATGTTGCAAGTCTGAAAAAGCAGCTGACCTCCTGAGAACCAGCAAGAACCAACCACCTTTGCCACACTGGATAAGATGTAGGTTGGCTGCCCCCTACTGTTCACGTGTGGTATCGAACCAACTGGACTAGGACGGACCGTTCTAGCTAAGGGGAATCTCTGGCCCTGTGGGGAATAAAGGGAGTTGATGGGATTGATCCCTACAGGACAATAAAACAAATTTAGAGACCAGTTCATGGGAGGCATGATTTCACTAAACTTAAGCGCAGGGTTTTCTGTGAGCAAAGCTTAGACTCCCTCTTTTACATCAATCATTTAACAATACATTTTCAAAGTTCTCTGAAATTCCCTTAAAGCTTCCAATTGTGTTACCTATTATCATTCAAGAATATGCCAGATCAGGAAAAACAGCACATTCTCCTGAGCAGAGACCAAGACTTAAATGCTATTATGCCCCTCACCCTCTTCAGCAAGTAGGAAACAGTACATGCTGAACAGACTTTTAAAAACTAGTCACCCCTGTTCTCAGCATCACTTTCACTACAAATTCAATAAATAAGATCTCTCACTATGAGATCCTGATACCAAAGGCAACTAGACATGTCTCAGAGAAGACAAAGAGGGTCATTCCTCTGGATATGCCGAAGTGCATGCTTCTGATCAGAAAGTCAAATAAAACCAAACATCCTGAAATTACACCTAAGATTATGGCAACTGCACTTGAATACAGAGAATGAGCAGTCTCCTACGGTGTGACTTCCTACATCTGAAAACCTGCTGGAGGGTCAACTATGGGTCATTTCTGACTCAATGGTACACAACAACAAACAACAGCAGGGTTTTTTACCAATGCGGCTCCCAAAGCAGATTTTTGTTCCTTCTGTGTCATTCTCTGGCAGCCTAATTAACAGGGACTTGCACTACTGACTCAAAGGCAGGCAGTTTGAATCAATTAGTTGCTCCAAGAGAGAGAGAGATGGGCAGTCTCTTCGGGAGCCATTTACAGCATCTGAAAACCTGCTGGAAAGTCAGCTATGAGCCGGTTCCATCTTTATGCCAATGAGCTGCTGTTGTTGGGCAGTGTGCTTTGAGAGCGCTAGGGAGATAGTCCATAGTGAGCTGCATTGCTAACCCAAAGACTAAGAGTCTCAGGGAGTT
Organism: Elephantulus edwardii; assembly: GCF_000299155.1. NCBI lineage: Eukaryota > Metazoa > Chordata > Mammalia > Macroscelidea > Macroscelididae > Elephantulus > Elephantulus edwardii. Next base: position 1,567,044 of record NW_006399786.1, read on the forward strand.
CAAGTCCTTCAGCAACTCTGAAGGAGAAGACTGGTAATCAATCTCTCATTGTGATTTGGAGCCTCAGAAACCCCAAGGAGGGTAACTATGAGTCCGAACCAACTCAACAGTGGTGAGTAAATGGGTGAGTGAACGCAGTGAGTGCGTGAGTGAGTATTGTGTATTCACATCAGTTATGGAACCCTATCACAACTTTCCAGAAACTCCCCATTCCTCAGATCACTTGCCACCTTTGTACCTTTCAGAGTGCAACACACATGTCTTATTAACCTGATGTTTTTGACTTGTTGTCTTATCTGGTTGTCTTTGTCATTCACGCCAAAGTCATCTGAGGAATTCTATGTGAATTAACTCTTCTTTGCACTCTTGTTACTGAGCATGAAGGGAAAGTACCTTTATGACAAGGACTTACCGTTGATACGCACTTTGATATTTCGTGTGATGGTGTATCGAGTGCCATTGTGGGAAAATGCCATGTCACAGCTGTAATAGCCTCCATCTGTCTCGGACACATTGCGTATGAATAAACGAGTGGTTCCCCTCAAGCTTTGAAACTTGTTACTGTCTTGATCCAGAAGCACAGAATCCTTTAAATAAAGAGGGGAGGGAGGTTAAGTCACACCAGACATCGGTGGATATCTCAGAAACTTGAGTAACAGTAATGGGTATCTACCAATACATGTAACAGGGAGTTCTGGTGCCTTACTGGTACAGAATTGCACCACTAATGCGCTATGCCATTCAAATTTACCAGTTGCTCTGCAGAAGAAAGATGGGCAGTCTCCTCCCATCTGATACACTGCCTCTGAAAAATGCTAGAGGGCAGCTATGGGTCAGTGCCAAGTTGGTACAAAGCAACAAAATCAACATTGCCACCAATTTATAAGCCAAGAATTGACTTGGTACTTACTTTGATAGAGTTGTACTTTGAACATACATCTACCTTCATTTCTTGGAAAAGGAAATTTACCAGCATATAAAAGTATTGGATTAGTTTAAATGGCATAAAAAAAATGACAATGATTTTCTTTTCTTGGACAAAGTAAATCTTTTAGCATTCAATATGTTTATGAAGAGCATTATATATGTAGGAATAGTGATTCGCATGACAATACTCAGACATTGCAGTAATTATTTTAATGTCGTCATCATTTTAGAAGTCAATAAAGATAAAGAAAACTTCAGAGAAAAAACAAAATGGGAGAAATGGCTCTCTTATTTTTTCTTATATGAATAAATGCTGTTGAGGTTTTCCTGCAAAATCAAGCCTTCAGACCATGGCTTCCAAAAAAATTCCAAAAAGTAAGTAAGATTTGATAAAACATTCTAATGAGCACAAAATGTTCTCAGGGACATTTCTTTCAAAATCATGATAATTGAAAGTTTACATTAGTCAAATATAATCTGAGTCATTTCATAATCTTATTCTAAATGAAAACATGGACATAATTGAAACCAGGTGTTCATCACAATGACAAAGTATGACTTTGCAGTATATTTAATTAAATGTGAAAAATGGCATTGTTTCTAACTCATTGCCTAGTCAATGCTGAGTCATAGGAACCAAAGGTCAATTGCAGAACCATCCCCAGGGAATCCAAGACCATAAACCTTTGCGAAGCTGACTGTCACATCTTCCTCCTAGGCACAGATGATAAGTTCAATCTGACATCCTTCTGGTTTTCAGCCTGGTCCTTTAACCATTGCACCACCACCTTTCCTTGTTTCTAATTGTTGTTGTTATGTGCCATCCAGTCTCCTGTAACTCACAGGAAACCCTATGTAATGCAAATCTGAACCCTGCCCTATACTGAGTCAGTCTCACACCTAATCCCATTGCCCCAGTTATCGTGTGAATCCATCTCATCCAGGGTCCTCCTCTCCTGCACTGTTCCTTCACTCTTCTGAGCATGATGTCGTTCTCCAAGGATTGGTCTCTCCTGACCGCGAGCCCAAAGTAGGCAATACAAAGCTTTAAAATCCTTTCCTCCAAGGAGGAACTTGGTTTCACACTCTCCAAGACAGACCTCCTGGAGGTCCATGGTATGCTCAATACTCTTCTCCAGCACCACAGCTCAAAGGCATCAATTCTTGTTCTGTCATCTGTAGTCACTGTCCAACAATCTGAGATAAAGCATGTGATCATGAAGACCATGGCCTGCATCAGGCATGGTCAAACTGGAAGAAAATCTAAATAGGTCCCAGCACCAAAATTTTTCCAAGGTCACAAGCCATCAAGGTTTCCCCGTGCAGCAGTTGTGTGCAGAACTTGATTGCCTCTGGGAGAATTTTCACTGCACCAACTAAGTGACCTTGACCAAGTTTCTTACATTTATGTTTCTGTTTTCTAATCTATAAAAACGGAGCTCTGGTGGCTTAGTTCAGGGAATTGAACTGAAAACTCAAAAGCTGCTCAAGCAAAACAGATGAGCAATTTTCTTCTGTGTGATTTACAGCCTCAGAAGCTCAGTGAGTCACCTCAGCTATGAGTTGGTTCCTACTTGATGGCAATGAGAATTTATAAAATGGTGATATTAAAAGTCTCTGTGACTTTGGGTTGCATGTCAGAGTTTAGAATGGACTTGTACACCATATACACTTGATATTATGAAAAAATATTTTTCATCATCACTGTAATATCTTTGCCCACACATATTTATTGAGATCCTCTGTCTTAGAGGTCTTCATAGGTCCTTCACAGACATCATTTCATTTCAACTTCAAAACAATCCCCAAATCAAACCCACTGTCATTGAGTCCCTTCTTAGTCTGGGCAACTTCATGTATGAAAGAGTAGAACTACCTCATAGAGTTTTGTTGATGATAATCTTCATGGAAGCAGCTAGCCAGGCCTTTTTCCATGGAGCTAGTTAGGTAGGTTTGAACTGCCAATGTTTAGATAAGCAGCCAATCAAAGTCCACTTGCACTAAAGGTTTTGAGGATTATTAGTGACTATTTCACAGAGTAATATCTTTTAGAAAGGTAAAGTAACTGGCCCAAAACTGCACAACATGTAAACAATGGAGCAGAGTTGCAAGTTCAACTTGGTGAAATCCTCCATTTGTCCTTATGACTATTCTAAAACAAGAGGAAATTTATTCTACAATGGGGCTGTAGAAGCTGGCTACTTTGCCTTCATAAAACTATTCAGAAGCTTTCAACATTAAAGTGAGACATATATATCTCCAGAGTATTTATGTAAATATGCTTTCATGGCTTAGTGGTAACTAAGGAGTTGCGCTGATAACGCAAAGGCAGGCAGTTCAAATTCACCACCTACTCCATCAAAGAAAGATGGGCAGTTTCCTCCTGTGTCATTTACCACCTCTGAAAACCTACTGCAGGCTTAGCTAGGAGTCATTTCTGACTCAACAATACACAACAACAACAACACATATATAGATATTTATACACTCATTGAGATGGATGATAGATAGATAGATAGATAGATAGATAGATAGATAGATAGAAAATGTATATATCACCTATAAATCTGTAGTTATAATCCTAGTGAACTAATCAAATTATTATTGACTGCAGGATTAATTTCTATATTTTGGTTTTAATCTATGTTGCTGTGTTCTATAGAATATATAACAACATAGCTGATCCTCCAGTGAATTTTCAGAGACAGGAAATCATACAGGACAAGATACTCCCACAGAGTAGCTGGTGGATTTGAAAGGCATACGTTTGTGTTGGGAATCCAATTTAACAAGCCATTATAACTCTCTTTTAATCTATAGTCTACCAAAGGTAGACAAGCATTTCCAATAAAGGGCCAGATCGTAAATGGGGCTTTGCAAATCCTATTGTCTCTGTTACAACTACTAAAAGCTGCTGTTTTGGGGGAGTAAGTATCCAAAAGTAATAGGTAAGATTCTCAGTTTCTGCTGCTGAATCCCCTCAATTTTTTTTTTTTTAATTTAGGTTGTTTATTTTTCATTTCAGTGAACATCTACAGAGATTTTGGGATTCCATTCATTCATTGTTGCACCCTTCTCCCCGCACAAAACCCCCCCCCCATTTGCTCCTCTCCTTGAAAAGCAAAAGAAAAACTCCCTCATTGGTACACAATCCCCCCCGCACCTCCCCAAACCCCACACCCTAGCCCCAAATATAATCCACTCTACAACCCTCATTGCATACTCCTACGATAAAAATAATGCCCTAAAATATAATACTTTTAGACTATTCTCTCCCCCATACTTAATGATAAGACTAGCCAATTTACTTGTGACTAGATCAACATAACCCAGTTCTCATGTCCCAGCCCATCCATGTGGCCAAGTCAAACTCGATGGACCCTTGACAACATAGACCATTCCCTAGATTTTCTAATTATTATTGTTTGTATTTGAAAAATCAACTTTCCCCTTACAATCCCCTTACTAATAACCACATTTGTGAAAGTATGTAAACTAATAATGGTACTATTGTCAGCAAAAATAATAGGTAAATGAACAGGCATGGCTATGTTCCACTAGAAATTTAGTAATGGACAATGAAACATATTTCATGTGATGTTTACATGTCATGAAATATTATTCTTCATTAAAAATTATTTTAGACCAAGCAGTAATAGGTAGACAGCTCAATATGGCACATAAGCTGCAGCTGACGGACTACTGGTCTCTAGAGATAATTCCTGAGGTTCATCACATTAGGAGCCACCAAAATTTTTTTAAAAATAAATAAATTATTTAAATTTAAAAAAAACACACAAACCACAAAACAGTATTTACTCAACTAGGCAAGGACTAAATTATATTAATATTTACTGCTTTAAAGTAAAAATTACCATAAGCTTTGAAAATATCTTTTAGGTATCATTATTGTCATTGTTGTTGTTAAGAGCCATTGAGTCAACTATGACTCATAGTAACCCTGTGAACAACGCATCGGAGCCTCGTCATATTCTGCACCATCCTCATCATCCTGCATATATAATCATTACAATCACTACGTCGATCCATGTGGAGGTTCTTCCCCTCTTTTCCTTTTTACCTTTCAAAGCATAATGGTTTGATTGTGTTTTTTTTTTCCCAAGGACTATTCTCTCCTGACAACATGCCCAAAGAATGTGAGAAAGAGTTTCACTGTCCTTTCCTTAAATAGAAATCTTTAAATAGAGTTTAGAAAATAGCATTATTACATAGGCACAGTAACATTGACTACTATGTTCAGAAGCATTTCAGTAATTATTTTTAAGTCATTTTCATTTTAGAAGTCAACAGCTCGCTAGATATCAAGTCAGTTTCCACTCATAGTGACAGTGCTATGATCTCTCAGAAACAGACCACAGGCTTATCTTCTGAGGTCCATCTGAATAGGTTCAAACCACTAACTTTTAGGTAGTAGTAAACAAATAAATGTTTGTCCCACTCAGGGAGTCCATGATGTATGCAAAGTTGTTACATAAACCGGTAAATTTTTCCTAAATTTGTGCTAACAAAGAGCAGAGTAAAAGCTTATTTCCATCTGCAATTACTCATTGTAAACTCATTTCTTATCCTGTCCTCAAAAGACGAAACTGTCACAATTCTTACTCACGCCACCCAGGGCTAACAGAGTAGAAGAAGTGTGACTCTTTTATTTAAAAAAAAAACTAGTAATTTTTAACGTGCAGAAATGTAAAAAGAAATGTGTCATCTTTAGAGATAAGTAGGTGATATCATCTAAAAAGAGTTACCTGCTGATAAACACTGGTTCAAATCCGCCAGCAGTTCTGCAGGAGAAAAATGCTCAATGTCCTCTCATACGATTTACAGCCTCAGAAACCAAGTGGAGGATGAGCTAAGTAAGAGTCAGATACAGCTGCAGTGGGTTCGAGCTGAGTTTTATGGTTGCTAAAACACTTTTTTAATGAAATAGCAATGTCTACAACTGTACCTTGTACCACTGAATGTTCAAGTCTGTTGTGTTACGGGTGAATTCACTCAGCTCAGGGCAAACTAGCAAGCCCGAAGTTGACAAGGTGAGGATTTGCAGATATGAGGTGAATGGAATAGAGGCTTCTGTCTTCTCAAACACTCTGAGCTCCACAGACATTTCATCACAGTAAGAGGCATTTCTGTTAAAAAAAAAAAAAACACCACAAAAAAAAAAAAACCAAACACAAAAACAAAACAGTTGATAGATATAAAAGCAAAATAAAACTGCCACTAGGAATAGTTCCTTAGCCCCCTTAAACTCTACATTCTGTACTTTCTTGATGTGTGTTACAATACTTCTGCCTCTTTTCCTTTTGAGTTCTCAGAGGACAAAACCAAAATGTTATAATTACTATATAAACAGTGATGTGTCCCCCATTTTTCCCAGGGGGCCTCCCACCAGCTTAATTTCACCATCATCATGAACCACTAACAAACAACCCAGACTTCTCTGGGGGACCCTAAAGTGTCTAAAATATGGGATTATGTAACCCTACAATAGCATGTACCAACCCCATACCACATCAAGACATATCCTAGTGCACAGATTATTTCCTAAGAGCCACTTTTCCCCTTTAAGAATTTTTTTTTTTACTGGTCCCAGGAATTTTTTACCAACCATAGTTTAATTTCCAAAAACTTAGTATGAAGTCTATAAAGGGTTTCACAGTACTGTAAGGGGAAAATGAGCTTGGGAACTTTTTACATCATTATTGTTGAGTTGAGCTAACAACAACTTCAATGTCATAATTTTACTGAGACCACAAAAATGGTGAAAATGGACAGAGCTGAAACAAGGCACAGAGAAAATGGAGGGAAAGAGGAAAGATAATTTTAGAAAGTCTTTTAAGGTTGTCGTTGTTGTTGTTGTTGTTGTTGTTGTTATGTGCCGTCAAGTCCTTTGCGACTCATAGCAACCCTATGTATAACAGCCCTAAACCGTGCTCTATCCTGTGCCAATCTCATTGCCTCTGACACACCCATCCCGATTACCCCAGTCACTGAATCAATCCACCTCATAGAGGGTCTTCCCCTCCTGCGCTGTCCCTCTCTAAAGACCTGTCCCTCCTTACAACATGTCCAAAATATGTCAGGCGAAGCCCCAGAATCCTTGCCTCCAAGGAGCAGCCTGGTTTAACCCTCTCTACGATGAATCTGTTTGTTTCCTTGGCAGTCCATGGTACATTCAATACTCTTCTCCAGCACCACAGCTCAAAGGCATCAATTCTCCTTCTATCCTCCCTAGTCATTTTCCAACTCTCTGATACATAACAAGTGATTGCAAAAACCATGGCCTGTATCAGGCGGACCTTAGTCTCCAGAGAGACACTGTTGCTCTTGAGTACTTTAGAGAGGTCCCTAGCCGCAGACTTTCCCATTGCAATACGTTTTTTTTATTTCCTGGCTACTGGTGCCAAGAGTGTTGACCGTGGAGCCGAGCAAACTGAAGCTGTGAACACTCAATCTCTTCGCCATCCATCCTGATGCTACCGATTGGTCCGGTGGTGAGAATTTTTGTCTTCTTGACATTGAGCCTCAGTCCATATTGAAGGCTGCAGTCCTTGACCCTCTGCAGTAAGTGCATGAGGTCCTCCTCAGTCTCAGCGAGCAAAGTTGTGTCATCTGCATAATGCAGATTGTTGATAGATCTTCCACCAATCCTAACACCACGCTTCTTCTCATAGAGCCCAGCCTCTTGGATAATCTGCTCTGCATACAGGTTGAAAAGGTATGGAGACAGGACACATCCCTGACGTACACCCTTCCCAATTTTGAACCATGCAGTGTTGCCCTGCTCTGTTCTGACGACTGCCTCTTGGTCCAAGTATAGGTTTTGCATTAGCACGATTAAATGTTCTGGGATTCCCATTCTTCCCAGAGTCAGCCACAGTTTGTTATGATCCACGCAGTCAAATGCCTTTGCATAATCAATGAAACACAGATAGACATTCTTCTGGTATTCTCTGCTTTCAGCTAAGATGCATCTAACATCAGCTACAATATCCCTAGTACCACAACCCCTTCTAAACCCAGCCTGGACTTCCGGCAGTTCTCTGCTGATGTACTGTTCCAGTCGTTTTTGGATAATCTTCAGTAGACTCTTACTTGCGTGTGAAATCAATGATATTGTTCTGTAGTTTCCACACTCAGTTGGGTCGCCCTTCTTTGGGATGGGAACAAATATAGACCTCTTCCAGTCAGTTGGCCAAGTGGTTGTCCTCCAGATTTCTTGGCACAACTTGGTGAGCACATCCACAGCAGCATCTGTTAGCTGAAATATGTCAATTGGTATACCATCTATTCCGGGGGCCTTATTTTTTGCTATTTCCTTCAAAGCAGCTTGAACTTCTTCCTTCATCACCATAGGCTCTGGCTCAAATGCTATTTCATTAAATTCTTCTGTATCTGCCAATTCCTTTCGATACAAGACTCAGTATATTCCTTCCATCTTCTTTTGATACCTCCTGGATCATTTAACATTCTGCCTAAAGCATCCTTGATTGTAGCAACTCGAGGTTTGAATTTGCTCTTCAGTTCCTTGAGCTTAAGAAATGCTGAATGAGTTCAGCCCTTTTGATTTTCCGACTCCAGCTCCTCGCACATTTCATTGTAATAGTTTGCTTTGTCATTCCATGCTGCCTTTTGGAATCTTCTGTTCAGCTCTTTAGTGTCTTAGGTTCTTCCGTGGGCTTTGGCTTCTCTACGCTCCAGTGCAATCTTCAGAGTTTCTTCTGACATCCATTTTGGTCTTTTCTTCCTCTTCTGTCTTTGTAATGCCCGCCTGCACTCTTCCTGGATGATACATTTAACATCCTCCCACAAATCATCTGGTCTTCGTTCATTAGTGTTCAAGTCCTCAAACCTGTTCCTGAGATGATTCTGAAATTCAGGTGGTATGAAATTAAATTCATATTTTGGCTCCTGTGGATTTGGTTTAATTTTCCTCAGCTTCAGCTTGAACTTGCATATGAGTAGTTGGTGGTCTGTTCCACAATCAGCTCCTGGCCTAGTTTTCACAGCTGATATTGAGCTTCTCCAGCGTTTTTTTCCACAGATGTAATAGATCTGATTCCTATGCATACCATCAGGTGAAATCCATGTGTATAACCTGCGTTTATGTCTCTTAAAAAATGTATTTGCAATGAATAAGTCATTGATTGTGCAAAATTCAATCATTCTATCTCCAGCTTCATTTCTGTCACCAAGTCCATGTTTCCCCAAAAATGTAAGATCAGAGCTAAGTTTCTGGCTCAAAAAAGAGATGTATTATAATGTTGTTTGATGAGGGGAAAAAATTTCTACAGAAAAATAAAACTTATACGCCAACAGGCGAAAAATGTGAAGGGGAAAAAGCGAATAGAAAATCATAGGTAAGAGCTTAATACTCAAAAATCAAGCTAATTCACTCAAATGCATAAAAGTTAGTATTTGTTCCATAATGGGTTAAAAAAGAAAGAAAGGCAAGCATATACTTTCTGCTCAAAGAAATGCACCAGGTTACCATCTACCAATTTGGAAAACGACACAATCCCGTTGCAAGGTGAAGAAACACAGAGGCAAGTCTAAGACTAGTGCACACTCAATCCAGCAATCCTGACAGTTGCCTGAGTGCACACCTGCATGTCAGACCTGTGGGGAGGGTTTTACATATCACTTATGTCATAGATTTGCCTACATGCTGAGGGAAGAATTCTTGTGTTATTTTCAGTAAAAAAAAATGCAAGATCTGTGACTACTAAGGAGTTGAGACAAGGTTGAAAGTCTAGGAAGACTCTGAGAAAATCTGTAAAAGCTCATTGTTTACATCTACCAAGAGTTACTAATTTGTTCACATAATTCATCTGGCAATTCCACTTGGAAAAGACAACTCCTTGAAAAGATTTTATAAAAAGTATGGGTGGGTGATTGGTGGGATTTGATGACCAATCTCATGCCATGTGGTAGCCTCATGATAAAGGGTGGTTATAATCAGGACTGCCTGCCTAGGGTTTACAGTGGTCCCCCTCTCTGAGTATATGATGGCTTACATGTCCTGACCCCATTGAGGTTGGGCACAGTTACATGACTTTATATTTAATGAATGACACATGTATCATTAGTGCATCAAAGTTTTAATGTCCATGAGAAACCCTCTAGGGTATGCTTCCTTCCTCTGCAGTGACCAGCATTTGAGAGTGCCTGCTGACTCATGCTAATCTTGTTTAAAGCCACTGAGATTCAGAGGACGAATGTTACAGCAGCATAACCTTGCTTACTCCAACTGCAGAAAATACATGCAAGTAAATGGCACAGATCAAAAAGAATCACAGAAATGGACAATATCCCTAAGACTGTAACCACCAAAGAGCTTAGCATGCGAAGAGAGTTTCCAAGGTCATTCAGAGGAACTCTCCCACACTCCGGAAAGTCTGGCACACCTTTCCACTCCCTCTTCAACATCAAACATCTTTTGTCCACAAGAATGAAAAATGATGGTATTACGCATAATTTCTTTTAAGTATAAGCTGAGCTTCAAGACAAGTGTGACTCAGCTCAAGTCTCAGTCATCTCAATTCTCAGCGATGTCTATGTATCACCAGAGAGTCTGTAGTCACCAATTCATAAGGACTGCTTTGGGGGATGCAGAGGGCAATTCAAAGTATATACTTACTAAGGACCTATTTTGGTGCTCCCCTGGCCAAACAATGTGGTCTCAGCTAAACCTCCTAACAAACTGCTTTACTGGAAAAACAGCTTGGATTCATAAAGATCAAGTAACCAGGCCAGGTCTCACCACAGGGAGAATGATGGTTAAGAGTTTGAAATTTTCTAACTCCAAATTCTTTATCTATTCCCCACCCTCCAACACCACTGTGTTTCCCTAAGTAGCACTCCTTGGAGAATGTTAGAATTTTTACACTGAAAATACAAAATAATTATTCATTTGTAGCTAATGTAAAATCAGATAATCATGCAACTGTGTACAGAAATAGGAGATTGCTCACCTGCTTCCTAAGCAGGTTACATCGACAAGATTAAACCTGTGCCTAAATTGTTTACAGCAGGGGATAGGCTTGTGAGAGTAGAAAAGGAGAAAAGGGTGGGGCCAAGCTGCGTATGATTTGAAAAGATTCTCAACCTCGCTTTCTGTGCACATACATACCCTGCCTGGGAAGAGGGCTCAGGTTGTCTACAACTTTGCCAGGTGCTGGTGGTAATGCCTTTGCGATAAGAATGCCACTTTGATTCCCTTTTTAAATATAACTATCTCTGGGCACAAAGGTGGGTGACTTTTAATCCACGGCCCTGGGCCTGTCTTTCATCATTTTTGTTCAGACATTCCTCTAGGTCGTATAGCCCTGGTGTACAAGTTGTCATACCACGTCACTTGTGGTTGCCATGAGGCTGAACACTGTAACACTGATGTGTCAAATGTGTTAACGGTTGGCTACCCAATGTGGACAGAGAGTGGGGTGGAGCTCCCCTCTTCCAACTAGCTTGGAAGGAGGAGTGGCATCCACTTCCATAATAGCTTGCCTCTGGAAACCCTATGAACCTGGAGAGAGGATGAAAGGCACCCAAGCGTCGAGGACTCTCTTTCACAGGGTCACTATGAGTCGTCTGCTACTCGACGGCACTTAACAACAACAACATCATCTCTGGGTACAAGTTTCCCCTAGAATCAAATAAATCTATGACGTGTGGTAAGACTCTAAATCAGGTTTGTGGAAGGAACATGTTTGAGGAACTTGTTGGGAAGAAGGCAAGGAATGCTATTTCACAAGCAGATGGAGGGTCAGCTGCAATTCTTTCAGCACTACCACCCTCTCCTCTAACTAAAAAACAAAAAAAATCACGTTGAGCTGATTTTTCATCATGGTGACTGAATTGTGTTTCACAGAATTTTCACTGCTTATTCAGACATTAGTCACCCAGTTCTAAAGTGATTTAGGTGGGCTGTCAATCTTTCCGTTAGTAAATAAAGCATAATAGCCCCATGAAAATGGTACAAGATGGCCAACACTAGACCCGTGGTTCTCTCGTTCAAACAGCATCTGGATCCAGTGTCAGATGCAAATACCAGCTTAAGCTCCACCACCAGCCCCTGTGGGAATTTTATAAGTGACTTCAGATCTCTGAAGCTTGGTTACTTCTTCACTACAAAACACTACAAAAAAACCAACCCAAACTTATTGAACCATTGAGTGGCAACCAAGTCACAGCTGACCCTCGAGTGGGTTTCTCAAGGATGTAAAATGCCTAGGAGGAGATGGCCCATCTTTCTTGCATGGATCCAAACTGCCAGAGAAGTTCCACCTCTTGATTAGCAGTGAAACACCCTATGAACTACACCATCAGAGCCTCCTGTATTACCCACAGCTGGATTCATTCATTCCAAATGTCTCACCTAGGTCTAAAATTCTATTCCTATTTTCTTATATCTCTATTACTTGGATTCAGTAGTAAAGAAAACAGCCAAGTTCCTTGCCGCATGAGGTTTATATCATGAAGTAGGCAAAAGTTAAATAGACACACATATACAATATGAAAGAAGTTGGGTTTTTTTTTTAAATGGAGACTTGAATTTTAAAATAGCAAATAGAATGGTTGTTGTTATGTACCATCAAGTCAGAATCAATGTCTACCTGACTCTGGCAGGTTTTCACAGGCAGTAAGTCAAGGAAGGAGACTGCTCATCTTTCTCCTGGGGAGCAGCTGGAAGATTCAAACTGTGTACCTTCGGGTTGGCAGCAGAACTCCATGCTACTACTCATATCCCCATAAAGAGGCACTGCAGTCCTAACCTCATAATATGCATACATGATCTTATTATGAAATAGTGCATTAAAGGTATTGAGCTAAGTCTTGTTTTACATATTAGAAACATATTTTATTTGCCAAGAACAAAAAAGGTAAGTTAACATCGAACTCAAACTCATTATCATGGAGTCAGACCAACTCATAACAGACCCTCCATTAGGTTTCTGAAGCTGAAAATCAATCGCACAGGAAACACCCCATTGTGCTCCTGTGAAGCAGCAGCTTGATTCAAAGGGAGGCTTTTCAGTTAGCAGTGTGACGCCCTAGGGAGTTGGTCACCAGCGCTCCTGAAGTTACCTGGGGCTAGGTTATTTCTGAGTAAGGTGGACCCTGATCCCATCTGAGTTGTGTTCATATAAAAGAGGAAGACAATAACCACAACTGAATAGATTAAGAAATTGTGCTGCCTTCACATGAATGTATGCTGTACTCAGAAGCAACAATTTCAGAAATTACTACATAACTTGGGAGAGACTGATGAGCATTAAGCTGAATCTAAACTAACTCATCTGAACTAACTCAGCTTATAAGGACAAATACTGTGTAAGACCATTTTGTAAAAATAGAAGGATAATAAGTAAAATGTGTATGTTGTTAAGTGCTGTCGAGTCATAGGTGACTCATAGGGACCCTATGAATGAAAGTCCTGGACACCTGTATAACTTTCATCCTCTCTCCGCGTTCATAGGGTTTCCAGAGGCAAGCTATTATGGAAGTGGATGCCATTCCTGCTTCCAAGCTTGTTTTAATTGGGAGCTCCACAAAACTCTGTCCACCATGGGTAACCATTCTCGTATTTGATTCATCACTGTCACAGTGTTTGGCTTCACAGCAAACACAAGTTACCTCTGCACAGCAAGTGGACAGACCAGGGTTGCATGAACTAGAAGAATGTTTCACCAAAATGAGTATAGGGATCCAGAAATCACAGTGTAGCAAAATTTGGTGAGAGGAGGGAGGGGAAGTAAAGAAAGTGGGGAAAATCAGAGGAGACCTGAAAGGACAGAGTGGTAGGCATAATTCAATGGGGGATTAAGTTTATAAAACAATGTGAATGAAGGAAAGTGAGAAACACAATGTATTCAAATTTTGTATGCAAACCAAAATAAAATAATAAAAAAAGAAAGGGGGAGACAGAGAAAAAAGTATGCCATAAAGGTACAGTTAAGAGATGAAACCAGCAAGGAGACCCTGGGGCTCCCAGAAGCCAGAAGAAACCAAGAAATGTCTTTCCCCAGAACAGAGCCTGTCGAGGGCCACTTTTGAGGCTCCTGACTTAAGGTCTAAGTTGCTTTATACTGCTCACTAAATGCTATTCCATAAAGGCCTGCCTGGCATGTCTAGAGATAAGTTGAGCTCAGAATCTCTACCCAGTCTCAAGGAAACTGCTTCTTTCTATAGCTCAGTGTGTGTAATTCAAGGTCTTAGGGAGTGTTCCTCATTCCTGCAGCATACTGATATCTTGAGGCTGAGTTTCCACAGTAACCCAGCCTACGTAATATACCTAGGCAAATTCCTATAAAAGCCTGAAAAAACTTTAATAAAGTGGGACTTGATCAGGAATCTGTCTTGTCCCCATTCTTTGCACCACTTGTCCCTTTTCAGCCCCACTCTCCCTCCTTCAGGTCAACGTTGACGTCCCCACGGGCCGGGGCAAGAGCCAGCTTGATTCAGGCAGCTCCCTGAATTTGGACTCCTACCTTCCTCAACTGTGAGACAATAAATCTCTAGTGTTTAAAACCAATCATTTCATGTGTTTTGTCCCAACAGGGGACATGTTACACAATGACAAGAATGCTTTATATGAAGTGGTTACAGAAGTCCTTTCCAAACACGGGGCAGTTGAGCAAACACTTGTAGAGAGGAGGGAGTGAGGACTTCTAAGGGAAAGACCGCATGTGGCAAATATTTGAGGGACAGCAAGGTGAACACAATCTGGACTCTGAGTCCCGGGTCTGAAATCTAATCTGGGGTGTCTCTGGAGGATTAATGAAGAGTTCCCAATCAGGAAGTGAGCCGGCCTCCACCTTCATCCCAGAGGGCTTACCTGACCGAGCAGACGTAGGTGCCAGAGTCCCTCCGCAAGGCTGGCAGGATCCATAGAGCCTGGTCCTGGACCCAGAGGCGTTCGTCCCCTGCCTCGGTGTTCCCACCAGTGTCATTTCTATGCCAGGTGATGAAGTGGGGACCTGCAGACGTCTGCATCCAAGGCTGCACCTGAGGGCACCTCAGGACCACAGGCTCTCCTTCCACCCTGAAGAACTTCTTGAAATATTTGCCTTGGAATTGGCAGTTTCTTGCAGCTTCTGGAGAACAGAGAGCTCACAGATCACAAAACAAAACTTAAGCGAAACCGCTTTGCTATTGGAATGGATTCTAGCCTTAGGGTCCCTTGAGTTACACACTAAAGCTACTCCATCAGGTTTTCTTGGCAGTAAACCTTGGGGAAGTAGGTGGTCACACCTTTCTTCTGGTCTCCTAGTGGGTTTGGGTTGCCAACCTTTAGGGAAGTCTCAAAAAAAAAAAAGACTGAAAAAAAAACAATTCCCTGTTTCTAGTCAAACTGACTCAGCTGATCCTCCATTGGGGTTTTGGGGAGTCAATCACATGAGAGGAGGTTGCCCATCTCTCTCCAATGTATCTGCTGGTGAATTTGAACCACCAAAGAAAGACCACCTTCAGGTTAGCAGCATAACTCCCTAGGGTTAGTTACCAGAGCTCCCTGTAGGCTGGTTTTAAAAAGAAACCCCAAAACACCTCATTTTATGGAGTGGGAACCATCTCACAACTGACCATCCAACAGGCTTTCAGAGGTTGTAAATCACATAGAAGGTGATTGCTCAGCCTTCTCCCACAGAGCAGCCGCTGGATTCAAACCATTTGTCTTTGGATTGGCACCACCACGCTTTAGCCATTAGGACTATTAGGGCTCCCTCTTAGTTTAGAAGTCAAGCTCAAAAATGTGCCATCCAGAGACTGCTGGTATTTGCAAAAGTCCAAATCATGGAACCTCCTGGCCCGTCATACATGAGCTGCTTCTGTCAATGGACATGAGGCACAGTGATGACCGACATTCGAAGGCCATGAGCTTCCTGAGATTTAGGCCTTTACATTTCCAAAGAATACATTTAGGGCTGCTATCTACCCCCAACTACAAAACTATAGTAAAAAAGGGGTTCATATGGTAAAGAAAACTGAATTATAAAATGTGCCCATTTCTCATCTTTGTCATGAAAAGTGGATTTGCAATGAGAGAAAAGAAAGTTGGTTATGACAGGTTAGGTGTTTAAAATCCAAAAACACCTCTTAAGGGGTTCCCCCAAAGCACTCCTTGGATGACTCACTGCCCTGGCTGGTGTGGTGCTGAAGAGATGTGGGTCAAGGGAATGTATGAAGCATGACTAGCTCACACCTTAATTTCGTGAGAACTAGGTAGACAATTGCTTTCTACAGAGAAGCCACAGCCAAGAGGTTCCCTGTGTGGCAGCTGGACTACTTACCTGTGTGTTCCTCAGGCTGAATGAAGGCAGAAGCACCTGCAATTGCCATGTATAAGACGAACATTGTTCCAGGAAGCCTCTGGTGGACACAGAAAGCTGTAAACTGAGGCCCAGCACCCAGGAGCCTACAGAAGGATACAGAGGAATCACTGGAAACCAAGGGTTCCCAAAGAAAGAACAACTGAAGGTCATCCCAGAGCAGAATATGGGCATTTCACTCAATAACAGAAATCTTTTGCCTAGGTTTTGTTTGGGTTTTTGTTTTAAACAAGAAAGCCCATCTTTATTCCCTTTGCTCGTCTATACTCACTGACTAGGTCATAAACCAAATTTGTGGAGCTCTTACACACTCTTGCTATACAGGTTTCATCTCTCAAGTTTCTCCCCTTAGTAGTGGGTCATGGAAATCCTGTTGGGATGGTCTTTTCTTGGGCGAGGCCATGGCTTATCCCCCCTCCCTTCAGTTTTTCCTCAAATACCGTTGGTCTGCCTGGTGACATCTTTCCAACCACCTGCTTCGGTCTGTACCACCCCTGAGACCTAGAACTCTGTATTCTTCTTTACTGTTCCTCTGCCATCTTTGGCATTTATCACCAACCCTGTCTCCTCTCTCTGCAAAGTAAGCTCCAGGTACACAAGAATCCTCATCTGTTTTGTAGACAGTGATGTCCAACCCCAACTTAGTGAGTGAGCAAATGAGTTAATCAATCACTAGAGGTCAGAAGGTCATCATTGTTTTCTTCTGAGGAAACAGTTCCCTCTAATCTCCATGGATTACTTAAAACATAATTTTGACATGCCCTGAAGGATTCTATCTACTGTTAACTAGCTTAAAACACCTCAAAAGCAAAAGCAAAATGGAATCCAAAACCAGATAGCTTATATTAATTCATGAAACATTCCACTCTGCAAAGTTTCCAGAGTCTGGAGTCATTTTCTAGGTCTCACAATCTGTCACAATGGCCTGTTGCCTCAGCCAGTCATTGTGACCATGCGTGATTTACAAATCACCCCCAAACTCAGAGGCATAAAACAACAATCATGTCTGTTTGCTCCAGGGACTGTGGATCAGATGCACTTTGGCTGCACTAGACTGGTCTTGGGGGTAGACTTGGCTTCATGTTCAGGTGGTGTCCAAGTCAGTCCTCAGGTCTCTTGTCCTCCTTGGACCTAGGGGCTTCCTAGACAAAGAGCTCCTCAAGTGATGGTGAAAGTACAAATGCTACGTGCAAAAATACACAGAGTCTCATTCACAACTCGCTCTTGTATGCCTACATTCTACTGAACAAAACAAGTCACATGGCCAAGCTTGCCAAAATGAGGTAGAGAAACGCACCCCACCTCGAGTAGGAAGCACTAGAAAAATGACACTAGGAGGAGTAAGAAGTGAGAGCTTGTTTTCTCCCTGGCTCCCCTTGTTGGTGAGTTCCTTGATGTCAGAGGCCTAGTCCCAGAAACATTTATCCGTGAGAGTTTTTCAGAGAGTTGGACAGAACAGGGGGAGGGAGGGGCAGGGAGACAAGGAGTTTCTTTCCTAAATTCCATCCACCATCCTCACTTCTGTTTCTGACACAGGAACAAAAGTCATTCTAAATGGCTGCCTGCGATTCCAGACAGTTCTTTCTGACCATAACAGCATTGTGTTAGAAATTTTTCCCTGACCGGTTAAGAACCTTCAGAGCATGTAGAATCAGAACTGCAATCTGAGCTCCCCCTTCTGGTGACAGGCTGTCATGGCAGTGGGAGTAAAGCTCCTGAGTTCCCTTCGCTGAGGTTGTCTCTTACTCTTCTGACTTCTACGTGATTTTGATCCTTCACATGTTCCTGAAGTGCAATATCTCCCGGAACTTTACCGCTACCCTTACCCTCGGGTTTTCCAAACAGTATGATTGGCATAAAGGTCACATAACTAATCAAACTCTTTAGGCATGCATTAGCTTGTCATAACCTTAACTGTGCTGGTCCCAGCTAGATTTACTAGTTCTTTAAGATACAGATGGAAGAGGTAGGAGTTACATATACCTCTTATAACCAAGACTACATAGCACAATAAATAAGTGAGGGATGAAGTCAGATCTAGGGCAAGGGCAAGAGCTATTGTGCTAAATACCAAATATCGGTTCTTCCGTTTTGTTCCCATGATATGTTATGCCAATTTTACAGATGATGTAATAGAGAAGATCATAGAGGTTAAGTGGCTTGGCCAAGACTGTACAGCTAACAAGCAGGAGTTGAAATGCAATGTAAATCAAGAATTAACCATTCAAGATCCTTGATCCTATAATGTATGCTATCTGTAGCTGCTAATTTCTTCTCCCAATGTCTATTTTCTCTGCTTCTCCAATAATACAGCTCCTACTTTTAACTGAATATGTGGCCACCCCAGATAGCAGCAGCTACATTTCTCATCTTCCCAGGTAACTAAGAGGGACCATATGACAACATTTTGGTCAAGGAAATAGAAGTGGAAATATAAGATTCCCCTGAAGTCCAAAAGTAGTAGTTTTCTTTCCTGATGACTTGCTGTGGATACGATGGCTGGCTTATAGCAGCCGTCATGAACTACCTTCCTCAAAGGGGTGATGCAACAAGAAAGACTGAGCCTGAATGGCTTTGTCAAGTTGCCCCACTACCATCTTCAACTAATTTCTTTTACGTAGTTAGGCCTCTTGTTACTCGCAATCAAACCTAATCTCAATATACTACTTTTCCAGAATTCATGAAGAGGACCTGCGGCAGAGCCTGCCAAGTCCATCAGGTGCTATATTCTTACCAGTCTTCATCTTACTGCTCAGGTGGATTAAAATATACTATTTCTGTTGATTGACTATAACAATATCACTTCAACTCAAAGGTAGACTATCTATCTCTACAGCCTGCCTTCAGATGAAAACATCCCTTAAGGAAGACCTTGTATTCTCTCAGGTAGAGTCTCTTTGACCTTAGCCCTGCACTATGTACAGGTTTGTAAATGCATGTGAACTTTTTTGAACATCAGAAAGATTGTTTCTCTGAGGAACAGTTACTACCAAAAGTGTCACAGACCTACAAAACTGGATAAAAACTTAAAAAACTCTAGGAGTCCTTCCTGTGTTATATACGAAAGGTGTTTAAACTGGATAACAACTTAGAAGCCCCTTCTGTGTTACATGTGAAAGGAGTTTAAAGGTAAATTGCTCAAAACCACATGATCAGAGTTATAAGTGAGGTAATCTCAGGAGTGGCTCAGTTTTAATAGGAGAAAATCCTAAATGTTTTACTCTTCAAATAAGCTCCTATCAATATACCCTCCCACCTCCCCAACCAAAAAGAATTATTTTGAGTTCCACTCTTTGGACTCTGACAGAAGAACAGCTTAATTGTGACCTTTCCAGGAAGTGGCTATAGATAATTAAACCACAAATACATGGTCTTGATAGCTTTCGATGCTCAAAACCTCAGAAAAGGCTGGAGCCAAAATTTGCATTTGTGGGAATGAAAAGGTTTTGGCAAGCTGGAAGGAAAAAGAATCAGATTTATAGAAGTTCATAGCAAAACAAAGTTCTCCTGCCTTACTTCCTTGAAATAGACATTTCAGTAGTTCTGCTGGATTGGCCTTCTTCCTGGGAGGATAAATTTGAGAAGCAGGGTATTCCAAGTATTTGAGTAAATTAGTTAATAAGTTGTTTTAATTGTATAACCACGTTACTTAACACAGTGAGTAATAATTACGTTGTTGACCAAAAGATCAGCAGCCACTCCATGGGAAGAGAGAGCAGCCACACTCCACAGAGAGAGGGATGGATGGACGGATGGATGGTGGATGGATGGATGGATGGATGGATGGATGTTTGGGTGGCTGGGTGGATGCATAGAGGCTGGATGGATAGATAGATAGATAGATAGATAGATAGATAGATAGATAGATAGATATCTACATGTGTATTTTGTTATTATTATGTGCTATTGAGCCTGTGACTCATAGTGACCCTATGTAACAGCTCTGAAACCTGCCCTATTCTGAGCCAGTCTCCCTGACTCCAACACACCTTGGAACAAATACAAATAATCCAATACTCTGACTATAAGCATCCTTAAGTGTTGCATCTTGATTGTATATTTGATCCATTTCCAACTGCAAAAGTTGGTAGACATCATCTATTTCCTTCTCTTTGGCCTCTGGGTGTTGGTATAGGCAATCTCCTCCTGTGTGATTAACTGCCTCTGAAAACCCACTGAAGAGTCAGCGGTGGGTCCATCCCAACTCTATGGTATACACAACAAATAACATATGTAATGGTACTCTTCTTAGAAGTCTTTCTTCACTTATATGAAAAGAGAAAGAATATACATGGTTGGTACAAATGATTAAATTCTGAGCTTCTAACTGAAAGACTGGTAGTTTGAATTCATGCTGAAGCACTTTAGAAGAAAGACTTCTAAAAAGAGCACCACTATTAAAAGTCTCAGGGAGCTCTGTTGGCTTAGTCTACAGGAAGTTCTGCCACCTAACCTCTGATGGTTTGATTCTACCAGTGGTTCCTCAGAAGAAAGATAGGGAATGTCCCCCCCTGCAATTTCTGTCAACCTTGGATACCCACTGAAGGGTTAGCTAAGAGTGTATTCTAACTCAGTGGCCTGGAGAAAAAGTTTTAAAACTTTGTAATACAGAGTTCTACACATGGACAGCATGAGTCTCAATGTGCCCAATGGGAGCTGCTACATTTATAGTTATTGTACTTATTTCTGTTTTAGCTGTATTGTTACTTATTGTTTACTTTTGAGAGAAATTGCACCAACATTTAAAACTTGTAGATATCCTCCCACTTCAACTCCTCAGTAGAATTCATACAGGAATTTTCAGATGATTCAAATAAATAATTATAATTGGATAAATAAAATTGCAGGCATTTAAAAGGATCAAAAGTTCATTTTACAGTATATTGAAATGTTGTTGTTGTTGTGATGATGAAGTTTAGTCAAGTCGAGTACAACCTATAGCAACTTGATGAGCCTTGGATCTGGACCCTGTCCTATCTTGTGCCATCCTCGCAATCTCTGACACACTTGAGCCCATCGCTGCAGTCACTGTGTTAATCCATCTGGTTAAGGGTCTTCCTCTCTTTTGCAGACAATTCATCTTTCCAAGCATGAAAGATGTTGAAACATCTACTTCATGCAAAAGAGTCATTTTTTCTGTATGTCTACCCTCCCCTCATTTCAAAGAATTTTTAGGCAACTGTGCAAGCCATCTTTCTGAGTCAAGTGACACACTCCACAAAGAGGGAATCAATCAGATTCTGAGTATTACTGAGTCAAATAGCTCTCATGCTACACATATGTGATTTACTCATTCCCAGTTTGAAAATAAATACCTAAAAGGCCAAGCATATTGTTTCATGCACATGATATAAACCTTTCTCAAACACATGGGAAAATAAACATCAAAAGTCATGTTGTAAAATTTTTAAAAGTCAGAGTGGAAGTATTATAAAAATATTTTTTTATGAATCCTCAGGAAAGCATGGTGTTATAAGACTTTAGTGGGTAGAGATGGTTAAGATGCAGATACTTGGCCATGCCTGAGGCAGTTTTTGTGAGAAAATGTCTGATTCTGAGCATTCCTATCTATCAGATGTCCACTGATTATTTTTTGCTCTATTGTAAAGAGAAAAGCTAGGTGGTTTGGTTTGGTTTTGCTTTGCTTTGCTTTGACTGTTGTTCTCCCTTCTCATAATTAAGAGAGTTCCGTTTCTGGGTGGCACAGTGGAATTGCTTTCTGGTTCGCGTGTCCACCTCAGGAGCTGGGGGTGTGATCCTTTGCATGTGGCATGTTGTGTGTTGCACTGCTAATCAAATGGCTGTGCCTCTGGCTGTTCTAATTCAGTGGTGGCTCCACAGAAAAGTGAAATATTCTCCTCCCAATGAGACTTACAGCCTTGGCAATCCTTTGGAGTGTGATTCTAAGTCCGAACAGACTTGCTGGCATTGCAGTGAGTGAGCATGATGTCCTTTACGAGGTCAACGAGGTTGACTACAAACCTAAAGGTTGACAATTCAAACCTGCCGAGTGTAGAAGAAAGACTTGACCATCAGCATCCAGCATCCACAAAGATCACAGCCAAGAAACCACTATGGAGCCTGGGCATTGTTGTAACACGTGGGGTTGCAGGAGCCGAAATTACTCTTTAGCAATGACATTTTTTAACAATTCATATTTTGCCTTGTTTTTTATGTTTTTCATACTAGCTTCCCCATTCAGAGCCAGAAGGACAGACCAATTTACTAGAAGAACCTGTTAATCTCAATTGCTTAAGGACAAACCTGAGGAAACTAAAATATGAAAACACCAAGAGTGCTGCATACTACATTTACATTTCTTTTTGCCCCTAAATATTCTTTGTCACTAAATATACTTTCCACCCATCAGGTAGTTGAACCTGATCAACATCTTCCCCATCAGCCACTGACAGAGAAACACATCAAACAAGCAACCCATGCTTCCATTTATCCAAATACTGTATTCACATATTCCATTTCCAGAAAGCCTAAGCCATGCCAAGTCTGCAGGGAGCTGGACCAGTGAGCAAGTCTTCCTTCCCTCTCCTCTTGCAGCAGGATCTCTGATAAACTGACACCCAACAAGACTGCTACTCCAACTCCTAATAGCAGCCTTCTCCTCTAAAGTGACTGATGACTGATAGACTATGTACGAGGCCGCCTGCTCAGAGAGCATGAATGAGTTAGCCCACAAACACCACCATACTGATACTTGTAGGAGACAGATTCCCTGGTCTATACCACTCAGGACAAACTTGTCCAGCTGGGAGAAGGCATCGCCTCCATTACAAATGTGAAGCAATAGATATAGATTCAGATACATCAAGTAACTTGCCAAGGCTGTTGAGGTAACAGGATTATAAATTGCAAAACAAGTCTAGGGAGCAATGGTGGCACAGTGGTTAAAATGATTGGCTATTATCCAAAAAGCCAGCAGTTTGAACACATCAGCCCTTCTTACATCAAGATTACAGTCATGGAAATGCTATGTGACAGTTCCACTCTGTCATACAGGGTCCGTAAGTCAGAATTGACTCGATGTCAGTGGCTTTTTTATTTGGGAAAAGCATGTCAACATTGTCAATCTGGGTATTTCTTTCTGTGCTTCGAGACTAAGGTGGATATAACCAAGTACTCTGCTCTACCATCCAGGTAGAGTAAAACTGTACCTTAGAAATTCCAAGGATATTTCTAGATGCAAGCTGCTCTGTATTTTCACTTCAGAGCAGCTGATAGGTACAAACTACTGACATTACAGTGGAAAACTAGGCATTTTAACCAATGAGCTAGAAAACAAAAAAATCAAACACATTATCATTGAGTTGGAACTCACTCAGCTGATCTTCCAGTGGGTTTCCAAAGCTGTAAGTCACTCTGGGGAAGACTGTCTGTCTTTCTTTTCTCACAAAGCCACCTTTGAGTTAGTAGCATAACTGCCTACAGACCAGGCCACCAGAGGCCAAATGAGGTACAGTCCACAGTTAACGGATCACAGCCAGTTACCATGAGTCGCCAGATCAAAAACTCCAAAACTCACTGATGCCCAGTTAGTTCCCACTCACAACAGCCTCCATCAGAAATCTAAGGCTATAAATTGAAATGGTAGAAGACTGTCCATCTTCCCCTTGCAGAGTCACTATAGACAACACATTATAGATGACCTATAAAAGGTAAAAAGCTTAGAACTGTACTGGCAAATATATAAACACTCAACCACAGTGATTTTTTTTATTTTTTTTTAACCACAGTGATTTCTGACATAGAAGCACAGCTTTGGGGAACCCAAAGTACCTTGCTGAAAATCACAGAGTAGACAGAACCTAAAAGTCACAACTTTAATTCTTCAGCATTCTGCCTATTTCCTGATAAAGGTCCATCCCACAGGCTAACAACTTTCTAATAGCATAGACAGTAACTTAGCTAATATATCCTTGTTCACAGAACCATATTATAGACATGTGTTTCATATAAACACACACACACACACACACACACACACACACACACACACTAATGTTTCTAATGTCATTCAGACTAACATCTTCTTGGTAGAATCTTTGAGCACCTGACACTGAAGACTGAAGCTGGATTCCTGTCTACATTCTACCAATAACTAGATGTGTGATCTTATGCAAGGCACTTAACCAATCCAGTTTTCTCATGTCTAAAATGTAATGGCCAGACTGGTGAGAGAATTTTCTAAAGTCTAAAACTCGAGGCTCCTAAATGAGACTATGTGTAAACTTAGCCCTCAGTCCTGGACACAGTCTCAAGTTCTAAAGCATCAGGTCCGGAGACCTTGATCAGGCAACAAGTGAGCCTGTTGAACTCATTTGCTGAAGGTCCCACAGCCAGCAAATAACAGACTCAGAGGCCAGTAGTGCTTTCCTGGGTCCTGGAGCCCTCGCACTCTGAGGACTGGCTAATGTGAATTAATGAGCCGATGTGCTGGGGTGGGAGAGGAGTTGACTGTGAACAGATGCACTCTTTAAGCCCAGTGATGCCATCACTCTACAAGTTATTCTTCTAATCTAAGTATCATAAACATTTCAAATATTTAAATAGTAAATCATGCAGAAACTTGTCCATCTAAAGCATAGCTGAGACAGAGGGGAAACTTGCAAAAGATCTGAGAAACTCAAAAAACAGTTGTAAGATCCTGGCACAAAAGCATGTACATTTTACTCACAGAGGAAGTGCTCACGCTTTTATTCAGAACTTCTTTTCTCTTTGTTACTAGGAGTGTGGCTGTTTGTTGCTCAGTGTGGCAGGTTCTATTTTCCAAAGATAGTCATGGCAATATCCTCCACCCCACATAGTCTTCTACAATATGACTGTATCACTGCCATTAAGAGATGTAGTCCAATTCACCTCCCTTCAATCTGGGCAGGACTTGTGACTTAACCAATAGAGTGTTGCCAGAGTGATGCTGTGTGGCTTCTAAGGCTAAGTCAGAAAAAGCCATGATGCAGCTTCCACTTGATTGTCTTGTAATACTTGCTCTTTAGAAAAACGAGCCAGCACGGAAATAGTCTGACTACCCTCAGGCTACTTTGCTAGGGAGGCTGTAGAATCTCTGGCTGACAGCCCTGGAGGGCACACTCACATAAGCAGCACCCTCTTGGACTTTCCAGACGAGCCCATTCATGAGCTGAGTACCACAGTTAGAACTATATAAAACCATGCAGCGAAGCACTGCCTAGCTGAGCCACTCTCAAATCCCTGAGTTACAAGATTAGTGAATGATAACAAAATAACTTGGTGCAGTTTTGCAAAACAAACAAACAAAAAAAGTGCAAAACCTTCTGGTGCCGTTTCTTACAAAACAATAGATGTCCTGAATATAAATTTTTGTAAGAGAAAACTGCTCATCTTGCTCCAAAGAAACAAGTGGTGGGTTCACACTGCCAGCCTGTTGGTAAACAGTATAATAGATAATGCACTATTGTGCCAGGAACCTTTAAAGCAGGTGGTGGTGGTGATTGTTGTTGCATGCTGTCAAGTCAGAACTGATGCATAGTTGAGCCTCCAGCAGGTTTTCAGAGCCTGTAAATTTTATAAGAGGAGATTGTTCATCTATCTCTCATGGAGCAGCTGGTGGATTTGAACCATGTGTCTGAGCTGACAGCATAACTCCTTACCAAAGCAGATTGATATTGATACTGTTGTTCTGTAATGTTGAGTTGAAACTGACCCATAGCTAACCCTCCAGCAGGTTTTCAAAGGCAATTGATCACATGAGAGGAGATTGCCCATCCTTCTCCTGCAGAACAGCTGGTGGCCTTGAACCACATGACTTCAGGGTGTAGCTTCTTGCCACTGAGCCACCAGAGCTCCCTATTAAATTACATTGTTGTTGTTGTTGTTAAGTTCTGTCGAGTTGTAGAAGATTCATCATGACCCTATGAACGAAAGACCTGAACACTTTTATAACTTCCAAAGCAGATTGGATGTAGTAAATTGGGAAGAGGGAGAAATTTTTCAGAAGAAAAATTTGAAGCAAGAAATATCACCTGATTGTCCAATAACAAGAGACAGAAAAATCCTTAAAACAGATGGTAAAAACCAGAGTTCAGCCATTTGGGGCCTTTAGGAGCACATATAGTTGGTCCTACCCATCTATTGAGAATGTGGGGACTTTAAGGTACAAAAGAGTTGATGTTCATAATTATTTCCAATGGCCATAAAGGAAAATTTAAATTTTGTCCAGAAATATCTGTTTTTAGAATAGGATAATGCTTAATATATGCAAAAAAAGAGACTAATTCAAAGACCTCTGGCTGTGTTTCTCTTTTTATAATGTGAACCCAGGGAAAGGAGAAAAACAAAGGTCTCTTCAGTGAGGAGGGAAATGGGCGTGACATGGGGAAGTTCCTTCTAGTTTGGAAGCAGAAGTAGAAGAAAAAAATTCTAGGTTTGCGGGTGAAAGAAGAGAAGTTGAAAGCAGAAGCAGGGACTCCAGGCTGCTTCAAAAACTCACTTCAAGAAACAAAAAAGTCGAATGGAAGAAAAAGGTGTAAGTACAGAAAAATCCTGTGCTTCTAATTGATGGTTTCTAAAGGAGTCCAAAATGGGAATGGCACAGAAGAACCAGGAGAATGGTGGTGCATGTTCAGGTAGCAGGAAAGCCAAGGGAGGTTTACTTGTCTCAGACATTGGGTTTTTGTTTTGTTTTTATTGTTGATTATTTATATAATCAAATATATATATTATATATATGCAACTTTTTAAAAATTCATTTTTCAAGTATGCAGTTTAGTGACATTGATTACATTAATCAAGTTCTTGCTTGCCTTAGTTCTTACCAGACAGGGAAGGGATCCAGACATTTCCCCTTACTTTCAGTGAAGGTGGGGGGAGTTTGAGATCTGGGCTGCCACAAGCTGCCATGACAAAGGGGAAGGAGACCTCGAGGCCAGGTTTAAGATGGTCATTCAGCCAACCAGAGTGTGGACAACTACGGAAACACTTCCCTACTGGTAGGTTGATCCCTAAGTACACCAGGCTGCTACTCAGTTGCCTAGACCCTCCCCTGAAATCTCTCAGAGTTCCCAAGTGCCATAGCATGAGTGCTGATTAGTGGATATTTACACACTATGGGTTATTAAGTATTTTGAATATCACATACACATGAGACAATAGCATGTAGAGTCAGCAAAACATGCAACTGGACCAATTCAGTGAAAGACAGTGGGGGTTTTTTTTCAGTCACAAGCCTCAGAAGTAGATTCAGCAGAAATCTCACTTAGTGGTGAGACAGGTCTAATATACCTCTATGGGAGCCAGTGAAGACTCTCAAGTCCATAAGTGTGAGTTAACCACCATTCCCACAGTTCCCTGTAAATTCCCATAAGTCTCAGATACCTTCCTGGCTAGAAATAGGAGCTCTGTAAGAAATACACTATTGTAAAACGAGACTGATATTAGGGTTGAGGTGAGACAGAAAAGGAGGGGAGGAAAGATATATATTGCATTGAAACAGATAAGAGAGAGAACTGTTTAAAAGGGACATATGAATGGGTATTCTTGTCATTACAGAAGTCCAGAGTGAAAGCTGCATAGTAGAGTGGACTTGAGGGGAAGGATTGCATAACATTGAAAGAGTTTTGCTTTTTCTTTTCAAGGAAAAGAGTGAATTGGGGAGGTGGGGGGGAGAGGGAGAAAAAGTACAATGAATGACTGGAAACCCTAAGTCTTTGTAAACTTTCATTAAAATTAATAACATTTTAAAAAATGTTAAAACATTACTTATCTGGGAACACCCACACCACTGCCCGAAAGACCAAAAGACCCTCGCCAGTGGAATGACCAGGATGACCAGAAAGCCTGCCCCACCATGCCCAGCCCCACCTCTTCCCGCCCCTCTGGGCAGCACCGGGCCCACCTGACATCTGCAACTTGACTGAGGTACTCACTTCTGAATACCTTGAAGCCAGCCCCACCAGGTGTGAGCTATACAGCTTCAGCTTGAGTGAGGTCTGTACAAGTCCCCGCAGGGGCAGGTAGCCCCACTGAACATGAGCAGAACATCTACAAACTGAGTGAGTTCCTTGTGTAGATAGATACCCATGCATCCCTACCTAGGCAGGTAGCCCCACCGGGCATGAGAAGAACAGCGAATGAGGTCCTGGCGAGTGCCCATCTGGAAACTAGTCCCATTGGGCACCAGCAGGACATCTGTAACCTGAGTGAAGTCCCTATGTGTTCTCACCCAGGCAGGAACCCCGCCCTCCCCCCATGAGTGGGACAGCTGCAAACTGAGTGAGGTCTTCCCTCATGCCCTCATGCCCACCTGGACACCTAGCCCCACCTGGACAGTTTGTCCCACCAGGTACAAGCCATACAGCTGTGGTTACAGCCTGAGTGAGGTCCCCGCTTGTGGTGTTTGAGCATATGCCCACCTGGCATATGCCTATGCTTGTGCCTAGCCCTCCTGTTCCTCCCTCCCACTTGCATCTCCTCATGTCCAGTCAACTGACTGCCTTTAATCTGTAGCACCTTGGTCTGACTTAGCTGTAACAATTATCCAACAGAAGAAGTCACTTTCACAGGCTGTGAATGGACACTTACTTTGGTTCAAAAATTCAGAGAGGAACACAGGAAACATAACTGCTACGCCCTCATCTGTACAGTGATTTCAGATCAATAACCTACCATCACCTCAGGCATGAAAAACTTTACTACAGCATCATCACGAAAGAAACAGACAACCTCACAAGCTAAACAAGTGCAAAACAAGATGTCATTCCCAAAATGTGACACAATACCAATGGATTTCCTGAAGCCAGAAAGTCTGATGGAATGTTCTGACACAGAAATTAAAAGAACAATGATTGAATATAATCAATAGGTGAAAGACAAACTTGAAGAATTACAGGATACTGCAAGCAAAAATCAGGAGAAAATAAATGAATGAATGAATGAATGAATGAATAAATAAATAAATCCAAAACAAATGAGACATTAGAGGCTCTGGAAAAAACAAGAAATCATGATCTAAAATATGAGGTCCAATGTTTCAGATGCTGTCAACATTATGGAGGGACATATGAACAGAATTGAAGAAATGGAACACAGAATCAGTGAAATAGAGGATAGAATTGTCAACATTGATATGCTAGAGCAAGAAGCAGAATAAAAAATAAAGGGAAAAGAAGAAAACAACAATAATGTGGGGCACTATCAAGAGAAATAACATGCACATCATTGGAATCCAAGAACAGGAAGAAGCAAGTAAAGGCACTGAAAAAGTTGTGGAAGAATTACTGAAAGAAAACTTTCCAGGCATAATGAAGAATGAGAGAATATATATCCAAGAAGCTGAGCAAACACCATATAGAATAGACCCAAAAAGAAAATCAGCAAGGCATATCATAGTCAAATTTGCCAGAGCCAAAGATAAGGAGAGAATTCTGAAAGCAGCAAGGGAGAAACAAAGAGTAACCTATAAGGGAGAACAAATAAGATTAAGTGCTGATTTCTCAGCAGAAACCATGTGAGTAGGAAGACAGTGGAATGACGTATCTCGAACACTCAAAGAACACAACTGTCAATCAAGAATATTGTACTCAGCTAAACTGTCCATCAAATATGAAGGAGAGATCAAGATATTTCCAGAAAAACAGAACCTAAATGAGTTTGTACAAACAAGACCAGCATTGCAGGAAACACTAAGAGATGTCCTTATTACAGAGGTGCTACAGAAAGCAGGATGGACCAAAGTAACTAGCAACAACACCAAAAAGAACTCAACACAACGATAGCAATAAAACCATGCCTCTCAATAATCATTGAATGTGAATGTGAATGGTTTAAATGTACCACTGAAGAGAAAAAAGAGTAGCAGATTGGATAAAAAAGCCAAAATCCATCAATATGCTGTCTATAAGAGACACACCTTAAAAGTGAAGATAAAGAAAGACTAAAAAGGGTGGGGAGAAATATACCAAGCAAATGGCAAACAGAAAAAAATGCAGTAGTGATATTAACATCTGATAAAATAAATGTCAATGCAAAAAAAATCACAAAGGACAAGGAAGATCACTACATAATGCTTGAAGGGTCAATAGAACATGAGGACAAAACAATAATAAATATCTATACACAAAATGATACAAAATATTAAAAGAAAAATATACAAAAGAAACATTAACAAAACAGAAAAAAGGAAATAGAAAACACTACTATTGTAGCTGGAGACTTCAATACACCACTCTCAAGAAAAGATAGAACTACCAGAAAGAAACTCAACAGAGATGATGAAGAATTAAACCACACAGTAAGCCAACTTGATCTCATAAATTTTATAGGCTAATGCACCCCCCCAAAAAAGCACAGTATACCTTCTTCTCCAATGTGCATGGAATGTTCTCCAGAAAAGATTACATCTTGAGACACAAGGCAAGAATCAATTAACTCAAAAACAGAAATAATACAGAGCATCTTCTCAGATCATAATGCTACAAAATTAGAAATTAATAAGGAGAGGATAAAGGAGGAAAACACCATACAAATGGAAGTTGAACAACACCATGCTTGAACGTGATTGGGTACAAGAAGAAATTTTTAAAAAATGAAATAAAAAAGTTTCTTGAAACAAATGACAATGCAAACACAACTTACCAAAACCTCTGGGAAACAGCCAAAGTAGTAATCAGAGGTCAATTTATAGCAATAAGCAAACACATCAAAAGGCAGAGGAAAATGACCATTGACTCTCTAACCCAAATCTCTAACAAACTGAAAAATAACAACAAGAAAATCCAACACCCCCAAAAAAAACTGAAAACTGAAAGCATAAAAATTAGAGCAGAAATAAATGAAGTAGAAAACAAACAAAAAAAAAAAAAACAACCAACAACTGAAACCATCAACAAAACTAGGAGCTGGTTCTTTGAAAAGGTCAGTAAAATTAACAAACCGCTAGCACAACTAACAAAGGAAAAGACATAAATAATCCAAATAAAAGATGAAACAGGCAACATCACAACAGAACCAAGTAAAATAAAAATACTAACAATGGATTATTGTGAAAAACTATACTCAAACATGAAAACCTAGAGGAAATGGACAAATACTTAGAAATTCACAATCTACCAAAACTGAAACAAACCAAAATTGATAACATGAACAGACAAAGGAAGAAACTGAAAAGGTGATACAACAAATTCAAGCCCCAAAAAAAGCCCTAGACCAGATGGTTTTACAAGTGAATTTTATCAAACATTCAGAGAACTACTTCTACATAAACTATATCAGAATATAGAAAATTATGTAATTCTCCCAGACACATTCTGTGAAGCAAACATAACTTTGATACCAAAGCAGGAAAAGACACCACCAAAACAGAAAGCTATAAGCCAATATCTCTCATGAACATAGATGTAAAAATCCTGAATAAAATTTTGGCCAATAGAATTCAATGATACATCAAAAAATAATTCACCATGACCAAGTGGGATTCATAACAGGTACACAATGATGGTTTAACAAGAAAAGCAATCAATGTCATTCATCACATAAACAAAGCAAAGAACAAGAACCACATGATGCTATCAGTTGTTGCAGAAAAGGCCTTTGACAAAATACAACACCTCTTCCTGATTAAGACACTGAGCAAAATAGGATTAGAAGGCAATTTCTTCAACATAGTAAAAAGTATACATGCAAATCCAAGAGCCAACATTGTTATAAATGGAAAGATATTAAAGGCATTCCCCTTGAGAACAGGAACTAGGCAAGGATGCCCACTATCACCTCTCCTACTCAATATGATATTGGAAGTCATAGTGATAGCAATAAGGCAAGAGAAAGAAATAAGAGGTATCCAAATTGGCAAAGAGGAGGTAAAATTATCTCTATAAGCAGATGATATGATAGTATATTTAGACAATCCTAAAGACTCAGCAAGAAAACTACTGGGCATAGTTAGTTGACCAATTCAGCAAAGGGGCAGGAATACAAGATCAACATACAAAAATCAATTAGATTTCTTGACAGTGACAAAGAAAATACAGAACTGGAGCTAAGAAAAACAATACCCTTCACAATAGCTAATCACAAAGTTAAATACTTGGGAGTAAATTTAACCAGAAACACAAAGGATCTATTCAAAGAAAATTACAAAACATTACCACAAGAAACAAAAAGAGACCTGGACAAGTGGAAGAATATTTCTTGCTCATGGATAAGAAGACTCAATATTGTGAAAATGACAATACTACCAAAGGCAATTTACATGTTCAATGCAATCCCAATACAAATACCAATTCCCTTCTTCAATGAGATGGAAAAGGCAATCTCCAATTTCACTGGGAGTGGAAAGAGGCCCCAAATAAGCAAAGCATTCCTTAAAAAGAGAGACAAGGTAGGAGACAACTCACTCCCTGATTTCAAATCCTACTACACTGCTGTGGTGGTCAAGACAGCGTGGTACTGATATAATGACAGACACACAGATCAATGGAATAGAATAGATAATCCAGAAATCAGCCCATCTACCTATGGCAAATTGATTTTTGACAAAGAGATGAAATCAGTTAAGTAAGGAAATGACAGCCTTTTTAACAAATGGTGCTGGCAAAATTGGAAAACTATCTGTAGAAAAACCAAGCAAGATTCACACTTCACTCCACACACAAAAACCAACTCAGAATGGATCATGGACCTAGGACTAAAACCAAGGATTATAATTTCATTAAAGAAAAGCTGGGAAGAACCCTGGAATTCCTAATGCACAACATAAACAATCTTCCAAGCATACTGAAAAATCTACAACCAGGAGAGGATAAAATAGATGAATGGGACCTTCTAAGAATCATATCCCTATGCACATCCAAAAACTTCACCAACAGGGTAAAAAGGGAAGCCCCAGAATAGGAAAAAATATTTGGTAATGACATGTCAGATAAGGACTTATACCTAGAATTTATAAAATACTCGAGTACCCCAACAAGATAAACGTAAAAAACCTAATTGAAAATTGGGCACAGAATGTGAACAGACACTTCACCAAAGACATTCAGACGGCAAACAAACACATGAAGAAATGTTCAAAATCCCTACCTCTAAGAGAGATGCAAATCAAAACAACTATGAGATATCATCTCAGCCCAATAAGAATAGCAAAATTTAACAGAGCAGCAAACTTCAAATGCTGGCAAGGCTGTGGAGAAACAGGAACACTTATTCACTGTTGGTTGTTGTTGCTGTTGTTGTTGTTATGTGCCGTCGAGTCGCCTGCGACTCATAGCGACCCTATGTACAATAGCCCTAAACTCCACTCTGTCCTGTGCCAATCGCACCATCTCTGACACTCCCATCCCAATTATCCCAATCACTGAATCAATCCACCTCATAGAGGGCCTTCCTCTCCTGTGCTGTCCCTCCACCCTCCCAAGCATGATGCCCCTCTCTAAGGACCGGTCTCTCCTCACAACATGTCCAAAGTATGTGAGACGGAGCCTCAGAATCCTTGCCTCCAAGGAGCCACCCGGTTTAACCCTTTCCAGGACAAATCTGTTTGTTTTCCTAGCAGTCCATGGTATTCTCAATACTCTTCTCCAGCACCACAGCTCAAAGGCATCAATTCTCCTTCTATCCTCCTTGGTCATTGTCCAACTCTCTGATGCATAACAGGTGATTGCGAAGACCATGGCCTGTATCAGACGCACCTTCGTCTCCAAAGAGACACCATTGCTCTTCAGCACTTTGGAGAGGTCCCTAACAGCAGACTTTCCCATTGCAATGCGCCTTTTAATTCCCTGGCTGCTGGTGTCAAGACTGTTGACTGTGGAGCCAAGCAAACTAAAGCTGTGTACAATCTCAATCTCTTCACCATCCATCCTGATGCTGCCGATTGGTCCAGTGGTGAGAATCTTTGTCTTCTTGACATTGAGCCTCAATCCATATTGTAGGCTGCAGTCCTTGACACTCTGCAACAGGCGCTTCAGGTACTCCTCAGTTTCAGCAAGCAGGGTTGTGTCACCCGCATAACGCAGATTGTTGATAAATCGTCCACCAATCTTGACCCCACATTTCTCCTCATAGAGCCCAGCCTCCCGGATAATCTGTTCTGCATATAGGTTGAAAAGGTATGGAGATAGGATGCATCCCTGGCGTACGCCCTTCCCAATTTTGAACCATGTAGTGTCCCCTTGCTCTGTTCTGACGACTGCCTCCTGGTCCAAGTATAAGTTTCGCATTAGAACGATCAAGTGTTCTGGGAAATGGTGCAACCACTATGGAAAGCTGTATGGTGCTTTCTCAAAAAGTTGCAAATAGAAATACCATTTGACCCAGAAAGTACACTACTGGGGATATACACTAAAGAAACCATAACTGCCACCCAAGCAGATATATGCACCCCCATGTTTCTTGTAGCTTGTTCACAATGGCAAAGTGTTAGGAACAACCTAAATACCCATCCACAAACGAATAAACAGAGAAACTGTGGTATATTCACATAATGGAATATTATGCAGCACTGAAAAACCAAGAACTTATGAAATATTATACAAAATGGATGACCCTGGAGAACATTATGCTGAATGAAATATCTCAGTCACAAAAGGACAAACATTGCACAGTGCACTGTTGTAAAACAATGAAAGAATTTTTCTTTTACTTTTCAAAGAGAAGAGTGAACGAGGTGGGGGAAAGGTGGGCAGGGAGAAAAATACAATAATGAATGAATGGAAATCCAAAGTCTCTGTAAACGTCCATTAAAATTAATAATAAAAAATATTAAAAAATTACTTATCTACCCAAAAGAGATTGAATAAATTCAAGAGACAGATGTAAGCCCACTGAGATGGAAATCGTGCATATTGTTAGATTTAATTCCTCTTTCCCAGTGAGATAGTCCTTCAGGCGACAAATGAGATCCTTATTACAAACATTAAAGATAATGGGGTAGATTTGGCAACTCAAAAACTCAACTCATTGTCATTAATTTGAAACCAACTCATATCAGACTCTTCAGTGGGCTTCTAAGATTGTAAATCTAATGGGAAGATCTGTCCATCTTTCCCTCAAGGATTCCCTCATAGATTTGAACCCCTAAAAATGCATTTGGATCAGCAGTGCAACTCGCTACAGACTAAGCTATCAGGGCAAATTTTCACTATGCTTCATAAAGCATAGAAATATTTCCTTCCAAAACCCTAAAACTTAAAAGCAGGTGGAATTATTTTTTTTTTTATGCACTGAAAGTTGACCTTGTGTTCTCTGGTAAAAACGTGCCCACCTTGAATAAGCCCTTAAGGATCACAGAGGATATAGCTTTACTAAGTGTTGTGTTTGAAGTGTCTGTGAGAGAGGATCAAAGTCAAATAGTCCCATACCCTGAAAACAAAAAAAAAAAAAAATAGGTGACAACTCATGCTAAACCCACCTGATGGTTATCTATACTAATATACTGGGAAATTCCTCACCACAAGAACGTTCAGTCATTAGCCTGAAGATGATCTAGATTTACTGTTTGGTTGGTTGGTTGTTTTTTTCCACAGACCCAGAAAGTCCCTTCAGGAAACCCGTTGCTCCACTCTGGGGCTGTGGGCATTGTTTCATTTGCATACTCACCCTCTGGCTTCTCTGAGCTTGCAGATCCTTGTTTGTACCCTGAGCTGACGGCAGCTCTATGAAGTTTGACTATCTAAAGAAGTCCTGCTTCCTTTCCCTACCAATCCAACTCATGTGACCAATAAATACAATGTGGTTGTCATGTACGGTCAAGTCCACTGTGATTCATAGTGACCCTATGCAGTATAGTTCTGAACCCTGCCCTATCCTGAGCCAGTTTCACTATCTCCTACACACCTACCCCCATTGCCCAGTTACTGTGTCAATACCTCTTATCCAGGGTCTCCCTCTCATCTGCTGTCCCACCACACTTCTAAGCACTATGTCCTTCTCCAAGGACTGGTCCCTCCTGGAAGCGTGTCCATAGTACATGAGCTGTGTTGTTGTTGTTGTTGTTATGTGCCGTCGAGTCGCCTGCGACTCATAGCG
>NW_006399786.1:1603822-1613416 GCF_000299155.1 Elephantulus edwardii
TTCAAAATCTTTGCCTCCAAGAAGGAACTTGGTCTCACCTTCTGTAGAACATACCTGTCTGTTCTTTCGGCAGTCCATGATACAGTCAATACTCTTTTCCAGCACCACAAGTCAAAGGCACCAAATCTTCCTTTGTCATCCTTAGTCATTGTCCAGCTCTCTGATGTATAGCTAGTAATTGCAAAAGTCATGCCCTGGACCAGGGGTACCACAGTCTCTAGACTGACATTGTTGCTTGTTATCACTCTGAAGAGGTACCTGACGGAAATTTGTCTTTTGTTTTCCTGACTGCTGGTGCCACAAGTGATGATTGTGGAACCAAGCCAGCTGAAATTGTTAACAATTTCAAACTCTTCTTCATTTATCATGGTGCTGCCAATTGGCCCAGTGGTGAGAATCTTTGTTTTTTGATGTTAAGCTTCAACCCATATTAAAGACTGCAGTCCTTGACCTGCAGCAAACACTTCAGGTCCTCTTTAGTCTGGAGGAGCAAGGTTATTGTGAGTCCTCCTGCAATCCTGATGCTGATCCTTACTCTGTTCTGTCGACTGCTTCTTGGTCCAAGTATAGGTTTCACATGAGCACAATCAGGTGTTCTGGGATTCCAAGTCTTCTCAATATTAGCCACAATTTGTTGTTAGAAACACAGTCATACGTCTTTGCACTGTCAATGAAGTACAGACCATACCTGACCCTCCAGCAATTCTTCAGAGACAGTAAATTGAATGGGAGGAGATTGTCCATTCTCCCTCAGTTTCAGCTCTTTGGAATTTCAGCACAGCTTCTTCCCACTAAGCTATTAGAGGTTACAATGTGATAAATATGCCAATATCTGTCCGGGGTGGGGGTTGTCCTGTTTGGAAGTACACATAGGATTTTGATTCTCTGTACCCTTAAAGTTAGAAATGGCCACGTGTGTAGTACAACCAATGAAAAGTAAGCAGCGAGAATGTATGTCACTTTCACGCCAATAGCTATTCTCCAGCTCTCTCTTCTCTTGCCATAGTGACTCCATAGCAGTCAAGTGCAAAAAGAGTACGGGTATCATGTGGATAGCTGAGTGAGACCCCAAAGTGGAACAATTCCTATCAATAATATCAACACTACAAAACCAGTTCTCATAATGTCAGACATGATTGCCAAGCTTTCATATCTACTAATTCCAATACCAGTTGTTGTCATTGTTGTTGTTGTTAAGTGCCGTTGAGTCACAGGCGACTCATAGCGACCCTATAAAGGAGAGTCCTCAGCACTGTGTGCCTTTCATCCTTTCTCCAGGTTCATAGGGTTTCCAGAGGCAAGCTATTACAGAAGTGGGATGCCGCTCCTGCTTGCAAGAACACCAATTGTACGTTCCACTATTCAGTCTGTGATCCATTGCAATGGCCACATAGATATCACAGAACCATACTCACAGTTACAGGATTTATGAGAAAAGTTAACAGGTTACAAATGAAGTTGGCAACAGGATATATAATTCCTCAGTCAGGAAAGCTTCTCAAGTGTGTTCTCAAATCCTGTGGTCTTCAGTCTCCTGGCTTAGGTCAGTGTGACAAAGTTCTCTTAATCCTTCCAAATATGGCTCCCTCCCTCAGGCCTGTAGCAAGCTTATGCACAAAGTCCTTGGCTCTGGATGCCTGAGGCAGCAGTTGAGACCAAAGTCAGCTCTTCACCAAGGATGTTGCTGCTCTGATGTAGGTCCTGATCTAACCAGCACAGGAATCTCCAGCCCCAAAGGAATCATTCTGGAGTCCCTGATTCTTCCTTGTTGGTAATGAGATTTTCCTCCCTTTCCCCCTTTGCCTTTGCTGCTAAACTGGCTCAGTCTAACTTGCTGGGGAAAACTGACCAGTTTTATGATTAATTTATACACGTCCTGATTTTGGTTCCCACCAGTCAAGTGGCTGAAGTCAAAGCTGATGTCAGGGAAAGCCATTTGGAACAACAAACCTATGACACACTCAGAGAACATCATAGAGCAGTCAACCCTTGTCTTCTGTGTTCCTGCTGTGTCTGTTTCTCCTTTTGTTGTTGCTGTTGTGGTTATTAGGTGTTATTGAGTCAGATCTGACTCATAGTAACAACAGAAGAAAACCTTGCCCACTCCCACACCAGCCTCTCTCTGCTGTGCTCAAGTCCCATTTTTCCAATGACATTACCTTCACTAACCCTCTATTTTTTCCACACATGATGACTTTTCTAAGGCCTTCTGAGAATATACATGATCAAAGTGTGTGATATAAAGTCTCACCACCCTTGCATCGAAGGAGCATTCTAGCTAGCAATACTTCCTCCAAGGCATATTTATTTATTCTTTTGTGATATATTCCCAATATGTGTGAACATATTAAATATTTTTCACTAATACCAATCCCAAAAGTATCAATTCTTCTTCCTTACTGATTTTCTTTCATACATATATGAAATAATTGACAATATCATAGTTTGAGTCAGACACATGTTGGCCTTTAAATTCTTGCTCTTTAGCACTTTCAAGAAGTCCTTGGCAATAGATGAGACAAAGGCAACACATCATTTGCTGCTTGTTTAAGTGTTGACTGAGGATTCAAATAAAAGGAAATCTTTGGCAATGTCAGTCTTTTCTCCATTTATCATTAAGGATTATCATTAGGATTTTTTTTCTTTACATTAGATGAAGTCTATAGTCTTTGATCCTCTTCAATAAGTACCACTTTAAACAAGCAAGCTGGTGCCATTTGCATAATACAGGTTGTTCAAGAGTCTTCCTCTAATCCTAAAGCCACATTCTTCTTCATATGGTCCTGCTTCTAGGCTTCTAGGCTCAGCATACATATTGAATAGGTTTGATAAAAGGACATATCCTTGATACACAACTTTCAAGACTATAAACCATGCTTTATCTGCCTTTTTCTGTTCAAACTACTCTTTCTTGGTCCACATAAAAGTTCCAGAACCAGACAAGTAAGTGTTTAGGAATTCCCATTCTTCTCAATGTTATTCATAATTTATTTTGATCTACATTAATTAAATGTCTTTATTACATGTGTGGAAAGAATCTCTGGAGAAGCTCAATATCAGCTGTGAAAACTAGGCCGGGTGCTGATTGTGGAACAGACCACCAACTTACTCATAAGAAAGTTTAAGCTGAAGCTGAGGAAAATTAAATCAAGTCCACAGGAACCAAAATTAGACCTTGAGTCTATCCCACCTAATTTTCCAAATAATTTCAGGAACAGGTTTGAGGTCTTGGACATTAATGAGCGAAGACTGGAAGAGCTGTGGGAAGATATCAAGAATATCATCCAGGAAGAATGGAAAAGGTAATTACAAAGACAGAGGAGGAAGAAAAGACTAAGATGGATGTCAGAAGAAACTCTAAATATTGCACTGGAGCACTGAGAAGTCAAAGCAAAGGGAAGAAATCAGGAATTTTATTTTTTTATTATTATTATTTTTGTGTGTGACATCAAATCAGATCTGACTGGTACAGGAGGAGTTTGTCCCTCCTTCTCCAGAAGAGCATCTAGTGGATTTGAACCATGCACCTCTGGAATTGTAGTGCAGCTTCTTGCCACTAGGCCACCAGAGCTCCCTAGAAATCAAGATATTAAGGAGTTAAACAGAAGATGACAGAGGGCAACGCAGTAAGACAAAGTAAAGTATTAAAAGGAAATGTACAAGGAGCTGGAATCAAAAGGGCCAAACTCACTCAGCATTTCTAAAGCTGAAGGAACTGAAAAACAAATTCAAGGCACAGGTTGCAATACTTAAGGATGCTTTGGGCAGAATATTAAATGATACAGGAAGCATCAAAAGAAGATGGAAAGAGTATACAGAGTCATTGTACCAAAAGGAATTGGTGGACACAAAAGAATTTCATGAAACAAGAGTCTGTGGTGGTAATAAAGGAAGATGTTCAAGCTGCTCTGAAAGAATTGGCAAAAAAACAAGGCCCCAGGAATTGATGGCATTCTGATTAACATATTTCAACAAACAGATGCTGCCCTAGATGTGCTCACCGAGTTGTGCCAAGAAATCTGGAGGACAAGCACCTGGCCTACTAACTGAAAGAGATAGATATTTTTTCACATTCTAAAGAAAGGTGATCCAACAGAGTGTGGAAATTATTGAATAATATAATTTATATTACATGCAAGCAAGATTCTGCTGAAGATCATCCAAAAACAATTGGAACAGCACATCAACAGAGAACTGCCTGAAGTGCAGGCTGGATTTAGAAGAAGCCGTGGCACTAGGGATATTATAGCTAATGTCAGATGGATCTTGGCTGAAAGCAGAGAGTACTAGAGGAATGTCTATCTGTGTTTCACTGACTACACAAAGGCATTTGAATGTGTGGATCACAGCAAACTGTGACTGACTTTGAGAAGAATGGGAACCCAAGAACACTTGATAGTGCTTATGTGACATTTATACTTGGACCAGGAGGTAGTCTTCAGAGTAGAGCAAGGAAACACTGCATGGTTCAAGACTGGAAAAGGTGTGCGTCAAGGATGTGTTCTATATCCATATCTTTTCAACCTGTATGTGGAACAGATTATCCAGGAGACTGGGCTCTATGAGGAGCAGTGTGGTATCAGGATTGGAGGTAGACTCATCAACAATCTGCATTAGGCAGATGACACAACCTTGCTTGCCAAAACTGAGGGCGACCTGAAGTGTTTGTTACCGAAGGTCAAGGATTGCAGCCTTCAAGCGAAGCAGCTGGTGGATTCAAACCATGTGCCTTTGGAATTGCAGCACATTTAGCAGCCTTCAATATGGATTGAAGCTCAACATCAAGAAAACAAAGATTCTCACCACTGGTGATAGATGGTGAAGAGATTGAGATTGTTGACAGCTTGAGTTTGCTTGACTCTACCATCAACACTCTTGGTACCAGCATCCAGGAAATTAAAAGACTATTTGCATTGGGAAAGTCTACTGTCAGAGACCTCTCCAAGGTACTGAGGAGCAACAATGTCAGTCTGGAGACTAAGGTGTGCCTGATACAGGCCATGGTCTTTGCCATTACTTGCTATGCATCAGAGCTGGACAATGATTAGGGATGATAGAAGGAGAGTTGATGCCTTTGAGCTTTGGTGCTGGATAAGAGTATTAATTATATGATGGACTGCTAGGAGAACAAACAAGTTCATCCTGGAGAAGGTGAAGCCAGGTTGCTCCTTGGAGGCAAAGATTCTGAAGCTTCATCTGACATACTTTGGACATATTTCAAGGCAGGATTAGTCCTTGGAGAGGGATGCCATGCTTGGGAGGGTGGAGGCACAGCACAAGAGAGGAAGGCCCTTGATAAAATGGGTTGATTCAGTCACTCAGGTAATGCGAATAGGAGTGTCGGAGAAAATAGACTTGGAAAGGATAGAGTAGGGTTTAGGGTTGTTGTACATTAAGGTCACTATGAGTTGTAGGCGACTCAATGGCACATAACAACAATAATAGTAAAAAAAAAAAGTATAAGTAAATGTCTTCCCATTATCTTTTGATTTTTAATAAGAATAATCCCTTATACACTATATAAAAGCAATGTATATCTATAAATTCTGTTTTAAAACTGACTTGGTCCCTCAGTGACTATGACAAGCCCTCACAGTCTGATCTAGCTGAGCAATGATAATTATGAACCATGAATGAAAAATAACTTATGCTAAAGTATCAAGAATTTTGTATTGTGATTTTAATGAACATTTACAGAAAAGTTGGATTTTTATTCATTCTTTCATTGTTGCACATTTTTCTCTCTACTCAAGTTCATTTTTTTCTAATATACATTCACTGTTGCACAATTTCTTCCCTCTACCCACTCCACTTTGCAAAACACCTCTTATTCTGGACTGCTGTCATACAAATGATGTCTAATCATATGTTGTTGTTGTTGATTGCCTTCGAGTCGAGCAAGACTCATAGAGAGCCTATGAATAAAAGGCCTAAAGCCTTTCTATAAATATCGTATCAAAGTTCATAGTTTCCAGAGGCATGTTGTTTAGGAAGTATTCCTTCATTTGTTCCAGCATACATTATCCATCCACTCTTTTCCTAGTTTTCCCTGATCCCCATGTCAGTCCTGTTTTACAGCAGTGGTGTTATGCAGTATTTGTCCTTTTGTGACTGAGATATTCACTCAGCATTTTATTACTATTGGGTACTGTAATTTGTTGAACTGATGCATACAATGAAGAAGGATTAAGACATTATACTTGTTTCCTCCAAATCTAGAAAACTAAAAAAAAAAACCCAAAAAAAAAAATAGCCACTTATTAGTTCATAGCTTTGTAGATAAAATATTTGGACTCTGCTCAAAGTCTCACAAGTGTTTTTCAGGGTTACATTTCTTCCTGAAATTTAGGGTATATTTGAGGGTCAGATGGTTGTTAGGATTCAACTTTTTGCACTTGTAGAATTTTGGATCCTAGTTTCTTGCTGGCCATCTTCCAGAGACTACTCTGAGCTCCAAAAGGCCACCCACTGTTTCCTGCTACATGGCTTTCTCCACAATTAGCTGTTTCTTCACAGCCAAGAAGGCATCTGCTTTGAATGTCTCTGATGTGTTGACATTGAATCTCATTTAAAATTCTTACTTGAATATGTCTTACTCCACCAGATAATCTCCCACTGGATAAACTTAAAGCAATTGATTGTTGTTGTGTGTACCCTCGAGTCAGAACTGACTCATAGCTGATCCTCAAGCAGGTTTTCAGAGACAGTAAATCACATGAGAGGAGATTGTTCATCCTTCTCAAGCGAAGCAGCTGGTGGATTCAAACCATGTGCCTTTGGAATTGCAGCACATTTAGCACTTTTGTTGTAGTATGTTATTATGTACCTTTGAGTAGCTTGTGACTCATACCAACCCTATGTACAACAGCCCTGAAATCTGCTCTATCCTGTGTCAACTTAACTGGCTCTGACATATCTACCCTCATTACCCCAGTAATTGTATCAATCCATCTCTTCGATGGTCTTCCTCTCTTTCTCCGTCCCTCCAGCTTTCCAAACAGGAAGTCCCTCTCCAAGGACTGGTAACTCCTTGCAACATGCTCAAATTCTGTCAGACGATGCTTCAGAATCCTTGCCTCCAAAGAGCATCGTGGCTTCACCCTCTCTAGGACAAACCTGTTTATTCTCCTGGCAGTCCATTGTATAGTCAACATGTTTCTCTAGCACCACAGCTAAAAAGCATCTATTCTCTTTCTATTATCTCTAGTCATTGCCCAGCTCTCTGAAGCATGACAAGCAATTGTGAAGACTATGGCCGGGATCAGGCACATCTTAGTCTCCAGAATGACGCTGTTGCTCTTCAGTACTGTGGAGAGGTCCCTGACAGCCAACAGTCCCAAAGCAATTAATCTCTGAATTTCTTGGCTACTAGTAACAAGACTGTTGATTGTGTGGCCAAGCAAACTAAAGCTGTTAACAATCTCAAATCTTCACCATCTATCATGATGCTGCCAATCAGCCCAGTGGTGAGAATCTTTGTTTTCTTGATGTTGAGCTTCAATCCATATTAAAGGCTTCAGTCCTTGACGTTCTGCAGCAAGTGCTTCAGGTCCTCTTCAGTTTCAGTAAGCAGGGTTGTGTCATCTGCATAACTCAGGTTGTTGATGAATCTTCCTCCAGTCCTGATGCCACACTCCTCCTCATAAAGCTCAGACTCCCAAATGATCTGTTCTACATATAGATTGAAAAGGCATGGAGTCAAAATACATCTTGGCATCCACCCATCCTAATTTTGAACCATGCAGTGTCTCCTTGCTCTGTTCTGAAGACTTTCTCCTGGTCCAAGTATAGGTTTTGCATAAGCACAATCAAATGTTCTTGGATTCCCGTTCTTCTCAGAGTTAGCCACAGTCTGTTGTGATCCACACAGTCGAACACCTTTACATAAGTCAATGAAACATAGATAGATAGACACTCCTCTGGTAGTTTCTGCTTTCAGCCATGATCCATCTAACATTAGTTGTAATAACAATACTACCACGGCTTCTTCTAAAGCCAGCCTGCACATATGGCATTTTTCTGCTGATATACTGCTCCAGTAATCTTTTTCTAATTTTCAGAAAAATCTTGCTTGCATATGATATTAATGATATTGTTCAATATTTTTCACACTCTGTCAGGTTACCTTTCTTTGGAATGGGAACAAATATCGATCTCTTCCAGTCAGTAGGCCAGGTGGTTTTCCTCCAGATTTCTTGGCACAACTTAGCGCATCCAGGGGAGCATCTGTTTGTTGAAATATGGCAGTTGGTATGCCATCAATTCCTGGAGATTTGATTTTTGCCAATTCTTTCAGAGCAGCTTAAACTTCCTTCATCACCACAGGCTCTTGCTTATACATTGTTTCATGAAATTCTTCTGTGTCAGCCAATTCCTTTTGGTACACTGACTCTCTATACTCCTTCCATCTCCTTTTAATGCTTCTTGGATCATTTAATATTCTGTCCATCCTTATGTATTGCAACCTGTGGCTTGAATTTGTTTTAC
This sequence comes from Elephantulus edwardii, assembly GCF_000299155.1. Lineage (NCBI taxonomy): Eukaryota > Metazoa > Chordata > Mammalia > Macroscelidea > Macroscelididae > Elephantulus > Elephantulus edwardii. Next base: position 1,612,310 of record NW_006399786.1, read on the forward strand.
AATTCCTTCAGCTTAAGAAATGCTTAGTGAGTTTGGCCCTTTTAATTTTCTGACTCCAGCTCTTTGCACATTTCATTATAAATCTTTGCTTTTTCTTCCAGAGCTTCCCTTTGAAATCTTCCATTCAGCTCCTTAATTTCTTAATTTCTTTCTTTGACTTTAGCTTCTCAGCACTCTAGAGCAATATTCAGAGTCTTATATGACATCCATCTTGGTCTTTTCTTCCTCCTCAGCCTTTGTAATGACCTTTTGCATTCTTCATGGATGATATTCTTGATATCCTCCCACAGCTCATTTGGTTTTTGCTCATTGGGGTTCAGGGCCTCAAACCTGTTCCTGAGATGGTTTTGGAATTCGAGTGGGATAGACTTAAGGTCAAATTTTGGTTCCTATGGATTTTATTTCATTTTCTTCAGTTTGACCTTGCATATGAGTAGTTGGTGGTCTGTTCCATAATCAGCATCTGGCCTAGTTTTCACAGCTGATATTGAGTTTCTCCAGTGATTCTTTCCACAGGCGTAATCAGTTTGATTCCTATGCACACCATCAGGTGAAATCCATGTGTATAGCCAGCGTTTGTGTTTCTTATAAAAAGTATTTGCAATGAATAAATCATTGAATGTACAGAATTCAATCATTCTATCTCCAGCTTTATTTATGTCTTACCACTAAGAAGACCTTAATTATATCTGCCAAATTCTTTAATCTTTGCCAGATAAGAGACCTAAATTATTGTCTCATCATATTCCCACATCCTATCTTCTTCTGTACAAGGACATAAGAATAATCTTTAAATTCTGCCTACTTCAAACAATTTTTTAAATTCAGTTGAATATTTGATAAAAAAAATTTAAATTCCAAAGTTTTACATTGACTTCTGCGCTCTGAAATAAGATTGTCTCTTCCAGAAGTTCTAAAGACTTGTTATGTGACATTCCACTCTAATCCTCTCTAGAACCAGAAAATAAGCCTCTGTGGAATCCAGCTTCCAGATGACATCCCAACCTGGTGGGTGATTTTAATCTGCAGCCCTCAGGCCTGATTTTTTTGTCAAACATTCTTCTAAATGGTATAGCACTGGTCTGTCCATTTGCTGTACAAAGGTAA
>NW_006399786.1:1613516-1638577 GCF_000299155.1 Elephantulus edwardii
CAGGGGTAGCATCCACTTCCAAAAAAGCTTGCCTCTGGAAACTCTATGAACTTGGAGAAATGATGAAAGTTATGTAAGTGTTCACGTCTTTTGCTCATAGGGTCGCTGAGTCAACTATGGCTCAATGGCACTTAACAACAACAACAGTTCTATAACACGTGATCCAAACTTGAGAAATGCAAAGTTTCATGACCACTTTGGATATGCTAAATCAGAATCTGACTATAAATAAGACACCAGATGATTCTGAGAAGCATTGATCTTTAAGACTGGCTTTTCTTTTCTTTTCCCCCTTATTTAATTAATTTTAATGAAAGTTTACAAACTGGCTTTTCTTTATACAAAATATGAAGATGCTGACATAGGGTGAGATCCAGTTATTAAATCCCTGGTCTTTATAATTAGTCCATCCTTTGTGGACTAGGGTCTGAATCTTGCAGTCTTATAATAAAAATATTGGTAACAATATGATTACTAGCATTGATTAAATCACCATCATATGCAAGACAACTTTCACTTTCTCAAAATATTTACAAATTACGTACTACTATTTTCATTTTTACATGAAGAATATTTTTGTACATCAAAGTTTACAAAAGTTAAATAAGTTGTCCCAAACCACGCAAAATAGAACAACTCAGTTGCTAGCAAGTCTATTCTAACTCGTAATAACCTTATGTAGGTCAGAGTGGGACTGTACCCCAAAGGGTGATTTAATGGTGGTGCTTATTCAGAAGTAAATTGGGTCTTAAAAACAGCCTTGCGTGGATTTGAATCTTCAACATTTCAGTTAGTAACCAAGTGTTTATCCATTCTGCTACTCAAGGACTCCAAATAAGTTCACACAAATATTAGTGTCATGAGACTATCCCTTTAACTTGGGTTAGTTAACTGTCAAACATGTTGAAACTAGGACAATAATCACAACTGAGGGAGTCAGCGACCAATTCAACTTGTGAATATGTTTTATTCACCCAGGGTATTGGTGTTTTTGAGGAATTGTCTTTTCAGGAGGAATAGTTTCTTCCACTACAGTTCCACAACACTTCCTCCTAGATAGCCACACTACATGGCCTCTAAATACATTGCAATACTCAGCTTTCAAACTCATCTATGTGTTAGTAAATTTCTTCAAGAAAAGCTGGTATATAATGAATAGTTTCTGCAAGTTATTAGAAATAGCAAGGAACCACACTGCCCATTAATCCAAATCTTTCATCTAACAGATAAAACTGAAATCCAAAAATGAAAACTCAGGTGTTCAAGGGCTCAAAATAAGATAGTATCCTGGTTTTAAATGGGCTTTTCCAACTCAGTCTAAAGCCAGTATCATCTGACTCCTTATGTTTGGGAAATTATTTTTGCTAAATACTGAACAGTGGTTCTTAACTAATATATGGTTCAGAATCAACTGAATGAATTTTAATACAGATTCCCAGATTTCTCCTCCAGACCACCTCTTTTGCAGGTCTGAGGTAGAGCCTGGGAAGTTAGATTATTACAATTTACGCTGTTGGTGAGTCATATCCCACACCCAGATTTGGAAGGCAGATTTTAGATGGAGAAATAAGAGTCCTAGAGTAATTTTTATTTTTTAAATAGGGCAGTGAGGAGGATGAGAAATGGAATAAGACAGTATTTTCCCACCTTGGCTGACACTAGAATCACACAGAAAGCTTTTAACTACTGATGTCCAGGGCCAATTTCTAAGGTCCTCATGAAATGGTCTCCAGTGTGTCGGGGTACGAGAGGTGAAATACTGGAAAGTTCCCAAGGTGAGTTTGGCCAGGGATGAGAACCACTGGAACTCTGAGAGCTCAGCATTCTTTCTACACCATTGGACATAAGCCTTTGTCAACTGTGCCATCCTCTCACTCCCCTCTTCTCTCCTCCTTCAGTCAAGAATCTTTAGTAAGGGGGGAAAAATATCTGATAGGAGGTGAAAGTCTAATTTCATTTACTGGCCCACTCACTTGTTTCTTCTGTGTCTATTATAACCAAAACTCATAGCCCTCAAGTTGATTCCAACTCCTGGTAACCTCCCATCATGTTTCAGGCTATGAATTTTAATGTGAGCAGACAGCTACAGTCTTCTTCCATGGAGCTGATGATGGAGCCAAACCACCAACTTTTCAGTTAGGAGTCTAGCACATAACATACTGTGCCCCAAGGGCTTCTTAACTGTAAATGGAATGACCCTTTTTAAGCCTAACCCACCTTTAACACTAACATCTAACTTGGTTGACCATTCCTGCAAAGTCTGTGTTGAAAATGGCCTCAGAATTCTCTTGACCTGATGTGCCTCCCTCATCAGCTTACCATTAGATATAAAACCTCCTCTTATTTCCTAAAGAAGTGATTCTCAGTGTGGCCTCCTGGCCACCAGCATCAGCATCACCTGGGAATGTGTTAACAACATAAGTGTTCAGGCTCCCCAACCCATGCATCTTGATTCAGAAATTCTGGGGTTAAGCTCAGAAGGCTGTGTTTTAATACATCTTCCAGGTGATTCTGGAGCAGGTGGAAGTCTAAAAAACACTGACCTAAAGCATTATCATGATCAAGTGCGCCTGCAATAAAGAGAGTGGTTCATGATGATACCAAATTAGAAACTGCTTAGACTACTTGAGTTGTATGGTGGCTAGAGGCAGACTCTGTTAGCCTGGTGAGAGAAGGGAAGGATTTGGATCTAAGACTCTTTAGGATTACTTGACTCTAGTTGTCAATAGGAGCTCTAGTTGCCTAATGTTTAAGTATTTGTGCTGCCAACCCAAAGGCAAGTAATTTGAATCTACAGGCTACTCTGATGAAGAGAGATGGCCAATCTCCTCTCTTATGATTTACAGTCTCTGAAAGCCCGCTAGAGGGTCAGCTATAAGTTGATTCCCAGTTGATAGCAGTGAATCAAGTTGTTTGAGTCGTCATACAAAATCTCCTAATGTTACAAATGACTAATGAGCTTGACAGTCAGCTGAATGGTTGGCATTTTGAGTTCACTCAGAGGCAATTGGAAGAAAAGCCTGGCAATCATTGTCAAAATCTAATGGAATACAACTCCCCTCTGACATGCATGGGGTTGCCATGAGTCAGAATCCGTTTTAGTTGTCAAACAGTCCAGTTTGAGAGGTTGAACCATGAATAGGTTCATAGAAGGGGACATTATGCTTGGAAAGATAGAGAATAAGTGAAGGAGAGGAAGACCCCCTTCAAAGAGAAGGATTGATACTGTGATTTCAGCAATGAGCTCTAGTGTGTCAGAGATGATAAGGACGGCACAGGATAGGGCAGGTATCAGGTCAGCTGTTCATAGGGTGACTATGAGTCATATTCAACTTGAAGACACCTAACAACAGGCCAAGGAAAAACAAGACAGGACTAAGCAGTTACTCCCAATCCCTAACCTGAGTTTTCTTCTTGCTTTTCAATATACCTGCTAACCCACTACCATCAAATAAATTCAGACTCAGGGTGCCGCAGGGGTATGATAAAGTAAAGTTACCCTGAAATCTTCCAAGGCTGTAAATTAAATCTTTATGGAAGCAGTTTGACTCATCTTTCTCTGATGAAACCTACCAAGGCTTGAACTGTCAACCTTTTGGTCAGCATCCAAAAGACAACCACGACATCACCAGAGCTTTAAAATAACAACAGAGGATAAAAACCAGGAAAAAAAATAAAATGAAAACATGTATTATTTGAAGTAAGGTTAAAGGGAAGGTACTTCACTGTATATGAGAACAATACATAGTGATGGAGGTTCACTAACTCTTGGATAGAGTTTTGTGGAAATGGGTCAAAGAAACACAGCTTAATGGGAGGTGGGAGGGCATGGAATAGAATGGGAATGTATTGTAAAGAGAAGAGGCCGCAGAGCCTCTCAAGACATAAAGCTGTAAAAGAGACTAGAGAGATGGCCACTCATCGATCTAGGTGACAAAAAAAGAATCTCAAAGGGATACAGGATTTTGACCAAGAACCCAACATATTTGACACAGAGCTCAGAGGGGCAGTATAGGTGGATCATGAGAGGCTTAAGACACCAAAAAAAAAGTAAAATATTTCCAACTGTTACAAAATAGAATTCAAGAGAAGGCATTTCAAATAGTAAGAGCAAGATGTGTGTAGTATTTTACATTAATCTAGTTCATTGTCTCTCCTTACAACCCAGTGATTAATACCATCATTAAAATCACTATTACAGTTAAGGAAACCAAGACTCTGAAAGAATCAAATTAAATTGCCCAACAACACATGGCTAGTAAGATGCAGAGCTGGGATTTGAACCCAAACTATTTAGCCTTAGGGGCAACATACTTTACCACATACCTCTCAGAAACAACCACGGGTGTTGGGAAAACAGCCAGTGAGCACTGACAGTCCAGGTGGTAGAAAAGTTAGCCTTATTTAAAGAAATAAAGCATTGCAAGCTAGAAAATTCCATGGTGCTTTCAAGGAAGAGAAACCACTCAAATCGGTTTTGGTCTCATTCTCATCATCTCTCAGAAGGTGGAAATCTGTCTGGAGCAATGAATTTTCTTTTGTTGGTGTCACTGGCATTTTTAGCTTGTCTCTTAGACTCATTGAAGCATCTTAGAAACACTATCTTGCATTCTCTTTGTTTGGCAGAAAAAAAGAGATCCAGCTATTTCCAGGAACCCCTTAAGGTGGCACCGTGAGAGTCACACAGGTGCAGAAGGTTGTGAAAATGAAGAAGCTGAGGTTCCAACTAGAAATAGACCTCAGATGTCAAATAATTCTCTATCTCTCACTCTCTCTGAACAGCCACATACCTGCACCTCTGCATTCTTCCTCACCTTGTTGCTTCTTGCCTGAGGAAGGCTGGCAGATTCAACTTTCACCTGTGGAAGAAGCTCGGCAATCAGGGTAGAGATTTATACTCTTCCAGGACAACGATTTCCTAATCAGGCTTGTGTCACTGCAACTGGGTTGGGGTGGACACACCTTTTCCACCTCACAAAGGAGCATCCCCTAGGGCTGTAGCGCTGGGTACTGATCACCCAGATGGGGAAGTGACAGAGGAAACTCTTACAACGCTTCCCTATTTTTTAGTGACTTGTTAAAAATAATATGTTTCCAACTGAGAGGTAGCTTGAAAATTATGTGTATTGTACCAAACAAAGGCCCCTTTGAAGGCCAAACAAGTCCCTTTTAATTGTTAGGCGAAGGAAGGCAGTAATTTCCCAAGTTTTTTATTCCAGTCTGTGGAATTTGTCTAACTAAATAGTTGCTGTCTGGAAGGACACAATTCTGCCTTAAATCATGTCTGTACACAGCCTACATCTCTCTAACAAGACAAAGTATTATTGATTTGTCTTTTCCTTTCTTCCATAAGTAGGATTCAAAGAGTCAAAAAAGGACAGAAACCAGGTACCTGAGAAAGACCCTTGTTCCCCAGCCTCATCCTCCATACTACTCACCAGCTCAGGAAGAGTTCTTGTTCTGCTCTCAGTTCATTCACAAAGCTGAGTGGCTGAAACCCTATACCCTCAGCGTTAAAAAGACCTTAAAGGTCCCGCCCTGTCCTTATTATCAATAAGGAAGTCACGTTAAGCACATAGGGATTCAGCCAATGATGCTCTCTAAAAGGAAAGGCGCCTGGACTCAATCTACTTGGTCCCCAAGAGCAGCAAACTCCCCATAGTTCCCTCTTCCTCTTTCCTGAACATTGGACATAATTTAGGAGAAAGTATAATATGGATTTCCCCCCACCCCCATTGTGAGTGAAAAAGCAGAATCATTATCAAAATATACTTAAAAATCTAAATCTTATTAACACTTTCTGCCCAGTTTATTCAATATGACACTAAATTCAGATTCTTATCAGTGAAGCAGCAGGCGAAGAAACTCTTTTAGCTAAATCTTTGGAATTTCACGTGTAAAGCTTAAAATCCTTTTTTAAAGGCTATGGGAGAGGGAAAGGGAAGTGGTTGCTTAAGGGGGTATTTCTCCTCAATGCGAGGAGAAAATGGGAAATCAGCAGTGGTGACAGTTGCACGATATGGTGGATGTCATTCATGTCACTGACTTGTAGGTATGAAAATGGTTGAAATGACAAATGTTTTGTAACATACAGATACACGGTTATATATGTGCATGTGTGCGCATGCATGTGTGTGGATACGTGGAGAGCTCTGGTGGTCTAACGGTAAGAAGTTGTGCTCCCAACCTAAGGCACTCAATTCTAATCCACCAGCTGTGTCATGAGAGAAGGATGGGCAAACTCCTCCCATGTGAGTTAAAGTCTCCCAATACCTCTGGAGAGCCAGCTATGAGTAGTATGAGTAGGTTCTGTCTAAATGGCACACAGCAGCAAATACACACACACACACACACACACACACACACATATATATACCTTTTGTACCACACACAAACACAAATTTAAAAAACCTATTTTCTTTGAATGATTAAATGAAAAATCAATATGGTTTATAAACTTTCATTAAAACAAAAAATATATATATAACAAAAGACCTAATTGTAATATATTGTACGAATTGTTCTTGTTGTTGTTGTTGAGTACTGTAGAGTCGGGACCAACCCATAGCTGACCCATCCTTCTTCCATGTAGCAGCTGATGACCTCGAACCTTGGACCTTCGGGATTGCATTGCAGCTTCTTAACTCTAGGACACCAGAGCTCCTTATTGTAAGAATATTTTGATTTCCAGGAATAAAATAATATTATATTATATATTTTAAGAATATGTAAAAACATGTAATACTCTTTTAATTCCTGGGAATAAAAATTTAGATGAGGTTTATAATCAGAAAATACAAAGTTGACACTAAATGGAAATGCAATAATGACCAAATCCTTCCTTCATTTAAAGAACACATTGTGGTTCAGACATTTATGGGAAACACTCACTTATTGCCATCAAGTCAGAACTGACTCTTAGATAACTCTCCCTCATGTTTTTAAGTGGCTTCTTATTGCATGAGAAATTGGCAATCTGTCTCCCAGTGAGTTACTGGTAGATACAAAACTGCCAGAGAGGTGCTCGCTGCCTTTGGGTTAACAGTGCAACTCCCTACATGCTACACTTCAAGATCTCCCCATGGGGGTTAGTAAAAACTGTGTTAATTTCAGCATATTTAGAGTTTGTTGTGCAAGGGGCAAATACTACATTGCACTCATGTTTATTCTTTTATTACAGAAGCCAGATGTGGATATAATACTTACTTTTGTTTAAGGATTTTGGCATAGTAAGTAAGGCTGAAGTACCCAGATGTCTTATACATTGCTGAACTCCTGCAAGCTATGCAGATATATTTCAAATCACCTACAGTAGACAAGTTTCAGTGGAGCTTCCAGACTGGGATAGACTAGGAAGAAAGAGCTAATGACCTCCTTAAAAAATTAGCCAATGGGAAACCTCTGAATCACAACAGAATAGTTTACAATATAGGACTAGAACGTGAGAGCTTAGATGTGAAGGTAATCAAAATCTACAGGGGTCAAAACAATGGACTCATGCACACTGAAGACACTCATGATATGCAGGGCTGAGCAATGTTTCTTTCTGCTGTGCATGCAATTAACATGGACAGGAGCCAACTTAATAGCAACTAACAACAACAAAGTTAGACAATGAGCTTTACATTTTGGGTCTAGTCAAGTTCAATTCTAAGGTAAGAATTTATCCTAGCAGGAAGATCCCACCAGACACAACCATCCTCCCAGGATAAAGGACACAGCAGTAATCAACACCTTCTGTCCACTTTCTCTCTTGGGTCAATCAAACACATCACTCCCAGTATATCTGAGCTGGTTTATCCTATTCACTAAACACCACAGGCAGTCAACACCCCTTAGTACAGCCAAAAAGAAGAAGTAAACTCATGCAATAGAACTGTGGCCACACTCAGGAACAACTACTGATCTTGTGATCTATAAAAAGGAATTTACATAACCTCACTTCTTTCTATAGGATAACTCAAATGCATTGACAAAAAAAAAAAACCAAACATGAAAGTCATTTCATAATGTAAGGTTTTAGACCCAACTGTCACTCCCATACCCAAGGTAAGCATTCAAAGAACTACTAGTTCCACTTCCTTTACTTTTTGTAGCTTGCTAACTTGTCCCCACTATCAACAACGTATTTGGCTCAATTTCTCCATCAAGTGATGGGAAACAGACAAAGTACAGAACGTTCTGTAATGTCTTGAAATCCTCTGAGGTTTGAGGTGAAAGTCCACCACGATGTTTATTATAAGGGTTGAAGTGGTGATTCTTCACTTTGTAGAGCCAGGAGGCCTCTAGAACCTGCGTCCTGGTTCAGACATCAGTAACATCCCTTCAAAATCCTTGCAGCCAGGTTCCTATCTTTTTTCTTTCCTTGTGATGTGAAGACCAGAGGCAGGGCAGCGGGGAGGCGGTATGTGTTGGCTGCTGCTTCCTGTAGTGTAACACTACATGTGCAGGGTAGCTACATGTCTCTGGTTCATGGGACAGCCACAAATATTCTGTCATAGCATTCTCATAAACTCACTTACTTTCATCCGATCAGATTTCTTCATCGTAATCTAAGAAAATAAGATCGCTAAGGTAGCAATCTGACTTCAATTTTCAGAGAAAACTGGAAATTCTCTGGTTAGTTGGGAAATGATGGGGAGTAAAAAACCAATTGTCATTAAGTCAGTCATGGCAAGCCCACATGTATTAAGAAATGTGTTCTAGAGAGTGTTTAATATCTGGTTTCTCAGAAGTAGATCACTAAGTTTTCCTTCTGAGGCACTTAGTACAGAATTGAACCTTCAACCTTCTGATTAGTAGGTTGTTTACACCAGAGAATTCAATTCTTTGTTGTATTCATAGAGGGAAAATTCAATCTCGACCTGTAAATAGTTTATAAATTAACAACTGAAAAGAAAATTTTCTGTTTGAAATATATTGAATGCAAATAGGTTAAGTTTCATAATCCACAAAAGAAAGGAAATGGAGTCCATGAACTCTGTATTAGTTTGCTATTGTTGTAGAAACAAATTTCTACAGACTTTGTGGCTAAAAAAATAAAAAAGTCATTACCATCGAGTAAGAACTGATTCATAGCTGACCCTTCAGTGAGTGCTCAATGGCTGTAAATGACAGGGGAAGAGATTGCCCATCTTTCTCCCTGGGAGCAGCTGATGGCTTTGAACTACCTGCCTGGTTGGTAGTTGCACAATGCTTTATCCACTAGGCTACTACTTAAAACAGCACAAATTAATCTCTGACAGTTCTAGATGTTGGAGATCTCAACATGCTAAAATTAAGGCATTGGTAAAGCTGTACTCTTTCTAGGGACTGCAAAGGACAATCCATTTTTTTTGTCTTTTCCATAATCCAGACGCTGTTCTCTCACATTATCTACAAAGTGTGAGCAGTTTGAAAAGTGTAAATCTTTTAGAACAATTTCCTTTTTATAGATAATTTAGAGAAAAATCCAGTTTTTCTTGTGGAAAAGCTTTTCTTTTCGGCCTTTTCCACCTTGGTGTTTAGTGCAACACTGGGAAAGGGGTTTGAATTTCAGGAAGATCAGTAGTGGTCACTGCCCCTTAACCCAGAGAACGGCAGAGAGGTAAACAGGAAGTTCTTCCCACTCCCATGCTTACCCTCCCTTCCACAGGTCACAAACCTAATCTGGGAGCAAAGATGCAGAAACAGGATTTTGCACTCTCCTGAGCCTCCGTCCACACCTCTGTGTTCTTTGTTTTCTCTTGGCACTCAGGAATTACATTGATTGGAGAAGTAGTGGCTTCTGTATCTGGAGGTCACATTAGTGTAAGGGGTTACAGGTTGGGCTGCTAGCCAAAAGAACTAGTAAACAGTGTATGAGGCTCCAAGAGGGGAGGGCAGAAGCAGAGGGGTGAGGATGGGCAGGGGGGTAATCATAGGGCCATACAATCTGACAGGGAGAGAGAGAGGTGGGGAAAGGAAATGGAAAAAGATCCAGGGTGAAAAACAATGTATAGCAACTTTGTAAGTAAAGCAGTATAAAATAAAAATTTTATTAAAAATAAAAGGTCAGCAGTTCCAATCCATCAGTCGCTGTCCTGAAGGAAAGGTAAGGCAGTCTGTTTCCAGTAAGATTTCCAGCCTCGGAAACCTGAGAGAGGGTCCTCATGAGAACTGAGTCAACAGCAGTGGTTGTGGTGGTTTGTATGTGGCTTCTTTGTAGACCATTTGAGTGGCATAGATCCCTCAGCATTTAGCTGTTAACCTAAGCATGGTGATTGAGCCGACCCACAGACTTCATAGCAAAAGGTTAGAGCCATTGAAAGGAGCTGAACTGGGAAATGTCATACCTAAATTCTTACCAATGTAGATAAAAGAGTAATTTATAATAATTTTCAAAACCCCATAGAGCTCAATTTCCCTGTGATGTCCATAGAGTCATAACAAGCAGGTCTTCTGTTATTGTTGATGTTTCCCCTTCTGCGCTTCCCCTTCGGAGGTAGGACTGGGCAATGTTGTCCATCTAGGACAGGAATTCTAGAACAGATCTGGGAAGAGTACTGGCAGTCATCTCACAGAGCTGACCTTTACACTCTGTGCAAAAATCCCTTTTCATTACAGCCAGAAAAGGGGGAATACTTCCATGTGATGGTAATACACTCTCTACTCTGTGCTGGCGAGTCATGTGATTGTTATTCATCTGCTATTATTGCTGCCCCTGAAGACCAGATCAAAAAAGTGATTAATGTCACTGAATTGTATACTAAAAATGGTTAAAATGAAATTCTTTTGTTACTTTTCTTTACTACAATAGTTTTAAAATAAATAAAAGACACCTTAAGAGTTACATACACCTCATGCACACCCATATTTATTGTGGCTTTGTTCATAATAGCACGAGCTGGAAACAACCTAAGTGCCCATCAACAAATGAATAGAGAAGCTGTGGTATATTCACACAACGGAATACTACGCTGCATTGAAAAACAAGGAACTCATGCAATATTATTCAAAATGGGTGACCTTGGAGGACATTATGCTGAGTGAAGTATCTCAATCACAAAAGGACAAATACTGAACGGTGCCACTATTGTAAAACAACAGTACTGACCTCAGGGTTGGGAGGAGACTGAGAAAGATGGGTTCAGTAATGTATACTGCTTTGAAACAGATGAGGGAGAAAACGGTTTAAAAGGGATATGTGAGTAGGTATTATTGTGATGACAGGAGTCTAGAGTGAAGGCTGCATAGTGGAGTGGACCTGGGGAGAGGGATTATAAAACAATGAAAGACTTTTTCTTTTACTTTTCCAAGAGGGTAGTGTACTAGGAGGGAGGTTGGGAGGGAGGAAAAGTGCAACAGTGAATGAATGGAAATCCAAAGTCTCTGTTAATTTTCATTTAAATTAATAATAAATTAAAAAACAAAAAAGAGTCACGAACACCTCAATTACTACAATACCAAATGCAAAAGGCACGAGGTTCAAATCCACCAGCTGCTTTATGGGAGAAAGATGGATAGTCTCCTCTTGTGCCATTTACTGCCTCTGAAAACACACTAGGAGTTAACTATGGGTTGGTTCCAACTTAACAGCAGACAACAACTAGAGATAAAACATCAAAAGTCATCATTTGCAGGGGCTTAGACGAGGGAGGGTTGGAGAGTGACTACTTACTATGTATTCGTTTCCTTTGAGAGTGCTGAAAATGCTCTAAGCAAACAGTGGTAATGATTGCAAAACATTGTGAATATACTGAATGCCACTGAATGGTACATTTGAGTGGCTGAAATAGTGGATTTGACATAATGTGTGTTTAACCACAACTTGGATAAATGAAAACTTCTCAGCTTGAGCCCCTTTGTGACTGCAAAGCTTGTGTCAATGGCCTTTCTGGACACCCTCATCCACACTTCTCTCCTACCAGCTCCTCTCACCCCATTATATCCCCAACTTCTATAACTTCCAACATTGAGTCAGTTCTTTCTTTGAATCATGAGTCACAGCTTGCTTTCTAACACCATCTCAGAATCAGAGATCTCAATTAGTGTCTGAGCTCCAAGCTTCTGGAAAGCAGTGATGTTATCTGACTCACCCTGCAGGGCCACAGAAGCACCCACTATCTCCTCAACTTCGTCCCATGGTATATAAAGCACAGTCTCACGGGAGCCCCACCTGCACATGGGAGTCTGTTAGCAGAGCTGGCTTTGCACAAACTTCACCCAGAGGCGTGACTCACTTGTCACTACTGGAACACTCCCCACCCTCAGGACAGGCAGTCCCAGGCAGGACCCACACAAAGAGGCTCTGGCAGCTGGAATAGGTATTTCAGCGAAAATTAATCACAGTGAGAAATCAGAGTCACTCCTGTGTCCTGTCACAGTCTGGCACACCAAAGGAATTTTCACAGGGAACGACATTTGGCATGTCACCATATCCATCCACTTTGCTCGATACTGCTAAAGCTATTACGTTTCTTCAGACCTGCCAGTCTCAGTTCACCTGAAACAGTGGTGCCACCAGATTGGTGTCATCCTGCATGGTAAGTCACAGAGTCAACCCTTCCCATGGACCCCCTTCTCATGCCAGACAAAACAGATTCTCTAGTAACATTTGCTATCAATCTCAATAATAGAATAATACGTGAAAGAGTTGTAAATTGCTTAAATGTTATTGTTGTTTGTGGTTGCCTTCGAGTTGAGCACAACTCATAGTGACCTTATGAACAAAAAGCCCCTCTACAACTATCGACATTTATCAAAGTTCATAGAGTTTCTGGAGGCATGTTATTTAGAAAATGGATGCCACTCCTGCCTAAAAGTAGTGTTTCTTAAATTATGTGAGTGTTAACAACAAAATAGCTTTGTATAATAGTCTTTCCATATTGAATTATAATAACATTTACAATATTATTATTAGTAACTGAGTAGAAACCTTTTCTTTCCCACCCCCCTTTTAATTAGGGTCAGTGAAAGAGGGAGAAATGGTCAAGGAGATGAAGTGACACATCAAGGAGCTGTGGCCACATGACAGGTTTAAGTTCAGCAGAAATTGTGAGGATTCTCAGCATTGGCCAGGTTTCACTCTATTGCCAGGCCACTCTGAGTTGGAGTAGACTCAATGACATCCAACAATAAGAACAATTAGGAGTTTTCATAAAACTGTGGCTAAGGCATTCAGCAGCTAACAGAACCAGACCGCCCTTCTTTCTCCTGTGGAGCGGTGCTCTGGACCCGTTAGCTACCCCAAGGCAGAAAGAAGGGGGCTCTGCTTCCATAAAGATGTGTTATCGTCAGGGGTCGAGTTGAGCCTGACTCATAGTGACTCTGAAAAACAGGCCTAAACTGTGTCCTATCCTGTGCTATCCTCGTCATCAGACACACTTGAGTCCATTGCTGTAGTCACTGTGCCAATCCACCTCCTTGCGGGGTGCCTTCTGCTTCCCTGACCTTTCATCTTTCCAAGCATAATGTCCCTTCCCAGGCAGGATAGCCTCTCTTAGCAACATGTGCAAACTATGATAAATGAAGAATTTGCGTCCACGGAGCACTCTGGCGGCATTTTCTCTTATTCTCTTGGCAGTCCATTCAGTATTCTTCTCCAACACCACACCTCAAAGGCATCGATTCTGCCCTCTGCTTTTGAAAGTTGCTGCGAGTCAGAATCTCATTGACAGTGGATTTGGCTTGAGGTTTTGGCTATTTGATTCTCATAGTAGTTATTTTACTTATTGTTCATTTATCTCTCTTGGAGAAGCTGGTGGATTTGAACTACCTATCTTTGAGTTGGTATCACCTCTTATGCCAAAGAAGCTTCCTTACTGATCATTTTTATAGGGAAAGAATAATCCATTTTCCACTGAAATATCCCACAAAATCTTACAGACAGTCATTTTGGTGCCACACCTTCTGATAGCTTCATATGATGTGTCCACTTCTCCTGAACTCTTCTTAGTGATACTGCTGAGCTGAAGATCATTCCATGGCACTCAGCCTGGCTCTTTGATTTACATTTACTGGGATGACGGATGGTGTCCTGGAATGGAAATAAAGGACGATGGTGATGTCTCACAACACGGCATGGAAGCGACTCCCAAGCTTAGAGGACAAAGAGCCAACAACACCCCATTACTCTGTCAGCTAGCCTTTCCCTGATTCATGGGAATGTTTGCATTCCACAAACTAACCTCTGAGATTCCAGTTCCAATTGCCATTGACTCAGCTCTGATTCATGGCCACCAACTGGTATGAGCATAGACCTGTGCTCTGTAGGGTCAATGACTGCTTTTTTTAGAAACAGATCACCAGTCTTTTCATTCAGGATACCTCTAGAAGATTTGAACTGTCAACCTTTCAGTTAGAAGACAAGTGTGTTAAGCATTTATTTGTACCAGGGACTGCTAGATATACTTATTCTTCCTATAGGAATTGGGAATTGAGACTCAGAAAGAGACAAGGTATCTCAATGAAGCACTAGACATTTAATGTGTAAACTCACGAGCTGAGGCTCAACCATGTCCCACTCGGCATCCAAATGACTCCGAATACTTCAGAGGGGAAAAAAGGGGGAAATGCAGCTGAAAGTAGGATCGTGCTCAGCACCTGTTCCAGCATCTTCTCAGCCTGTTCCTGGCCCTCTCTGAAACTGCAGCATTCTCAACTAGATCCCATGACACTCCCTGCGTCCTGGAAAAGCTTTATTTCTAAGGCTCCATCCCAGGTGAGGACCTCCTTCCGCAGAGAATTTGTCTATGTCTATACCATCAGTTCCTTATTTTGGGGGTCCATTTAGGCCCTACCCTAGGAAAACACCTTTTGAAGCATTCCTTTCTGATTTGGACTGACAAAAGCAGGTAAAAAAATTTTTTTTTCCTAAAGCCTGACAGGACTTTCTAGAACTCAACAAAGAGCAGACCCGGGTAAAGGGAAGGCCAGCAATCACTTTCAGTCAGGCAGCATTAGGAGCAACTGTGAGCATGGAGCCTCCCTGTGGGTAGTGGGGCAAATGGTTAACACCTGTGGCTGCGAACTGAAAGGTTAGTGTTGAAATTCCCTCAGAATTTCCTGGGAAGAAAAGCTGATGAAAGGGTTGTGTGAATCCAGACCACCACCACCAGCAGCAGCAGCAGCAGTTAGAAAATGCACATTCTCAGGACCCGCTCAGGACTATCAAGCCAGTGTTTAAGAAAAACAACAACTTACTGCCTTAAACACACTTGCAGGTAAAAACCTCTTCAAATAGGTTAAAGAGCCAAAATGTAGCTCTTATCCCAGATTCTTGGGGGATTGTATAACAAAGAACTTTTTAAAAAAAATTTTTTTTAATGTTTCTTACCAGTTTTATTGATAGGTCAATATGTAATAAATAAAGCTGTAAATGACTTAAATGTATTACTTTTTAGAGTCTATGAATACTACCAACAAAATTGTTTTTGGAAACTCTACATTAGATTACAACGTTAGAAGTAACTGGTGGAAAGTCTGTTTTGACTTTTTCCTTCTGGGGGCTAGGAGTGTAACTGCCTGTGGACTAAGCCCCTTAAAGTTCCGTAACCAGATATAAGCCCACCATTTCCACCTTGTTGTCTCCTCATTGGAATTTTTTAAATTTTTTTTAATTATTTCAATGAAACTTTACAGAGACTCTGGATTTCCATTCATTCATGGTTGCCCTTTCCTCCCCGCTCACTCCTCCCCCCCAATACACTCCCCTCATGGAAAAGTAAAAGAAATATTCTTTCATTATTTTACAATCCCTCCCCCGAGGTCCACTCCACTATATGCAGCCTTCATTCTGGACTCCCGTCATGACAAAAATACCTAATCACATATCCCTTTTAAACAGTTTTCTCCCTCATCTGTTTCAATGCAGTAGACATTATTTATCCCATCTTTCTCAGTCTTCCCCCAACCCCGATGTCAGTCCTGTTTTACAATAGTGGCATCATGCAGTATTTGTCCTTTTGTGACTGAGATACTTAAGGGAAGAATTTTTTTTCTAAAGAAAAAATGAACCAGGTGGGGTGAAGAGGCAGGGAGGAAAATACAACAATGAATGAATGGAAATCCAAATTATTTATAAAGTTACAATAAAATCTCAATTAAAATTAAAAAAATTAAAGAAAAAATATTTTTAAAAAACTCTCTAAAGAAAAAAAAAAGTCAAAATGTCACTTTAATGAATAAGGTCTACCTGATACCAGTCATGATATTTTTTTAATCACCTCATATGCATGTGAAACTTGATGATGACGACTTGCAGCACTTGAACGGTTGTTGAAGAACATTGAATGTACCAAAGACTGCCAGGAGAAAAAATCTGTCTCAGAGAAAGTACAGCCAGAATGCTCCTTAGAACTGAGAGTAATAAGACTTCTTTTTGACTTTAGACATGTCATTGGGGGTTATCTATCAGTCCCAGGAGAAAGACATTATTTTTTTTTTTTAATTAATTTTCATGGAAGTTTACAGAGATTTAGGGTTTCCGGTCATTCATTGTTGTACTTTTCTCCCTACCCACCTACTTCCCCCAATTCACTCTTCTCCTTAAAAAGAAAAACTCTTTCATTGTTATGCAATCCCTCCCCCCAAGTCCACTCCACTCTACAGCCTTCACTCTGGACTTCTGTAATGACAAGAATACCCATTCATATGTCCCTTTTAAACAGTGTTCGCCCTCATCTGTTTCAATGCAGTATACATTATTGAACCCATCTTACTCAGTCTCTCCCCAACTTTGATGTCAGTCCCATTTTACAACAGTGGCCCTATGCAATATTTGTCCTTTTGTGACTGAGATATTTCACTCATCATAATGTCCTCCAGGGTCATCCATTTTGCATAATATTTCATGAGTTCCTTGGTTTTCAATGTGGCATAGTATTCCATTGTGTGACTATACCAGAGCTTCTCTATCCATTCGTTTATTGATGGGCACTTGAGTTGTTTCCAGCTCTTTGCTATTGTGAACAAAGCCACAATAAACATGGGTGTGTATATATCTGCTTGGGTGGCAGTTATTATTTCTTTAGGGTAAATTCTTAGTAGTGGAATTCCTGGGTCAAATGGTATTTCTATTTGCAACTTTTTGAGAAAGCGCCATACAGCCTTCCATAGTGGTTGCACCATTTACACTCCCACCAACAGTGAATAAGGGTTCCAGTTTCTCCACAACCTCGCCAGCATTTGATGTTTGCTGTTCTGTTAAATGTTGCTATTCTGACTGGGGCGAGATGATATCTCATAGTTGTTTTGAAGACATTATTCTTAGTAAAGCAGAAGATTAGTGGAAAAGGGGGACACCCTTCATGGAATAGTGACATCATTGCAGGCATGGCTGTAACAATGGGCTCATACATAGCAATGACTATGAAAACTGTGAAGAACTGTTCTATAACAGGTTGGTGTGAAGTGAGTGAGAGCTGATTCAATAGCACAACAACCAAAGACATAAAGTATCAGATACTGTGTGGTTAGAGTCCAGAAACTTGTGTTTAACAAGTTTGCACATAATTCTAAATAATGACTCCTTCCTCCTCATCCTTGGGAAATATTAACAAACTTTGCTCTCTATGCATTTCTGCCATCTACTCCATGGCAGAAATCTGGGCAATCTCCTTCCATGTTATTTTCACTCTCAGACACTTAGTGGAGGGTCATCTGTGAATCAGTTTCAACTTGACAGTAATGAGAAAAAGGGCGTGATTTCGCAAAAGTGGGATCTTACAGTACTTATCTTTCTGTGACTGTGTCACAGAGCGTATTTTCAAGGTTCGTCCATGTTGTAACATGCATCAGGATTCCATTTCTTATTATGGCTGAGTAATATTCCATTGTACATGACAAATTTTTAATTTTCCTGGATTCCAGATTTCTGGGTTCATGAAGTTGGGGTGACTCACTTGGGCCATCCACCCTTAGGTTTACATTTAACGGTTCAACATCCTTAAGACTTTAATGAACTGTCCTCATAAAGTTCCCTCTATGTCAAACAAAAACGTAGTACAATGAATAAGGGAAGTCAAAGAATAATCTATGCCCTTAAATCATGCTGTTAGCAAACAATATTGACTATACTATGGATTGCTAAGAGAACAAATTTATCTTGGAGGAAATACAACCAGGATGCTGCCTAGTAGCAAGGATGGTGAAACTCTGTGTCAAATCCTTTGAGCATGTTATTAGGAGGGGCCAATTCTTGGAAAAAGACACTATGCTGAGAAAAGTAAAGGGTCAGCAAAGAGAAGACAGACCATCGAGGAGATGGACTGACAGAGTGACTGCAATAAAAAGCTTGAGTATGGTGGAGACGTGACAGGGCAAGTTTCAAATCGTTTACTTGTAGTTTTGCTCTGAGTCATGGTCAACCAGAGAGCATCTAACAACAGTGATAAAAGTACTTTGCTGGGCCTGTGTTGTCTTAAGAGCAGGAACCCAAGGATATATATGACTGGAAATGCATTACACATCCTGTGTGACTCTGTTCCTTAACCTACCCCCTCTGGATTTCTGCAGGTGTTCTGATGCTGTCTTCTGAGAAATGAACTTGACAATGAACTATCACTATCAATTGTTATCACTGTCTCCTCTTTGGAGGACAATTTCCAGGTTGATACTGCCCAGTTCAAATTGTTCCTCCTCACAATAAGCATACTGTCACACTAGTTTTCTAGTTTCTCTGTGATTTCAGGTTTTTTAAATATGTATGTGCCATTTTGTTTATTCATTCTGTTAGTCACCTTCTAAGTTCTTGTCATCCTCTATCACACTCTTTCTTCATTGTAGGGAGAAAATAGAAACATGAGGAAAAAAATAAACCTTAAGAAAGATCCGTATCAACAACACGATAGCTGGTTTCACGTTTTACACAAAATAAAGGCATAATAATTTGCTCTGGATAATATCATATATTTGAATTGTTAATAATGCTATGGATGACACCATAGTGGCTTAATGGTAAAGAGTTGCACTGTCAACCCAAAGGCAAGCTGTTCAAACCCATGAGCTGCTCCATGGGGAAAAAGATGAGTAATTTTCTCCCGTGCAATTTACAGCCTTTAAAAACTCTCTGGAGCTGGTTCCCACTCAAAAGCACACAACAACAATACATGTCATGAAATTTGTTGTTTGGTGCCTCATAGTGACCACATGTACAACAGAATGGCTTATTGTACAGTTCTACACTGTCATTACAATCATTGCTGTGCTTGACAGTTTCACTACAGCCATTGTGTCAATTTATCTCATTGTGGATATTTATTTTTGCAATACCTCTTTATTTTATCAAGTATAATTTCTCCAGGCACTGGTGCCACCTCATAATATGTCCGAAGTGTGTTAGACAAAGTTTACCAGTTCTCTTCTAAAGAGCACTCTGGTTGCACTTTTTCCAAGATTGATTGACTTGTCTCTTTGGAAGTCCATTTTATATTTCAGTTTGAAAGTTTCCAGTTAAAATAATTTTTTCAAGTGGAATTTTCTGAGAAAAATCAATACAATTATAGGTGTTATAACTTAAACTAAAAATTACTTTCTCTTATATTCAACTAATACTTTATTCATTGTAACATTTGTAAGGAATCCAAGTGAATTAGTCAATAAATAGTTAAATACAAAAAAAAAGAATGCTCCATAGAAGAAAGTTCATTAAAAAAGGAAGTATCCAAAGCTGAAGTTCCCAGACTACATGACAATGGATTGTTAAAAACAGCCATAAATATGAGAACCTGAAACTCAGCTTTTCCAAGTATCATGTCAATCCAGGTTAGCAAAGCCCAGTACAACAATATTAACATGTTGTAGGTGAGAGGAGCAGTAACCACTGCAAGTAATAATAATGATTAATTACTTAATCACTTGGCATTCTCAAGCTGAAAGAATTGAAAAAGAAATTCAAGCCTCAAGTTGCAGTACTTACAGACACTACAGGCAAAATCTTGAATGATCCAGGAAGCATCAAAAGAAGGTGGGGAAAAGCAATTTATTTGCCACACTATAAAAAAGACAAATATCTCAAGAAAGTGAGAATTAGTACAGCCAGTGGGCAACTCCTCCCAAGGCCTATGGTGTTAAAAGTTCATTGTTAAAAATACCTTCCCTAGCCGTTGACTTTGACTTTGCCATGTGAATGGGCAGGAGTATATGAACAGGACATGTTAGTCTATCCACAAGGGGACTGGCTTGTCCTGCCACTAAATTGAGTAGCTTAAGAGACAGATTTGGAGCATCTCACAAAGAGCAAAGAAGAAGCAAGCATGCAGTGTGTGCCCTGACTGTGTACAGAGATTCTTGTGCCAGCCAGATCTATTGGAAAGCAGTAACAACTACAGCAGAGAACTAGAGACCTGATGTGAGACTGACCTGACTCTGGGATTGCTACATCATAGAACCAGAGCTAAGACCCTTTTGTCCAAGTCTTTTTGAAGTCTGGGGTAGACAGCCATAGTTGGCAGGAAGAACTCGCTTAGCTTTTCTCAAGCTGAAAGAACTGAAAAAGAAATTCATGCTTCGAGTTGCAATACTTACAGATGCTATAAACAAAATCTTGAATTATCCAGGAAGCATCAAAAGAAGATGGAGAAATATACAGTAACACTGTACAAAAAATAATTGGCTAAGACTGAAATATTTCGAAAAGGATCATGTGATCAAAAGCCAATGATAAGAAGTTCAAGCTGCAATGAAGGCACTGGCAAAAAAATAAGACCCCAGGAACTGATGGCATGCCACATAACACTATTCAAATGACAGATGTAGTCCTGGATGTGCTCACTAGTCGATGCCAAAAAAAAAATTGGAGAACTGCTGCCTGGCCAATTGAATGGAACAGATCAGTGGTATCTGTTTCCATTACCAAGAAAGTGGATCCAACAGAATGTGGAAATTATCAAACACTATCATTAATATCATGTGTAAGCCATTACATGTCATGCTGAAAAGCATTCATAGACAGAACTGCCAGAAGTTCAAGCTGGCTTTAGAAGAGGCTGTGGCACCAGGGATATCATTGCTGATGTCAGATATATGTTGTCTGAAAGCAGAGAAAACCAAGAGAATGTCTATTTGTACTTTATTAACTATGCCAGGACATTTGTGTGGATCTTAACAAATTATGTCTAACATTGAGAAGAATGAGAATCCAGAACACTTAGTTGTCCCCATGCAAAATCTATACCTCAGCCAAGAAGTTGAACAGGGCAAGGGAATTCTACATGGTTTAAGACTGAGAAAGGCATGTGTCAAGATTGTGTCTTTTCTCCATACCTATTCAATCGATATGCTGAGCAAATTCTTGAGAAGCTGGACTCTATAAAAAAGAATGTGGCATCAGTTTTGGAAGGAGACTCATCAATAACCTTCATTATGTAGATGACACCACCTTGCTTGCTGAAAGTGAGGAGGACTTGAAACACTTGTTGCAGAAGATCAAACACTGCAGCCTTCAATATGGATTGTTTCTCAATGTCAAGAAAATAAAAATTCTCTCACTGGACCAATAGGTAACATCAAGATGGATGGAGAAAAGATTGAAATTGTCAACAACTTCATCTTACTTGGATCCACAGTCAATACACTTATTACTATCAGTTCGATCAGGAGACATATTGCCTTGGAAAAGTCTGCAGTCAGGGACCTCTCCAAATTACTGAGGAGCAACAGTACTAGATTGAGGACTAACATGTGCCAGATTCAGACCACGGTCTTCTCAATCATTTGTTATGCTGCTGAGAAATGGACAATGAATAAGAATGACAGAAGAATTAATTCCTTTGAGCTGTGGTGTTGGAGAAAAGTACTGAGTATCCCATGAGATGCCAAAATAACATATATCTTGGAGAAGGGGCAGCCAGAAGTGCTATCTGAAGGCAAAGGTGGCAACTGTGGTGATAAGTTCAAGTATATTAGAGCTGAAGAGGATTGCACAGCATAGTGCAGGGTTCAGATCTGTTGTTCATAGGGGTCACTAGGGGTTCTACTGTACTTGGTGACACCTAACAACAATGACAAGCTTTCTAACACTCACCTAAATCTATAAGCCTGCAGGTTGAGATTCCTGTGAGTAGAGGCTGTCCTGACTGACTTCCTTAATGTGGTTCTGTGTGCTTTGTGAGCTATTTCAATAGATTACGGACCCAGGAGAGCAGTAAGTTTCATGTTAGGATGAATACAAAGGTGTTTGGGAGTGTTGGCGTCATGTCCTCATAGGAATTGGTTTTATGTTGGTGGATGTTGTGCATGAGAGCATTTCCCCATTGTGGAGTTGGTATTGGTCTGATATGGCTGTCCCCAAGTGGCCCTTGTGTTTTTCACAATCTTTCAGCAGGATTTATACAAATTATACTATTAAAGTTCAAAAAAGAGGGGGATGCTCATACATCTATGCATACTGGTTCTCTTGAGAGACTTTTTATATGGGCAATGTAACCACATTTACCTCTTATTGGAGATGAAATAGGCACAGACACAGTAAAGAAAAGAGACAAAACGTGTTGCCAAGATGAAGCTGGGAATCTGGTGAATTCCTTTAGCCCAGATTAGTGGAAGATATAATTTAAATGTAAATTAAGTGAGTAGGAGGCTTGTGTTCTTTGTTTTTCAAAGTCTAGTTCTCTTAAGATGCTAATACTATGTATGCACAAATAGACCTTCTGTAATCAGTTCAATACTCAACTGTTTTTGCTGGGCTTAAGCATGTATGGGGAGCTCTGTGGCAAGAAGCTGCACTGCAATCCTGAAGGTGCACGGTTCGAGGCCACCAGCTGCTCTGCAGGAGAAGGATGGGCAATCTCCTCCTGTGAGATTAACTGCTTCTGAAAACTCACTGGAGGGTCAGCTATGGGTCCATTCCAACTCTGTGGTACACAATAACAAGAAGAAGAAGATGTATAGCCTAATGCTTTTATTCTAAAGCAAACCAAACTCAGAAATGGTCAAGGTTACTCAGTCATTTTGCTAATATTGTAGGATTTGAACACCTCCTCTAAGCCTAGTGTGGTTTTAGGCCTTCTAGAAGTGATCTCTATATATAGTGATCTCACAATAGCTTGCCTCTGGAAACCCTATAAAGCTGGAGAAAGGACAAAAATTATACAGGAGGTGTCCAGGACTCTCGTTCATAGGGTCGCTATAAGTCGCCTTTGACTCGACAGCACTTAACAACAACGTATAGTGATCTCATAAAACTTACATGCTAATGGAAGAAAACAGCAATGAAGACTTATAAGAAAGTAGTTTAGAGCCATCAAGATGCAGTACTTCAGATTAAAAAACAATCCCTCCCCTGGACAAATGCCAAAGAATATCTATTTTAACTGAATTTGAACTCAGCAAATGACTTATTTTCTCACTTGTGTAATCTATTGTGTATCATGTGGAAGGTTGGGAGTTTCTAAGTCTTGGTCTGACTATACTAACCCAATAGAAGTAGGAATCCAAATAATGCTGACATTAGTGATATTTACTCTGATTCAATCTATGTGAAAAAGAGTTTCTAAGTAAAAACATATAACAAAATTATATGTTAACATTACATATTTGAGAAAAAATAGTAATGTAAAATAAAATAAAAATGCATTGATAACAAATCATACTATGGAAACTATCTGACAATGTCATCATATCTCATGCAAGCAAAATATTGATGATGATCATTCAAAAGTGGCTAGAACAGTCCATTGACACGGCACTGCCAGAAGTACAAACTGGATTTAGGAGAGGATGTGACACCAGAGGTATCATTGCTGATGTCAGATGGAGCCTGTCTGAAAGCAGAGAACACTAGAAAAATATATATTTGTGTTTATTGACTATGCAAATATGTTTGACTGTGTTGATCATAATAAATTAATGGCTCACCTTGAAAAGAATGAGAATTCCAGAACACTTAATTGTGCTCATGTGAAATCTGTATCTAGTGTTAGAAAAAAGTTGAGGATGAGAGAGAGAAAGAAAGACGCTGGTCCCAAGTACCTAACAGGTCTTTATTACTAGACCTGAGAGAGACACCAAGTGACCTTGGGCCAATGCAGACAAAGACAGTTTCCTTTTTTAGAGGATTTCAGGGACACCCAGAGAGGGTGTTAGTTTGCTCCGAAATTTGGGGGCAGGAGTCCTATCAATGTGTGATCAGGCCCAAGGCCTTATCAGGATCCAGGGCCTTATAAGGATCTGGTCATCCAGTCACCCTTATCAGGACTGAAAATTATCAGGTTTTTTTCAAAAAGTAGTCAGACCTGGGAGGTAGGCCTGGGGATAGCTGTGATATTCTTTCTTCGCTGAGACCAAGAGGCTGCTGTGTGAATAGAAGAAGGAAACACTTCTTGTTTTAAAATCAGGTAGAGTGTGCATTAGAATTGTATCTTTTCTCCTTACCTTTTCAATCTGTATGCTGAGTAAATCATTTGCAAAGCTGGACTCTATGAAGAAAAATGCAGCATCAGGATTGGAAGAAAACTCATCAACAACCTGTGTTAGGCTGATGACACAACTTTGGTCACTGAAAGTGGGGAGGATATGAAATGCCTGCTGCAGAAGGTCAAGGACTACAACCTTCAATATGGATTACATTTCAATATCAAGGAAACAAAGATCCTCACCACAAGCTCAACAGTCAACATTATGATAGATGGAGAAAAGATTGAAGCTGTCAATTATTTCATCTTGCTTAGATCAATAACCAGCACCCTTGGTACCAGCAGTCAGGAAATCAGGAAATGTATTGCTTTGAATTATAATAAATGAAGATGGTTATAGAAAGTCTTCAGGCCTTTTGTCATAGGGTCTCTATGAGTCATGCTTAACTGGAAGACAGTCAACAACAACATATTAAAAACAAGGATGTCAGTTTAAACACTGACAAGTGCCTGATTCAGGCCATGCATGATCTTCTCAATCAACTGCTATACAAAAGAGTTGGACAATGAATAAGGATGACAAAAGAAAAAATTGATGCCTTTGTGTCATGGTGCTTCAGAAGAATACTATCTCATGGACTGCCAAAAAACTCCAAACAAATATTTGTTAGATAGGAAAAAAGGGGGGCAAGGGAGAGGGAGGGAGGGAAGGAGGGAGAAAAGGAAGGAAGGAAGGAAGGAAGGAAGGAA
>NW_006399786.1:1638677-1650785 GCF_000299155.1 Elephantulus edwardii
GGGAGGGAGGGAGGGAGGGAGGAGGAAGAGAGAAGAAAGGAGGTGAGGAAGAGAGATAGAAAGGAGGGGAAGAGGGGAGGAGAGGAGGAGAGCGAGACAAGAAAGGAAGGGAGGAAGGAAGAAAGGGGGAGAGAGAGAAAGAGAGAGAAGGAGGAGAAGAAGGGAGGAACAGGGAGAGAGAGAGAGAGAGAGAGAAGAAAAGGAAAGGAAAGGAGAGGGGAAAAAAGAAAAGGAACTGGTTCCAAGAAACGAGAGGCAGTCTGAGCGGGACACCAAGTGACCCAGCTGCACAGGACATGGAGAGGACCAAAATAGCACCTGGGGAGGAGAGGGGAAGGGAGGGGAGGAACGGGGAGGAAAGGAAAGGAACTGGTCCCAAGAAACGAAAGGCGGTCTGAGAGGGACGCCAAGTGACCTGGCCGCACAGGACATGGAGAGGACCAAAGTGGCACCCAGGAAGTTTGGGGGGATTCCTTCTTATTGGGGTCCTGAGGAAGACTAAGATGGCATTTTTTAGAATCTGGGGTGTTAATTAATATAGGTTTGGGCTATTTTGATCAGGCTTGGACTCTTACCAGGATCCATTGTCTGGTCTGGTCTTTTGATATGACGTGCTTAGATGTTATTAGGTTTCTCAGGAAGTAAGTGCTAAAGCCTGGGAGCGGGGGGTGGGGGGGGTGTTACAACAACTGCCATATTCTTCTTCCAATGTGTCCTGGAAAGGTCTGGCCAGAGTGTTCCTTGGAGGCAAGGATGACCAAGCTTCGCATTTCATGCTTTGGACATGAAGCTAGGAGAAGCTCTGCCTTGGAAAAGGGCATCATGCTTAGAAAGATGGAGGGTCAGGAAAAGAGAAGAAGCCCCCAAATGAGAAAGATTGACACTGTGACTTCAGCAACGGGCTCTAGTGTCATGATGAGGATGGGGCAGGTTTCAGAATGATCTTTCGTAGGATCTCTGAGTTGTACTCAACTCGACATCACACAATAACAACAATCTATATACTCACACTCCCATCTCCACCTCTTCACACAGGAATGTTAGACTAGTGAGCACACAATGTGGACATTGCTATTTTTCTCTTGACAGTATATTTACACTGGCCAAATTCTGAACACTGTCTCATACATTGTCTAATACACCTGCCCCTCTCCCCCAGCCACTGGTAACTTCAAATCTTCTTTTGATTTAATGGATTAGTCTAATAGGCTTGCTGGAGGGTTACGATGAGTCATATAAAAAGAGCAAGGGATGCATGGAGAGGGCCCTATCTAACCACTACCAAGTCCACAATGGGGAACTGTCCCCATCAACAGCATACACAACACAAAACCAATTTCCAGGAGGTCAGGCATGTCCCCTATGTTCTCACACCTCTTTCTACTCATCTCACCACCAAACTTACCACTCTAGTGGGTTCAAAATCTATTGTGATGGCTCACAGACCACACAGAACCATATTAGGGAAGTCAAAAGACTATAATTCAGATTGGTAGCAAATATAGTCAGTCAGGACAGCTTCTAAAATGTGCTCACAGGCACCTCAGCCTTCAGCCTCGCAGTTTTAGGCAAGTGTTACTAAGCCCTTAGTCTTGCCAGTTATGGATTCTCCCACCCCTACCCACCCCCACTCTAGTCCTCCAAAAACTTGGGTAAAAGACTCTTAGCTCCAGTTCCTCAGAGTAGCAGTCCCAAGATCAGCTTTGTCTCATATCAGGTCTCTGGTTCTCTGCTGTGGCTGATACTACGGCTACAGTAGTTCCAGCTGATGCAAGAATTTCTGGCCCCAATGAGTGCATACTGCACACCTGCTTCTTCTTTACTGGTGATGAGATTCTCAAAACCTATTGCCGACCTATTCAATGTAGTGGTGAGAATAGCCAATCCCTTGTGGATAGGTTAACACACACACACACACACAATTCACATATTCCCACCCATCCATATGACAAAGTCACACTCAATGGCTAGGAAAGCCATTTTGGACAATAAACTCTTAACATGATAGGTTGGTTCTGACTAAAAACAACACGCAACCAGAGCAGTTTACATTGAAGCTGGGAGTCAAACTTCTGGTCCCAGAGCCATTGCTCCTAACTACAATCTCATAAGGGGGGTATGGAGGTGACAAGCTACATCTCTGCAATGGCCGTCACCAGGGCAAGACATAGCACACACTTCTCCTGCCCCATACCAGGCCATGATGCATGTGGCAGCAGTGGTATTAATGCAGAGCTTTAAAGATCTAAAGGAAAAAAATAGAGTACATAGCAGTATTTTATTGGATGACTATGTACTTTATACATAATGATATATGACAAAATAAAGCAAATATTCCTAACAAAGCTGAAAAGATCCCCCAACCCCGTAGCATGCAGCAACAGAACAATTTAATCAAGAACATCATGTAACCTACAAAGATGGGACATGTTTGTTTACCACTTTCTTTTTCATAACCAAGAGCGCCCTGGAGGAAGGGGAATTGATATTATCAAATTCCATCAAGAAGCAAATAACTTTTTATTCCTGCCAAAATTAATGAGCAATCTTGCTTGGACCTGAAGGTTTTGCTGCAGAGGGTCAAGAACTGTAGTCTTCAATATGGGTTGAAGCTCAACATCAAGAAGACAAAGATTCTACCACTGGGCCTATTGGCAGCACCATGATGGATGGAGAAGAAATTAAAGTTGTTTAACAATTTCAGCTTGTTCAGCTCTATAATCAATACCCTTGGCACCAGCTGTCAGGAAATCAAAAGACAAATTGCATTGGGGAAATTTGCTGTCAGGAACCTCTCCAAAGTGCTAAAGAGCAATGATGTGCCTGATCCAGACCTTGACCTTTGCAGTTACTTGCTATGCACTGAACAATGATGAAGAATGACAGAAAAAACTGGTGCTTTTGAGTTGTGGTGCTGGAGAAAAATATTGAACATACCACACACTGGCAAGAGAACAAATAGGTCTGTCTTAGAGATGGTGAACCCAAATTTCTCCTTGGAGACCAGGTTTTTGAAGCTTGGCCTCGTATACCTTGGGCACATGACCAGAAGGGACCAGTCCTTAGAAAAAGACATCAGCCTTGGAAGGGTATAGGGACAGCTCAGGAGAGGAAGACCCCAGATGAGATGGGTTGACATGGTAACTGGGGTAGGGGTATTAGGTGTGTTGGAGTTGGTGAGACTGGCTCAGAATAGGGAAGGGGGTTCAGAGCCATTGTACATAGGGTCACTATGAGTCACAGGCAACTCAACGGCACATAACAGCAACAACAAGGCAAAATATCTTCCCAAGCCAGACAGGTGAAAAACACTTTGCAAGCCTGTGCCTGTTTAAGCCTGGTCAGCACATGTGGTCAAGCACTGTAGTTGAAGCCTGGTCCACTCACAGTACTGAGTCCCAGACCCATACACAGCTTAGACCCCATACTAGGTACTATGTGTTGGATAGAACTACAGCTTCCAACCTTATAGTTCCCAGGTTAACCTGCACTCGTAGTCTAGAAAACCACCCTAGAAACAAAGGTGAGTGTGAACAAGTGTGGCAGGAAATCACACAAATCACTATCAATCACTAATTTGCTTCAGTTTTACAAACTTACTTAGAAAGCACATGTAGTAGTTAAGAAGTCTTAGACACATTGCCTAACATTTCTATGCCTGTTTGCTCCTTCGTGTAGTCTCCACTAGGAATACTGACTAGGAAGAAAGGATGGGTGATCTACTCCTGAAAATCATCCACCAAAAACCCTTTGGATCAGACCGGTGTGGGTTCCATGACCAGCAGCATTTCATCCAATTGCACAGGGCTGCTGTGAACCTGGCACCAACTCCACAGCAACTAACAGCAAGATTGTTCTGAGGATCAAGTGAACATTTAGAAAAGCTTTGGACACAAAAGAAAATACTCCTTGAATTTCTGCACCTACTGCCAAGCTCGTCAACTAATTAATACACTGAGCATTAAGAATCAACTTCAAGAATAAGGGTACTAGGAAAAAACTGTTGGTGCTTCAGGGTCAAAGGAAACACTAAATAGTAAATGATGAGGGTGTAGCATGGGTGTTAGGGGCTCCAAAGGCCTGTGAATGGGAGTCCCTGGCCATTTCCTTGGAGGTTTTGGAAGCAGGGTTGGGTTCAAGGGTGTGGATGGAGCTGTGGCTCAGGATCCACAGAAGCAAAGCTGGGGACCAGCAGAAACTCCCCAGCATGAAGCTGAACCTCCTGCTCAAGGACATTAAGACTAAATCCTGAGAGATTTGTCTTTTCCTCCTGCCCATCAAGAAGTCTAAGATTACTGACATTTTCCTGGGATGTCCCTCAAACACACAGTTTTGAAAATTAAGATTGTGCAGAAACAGACCTGGGCTCGTCAGTGGAACAGGTTCAAGGTTTTCATTGCTATCTGCAACTACAAAGGTCACAATGGCCTGAGTGTTAACTATGCCAAAGAGATAACCCAGGGCCATCCATGGGACCATCATCCGCCCTGTGCAGGAAGGCTTCTGGAGAAACATGAGTGCCAACTCTCATATTGCTCTTTGCAAGTGACTGAAGGCTCCTTGCTGAAATGTCTTGTTTCTCACACGAGCACCAACAGAATCTCAGCTCCTGTACCCCAGAAACTGCTGCAACTGGTTGCTTTTAATATCAAGTGGAGGCTTAGTGGTAAGGAATTGGAATGCCAATCCAAAAGCACCTGGTTCAAATCCACCCAGATGTCCTGCTAGTAAAAGATGGTCAAATCTCCTCCTGTGCAATTTACTTCCTCTGAAAAGTGCTGGAGGGTTAGCTGTGAGTCTATTCCAACTGAACAGTACTTAACAAAAGCAAGACCACCCACCTTGGCCAGGGCCTGGCTGTATGTCCACCCTGAACAACTTTACCACTTTTGATGCCTTCTCCAAGATCAACAGCTTTCTCACACTCAAACTCATTCAGTGTCACGGAGTCTAAACCAACTCAAAGCTGACTCTTCCCTGGGTTTCCAAGACTGTAAATCACAGCTCTCTACAGACTAGGCCACCAGAGCTCAAGTTTTCTGGACAGGACTGAGTGCACCAAGTCTCCCTACATGAATTCACTGACCTCTCCTGTAGACATGCATACACCAAAGCCTCCGTGCAGAGCTTGGCTGTGGCAACCACACAGTGGTTTTGTACAAGAAAATGAATGCATTAACTAAGCCTGAAAGGAAAGAAGGGGGGGGGAGGGGAAGACTATTAGTTACTAGGTTTGTTCAAGAAATTTCTCTGTTTATCCCAGGGTCATGTAATGGCAGGCCCTGCTCTCAGAGGCCCAGTTCCCACCCAAGTACAGCTCCACCCTCGGAGCTGAGACCCAGCCTATTTCCAGTCAAAAGGAATTGAAGGAGCCCCAAGCTACTGGCTCAGCGCGGAGTCAGCCTCGCCAGGCCTCTGACCTCCTTCCTGCCCAGGCCCCACTCCCAGGTCAGGCCAGGGCCTGCAGGCACTGCTGTTTCTGTTGTGTAGACAGCTTGGAGCCAGAAAGCAGGAGAATGGAAAGTTAAAGTAGACCTGGAAATTGGCCTATTTCTTGGGGTAGTAACATCTATGAAGGTGAGGTGGGTCAGATATAAATAGGGAAGTGAGTAGAAATCAGACTTGGTAAAATGTTCTTCATTTTCCTCCTAGATGTATCTTTGGATGTGTGCTAGAGTGACCCGTGGGCCTGGCTTGGCCTCAAGAGATCCTCCAAGCACATGGCTCCAATACACCCTGGTTCTGATGATAGAGCTCTTAACTTTTTACTTTAACTTGTGAAAACCAAATCAACCTGTAATGCCCTGCTGCTGTTAGGTACCGTTGAGTATGACTCACAGTGACCCTATGAACAACAGATCTGAACCCTGTCCTGTCATACGCCACGCTCATCATCTCTGACACACGAGCCCATCGCTGCAGTCATTGTGTCAATTCATCTCAATGAGGATCTTCTTCTCTTTCACTGACCCTCTGCCTTTCCAAGCATTCTCTCTCTTTCCAAGGAATAGAATTTCCTAGAAACACACTCCTACCATGTGAGATGAAGTTTTGCCTTCCTTGCCTCCAAGGAGCACTCTGGCTGCACTTTTTCCGAGACATGTTAGTACTTTCAGCAGTCCATGGGATATCCAGAACTTTTCTCCAACACCATAGCTCAAAGGCATCAATTTTTCTTTTCTAACCCTTAGTCACTGTCTAGCTCTCATATACCTAGCAATTAATTGAAGACTAAGACCCAAATCAGGCACACCTAAGTCTTCAAACTGACATTATTGCTTTGCAATACTTTGGCGAGATCCCTGACAGCTGACTCCAATTCATAGTGACTCAAAGACAGATTTAGAATTGTCCCATAGGGTTTTCAAGGCTACAGTCATTTCAGAAGCAGGCTGCCACTGTTTCTCTCAA
The DNA here is from genome assembly GCF_000299155.1 of Elephantulus edwardii. NCBI lineage: Eukaryota > Metazoa > Chordata > Mammalia > Macroscelidea > Macroscelididae > Elephantulus > Elephantulus edwardii. The sequence goes on from NW_006399786.1 coordinate 1,645,089, forward strand.
GGAGTGACTTGTAAATTTGAACCACTGATCTTTCTGTTATCAGACAACTATTTAACCACTGCACCACCCCTTAGTTCCCATGAAGGGAAGAAAGGAAAGAGAAAGGGTATTAATAAACATCAAAACAAAGGGTATTCCATGTTCCAGGTATTGGGGATCAATGCATCATAGAAATCATTTCACTTAATTATCCAAATTTCCATCCATTGGATATTAGTTCACATAACAGATGAAAAAAAATGAGGTCAAAGAACCTAAATAACTGCCCACAGGTCACATGGCTAGTCAGAAACAGAAAGCCAGGATTCCAACCAGGTGAGTCTCTGAATTATAAGCCCTGCTCCATCTTCCCAGATCCTGGCGACTGTAGCCTCCTCCTTCCTGGCAAACATGCACCCCTTGAAACTTTAGCTTTAATTTCTTGGTGTCAAGAGCTCAACATTTCTCCTGGTCTCAACCTGAGTCCTTCTTTAATTCCAGAAAACTGCAGCTATAACCTTGTAATCACTCTTCCCCAGTGTGGCCAATTCTGCTTTCCTGAGAGCCTGGTTTTCATGATGGTGAACTTGTTTTTAATTTTCTTTTTTCTTTTATTATTTTGTGTGTGTATGTACCATCAAATCAGATCTGACCGGTACAGGAGGAGAATGTCCCTCTTTCTCCAGCAGAGCATCTAGTGGATTCGAACCGCAAACCTCTGGAATTGCAGTGTAGCTTCTTGCCACTAGGTCACCAGAGCTCCCTAATGGTGAATTTTTTAATCACTGAGTGCACAGATTAGATGGAGCAATAGGACTCCTTAAAGCCCTTAGGTTTGGGACAACAACTTGAAACACAGGGTTATTGGTTCACTACAGATGACGCTGGCACATGCATCAGCTAGTCTACATCTCCTCTTGAGTTGACAACAGTTCTGGTCTTCCCAATGGACTCTTGGCCATATGAAGCCCTGAATTCCCTACCTACCTACCTGGAACGATGATCAGGGTCAACCCCAAATTTGGAACCTCTTCAGTAGGGAACAAAGGCACATACTGCTCTTCTTAGCGATCAAAGTTACAGTATTGATTGGTAAGCTACATGATGTAGTCTCTGCTATGGAGCTACCATTCTCACCATCTGATTTTCTGGCCCTCAGCCAGACCATTTCTGGCCCCAAAGAGAGGCATCATATTGGTTCACAGTTCCTCTGCAGCCCAGCACCAGCCTCACCTGTTTGCAGCTACTCGCACACCTGTTCACAGCTCCTGTCCTGCACACAGGTTCCTCTCTCCCAGAGGTCACACTTCTTTTTCCAACCAATCATCTAATGGGTTCATACTTCACAATACATGCCAGTACGCATCATCTAGTAACATCTATTTAAACCCTTGAAATACAAAGTCAATAATACTGGAGGCAGGAAATCAGAACTTTAAACACAAAACTTGTTGTCCTACTCATCAGAGGTGGTAGGGGTACATTTCTGCATTTGTTCCTTCAGAAGCCTCCAATTGCCCTGAGAACAAGACAGAACATAGTATCTCAGTAAGTGTTCCCTGCAGAAATAGGAAAATAGTAGGGCCCTATATAGAGAAGTTCGTTCCCTATCCAATGCTCCCGTGTTTCGGACCAGTGTAGGGGCAGCAGTATGTGACCTCCACTTACTCCACAAAGAGGAAGAATTCCCATCAACATCAACAACCCTAAAACAATTCCTATGAGGTCAGCCATATTCTCCCGCTCTCAGTGTCTCCAAGTATCTCATGCTCCCCACATCTCATGTTCCCAACTCTCCTCTTCCTTCTAGCAATTATAATACCAACTATCCCTCTCAGGACTCTCATTGCTCTGCTGACCACACAGAACTCCCAGGCAATACTTACAGTTAGGGTTCTATTAAGGGAAGTTGTTGTTGTTAGGTGCTGTCGAGTTGATTCCAAATCATAGTGACCCTATGCACAATAACTCTGAACCATGCCCTATCCTGACCCAATCTCATTGTATCTGACATACTACTCCTATTACCCCAGTTACTGTGTCAATCTATTTCATTTCAGGTCTTCCTCTACTATATTGTACCTCCACGCTTCCAAGCATAAAGTCCTTCTCCAAACACTGGTTCCTCCTGGCAAAATGCCAAAGTATGTGAGATGGAACTTCACAATGCTTGCCTTCAAGGAGCAACGTGGTTTTACCTTCCTCGAGACAGACTTGATTGGTCTCTTGCCACCCCATGGTATGTTCAATGCTCTTCTCCAGCATAACTCAAAGGCATTGAATCTTCTTCTGTCATCCTTAGTCATTGGTCAACTCTCTGATGCATAGCAAGTAATTGTAAAGACCATGACTTAGATCAGATGCAGCTTAGTCTCTAGACTGTCATTATTGCTCTTCAACACTTTTAGAAGGTCCCGGACAGCAGATTTTCTCTAAAGCAATTCATTTCTTGATTTCCTGACTGCTTGTGCCAATAGTATTGATTGTTGGTTCAATTGACTGTGTTGTTTATGCAGCTAAGTAAGCTGAAATTGTTAACTATTTCAATCTCCTCTCCATCTATCATGGTGCTGCCAATTGGTCAAATGGTGAGAATCTCTGTTTTCTTGATGTTGAGCTTCAATCCATTTGAAGACTGAAGTTTTTTACCTTCTGCAGCAGACACTTCAAGTACTGATCAGTTTCAGCAAGCAAGACTGTGTCATCTACAATGTAGATTGTTAATGAATCTTCCTCCAATCTGGATGCCACGTTTCTCCTCATAAAGCCCACCTTCCCAAATGATCTGTTTCTCATATTGATTGAAAAGGCATGGATATAGGACACATCCCTGACACATTTCCTTTCTGATTTTGAAACATACAGTGTTTCCTTTCTCTGTTCTGATGATTGCTCCCTGGTCCAAGTATAGGTTTTGCAGGAGCAAAATTAAGTGTTCTAAAATTCCTACTCTCAAGGTTAGCCACAATTTGTTGTGATCCACACAGTCAAATGCCTTTGCATAGTCAATGAAACACAGACATTCCTCTGGTACTCTCTGCTTTCCACCAAGATCCATTTCAAATTGGCTATAATGTCCCTAGTACCATGACCTCTTTTAAACCCAGCTTGTATTTCTGGTAGTTCTCTGTTGATATACAATTCCAGTCATTTGTGTATAATCTTCAGCAGGTTTGTTCTTGCATGTGATATTAATTCAATAATTTCCACATTCTGCTGAATCACCTCTTTTTTGGAATGGAAATAAATATGGATCTCTTCAAATCAGCTGACCAAGTAGTCATCCTCCAGATTTCTTGGCACAACCTGTCCAGGTCTGCATCTGTTTGTTAGTATGTTCCAATTTAAGTTGGAAACAGTATACAATTATTCAGTTAGGACAGCATCTCGGGTAATCTCACAGGACCTTTGACCTTCAGCCTCAAGGATCTAGGTCAATGTTACAAAGGTTTCTCAATCCTGCCAGTTATGGTGTATACTCTTCTCCACTCCATCCTCATCTTCTAGCAAATCTGGGCTCTGGCTCTGGCTTTGGTTCTAGCTCCAGTGGGTCTATAGTCCCAAGACTATGCATCCTGTAACTGTCTCAGGGTCTCTACTGCTGCTGCCATTGTTTTCTATGTCCTGTTCTGAGTTGCTCAGGAATCTCTGGTCCAAATGGACTCTCACAGAACTTTCAGAGCTTTCTATCTTACTGGTAGAAAGAGTCCCATTTTCTGCTTCTGAACCTGCTCAATTAAAGAATGGGAGGATGGCAAAATTTACCAATCCATTCATTAATAGTCTACTTCCCTAGACAATGACCAAGGGTGGTAGAAGAAGAATCAATGCCTTTATGTTGTGGTGCTGGAGAAGAGTATTGAACATACCATGGACTGCTAAGAGAGCAAACAGGTCCATCCTGAAGAGGGTGAAATCAGGCTGCTCCTTGGAGGCAAAGACTTTGAAGCTCGGTCTCACATACTTTGGGCATGTTGCAAGGAGAGTCCAGTCTTTGGATATCATGCTAGGATGGGTGGAAGGACAAAACAAGAGAAGAAGACCCTAGAGGATATGGATTGATTGATTGATTGATTGATTGATTGATTGATTGATTGATTCAGTGGCTGGGGTAATAGGAGTTGGTGTGTCAGAGTCAAAGAAGTTGGCTCAAGATAATACAGGGTTCAGAGCTGTTGTACATAGCGTCACTATGAGTTGCAAGTATGCTTCTATGGCATGTAACAACAACAACAACACCTTGTTCACATGTTCACACCCAAAAGGTGTTATTCATCTTATTCATATCATTCACATATTGCAGCCTTCGGTATGGATTACATCCCAACATCAAGAAACAAAGTACTCACTACAGGATCAATAGTCAACCAATTTCATTCTTCAACAAGATGGAAAAGACAATTTCCAATTTCATCTGGAATGGAAAGAGGCCCCAAATAAGCAAAGCACTCCTTAAAAAGAGAAACAAGGTAGGAGGCATCTCATTCCCTGATTTCAAATCTACTACACTGCCATGGTGGTCAAGACAGCATGGTGCTGGTACAATGACAGACACATAGATCAGTGGAATAGAATTGAGAACCCAGAAATCAGTCCCTCTACCAATGGTCAACTTATTTTTGACAAGAAGATGAAATCAGTTAAGTGGGGAAATGACAGCCTTTTTAACAAATGGTGTTGACAAAATAGGAAAACTATCTGTAGAAAACCCAAGCAAGATCCACACCTCACTCCGTACACAAAAACCAACTCAAAATGGACCAAGGACCTGGGACTGAAACCAAGGACTATAAACTTCATCAGAGAAAATTTGGAAGAACTCTAGAAGCCCTAATCCACAACATGAACAACTTTCCAAGCATCCCGAAAAACCTACAATCAGGAGAGGCTAATATAGATGAATAAGACCTTCTAAGAATTAAATCCCTATGCATATCAAAAAACTTCTCCAATAGGTAAAAAGAAAAGCCACAGTTTGGCAAAGAATATTTGGTAATGACATGTCTGATAAGAGACTTATATCTAGAATTTATAAAATACTCGAGCACCACAACAAGATAAAGTTAAATAACCCACTCACAAAATGGGTACAGGACATGAACAGACACTTCACCAAAGAAGACATTCAGATGGTAAACGAACACATGAAGAAATGTTCAAATTCCCAACTCTAAGAGAGATGCAAATCAAAACAACTATGAGATATCATCTCACTCCAGTAAGAAGAGCAAAATACAACAGAGCAAACAACAAATGCTGGCGAGATTGTGGAGAAACTGGGACTCTTTTCCACTGTTGATGGGAGTGTAAAATGGTGCAACCACTCTGGAAGGTAATATGGTGCTTTCTTAAAAATTTGAAAATAAAAATACCATTTGACCCAACAATGCCACTACTGGGAATATACCCTAAAGAAACTAGAACTGCCACTCAAGCAGATATATGCATACCCATGTTTAACACTGTGTTGTTCACAATAGCAAAGAGATGGAAACAACCCAAGTGCCCATCAACAAATAAATGAATAGAGAGTTGCTGTATATTTACATAATGCAATACTATGCAGCGTTGAAAAACAAGGAACTCATGAAATATTATACAAATATAACACAAAATGGGTAATCCTGGAAGATATTATGCTCAGTGAAATATCTCAGTCACAAAAGGACAAATAGTGCATATTGATACTGTTACAATACAGGACTGACATACGGGTTG
>NW_006399786.1:1663324-1671399 GCF_000299155.1 Elephantulus edwardii
CATGGTTAAATGCCTTTGTGTAGTCAATAAAATATAAATAAAAATCTTTCTGGTATTCTTTTGCTATCAGCCAAGACCTATCTGGCATCAGCAATATTTCTCGTTCCATGGCTCTTCTGAATCCAGCTTGAGTTTCTGGCTATTCTCTGTTGAGTTGTTGTTCGAGACATTTTTTAATAATCTTCAATAAGATTTTTCTTGCATGTGATGTTAATGATATCTTCTGACAATTTCCACATTCTGGATCACCTTTTTTGAGAGTGGAAACAAATATGGATCTCTTCCAGTCATTTGACCAGGTAGCTATCTTCCAAATTCCTTGCACAGACTAGTGAGTCCAGGGCCACATGTATTTGCTGAAATATGTCAGTTGGCATTTCATCAATTCCTAGGAACTTTCTCACTTGCTACTGTCTTCAGTGCAGCTTGAACTTCTTCCTTCAGTGCTATTATTTGTTCTTGATCATATGCTAATTCTCAGAATGGTTCAGTCTCAATCAATTCTTTTTTGGTACAGGGACTCTGTATATTTCTTCCATCTTCTTTTGATGATTCCTGCACCATTCAAGATTTTTGCCCATAGAATCCTTCAGTATTGCAATTTGAGGCTTACATTTATTCTTCAGTTCTTTAAGCTTCAGACGCCAAAATCTTTTTGCTTCCTAACACTAGTTCTTATCACATTTTGTTGTAATACTTTGTCTTCTCGGGCTGTTCTTTGAAATCTTCTGTTTATCTCTTTCAGTCGGACATACGATTCTTAAAATCTCCTTTTATGCCCTCGTAGTTCTGAAAAGTATTTTTACATACCAACTCATCCAGTGTTGCCTTGTCATCTGGGATTTTAGTGAGGCTCTGGAGCAGACACAGGCTTTGTTAGAGACAAGCCCACATTAATCTCCAAAATTACAAGTGGAAGACACTTAATATTTCTTCATTTTTCCATGTCTAACAAAATCTGTGGGACCACTTCCTGATAACATGTGCACACACATTCTTTCCAGAATTTGTCAGACATTTGCTCTCAGTTGGGCTTCGGGATGCATCCCTCGCTCCTTCTTCAGAATCAGTCAAGTTTCCACAGGAATGGAGTCACCACCATTATTATGTTTTCTGCCCAGGAGCCACACGCAGAGGCCTTCTCCACAAACAAGCTTAGTTCCAAAGTCCATGCAAGGCCACAGTGTTTTGTACCCAGGGGCACCCTGCAGCCACTAGATAAAGATAAAACCCTAACAGTCATATAAATGTAAAAATTATCATCTTATTTCCTTTTCCTTCTTTGATATTAGGGATGCAAGTGGGTGTTATAGCATGTTCAAAGGGAAACTCAAACAGCATTGATTTGCACGGAGAAGAAATTTTTGAGTGAATTTCAAATTGTGACAAAATTAGTTTCTTCATATTAGTCAAAAAGTTCTAGGTGCATGTTCATTTCTGAGGAACAGCCAAAGAAAATCTTGGTACTTTCTAAAATTTAGCCATTTGAAAACTCTACAGAATGCATTTCTACTCTACCTTATGGGTTGCTATAAGTCAGAATCCACTTGATAACAGTTCTGGAGCTAGTTTTTCAATTGGGACTGGAAGTTATGCTAAGTAAATTAACTGAGTTCCATATAGACAAATACTATATAAGAACATTATTGTAAATCTAATATGAGGGTCCAAGGGTAAGAGGGTAAGCAGAGGGCTGAGGATGGGGGGAGAGGGGGGTGGCGTTAATCATAGGGTCACTCAATTAATTAGATAGAGGGAGGGAGAGAGGGGATATACAAACTTTGTAAATAAGCCAGTATGAAAGAAAAGGGGGTGAGGGAGGAAGTCGGATAATATACAGTGGCAAAGTGATAGTACACAATCATTCTATTGGAGAGGCTAATCCAAGCCAGGACAGTGTCCTGGGTAGGATCACCGAGCTGCCTGGGTTTATAACCCTGATTCTGCCACTTAGTAGCTCTGTTAACTTGGGAAAATTATTTAACCTCTCAGTGGGAATGCTTGAGCTCATGGAGTTTAAATCATGCCTTGAGGTTTTTTTGTTTGTTTGTTTGCTTGTTTTTTTCATGCCTTGGTTTTTAAATTTGGTTGGAAACTGATGAAGCAGCAGAATGCTCCCAGTCAGGTGCTTTAGTGTGGTGGGATAATGCGAGAATGGTTACCCAGGGCGGACAGTGTTTGGTGGAGCTCCCCGATTAAAACAAGCCTGAAAGCAGGAGTGACATCCACTTCCGAAATAGCTTGCCTCCGGAAACTCTATGAACTTGGAGAAATGATGAAAGGTATATAAGTGTTCAAATCTTTCATTTATACTCATAGTTATGAGTCGTCTATGACTCAACAGCCCTTAACAACAACACAGCACTTTATAAGGAGCACAGGTGAGGAGTTATGCTGCCACCCCAAAAAACAAGGTTTGAATCCACCAATCACTCCACTCGAGAAAGAGGGACAGTTTCCCACAATTTATAGTGTCTGAAAACCCACTGAAGTGTCAGCTGTGAGTTGGTTCCAACTTAGTGGTCCGTAACAAAACACACACACACACACACACACACACACACATTAATTGTATTCTAATAAATCAGAAGGATATAGGATAGATAATACTTCATTTTGAATTGAAATAAAAATTAGTTCGAACAGCACAAACTTCACTAAACTCATCTTTGCTCTTCTCCCCACCCACAACGGATCAATCCAGTTTAATCCTCCTCAATACTTTCATATCTACAAGAAAGGAAGGGAGCATCCACTATGTAACTACAAACCTAACCTTTTCTTTCTAACATCTGGATATAAAAATTCTCTTTACCCCTGCAACAAATCAAATCAAAACTGAATTTACTGCCAGAGAGTCAATTCTGACTCCTAGCAGCCTTTTGAGACACAATAAAACTGTTTATGGCACTTCCAAGGTGTCATTCTTATAGAAACTGACTGCCACATCTTTCTCCCACAGAGCAGCTGGTGGCTTCAAACCACTGACCACTCAGTTAGTGGACTAGTGTTTAACTCCTGTACCACCAGGCTCCCTTCATTTCCCCTCAAAGCCTCTTAAGTTCCCAAGCAAATGTCTTTGTTTTCACAGAAATTTACAGGATGGAGAAATGAGCAGTGTGATGAATATGAATCCCTCTTGCAGATTCTCCAAGATTAACTGCAATTTACAAGTGATTTTGGTTTGTCTGGTATCATTCCCACCCATCACCCTTTCCCAGGGTCCCCTGCCAGCCCCCTCACTCAGCCCTCAGAAGACAGTGACTGGTTCTGCTTTGCTGTTGCTAAAGCTCAAGTGAGTTACTTTCCTCATCAGCCTCAGAGGTACAGTGGAGGTGGGGCCAGGGTCTCAGAGTCCACTGGGTTGAGGTGGAGAAATTGGAAAAGGTACAAACACCACAACCAGTAAATGGCATAAACTTGTTAGTCTGTGTCATCCACAGGGAGTTAAGCGACTAACCCAGAGGCCATGCCTCACTGGAGGTTCAAATGGACCAGAACTCCACGGGAGAAAGATGGGCTGTCTCCTCTCCTGAGATTTACAGCCTGAGAAACTCAAGAGAGGTTCATGAATGAGTTCAAGGTTAATGCCACTAAACACAGCTGGTCGGGGTGCTTCCATAATATGTGATGTGCCAAGATTTCAGGAGAAAGACCAAAAGACCCTGGCTTTGTTTTGGAAGCTGTACTCTGTTTCAACATTGGGATTGCCTAACAGTATTTTGCTTGCAGAGAAGCCACGCCAGAACTTTTCTGCCTTGTTGGGAAACAGTGTGTGGTTTAACTCTATGCAAAACGGAAAGACGTTGTGAAATGCTGCTAGCTGGAGTCCAGGTGGCCACAATTAATTCCAGTTCCAGGGAAAAGGTCATGGAAAGCAGTCTGAGAAGTGTTGCTTTAGGTCAAGCTATTACATGACCAAGGAGCATGATGGTTAAAATACTGGCTGTTAACCAAAGTGTCAACTGATCAGACCCTCAGGCTGCTACACAGGAAAACAACATGGCTGGCTGTTTTCGTAAAGATATGGAGCCATAGAAAGCCAATGAGACAATTTCTGCTCTGTCCCCTAGGGTTGCTAAGAGTCGGGATCAAGTTGGTGGTGGTAATAGGTGTTTGGTTTATTACATTGCCAGTGACCCAACTATATAAGACACCAAACACTTTGCCTTTGAGTGAACTCTGATTCACGACAGCCCTGTGGGTAACAGAATACAACTGTTCCACTGGGCTTCCTTGATTCCAAGCTCCACAGCTAATGGTCAAGTACAGGTAGACCATTTACACCAATCAGAGATCCCTAAACTCACAGACTCCACTGACATAAATTCTCAGGGTTTGATGAAAATTCAGGGTTCCAAAGAAAACATTGGTTCTCTTTCAAGAAGATGATGAGTTAGCAGGTAATATGACGAAGGAGAGGAAGCAGCAATTCAGACTGTTCTTTCCTAGTCTTGTCACGTCTCTGGCTCTATATCATTGAGCATGGTCACTAACCCTCTCTGGCCTCTTAGTTTCTTCACCTGCAAAGACACAGCCCACAATGTCTGCTCCTGTCTTCCTTCAAGAGATCAGGCCCCGGGATCATCAGGACTCGTAACACCTCAAACAAAGCTGACGGTTGTGGCATATGCTTACATAAACTATTTTCTTGGTTTTGTTTTTTAAAAAATTTTATTATTAAATTTCAATGAAAATTTACAGAGACTTTGGATTTCCATTCATTCATTGTTGCACTTTTCTCCCCTTCCAACCCTCCCCCCTAGTACACTACCCTCTTGGAAAAGTAAAAGAAAAATTCTTTAATTGTTTTACAATCCCTCCCCCCAGGTCCACTCCACTATGTAGCCTTCACTCTGGACTCCTGCGATGACAAAAATACCTAATCACATATCCCTTTTAAATAGTTTTCTCCCTCATCTGTTTCAATGCAGTATACATTAATGAACCCATCTTTCTCAGTCTCCCCCCAACCCCGCGGTCAATCCTGTTTTCCAACAGTGGCACCATGCACTATTTGTCCTTTTGTGACTGAGATACTTCACTCAACATAATGTCCTCCAGGGTCACCCATTTTGAATAATATTGCATGAATTCCTTGTTTTTCAATGCAGCATAGTATTCCATTGTGTGAATATACCACAGCTTCTTTATTCATTTGTTTGTTGATGGGCACTTAGGTTGTTTCCAACTCCTTGCTATTGTGAACAAAGCCACAATAAACATGGGTGTGCATATATCTGCTTGGGTGTCAGTTACGGTCTCTTTGGGGTATATTCCCAGTAGTGGAATTGCTGGGTCAAATGGTATCTCTATTTGCAACTTTTTGAGAAAGCGCCATACCACCTTCCACAGTTGTTGCACCCTTGGTTTTGTTTTCAAGGCAATATCCCTTATCATCTCGTCAGCCATGAAGTAAGCAGTTCTTACACAGCGGGGGAAGGTGGATTAAGAGTCAAAAGCGGTGTTCTAGTACTTGCTCTGCAGAACTCGGTAAATTACCTTGGTCAAAGTCTCCAACCCCTCTGTGCCTCAGGTTTCTTTCCCCATCTGCCACACGAAGAACTTGAGTAGTTACCACCTTAGACGCGATCTGGGATGCCTCTCAGTCCTCCATTTCTCAAAGGCCCTGGGAAATCTCAGCCAACCTGCTGACTTACCTGCCTCCCTGAGAGAGCTTAGCCCTCAGGCCCCTTATCTCACTGACCCAGCTTACACTGATGGGTATGAGAAGGTCAATTGCTGGCTGCAGGACAGGTCACCCTGAACACCCAATCTCACGCCTGTCCTTTGGCCAGTGACTGAGTTGACTGAGGACTACACCAGGAAAGGACATGACCTTTCAGGGACATTCATCACTACTCCTGATAAAATCAAACTCCAGCCCTCCAGGAGATGTAGTGTTGAAAATTTACCACAAAGCAAATGGTCAGTAAATTAAGCAAATCCTTGTTTGGATTGACGAAAGCTCACATTCCAGATGTAATACTTGGTCTTTCTGAGGAAGCTGAGCTTTTTAAAAAAAGTAATCACGTAAAAGGAAAGGGTTGCACACATACAAAAAATGTACAAGGGCCTTGGTTCAAAGCAGTGCATTTGGGGCAATCTTTGACATATGATGAGCTCATTCCTCTGGAGGGGAAATGCCCCCAAGGCATAGTTAAGTAAGTACTAATAGGTGCTGCCCTCCACCCTCCAAGCAAGTTGACATACAACATATTTGCAAATTACAGAGACACAGCACATCTATGCCTGAGCAGAACATATAGATAGGGTTTTTACTCCCTATCAACAACAAATAATTGTTTATTCAAGATCCCTACAAAACCAAAGGCAACCAAAAGGGTAAGAGAGAGAGTCTTTAATTTTGCCCAGGGTTTAACCCATTGCCATAAAGTCCATTCCAATTCATAACAACACTCCAGCAGATTTCTGAGGCTAAAATTATCACAAGGAGGAAATTTGCCTATATTTCTTCCGCAGAGCAGCTGGTGGATTCAAACTGCCAAACTTCTGGTTATCAGGTATAAGGAAGGCACTAGGACTCCAAATAAATTAACCACCAGCCACCTAGTTTAGAGTTAATCATTGTGAAGATGTTTAATGAGGAAAAGTGAGTGGTGGAAGTAATGTAGTTCCTGGAACCGCATATGTCAGGATCAATCACGATGTTTAAGACGAGGCGGAACGTATGGTAAGATGTGACTTGGAATCTGATACAGCTTTTTACTACTGCCAGTCCCAAAATCTTCAGAATGCCACTGTTTTCTCTCACACAAGCACTGGTGGGTTTGAACCACGGCACTTTTGGATAGTAGTCAAGCATTTTAACGACTGGCTAAATGTACACTAGGTCTTAGTAGTTATATGCATTCCCTCACGATTTGTAAGGTAGAAGGGAGGTGTAGCCATTTGCTCACAAGTTCTGCTATTGCTCCTGCAAGCATATTCATAGAGACTGTTATTGATTGAATTGTATTCTCCCCAAAATATGTGTTAATAAGTTCTAACTTCTATACATGTGGATATAATCCCATCTTCCTAGATTTCTTCCATTTTTTTTCCTGTTAATGATGCCCTGCTAAGATAGCATATTTCACTTTACATAGAAAACCTATCACTTGATATATAAAAGAAGCAGATTAGACACAGAAGCAAGCACAGATTGGAGAATAGAAATGCACCTGAAGACCGACAAGGAAGTTAGGCAGAGAAGTAAAAAGACACAAGAAATTCCCCTTGAGCCAACAGAAGGCAAAAGCTTTCCTCTCAAGCTGATGCTTTGAATTCTGGCTTCCAGCCACCTACACAGTAAGAAATTGCATTTCTGCTTGTTAAAACACCACCCACTTGTGGCATTTTTGTCATAGATGCACTAGATAATTAAAAATGGCATGGTGGGGTTTTTTCTGGAAAAGCGCTCACTGAGCCTCTTGCCAGCTTTGTGGGTGTTGGGAGTTGGTAGCACTGAGGCCAGCAGCAACCTTTGCATTTCCAAAGCACAGACATATGGTGAGCCTTCATCCCAGTCACTGAGTGCTGCTGTAACATGCATACCACGTGTAGAATGCTGTAAAGAACAGAAATTTCTTTTTCTCTAAATTCTAGGAGCTAGAAGTCCTGACTCGAATCTTGGCCTTAAAGATTCCTTCCTTGAATATAGCCCAGTTTTGGTTCCTTGCTTTGTAGGGAATACTCACATGGTATATGTGACTAGTCTGGTCTTTTTATAACTTATCACTTAAAACTCAAAGAGAAGACAGCCTATCTTTTTCTTGCAGAGCAGCTGGTGAATTCAAACTGCCAAACTTCTGATTATCAGTGCAACATGTGAGGCACTGTTGAGGAGCCTCACTCCACTGGTGTCTTTGATTGGGTTCTCAGGAGAAGCAAGACCGGTGAAGCCTGTCTATCTCTCTCCCTGTCTGTTTATCTATCATCTCTCTCTCTCTCTCTCTCTCTCTCTCTCTCTCTCTCTCTCTCATCTATGTAATTGAGTATATTTTATTTTATATTTACTTTTATCAAACAGTAAAAATTAAAAGCAATGTTTAAAATGCATAATGACAGGATAC
>NW_006399786.1:1671499-1683843 GCF_000299155.1 Elephantulus edwardii
TCTCTCTCTCTCTCTCTCTCTCTCTCTCTCTCTCTCTCATCTATGTAATTGCCTTTAAGTAAAAACTAACTCAGAGCTAACTCTCCAAGCAGGATTTCAGAGCAAGTAAGTCATATACGAGGACATTGCCCACCTTTCTCTCAAGGAGCCTCTGGTGAATTAGAAATGTCTGAGAGGCACGGCCTTTGGCTTAGTAGTACAACTCCCTACAAAACTGCCACTAAAGCTCCCATCTCCATCTACATCCATCTGTGTGTATGTGTGAGTCTGTACTCCATCTTGTTCAGGGTCTTTCTGCTTTCCCTGCAGAATAAATAGAAAAACTGTGACACATTGACACAGGGAAAATTTCACAGCATTGATAACCAAAGAACTTGTAAAGCACTACACAATATGGATGAGTCAGAAACCTTGAAAATCAGCTTTTCTATCCATTGTGTTAGCTTCCAGTGGGGACACGTCTCCAGCTACCTTAACTGTGGACACATAATCTTGCAAATTATCAACAGCTGTGGGACCAATACAGGAGAGTGTTTCCACACTGTGTAGTGGAGAGAGGGTAGAGAAACTGTGACACTGCTGTAACAAGAGGAACGTTGGAGATGGAGCCTCAATTAAAGGTTTTGCTGGCTGGATAATTGAAGGAAAAGTTGACTTGTAACTGCTCTGAGATAAAGTTTATTGGATGAGTGAGTAAACCAGAGGTTGGTTTGTACTGCTAACCTGAACCTAGACTTTCACAATCTGTCTGAATTAATTGAATAATTGTGTTTTGATTTTAGTCTGGTTTGGAATTGCTGGATTAAACCTGAACTTGCACTATGTGATGTTCTTTGCCTCCTCTCTCTACCCAACCTAATTTCCCTAATGAATCCCACAACTGTCATTAAAGTCTGTGAGTCAATTTGCAATGAACATTGGACTCATTGATTTGTAGAAATAGGTGAAGGAGCAGAGAGTGTGGCATGTAGATTGCATATCCTTCTATGTCAGAGATGTTGGTGGATTAGAACCATGAAGTTTTGGGGTAGCAGCATAATTCCCCACAGATGAGGCTACCAGTGTTATATACACCAGATAAGGCAAAATTCAGGTCTGTTGTTCATATGATCACTATGAGATGAATTAGACTTACGACACCTAAAAACAAGAGAGTTTTATTTCAAGAAAATGGTTCATGGGTTTGTAGAGACAAGTCCAAGGCCACTAGTTAGAGCTCAACAGAAAGCCATCTGGATATGCAAACAGGCTCTGCTGGTTTTATTTATTTTCTAGGCAGTCCATGGTATGTTCAAGACTCTTCTCCAGCACCACAACTCAAAGGCATTGATTCTTCTTCTCTCATCCTTAGTCATTGTCCAGCTCTCTGAAGCATAGCAAGTAATTGCAAAGCTTGTGGCCTGGATTAGGAGCACCTTAGTTTCTAAACTGACATCATTGCATTTCAGTACTCTGGAGTATAAACCTTTTTTTTTTTTTTTTTTGCAACACACACACACACACATATTTTTTTCTTCTACAAGAAAAAAAATTCTTTCATTGTTATACAACAACTCCCCCTTCCAAAACCACAGTCCACTTTACTATGCATTTCTTTTTCTGGAATCTTGTCAAGAAAATAATACCTAATCCTCTATCCCTTTTAAACAGTTCTCTCCCTCATCTGTTTCAATGCAGTGTACGCTATTTATCCCCTCTTTTCTTTTGTTCCCCCCAACCCCAATGTCAGTCCTGTTTTCAACAGTGACCCTATGCAGTATTTGTCCTTTTGTAATTGAGATATTTCACTCAACATAATTTCCTCTAGGGTCACCTATTTTGTATAATAGTTCATTAATTCCTTGTTTTTCAATGCAGCATAATATTCTGTTGTGTGATGAATATGCCACAGCTTCTCTATCCATTCATTTGTTGATGGGCACTTGGGTTGTTTCCAACTCTTTGCTATTGTGAACAAAGCAGCAATAAACATGGGTGTGCATATATCTGCTTGGGTGGCTGTTCTGGTTTCTTTAGGGTATATTCCCAGTAGTGGAATTGCTGGGTCAAATGGTATTTCTATTTGCAGCTTTTTGAGAAAACTCCATACTGCTTTCTACAGCAGTTGCACCATTTTACACTCCCACCACAGTGGATAAGTGTCCCAGTTTCTCCACAACCTTACAAGCACTTGTTGTTTGCTGCTGTATTGAATTTTACTCTTCTTACTGGGGTGAGATGATGTCTCATAGTTGTTTTGATTTACATTTGACTTAGAGCTAGGGATGTCAAACACTTCTTCATGTGTTTGTTCACCATCTGAATGTTTTCTTTGGTGAAGTGTCTGTTCATACCCTGCTCCCATTTTTCAATTGGCTGGTTTACCTTTACCTTGTTGTGGCGCTCAAGTATTCTATAAATTCTAGATATAAGTCCCTTATCAGACATGTCATTGCCAAACATTTTTTCCTACTCTCTGGCTTCCCTTTTTACCCTGTTGGAGAAGTTTGGGGATGTGCATAGAACAGGAACTAGGCAAGGATGCCCACTATTACCTCTCCTATTTAATATTGTATTGGAAGTCTTAGCGATAGCAATAAGACAAGAGAAATAAATAAGAGGTATCCAAATTGGCAAAAAGGAGGTAAAATTATCTGTATATGCAGATGATATGATAGTATACTGTAAAGTGATTTATTTAAATTAGTCATTGAAAAGCCTGTGGATTGGAATTCTACTATGGCACACATAGAGGCTTCATGAGTCAGAGTCAACATGACAGCCACAGGTAATATCTCAGTTGTGAAGGCTCTTATTCTACATGTCTCAGGAATGTTGTTGTTATTGTTAGGTGTTACCAAGTGGAGAGTTACTCATAGGGACCCTATGACCAACAGACCTGAAATGTGCCCTATCCTGTGGCATCATTACCTCTGACACACTTGAGCCCATTGCTACAGTCATTGTGTAAATCCAATTCATAGGGGGATGGGGTGTCTTATTATCCTTCAATGACCATCTACGTTTCCAAGAATAATGTTCCTTTTCAAGAAACAGCCCCACCGAGGTCCATGTCCAAAGTATGAAAGATGAAGCTTTGCCATTCTTACCTTCAAGGAGCACTCTGGCTGCACTTTCTCCAATACATAGCCATTTGTTCTTTTGGAAGTCCATGAGACATTTAGTACACTTCACCAGCCCCACAACTCAAAAGCACCAATTCCTCTTCTGTCATTGTTATTCATTGTCCAGCTCTCTGATGCCTAACAGGGATTGAAAAGACCATGGTTAGAATTAGGTACATCCTAATCTTCAGTTTCAGTGATAGAAGAGCCATAAATGACTTATAAACTAATATAACTTAAAGGACAAGGAGATGAATAGTCCTCCCAAGGAACTTTCTCAGTCATCATTAATCTTCCTCTAGGATGTCCAGAATCTCCATCAAAAAACTCTCTTTTCATCCGAAGATTTGTGGTCCTAGTCTCTAAACTCTTGTCCTGGCCAATGAGACAAAATCCTACAGGCCTAAGGCCAGTCTCATCCCTTCCCAGCCCCATCTGCTGCTGTTTTGGTTCAGAGAGGAAGGAAGTGGCTGATGGAAAATTGTGGGAAGGGTATTAGTTGTTGTCTTCTAAATTTCTTTCCAAACCTTCTCAGCTCTTTCTTGATACAAAGGCTAACACTTTGAGGAAATGGGCAGGATAGAAAGCCATCTGAGGTCTTAAAACTTGGACTTTTTCTTTATCGTGTTATTTTATAAGATGGTGTGTGTACCTGTGGACAGTTCTAGAATACTATTGTACCTTATGGGAAGATTCGTTTATCAAATAAAGATTAGGAATTGTCCAGAGATAGCCAAAATAATTTACTCTCTGCCATTGAATTGATTCTGACTCATGGCGACCCTCCATCAAGTTTATGAGTCTATCGATCTTTACGGGAGGAGACTGTTCATCTTTCTTTCATGGAGTGGCTGGTGGAGTTGAACCATCAGACTATCCATTAGCAGCACGTACTATACCACCTGAGCTCCTTAGTTACTGTTTAGTTAATACCAATTCATGATGATCACAGATTCATCAGAACAGAACAGCACTACACAGGGTTTTCAATGGCTAATAGTTTTAGAAATAGATTGCTAAGCTTTTCTTCCATGATGCCTCTGAGTAGACTCAAACATCGACCTTTTCAATTAACACAATTAACATCCAAGTCCATTAACCATGTGTAGTACACAGGGACTCCCAGCCAATGACAGTCTTAATATTATTATGTTCATTAAAGCAAAACAATAATGTTGGAGGAGAAAAAAAATAATGTTGGAGGAGGGTTATGTATAGATGGATATTTTTTCCCCCTTTGACTGTATGTTTCTAGGAGCTTCTACTAACCATCTATTCCCACCTTCACAGAGGATGGCAAAAGTTAAGTGTTCTGGGGGTGAGGCCCGTGGTGATATCCATTGGTCCACAGTTCTCATTACTTAGAGATAATATGAGAAATGGCTACAAGCCCTGGAAATCAGTGTGTCTTTTTACATTTCACTCCAGTTAGGTGCCAGGAGGATAATCTTGATAATTACAATTACTCTACAGACTCAAGGCTTTTCTCAGATACCTAGAAGAAGAGGAGAGGGATGACGGAATGGTGTTTCCATTTTTAAGGTTTTGTGGCCCAGAATTTAAGCCATCTTGTCTACACAGAGCTGGGAGACAAATGAGCAACATAAAGGAAGTGAACTGGGCATATCACAGTGTTGTACAATAGGCAATATGCAGCTTCCACCCAGGTTTCCCACTCAAAAGCATCTTAGGATGGTCCATTTCTTGTTACAGCTAAAGACAAAGTGCAAGTGTTTGAAAACACCCTGTCATTGATGAATATAAAAATTTATAGTCACAAGAGAGAAAAATAATGAAAGAAAGACAAATCTAAAGACACAAGTGGTCTCTCTAGGTCTTGAAAGGCTCTGGCTGGTCTCAGCTCTGATTGCACACTGGAATCATGAGAACAATTTTTTCAGAAAATCGGTTGGTGGGAGTCAGGCAAGGGCAGTTTCTTTAAATCTGCATAAGGGTTGAGAAAGTCTGAGTTCTGCTGACTTCCTGCCTATATCCAGCACACAAACTTTCAGAATGGCATTGCTCTCTTCTAGCAAATGCTCATGGGAGGATCAACCCCATTTCTTTTCAAGCTTCTTTGCTGCTGCAGTGTTTCATCTTTGAAGTGTGAGTATACCACAGCCAAACTAGAAATTGTTAGGAGATATACAGCACTTTGATCCTTTCCACAATTACTTTCTGTTCACGGAGTGTGGAGACAAGCTTACAGGTTCCCAGCACAGGTCAAAAGAGAAAGGACTCATTTATGAATAGAATGTATTCATAATTCTGCATTCTGAACCAGGTAAACAATTCTGTTTGAGGTGCAAATTTCACCACTGGTGGCAATGTCTGAAAAGGAGAGAGGACTTCATTCCCCTCAGTTCTTCAGCCTGACTTGATCTCTGTGCTTCATTGATTTGAGGTTGAGGGGAGTGGAGTTGTCCACCCATCTGGCCTCCTTGTTCAAGACTAGTTTCAAAGTTAGGTCAATATGTCAAATTAATGAGTCTCAAGCCAGTTGGGATTGCCTTTGGAAATCCATTTTTCATAAGCTTCTGAAAAATTTTCCCCAAGGTGGTCTTGCTATTTGTTCCAACTTGTGGCACCATTTCCCTGATAATACACAGGGGATTCCCTTCCACAGAGGAGAGGCCTCCAGCTAGAAAAATTCTGGGAAACAGTAAAGAAAACAAAGAGAAAAACCACATTGTAAAAAATGCATTTGCCAATGACCATGACCTCACAGTTCTGAGAAATCCAGATGTTTCATGGCTTGACTTTTTCTTCCTGGGAGAAATGTCTTTCTCCCCCAACTCTATTTCCTTGATTCTCAGACACATTCTAATCCCTAGTGCATTTATGCTGAGGAATTCCTTTATTTCAAATCCTAATTTTCCTTCCTGGTAAGGCAGGACAACCACTATGTGTCAGTTTTGATTCCTCCATAAATCATTTTCAACATTTCCCTGAAACTTGTGCAAACGAGACCCAGAGATTGACTCTCAGACCCACCACCAGGTGATCCTTGCAGCCTGGTTAAGGTATGCCAGGAGAGACCCAGGCTTACAGTCATTTCAAATCAAGGCAGGAAAGTTCTTCACTTGGTTTAAAACAAACAATCAAACATCCAGATATGTTAAGCACTCTGTTATTCTGCCTTCTCAATATTTGGTGGCAAAATCAAATTGCATAAGATGTTAGAAAAACATCAGAATTTGAAGTCTATTAAAAGAAGCCAACTCAAGGGAGATTTCTCATCTTGTAATTTTCCTTTTTTCTTTGTTGATCCAATGATTTCTTTATGTGTGTATATGATTTCAGTGAAAGTTTATAAAGTAAATAGTTTTTCTTCATTCAACTATTAATTTGAAAAACAATGACAATAAGGTTGGATTGGATGTTTCTGGATAAATCTTTAAATGGATCCAAATCAGCTTAGATATGTATTTTTCTCCAGTCATGACCAACTACGTGGGTGTGAGGGAAGAGGGCAATTTGGTATAAGCTGGTTTATGGTTTTGTAAAGCAAATGAAAATTAAGACGGGAAAATATGGACTGAGTTATAACTAATTGTCATAGAGTTGAAGCTGGGTAAGCATAGGGTTGAAGACTGTGGAGCCAAAGGATAAAATTGGAATTGAGGTTACAGACTTCAGCTAGAATGATAAAACTCATGACCCGAGCGGTATGAAGATGTTTGGCCATTAAGATGTTATAGTGCACAACATTCATTCTCTAACAAGTCACTTACCAAAGACTGTATAGCTGACTCGGAATTTGAATCCAGTGATTTTACATTTGACACCAGCATATTGTCAACCACTATTCTATGCCCAACTGTTGGGCCTCCCCCATAGACCACCCTCAAATAAAGAATGAGTACTTCGGGATTTAAAAAAAAAACAGCCTAAACAAATTTTGGGGACTGAAATCAATATTGTGAAGATTTCAATTCAATACACACACATAAAAATACTATTACTTAAAAAAATAATATTACTGTTGAAACCAGATTAAGTGAGCTGGCTATCATTCGTGCCATGAACGTGAAGGGAAACAGCTCAAAATGGGGCTGCTGTTTATTAGTTGCTAAAGGCTTTGCTCTCATTCAGGATGCCCTTATGTAAAATAGAATGAAACACTGTCCAGCCTGACCATCCTCACCAAAGGTAGCACGTTTGAGTCTAATATTTGTCCCTGTGATGTCTTTGCTTTTTTCATTGTCAGCTTTCATCTGCAAATAAAACAAAAAGACCACGGCTTGGGTTAGGAAGGTCTAGTGGTATAGTTTCTAGGGATTGGCTCTGTTAGCTCAAGAGCTTTTCCCTTCTGGAGATTTGAATCCACCAGCAGTAACAGAGGAAAAAGATGGACAATCTCTTCCAGTGAAGTTTATGGACTCAGAATCACAATAGAAGATCCACCCACAAATCTGTTCTAATTTCAAGGTAATGAGTGAGTAAGTAAGTGATGGCGTGGGTCAAGCATACCTCAGTTGTAAAGCAATGTCTTTGCCTTTTAATACATTATTAAAGAAGTCAGCCTATGGAAAAAAAAATAAAAAGATAAAAAGCCAAAGGGAAAACTAAAGCAACATAGAGGGCAGATCTAGGGCAACCAACATGAAAATGATAGGCAATCCTAAAGAAGGAAATGGGGCAGAGAGGCAAAAGAGTAACAGACAGTGAAGAAGTCTTCTGAGCTGAAAAAAAATCTTTGCATGGAGAATGAAAAGATTGAATGCATCACTAGAAAGACACATACTCAAACTCCTGAACTCCCTTGACAGAGAGGGTGTTTCCAACCTTCCAGATTAAACTCCAAAGTCCTTAAAAAGGATAAAGAATGTATACAAATAGATATAATTAATACTGGATCTTCCCTTTCTCTGTGTCCTAAGCAGGTGGAAGATGATGGAATATCATGCAAAAAATTACTGAAAGAGAGAAAGTACATGCCAGAATATCTCTCACAGTCCAACTGAAGGAAACATGTTTGCAGATACACATAAAGAAAGTATGAGAGTCTAAAATCAGAGGCACTTGGTTTGTGTGTGAATAACACAAAGCCAAACTTACTTTGTTTCATTATTTCCAACTCATTGAGAACTTCCATTGGGTTTCTGAAGCTGTAAATAATTATTTTATTGTGATTTGAATGAAAGTTTATAAAACAAATTGAGTTTTCAGTCAACTACTCACACTTTTTGAACCTACTTACGATTCCGCCAGCTAATTAATTGTACTTTTCCCATTTCCAGACTGTAATTGTCCTTTCCAAAAATGCCTTATATTCTGTCCACTTCCTGTCTTGAGGACTTAAGGCTTGGGCAAATGCTTCCCTTTTGCTTTAAATTGTTGGTTATTCTAAACAGTGAGTGTATTTCCCTGGTATTATTGCTCACCATATAGGACTATCTATTGATTGACTGAAAGTTGAGCCATGGGGGTGAGCTTTGTTTCAGGTCTGAAGAGTGACTAAGAGCTATAGTGTCAGGGATTCCACTAGACCAGTTCAGTGGAAAGGGCCATATCAGCAGGCTTGGCCTTTTTTATGTTTTTAGCTTTGTTACACGTTTTCTCCTACTCTCCATTATCTTCTACCATGATCCCTTTTACTATGGTCAGCCATGGTATTGTTGTTGTTAAGTGCCGTCGAGTGGTAGACGATTCATAGTGACCCTATGAATGAAAGACCGGAACACTTGTATAACTTTCATCATATCTCCAAGATCATACTTTCTGGAGGCAAGCCATTTCGGAAGTGGATGACACTCCTGCTTCCAAGCTTGTTTTAATCAGGAAGCTCCACCAAATACTGTCCACCATAGGTAACTATTATCACATTTGACACCTCAGTGTCACAGTGTTTAACATCACAGCAACCTCTGTACAACAAATGGACTGATGGTCAGTCTTGGTGGCAGGAAATCTTTATAGGAGAAGACTACCCACCTTTCTCCCATGGAGTGACTGGTGAGTTAGAGATGCCAACCTTTCAGTTAAAAGCTCAATATGTTACATGCTACAAAACAAACTCCTCTGAACATAAATGTGTTGTTGTTGTGTGCCATTGAGTCACAACCAATTCATAGTTGCCTCTCTTGTTAGTGAGTTTTCAGAGGCTATATATTTCAGGGAGATGACTGTCATCTGTCTTTCACAGAGCAGCCCTTTGGATTAGCAGTGCAACTTCTTACTCACTTTATGTAAATGTTGTTATTATGTGCTGTCAAGATGACTACAACTGATAGTGACACTAGGATTAAAGGATCTGAACATTGCCCTCTCTTGTGCCCACTTTGCCATCCCTGACGTGTTTGAAACTATTATTACAGTCACTGTCTCAGTTTATCTTGAGAGTCTTCCTTTTTTACTGACCTTCCACATTGCCAAGAATAATCAACTTTTCCAAGGATCAGCCCCTCCTATATACATGCTGAGGGGAAGCTTCACCCCTTATCTCTAAGGAGCACCTTGGTGGCACTTTCTCCATGATGGAGTTGTTTATTCATTTTGCTGCCCATGGGCTACTCAGAACTCTTGACCAACACAACCCAACACAACTCTTTATCAACAACAACTTATTGCCATTGAGTCAAGTACTACTCATAGCAACCCTATGAACAAAAGATCTGAACCCTGTTCTATCTTGAGCCATCCTCACTCTTCCTGTTGCACAATAGCCCATTGCAGCAGTCACCACGTCAGTCCACCTGGTTGAGGGTCTTCCTCTCCTTTGCCTACCCTCCACCCTTTGCAGTATCATGTACTTCTCCAAGGAATATCATCTCCTAGCAATATACCTAAAGTATGTGAGGCAATGTCTCATCATTCTTGCCTCCAAAGAGCACTCTGGCTGTCCCCCGCTCCAAGACATATCTGTTTATTCTCTTGGTCATCCATTGGATGCAACACCACAGATCAAAGGCATCAATTCTTCTGTCATCCTTATTCATTGTCCAGCTCTCAGATGCATAGCGAGTGATTGGGAACTCTGTGGCCTGAATTTCACTCTTCTACTCTTCTTATGGCAGTCTAAAACAGACCCTTGAGCTTCTGCCTTTTCGGCCACCATCGGTGGACAGAGGTGGCCCACCCCTGAGGAGTGGAGTTTCCTTCAGTCCATGTAGCCACTGTGGAGCAGGCTGGAGTAGGTGGTTGGTGGTGCAACCAGAACAGATGACCCCTTCGCTCTGTCTCACTATGAAAATCTACAGGCAGAGCTGCATCCAGCCAATGTGCAGTTCTCTATCCTATGCTTTGTAAAAGTCAAGTCTGTATTAACACCTAGTTTGTTCCATTAATATTAAAAGAACTCTGCTCCTATATAACATTAACTACTCTTTATGTTATTGCTATCACATACCATATCTTTACATATTACGTATCTAGTAACATAGATTTACATACACACACATACATACATTTATGCGAGAGCTCTGGTGTCCTCTTGTTGTTGTTGTTGTTATGTGCCATCAAGTTGCCTGTGACTCATAGTGACCCTAGGGACAACAGCCCTAAACCTTGCTGTATCCTGTATCAATCTTACTGTCTCTGACACACCTAGCCCTATTACCCCAATCACTGTACCATCCCATCTCACTGAGGGTTTTCCTCTCTTATGCCATCCTTCCACCCTCACAAGCATGGCATCTCTCTCCAAGGACTGGCCCCGCCTTGCCACATGTCCTAAGCATGTAAGATGAAGCTTTAGAATCCTTGCCTCCAAGGAGCAGCCTAGTCTCACCCTCTCTAGGACAAACCTGTTTGTTCTTCTAGCAGTCCATGGTATATTCAATGCTCTTCTGCAGCACTGCAGCTCAAAGGCATCAATTCTCCTTCTATCATCCCTAGTCATTGCACAGTTTTCTGACGCAGAGCACATAATTCCAAAGACCATGGCCTGGATCAGGTGCACTTTAGTCTTCAGACTGACATTGTTGCTCCTCAGTACTCTGGAGTTGTCCTTGAGAACAGACTTTCTCAGTGCAATTCATCTTTTAATTTCCTGGTTGCTGGTACCAAGAGTGTTGATTGTGGAGCCAAGCAAACTAAAACAGTTAACTATCTCAATCTCTTCACCATCCATCCATACTGATGCCACCAATCGGCTCACTGGCGAGAATCTTTATTTTCTTGATGTTGAGCTTCAGGTCCTCCTAGTGCCCTAATGGTAAGGAATTACACTGTCAACCCAAGTGCACACAGTTCAACTCTGCCAGCTGCTTCACAGTAGAAAGAGGTCTTGAAATGAAGACACTCAGTAACAATACTCAGAAACAAAAAAGAATTCACTTTTTTTTGTTTCATTTCTTTGATTAACTTACATAATAAAGAAAATGTCATTCCTCAATAGGATTACATCTACAAAGGTAGGGGTAGGATTCCAAACATGTTTGAGGAAAGGGAGATACAGTTCAATCCACTTATAGAGAAAACTTTGTTACATAATATAACCTTTTCTTGAACAAAGAATAGGAATAATTGTCCATTTGAATTTCTTAAAAGGAAAAATAACAACAGCAGCAAAACAGCTAACAAGTGTTTCTCCTCACATTAGCCTTCAAGTAAGTGGCTACCAAATTTCACTGTCTTCCCATACTTTTACTAAACTCCTCAAAACAGACTTTAGAACTTCCCTGACATAGTTTTGTTCCTCTTCTTCCTTTATGAATTTAAATTTGGCAATTATTCCCTCCTTTAGAAATTATTTTAGGGAGTTCTGGTGACCTAGTGACAAGAAGGTGCACGGCAATCCCAGAGGGACGTGGTTCAAATCCACCAGATGTTCTGCTGGAGAAGGGGGGCAATCTCCTCCCGTACAGGTCAGATCAGATTTGAGGGTACACACACACACACACACACACACAAAATAATAAAGATAAAATGAAGAAATTATTTCCATGATTATCTAAAACACTTTTGAATCATTTCGGAGAAAACAGAAGTTACAAATATACAAAAACACTGGCTTTTACACTTTCCTGTGTGGCTACTTTGGTCATTGTCCTTTATTTTTTTGAATGTATTAAGTTACTCCATTTCTGTCACTAAGTCCATGTTTTCCAACTACTGATTCTTCTTCTCTGTTCCCAACTTTTGCATTCCACTCACCCATTATTATCAGTGCATCTTGATTGCATGTTCGATCGATCTCCGATTGTAAAAGTTGGTAAAAATCCTCTATATCCTCTTCCTTGGCTCTGGTTGTTGGTGCATATATCTGAATGATAGTGCTATTCACTGGACTTCCTT
>NW_006399786.1:1686083-1688523 GCF_000299155.1 Elephantulus edwardii
AATGTCAAGAAGACAGAGATTCTCACCACTGGACCAATTGGCAGCATCAGGATGGATGGTGAAGAGATTGAGATTGTTCACAGCTTTAGTTTGCTTGACTCCACAGTCAACACTCTTGTCACCAGTAGCCAAGAAATTAAAAGGTGCATTGCCATGGGAAAGTCTGCTGTTAGGGACCTCTCCAAAGTACTGAAGAGCAATGGTGTCTCCCTGGAGATTAAGGTGTGTTTGATACAGGCCATGGTCTTTGCAATAATTTGTTATGCATCAGAAATTTGGACAATGACTAGGGAGGATAGAAGGAGAATCAATGCCTTTGGGCTGTGGTGCTGGAGTATCGAGAGTACCATGGACTGCTAGGAAAACAAACAGATTCATCCTGGAAAGGGTTAAACCAGGTGGCTCCTTGGAGGCAAGGATTCTGAGGTTCCATCTAACATACTTTGGACATGTTGTAAGGAGAGACCAGTCCTTGGAGAAGGACATCATGCTTGGTAGGGTGGAGGGACAGCACAGGAGGGGTAGGCCCTCTATGAGGTGGCTTGATTCAATGACTGGGGTAATCAGGATGGAAGAGTTAGAGACAGTGCGATTGGCACAGGACAGAGCAGAGTTTAGGGCTGTTGTACATAGGGTAGCTATGAGTCGCAAGCGACTAGATGGCACATAACAACAACAACATTACGTTACTGCCTAGTTCCCTTTCACAGAAAAGATTAAAGTAATCTAGTGACTAAGGTGTTCTTTCATTTTGACAGAGTAGTCTCCTTTTATTGTTTCTTGTTAAGGCGGGTTGACTGGTGGCAAACTCCCTCAGTGTCTGTTTATCTGCCAAAGCCTTTACGTCTTCCTTCTTGAGGGGAAAGTTTTCTAAATCTATTTAGTTGGTTATTTATTCTCCAACACTTACCTATTGCCTTTTAACTTCCATGGTTGATAAAGAGAAGTTGACTGCCATCTTCTTGAGAACTTACTGAGTATAGATGAGTCAGTCAGTTGCTTTCAAAATGGTATTTGTCACTTCTAGCATTTGGAAATATGTCTATTTGAGTTTATGCTAAGAAGTTTGCTGAGTATCTTAGATTCTTAGATGTCCATAATTACCTTAAATGTGGGAAGGTTTGGGCCACTACATCTGCAAATATTATTTCTGTCTCTTTTTCTCCTCTGCCTTTGGGATTCATATATTTTGATATGTATGATCGTGTGCTACAAGTCTCTTAGACTCTGCTCGTTTTTCTTCACTTGTTTCTCTTTCAATTTATCAGACTGGATAATCTCAATTCCTTTATTTTCTTTCTTTTTTAAAAATTTTTCTTCAATTCCTTTATTTTCATACTCACTAATTCTTTCTTTGTGACTAAATCTGCTGTTAAATCCCTCTAATGACTTTTTCATTTAATTATTAGTTTTTCAGTTCCAGAATTTCCATTTGGTTTCTTCTTATAAATTCTTTTGATTTTCATACTTTGTAAAGCATTATTCTCTTGGCTTCTTTTATTTCTTTGTGCATTGTTTATTAATTGTGTGAGTATATTAAAGAAATTTTACTTAAAATCTGCTAAATCCATTGTCTGAACAATGAGCAATTTCTACAAATTTATTCTTGTCATATGAATAGGTCATGCCTTCTCTTTTTCTTGTTTATTCTTTTTTTTTTTTTTCCTCTCATACTTGTCAGATTTTTTGCTAAAACCTGGACAGTTGGAATTTTATAAGGTCTGAACCCTGGAAATGAGATTCTCCATTCTTTCTAGGGATTATTGCTTCTACTTGTTTGTTGTAGATTGTTGTTTGTTTTCCTATTTAGTGATATTCGGAAACTGTTTTTGTAAAGACTATATACTTTGTTGTGTATTCACTGTGGTGTGTACAGTTAGCTGAATTATCACCTAGTGTTTTGACAGAATTTTCTTAGATACCTGAAATAAAAAAATCAAAGGATAAAACTTCCCCCATCTTTCCACATTGGTTCTGTTTTAGGAAATTCAGTCAATAATTAGCCAGGCCTCTTACAACTCAGCCTTCATCTTCACTTCCTGTTTACGTGGAGCTTAAAGGTCAGCTAGAGGTGAAAGCTTAAGATAGTCTCAGCTTAGGGCACGTCAAGAACGTCCTCATTATACTGTAAGCATGTGCCCAGCTTTTGGCATTCATGTAACCATCTCAAATTTTCAGTATAGACATTCAAAATTCACTGCTATTGGATCTATTCTGATTGATAGTGACCCTCCATCATGTTTCCAAAGCTATAAATGTTAGTGAGAGGTGATTGGTCATCTTTCTTCTAAAAAGTGGTTGATGGATTCAAACTACTAGAGTCACATGTCCTTTCAGTAGCAAGACAAGCCATGTTACAGACTGGGCCATACACAGACACATCAAAAAACTCTCTTCTACACACACACACACACACACACACACACACACACACACACAC
>NW_006399786.1:1688668-1718188 GCF_000299155.1 Elephantulus edwardii
GGAGCTCCCCGATTAAAACAAGCTTGGAAGGAGGAGTGGCATCCACTTCCATAATAGCTTGCCTCTGGAAACCCTATGAACCTGGAGAGAGGATGAGAGACACCCCAGTTTTGAGGACTCTCCTTCATAGGGTCGCTATGAGTCGCCTGTGACTTGACGGCATTTAACAACAACAACAACAACAACACATTACTTGCTTATATTTTAAATGCTTTTATAGAGTTCAGTGAAACTAAG
The DNA here is from genome assembly GCF_000299155.1 of Elephantulus edwardii. Classification (NCBI taxonomy): domain Eukaryota; kingdom Metazoa; phylum Chordata; class Mammalia; order Macroscelidea; family Macroscelididae; genus Elephantulus; species Elephantulus edwardii. Next base: position 1,688,906 of record NW_006399786.1, read on the forward strand.
ACAAGTAGTGCCAGACACACCTATGATTTTGGAAAATAAAACTTGCATTCCTTCTTCAAATACTAGGAACCTGAACCAGGAGCATTAGATGCAGGTTTTGTGCTTATTTCTAATTTGGGTACTAGGAAATGCTAAGTAGGCAGTTTAAATTGCCAAAGCACTCTCTTAATACAATGTAGCAACTTTTTTTTTTCTCCTTTGTTCTTTGCTCTGAGTTGTAAGTTTTTATCAGATTTCAAAAATCTGTGAAAGTTCCCTCTGACAGGGTTGGCTAACTTATGAATTGTTTTGTAGAGGAATGGAGTCTTGATGTCACTTGCTCCATTATTTTTGATGATGTTGTACTTCTGCATTGTTTCTTACAGTTCCATGTTAGTGCAAGTTAAACTGTGTTTAAATAAATTAAGTATTACTATAGAATAAAATTCTAAAAATCACCTATCACAAAACAAAAAAATTTAATAGGGATATAAAGGGCCTCATTTTAATTGTTTGAAACGAACAGTCTAAGTGGTACAGTCTAAGTGTTCTGTCATTCCTCTATATTGAGGTGACTTTGGATTGCTGTGATATTGAATGTGTACCATTGGTCTGTCAAGGGCCATAATGGTTATACATGGTTGGCAATGTTTAATAGAGCTCTCCAATTAAGATGAACTTGGAAGCGGGAGTGGTATCCACTTCCTAAACATGCCTGTGGACACTCTATGAACTTAGAGAAAGGACAATCGTTATAGAATAAGGTTAAGTTCTTTTGTTTATAGGGTCAGTACAAGATGACACTTAACAACAACATATAATGCCCAGCCCTTATCTCCATCTTGGACTTGGATGAGGTGGCTGGTCTCTGTACAATGGTACTCTTGTTTTGGTTGAGGATTTGTGTGGATTGTTTAATTGGGGTTTTTTAAGCCTCTTGTTTAGAGTGAACAAGATCTCCAGGAGGACACTTGCATTTAAGGCCAAGCCCTGGTGTTCATTTTGGAGACTGGGTGAAATGGCTGGACTCTGTAAAATAGGCTCTCTTGTTTTGGTTGAGGGTCAGTGTGGAATGTTTGGTTGTTTTTTATTTAAGCCTCTTATTTAGGGTCAACAAGACCTCCTGGTGGACCCTTATATTTAAAAGTTGGGCCCAAGGGATTATATTTTAATCTGTTGTTACTGTATTTTGGAGGAACATTCTTCTAAATTGTGCAACACTTCTCTGTTAATTTGCTATGCTGAGGTAATCTGGGTTTGCTGTGATGCCGAACTTTGTACCATTGGGGCCTCAAATGCCATAATGGCTGCCTATGATGGACAGTGTTTGGTGGATCTCACAGTTTTATGACAGAATCGGAAGCAGGAGTGACATCCACTTCCTAAACCACATGCCTCTGGAAACTCTATGAACTTGGAGAAACGATAGTTATAGAAAGGCCTTAGGTCTTTTGTTCATAGAGTTGCTATGAGTACTGCACAACCCCATGGCAATCAACAACAATAACATATAGAAATACAATAAAAAGCTGAGAAATAAATTAGTAGATACACATAGACTCATAGATTCCTCAGAGAATATAAGTTATTTAAATTTGTCCACATAATACTGACAAAAGTAAAGTTCTTAAGAAATTTTTTTAAAAATTAATAATTTATACAAAAACAAAAGTGACACTTATTTAGAATTAAACTTAAAATGGTAAATATTTTCATTACTAAGATAGAAAAACTAAAAATAAAATACCCATTTTAAGAAGTTAATAAAGAAAAACCAAACTAAATCACAAAAAGTGGAAGAGGAAGGTAATGATGATAGGAGCTAAAATTCTTCAAATAGAAACTAACACATGGTGTAAATGATCAAAACAAACAAAACGAGTTGCCACAAAAAAAAAAAAAAGAAAATTTACTCCAACCTGTAGTAACCTTATGTGTCAGAATAGAACTGTACTCCATAGGATTATCATTGGATGATTTTTAGAAGTAGATCTCCAGAGATACAATCCCCAAAACTTTTGAAAATACAAATAATATACACTTTATAAAGGGAGCCCTGTTAACTTGGTAGTAAACAGCTGTGCTGCCAACTCAAAGGCATGTAATTCAAATTCCTCACCCGCCCCATAGAAGTTGTAGTTGTTGTTGTTATGTGCCTTCAAGTGGCCTGCGACTCACAGCAACCCTACGTAGAACAGCTTTGAATCCTGCTCTACCTTGAGCCGATCTCATTGTCTCTGACACATCTACCTCATCACCCCAATTACTGTGTCAGTCCATCTCATCCAGGGTCTTCCTCTCCTGCACTGTCCCTCCACCCTTCCAAGTAAGACAGGGCAGATGTCTCCTGTGTGGTTTACTGTCTCTGGAAACCTGCTGGAGGGACAGTTATGAGTTGGTTCCTACTCAACAGTACAAAGAAATAACACCATCTTATGAAACTGATAGAGCCAAAAAAGAAAAATATAGATATATATGCATGAGTAAAACAAGAGAGTCTGAGAATCATGAAGATAGAGATACGTGAGTATGATGTAAACAAATACTACTCACATCCCTTGGCAACATACTTGGAAAGTGCTGGTTTCCCTAACAAATATAAACTCTAAAATGAACACAGGGGATAAAAATCAGAATAAGCCACTTACCACTGATAAACCTGAAAGGGTGATTTAAAACATACCATTGTGAAAAAGGCAAAAGGGAACAGATAGACGGTTTCACCACAGTCTTAGCTATCAATTCATTCCAGTGTTATTTTAGTCATTCTAAATTATGGGAAAGAAATGTAGTTTACACTTCCAATTAATTTAGTAAAGCTAATGCAACTCTAACTTTTGGCCATCGAGTTGGAACCAAATTATAGCTAACCCTCCAGCTGTTTTTCAGAAGCTGTGAATCACATGGGGTGGAGACAGTTCAAACCTACCAAACAACATCATGGAAAAAAATCTGGCACCTGTTTTTGTTTTTGTTGTCTTTTTTGAAAAATGTTTTTCTATAAAGATTATAGCCTAGAAAAGAAGGGGGGGCGGGGGGCGAAGAATAATAAATTCAAGGGAAGCTTAGGGAAATAACTAGTTCCCTCTGCGGATGAATTTGCATTGTGAACTAAAAATTTACTGCCAATCCGCGATTCCGGAAGTGAAAATGCAAAAGTAATTGCTTTTCTGAGGTTTTTCATTTTGCCATCAAAAATTCAAACACACAGTTAACGTGAGAATGATTATTTTTATTTCTTTTTTTAGACATTGTTAAGGTTTTATTCGTTCCCCTGCTGATTCTCCTTTATCACAGCTCAATTGATTTTGTCTAGTTAATGAATGAAATGTAAGGAGCAATTACCATTTACTTTCTCTCATAAAGCATCATTATAGTTCTTTTTTCTTTTTTATTATTATTAATTTTAATGAAAGTTTACAGAGACTTTGGATTTCCATTCATTCATTGTTGTACTTTTCTCCCTACCCAACCTCCCCCCCCACCCCAGCTTGCTCTTCTCTTTGAAAAGTAAAATTCTTTCATGCTACACAATCTTTCCCCCGCAAGTCCACTCCACTATGCAGCCTTTGTTCTGAACTCCGGTCATGACAATACCTAATCATACATCTCTTTTAAACAGCTCTCTCCCTCATCTGTTTCAATGCAGTATACATAATTTATCCCATCTTTCTCAGTCTCCCTCCAACCCCAAAATGTCAGTCCATTTTAAAACAGTGGCACTATGCAGTATTTGTCCTTATGTGACTGAGATATTTCACTCAGTATAATGTCCTCCAGGGTCACCCATTTTGTATAACAGTTCATGGGTTCCTTGTTTTTCAATGCAGCATGGAATTCCATTGAGTTGAATATACCAGAGCTTCTCTATCCATTCATTTGTTGATGGGCACTTAGGTGGTTTCCAAGACTTTGCTATTGTGAACAAAGCCACGATAAACATGGGTGTGCATATATCTGCTTGAGTGGCAGTATGGTTTCTTTGGGGTATATTTCCAGTAGTGGAATTGCTGGGTCAAATGGTAATTCTATTTTGAAATTTTTGAGAAAATGCCATACAGCCTTCCATAGTGGTTGCACCATTTTACACTCCCACCAACAGCGAATAAGGGTTCCAGTTTCTCCACAACTTTGCCAGCATTTGTTGTTTGCTGTTCTGTTCAATTTTGCTATCCTACTGGGGTGAGATGATATCTCATAGTTGTTTAGATTTGCATCTCTCTTAGAGCTAGGGATTTTGAACATTTCTTCATGTGTGTGTTTGTCATCTGAATGTCTTTTTTGGTGAAGTGTTTGTTCATATCCATTTTTCAACTGGGTTATTTACCTTTATCTTGTTATGGTGCTCGAGTATTTTATAAATTCTAGATATAAGTCCCTTATCAGACATATCATTACCAAATATTTTTTCCCAGTCTGTGGCTTCCCTTTTTACCCTGTTGGAGAAGATTTTGGATGAGCATAAGGATTTGATTTTTAGAAGGTCCCATTCATATATTTTGTCCTCTCCTGGTTGTAGATTTTTTAGGATGCTTGGAAGACTGTTTATGTTGTGGATTAGGACTTCTCATTATAATTCTTAAAAGCAACATTTTTTTAAAAAAAGCTTGAAAGCTAAGGGAAAATTCTTCTAAATCTAGGAAGCCTATCACAACATGCATTAGATTCCAATTGTATTATTCAATTTATATGACTGGAGAAATCCTATTACCATATACCTAAACTTAAACACCACTGATTGGTCATATTTTATTATATTTATTTTTACTTTGACACAAATTAAGAAGTCCCAGTGGCACTGTAAGTAAAGCATTGGGTTTCTAAATAAAAGGTCAGTGGTTCAAATGCACCATCCTCTCTCTAGGGGAGAAGATGAAACAGTTTACTGCCAAAAGCATTTACATCTTTATAAGTCCTATGGTAGCTCCATTCTGTCCTGCCAGGGTCGCTATGAATCTAGATGTGGTTGACACACATTTAGACCTTCACTGTTCCTAAAAGGCTTTTGAGATTACTTACCAGAAGACATAGGAACAAAAGGTTATATCAGAAAACAGTCAAAACATGGAAAGAAGAAGGAAGTCAATATGCTAATCATGGAGATTGATTCTTCTGCTCTGACTGAATAGACCTAGTCATTGCTAGTGACTCAGAATTTCCTTGAGCAAAAGAGGAACAACTTGCACGACTTTGTTCATCGGAGGTAGAAATACACACTAGTTCCCACTCTCATTCCACCAAAATTCTGAAAGACACTTGTTATGGCAAGTGTTCTGAACAATGAGTATCACAATAGATTCTTCTTCCTCCCCTAAATAGCACTGAATCATCAAAGAGAGGAGGAGAATTTGCGCATGTGTATACACTTCTAGTACCTTAATAAGAGATCCAGAGCCCACTATTTTGGGAAAAGCCTGTATTAAACCAAGATAAACAGAGTGGTTTCTTTGAGGCTTTCTTTTTAGGCACTTTATGCAGTTGGTTCATCATGGAACTTTTGCTCATGAAGACCTACTAACCTCTGACAGAAGTGGTGTTCCACAGCACAGAATCTAAGAAACACTATTTAGAAGATCTTACTCATGGTTGTTCTTCTTTATTTAGATTTGCATTTGTGTGCACTAACCATAAGTTGTTGTTGTTGTTATTATGTGCCATTGAGTCACCTGTAATTCATAGTGACTTTATGTACATTAGCTCTGAACCTTGCCCTATCCTTAGTCAATCTCACTGTCTCCAACAGATCTAATTTCTCCAGTCACTCAGTCAACCCATCTCATCCTGGGTCTTCCTCTTCAACCCATCTCATCCTGGGTCTTCCTCTTCTGCACTGTCCCTTTAACCCTCCAAGCATGATGTCCTTCTCCAAGAACTGGTCTTTCCTGGCCATGTGCCTAAAGTATGTGAGATGGAGCCTCAGAATCCTTGCCTCCAGGGAGTAGCTTGTTTTCACCTTCTCCACGACAAAACTATTTATTCTCCTGGCAGTCCACAGTATGTTCAACACTCTTCTTTAGCACTACAACTCAAAGATATTAATCCTTCCATCATACTTAGTTATTGTTCAACTCTCTGATGCATAACAAGCAATTGCGGAGACCATGTCCTAGATAGATAGGTGTACATTAGTCTCTAGACTGACATCATCGCTCTTCAGTACTCTTTCCCCAAACAATTAAACTTTTGATTTCCTGACTGCTAGTGCTAAGAGTATGTGACACTGATGTGTCAAATGTGTTAATGGCTGGTTATCCATGTAGACAGAGAGTGGGGTGGAGCTCCCCAATTCAAACAAGCTTGGAAAGAGGAGTGGCATCCACTTCCATAATAGCTTGCCTCTGGAAACCCTATGAACCTGGAGAGAGGATGGAAGGCACCCAAGCATTGAGGACTCTCCTTCATAGGGTTGCTATGAGTCGCCTGCGACTCAACAGCACATAACAACACAGCAGTGCTAAGAGTGTTGATTGTGGAACCAAGCAAGCTGAAGCTGTTCACAATCTCAATCTCTTCTCCATCCATCATTGAAGCTGCCAATTGGCCCAGTGGTGAAAATCTTTTCTTGATATTGAACGTCAATCCATTTTGAAGATACTATGTAACAAATTATTTATTGTTTTAACACTTCTTACAAACACAGTTCAGTGACAATAATTATGCCCCACTTTGGCTGGATTTTTCATTACTAATAACACAGCTCTAATGGCCTAATGGCAAGAAGCTATACTGCCATCCCAAAGGCACGTGGTTTCACTCCACCAGCTGCTCTGTGGGAGAAAGATTGCCAATCTCCTCCCATGCCATGTGATAAACTGTCACTGAAAACCCACTGGAGGGTCAGTTATGGGTTGGTACTGACTCTACAGTACACAACAACAAAAACATAATATTGTACTTTATGAGGAGGATCAAATGTTCTTTATCTGGCAGTAAAAGACAGGTGGATAGAGTTGAAAACTAGTAAATGCTAGTGAGTTAGTTGTCTTTATCTTGTGAAATTTTTTTAAATTATTAAATTTTATTAATTTTAATGAACATTTACAGTCATTGTTGCACTATTTTCTCTACCCTCCTCCCCAGTTCATTCTTCCCCCCCCCGAAAGTCTGTTTAAATTGTCCAATTGCCACAGTACTTGTCAAAGCCAGTTCTGATTAATCTCCTTTGTCAGTGTGTCCTTTGCCATTCCCTATCACTCCTCCCTGAGAGAGACTTCACTCCGATTCATAAGGAAAAGGGGATGGCGTATTCTCTTAGCTACTTCCTACTGAAAAGGGACGCTGTAGGTTTCAGGGTGAAGATCTTCTCTCACTACTCTAAAGGGCCCTTTTGGCAATAGGAAACACATAGACTATTATGGAGACTGATTTTGGAATTTAGATGCACTGTTATCAATTGTGCTTAGCCGTACATGTTCATATCCTTAAAGATGTATCATGGAAGTGTTACAGCCTAGAAGACACAAATTTAACTAACAAATTAAAAGTATATGAGTCAAAAATTAAAAAGCAATAATATTCCAAGTAGAGGCTCTAATAGTGGCACAAATCAAGTTACAGAGGGAAGGTAGTTCTTACAATAAAAGGCCTATTGACTAGCACTTTGTCTATTATAGTATAAAGGTTAGGAGCCACAAGATGTAGAGGCTCAACTATGTCATTTATTGTTCTTAAGTCCTGGAGCAAATTCCATCTACCACTGGGTTGTTTAACAACTTGGAAGTCGGCATGCAAGGCAGAGGTGAAGTAAGGAACTGCTTATGAGGTTTTCCATCAATTCCAACAACTAAGAAATAGTGAGAAGAGTTGGGACCTCAGAAGGCTTTTAGGACCAAATAGTAGGCTCTTGTGTCCAGGAGAAAAGGATGATACTTACCAGTAATGTTAATGCTCACCCACAGCTTTTCTGGGAGAATCTAAATTTTTGAAGCATCCTCCTTTGTTTCCAGCTGGGAGCTGGGGCCTGTCAATCCTGTCAGCCACGAGGACCTGATGTGGGCCACCCTTGGCCAAGTGTCCTTCAGATCCACACTTAAAGCAAGTGAGTGGGAGCTTCCTCTCTACTCCCTTGCCTATCTGTGGCTCTCGTCTGTGACACTGTCTACTGAAGTGGCCCAGTTTTCCACAGTGGAATCAATTCTGACCTCCTTTATTACCTTTGGGCGGTATCTTGTGAAATTTTTGAAACATACCTGCCTAATGGGCCTGCAGAGAATTGAGTTACAGGAGTAACAGCAGAAAAACCTGAGTTATCTCTGAAGCAGCTTAAATTTGCTTTGTCATTGCTAAGCATCATAAAGTTGGTTTCAATTTATAGTGACCTTACATACAAAGCAATGAACAAAACACTGCCTAGACCTGTGTTATCTTCACAATTACGGCTATGTTTGAAACTATTGTGGCTGCCTCCATGTTTCTCCAGCTCATTGAGACTCATACACTGCCAATGCCAAGGTACGTTTGAATCCACCAGTGGCACAGTGGGAGAAAGATGAGCAATCTTCTCTCATGCAATTTAGTGCCTCTGAAAACCCACTCAAGGGTCATCTGCATATGAGTCTGACTCGATTGTACACAACTACTACTACTTTACCAAGCAATGTGAATTACTTTACAGTGATGTCCTTCTACAGTAATAAGTTTCTTCGTTAACATGCTGAAAGTATGTGTGTGAGACAAAAGCTTGACTTTCTCACTTCTAAGGAGTGTTCTGGTTGTAATTCTAAGACTGTTTTAGTCATTCTTCTGATCTTCCCTAATGTATTCAAGATTCTTCCCCAACACCATAATGTATATTCACCAATTCCTAAATGTTGTTGGATTACCTTTTTCAGAATGGGCATAGGGCATGGATCTCTTTCAGTTGGTTGGGCAAGTAGCTGTCTTCCAAATTTCTTGGTCTAGATGAGTATTTCACACCTATTTGTTGAAGCATCTCAGTTAGTATTCTGTCAGTTCCTGAAGCTTCATTTTTGCCAGTGTCTTCAATGCAGTTTTGACCTTTCCCATCAGCATCACCAGTTCTTGGTCCTATTCTACTTCCTGAAATGGTAGAATATTAATAACCAATGCCTTTTGGTACCGTGACTGTATTTCTCCCATCTTCTTTTGTTCCCTTCTTTTTTAGTGCAAGGATTATTAAACTGTCTTGTATGCTTTGGACATGTTATCAGGAGGGACTAGTTCTTGGGAAAGGGCAGAATATTTGAAAAAGTGGAGGATCAGCAAAGGAAAAGAAGTTTCTCAAGGAAGCAGACTGTCACAGAGGGTACAACAATGGGCTTAAGAACAGAGGGGACTGTGAAGATGGAAAAGGATGAGGAAAAGTTTTGATCTTTCATAGAGTCACCATGAATTATAATTGACTCCACAGAACCCAACAAATAATGTATTTCTCCTATCTTCCTTTGATGCTTCCTTCATTGTTTATTTTCCATTTTGTTGTTGTTAGGTGCCATCAAGTCAGTTCCAACTCAAAGTGATCCAATCTATAGACAGAATGAAACACTATCCAGGGGGCTTCAGCCAGATGGCAGTGCCCAGGAACTTGCTGTTCGAGGTTTGTCACCAGGAAGAGGAGACGGCATGCTCTTTCCTAGAGAAATAGGCATCATTGCCTGTGGATAGGTTACTGGTATGGGAACTGGTACCATTTTCTGGTATTTACGAGATTCAGTTGGATGAAATAGTTGTCAATCTGGAGTTTCCCATAACCTTTCTTATATGGAACAAATGCAAAAATAAAATTAGTTATACAATAAGAATGGAAATTTACATCATCTGCCTATATAAACAAATGAGGAAAATCTACATTGTCCACCTATAGTAAACAAACTAGGAAAATCTAGAGTCATCATATTCAGGTGGACAACCAGAAACATGAATAAGTAAACAAAATAAGTGACCCTAGAAAGATGAAAAAACATTTAGGTTTGTTGTTGTTGTTGTTATGTGCTATAGAGTCCTCTGTGACACATAGTGACCGTATGTACAAGAGTTCTTAATCCTGCCCTATCCTCACTGTCTCTGACACATCTATCCCCATTATCCCAGTTATTGTGTCAATCCACCTCAGGTGAGGTCTTCCTTTCCTGTGCTGTCCCTCCATCCTTCTAAGCATGATGTCCTTCTCCGAGAACCAGTCCCTCCTGGAAGCATGCCCAAAGTTTGTGAGATAGTGCTTCAAAATCCTTGCCTTCAAGGAGCAGCTTGGTTTTATCCTCTCCAAGAAAGACCTCTTTGTTCTCTTGACAGTCCTATCAAGAAGATACAGCTACAAGACAATTTAAAAGGTATTTAAGAAGAATAAAAATCTGATGACTAATAACAGTGAGCATTTTTTCATGTTTGGCAGACAGTTGACTGTCCTCTTTGGTGAAATGTCTTTTCGAGATCTTTGCCCATTTTATGACTGGGGTCTGTCTTTCTGTTACCACTATCAATTTTTCTGTATAAAACACTCTCATTCTCTCTCTCTCTCTCTCTCTCTCTCTCTCCATACACACACACACACACACATATATATATATAGGTGAGAGAGAGAGGTACTAGAGTCTTATCAGATATATAGTATCCAAAGATACTATCCCAGTTGGTAGTTCTCTTTTTCATGATATTAAACCTTTTTAATGAGCAATTATTTTTTCATTTCATAAGATTCCACTTATTTTTTTTTTGCTATTATTGTTTCTGTTATTTTTTTCTGTTTCTGTTACTTTATTAGATAATCCATTGCTAAAGCTAAGGAGCATGGTGGCATAATGATTAAGAGTTTGGCTGTTGTGTGACCTGCTTCTATGAAGATACACTGTAGAAAGCCCTCTGGGGTATTTCTGCTCTATCATATGGGGTCACTGTGAGTAGAACTGACTTGAAGTCATATAACAACAGACTGTGAATATTTTCTTCTCCTAAATACTTAAATATTGACAAAATTTTGTTTATAATTTTTCCCTTTAGAGATTATGCTTTTAATGTCATGTCTAAAAACTTTTCACCTAATTCTAGATCTCAACATATCTTGAATAAAAGTTTATGGTGTATTCTGGGTCCTTGTCTGTGTTGGATGGGCTTTGGCTCTGGAGTGTTTTGGTTGGCCTTAAGCCTCTTGTTGGAGCCAATGAGAGCTGGGAGTGCACCCTGGGGTTCTAAGTGGTACAGCACTGTTCTGTCATTACTCTGTTTTGAAGTAAATTTGGATTGCTGTGATACTGAACACTGTGCCATAGTCTGTCAAATGCCATAATGGTTGGTTACACATGGTTGACAATGTATGTTAGAGCTCACAGATTAAGACAGGCTTAGAAGCAGGAGTGGCATCCACGTCTTAAACATGCCTGTTGAAACTCTATCACACTAAAGAAAGGACAATAGTTCTAGAACAAGGTTAAGGTCTTTTGTTTATAGGGTCAATACTAAATGGCACTTAACAACAACCTAAAACTCCCAGCCCTTGTCTCCATTTTGACTTGGATAAAGCGGCTGGACTCTTTAAGATGATGTTCTTGGTTGAGGTCTGTGTGGATTGTTTGGTTGTTTTTATTTAAGTCTCTTGTTTAGAGTCAACAAGACATCCTGATGGACACTTGCATTGAAGGCCAAGCCTTCAAGACTGGGTGAAGTGGCTGGACTCTGTAAGATGGGCTCTCTTGTTTTGGTTGAGGGTTAATGTGCAATGTTTGGTTTTGGGTTGGGTTTGTGTGGGGTTTTTTTTATATTTAAGCCTCTTTAAGAGTCAACAAGACCTCCTGGAGGACCCTTGTATTTAAAAATTGGGCCCAAAAGATTAGATTTTAATCCTTTGTTACTATACTTTGGAGGAACATTCTTCTAAATCATACACCAATCTTCTGTCAATTTGCTGTGCTGAGGTAATCTGGGTTTGCTCTGTTGCTAAACTTTGTGCCACTGGGGCCTCAAATGCCACAATGGCTGCCCATGGTGGACAGTGTTTGGTGGAGCTCCCAGTTTAAGACAGATTTGGAAGCAGGAGTGACATCCACTTCCTAAATACATGCATCTGGAAACTCTATGAACTTGGGAAAATGATAGAAAGGCCTCAGGTCTTTTGTTCAGGGTCACTGAGTCGAGTGTGACTCGATGGCAATCAACAACAAATGTATTCTAAGTTAAAATTTTAATAATGTGAGAAGTTTTGGTTGAAGTTCTTTTTTTTACCTTTGTGGTTCAATTTAACATTATTTGTTGGCAAAACTACATATCCTCCATTGAATTGTTTTTGCATTTTTTTTGGGGGGGGGATTTTTCAGCTTTTATTTAGCATGACATCTCTTTTGCCTTAGTTTAGAGAAGCCTAAGGGGAAAATTTATAAAAGTTGCATCTGGTGCCAATACTTGTTTTGTTTGTTGAAGAACCAAAAAATAAAGTTGTATTCATTTAAAATATTTCAGTTGATTTTAAGGCAATACAATTATTCAACTACGTAGAAAGGACCTCTACTGGCATCAGATTTAAAAATGTTAAGTTGGTTACTTGTCTGAAGTATAAATTTTTTTTCTATAATTATATTTTATTAATTTTCATAAACATTTACAGAGATTTTGGGTTTCCATTCATTCATTGTTGCACTATTCTCTCTACCCTCCTCCCAGTTTGTTCTTGTCCAAATGCCACAGTGTTTGTCAAAGCCAGTTCTGATTAATCTTCTTTGTCAGTGTGTCCTTTGCCTATCACTCCTCCCTGAGAGAGACTTCACCCTGAGTCATAAGGAAAAGGGGATGGCGTATTCTCTTAGCTACTAAAATCAATTGGGTATAATTGCATGGACATATTTCTGGGTTCTCTGTTGTGTTGCACTGACATATAGTTTTATTCATCTACCAATATCAGACTGTCTTAATTACTAAGGCTGAACAGAAACCTTAAAATTAGATAAGCTGGTTTTTTCCACTTTATACTTTCCTTCTTGTTTCCAAATTGTTTTGCCTATTCTACTTCCTTTGCTTTCTCATATACATTTTGGAATAAACTTATTTGTACCTTGCTCAGAAGTTATTCAACAATATAAAGGGTAGACCCTGAGAGTGAAAGCTTGCTGAAGATTATTAAAAACCTGCTGGAGCATCACATCAACTGGGAACTGCTACAAATTCAAACTGAAATCAGAAAATTTACTGAACAAGAGATATCACTGCTGCTGCCAGATACATTCTGACTAAAAGCAGAGAATGTCAGAAAAGAGGTTTACTTGTGTTTTCTTTACTGTTAATAATGAGAAGTAAAGAAGACTGTAAAAATGAGGAGGGGGGTAGTCAACAGACAGAAAGGCAGACTCAAAGCCCAAAACTCATCATCGTTGTCATAATCAACTTACAGCTGGCCCTCTGGTAGGCTTTCCAAGGCTAGAAATCATGTAAGAGGAGTTTCATTCCCTATCTTTCTCAGAGTTGATGTTGGATTCGAACTGTCAGAGAAACATGGCCTTTGGGTTAACAGTGCAAATTCCTATGAACTCTGTGACTAGAGTAGCGTAAGAGGGGGGAAAAAAATCAGTGAAAAAGAAAAATGATACCAAAACTTTAAACAAATGATAAAATATTGGGAGAGAAAAGAGAGATTTCATCCTTCATATTTTCATAATATTTGAAATATCCAAGTTATCAAGGAAAAGTGGACAATTCAATAATGGATAAATAATGTCTCAGATGAAATACACTTCAGATTAAAAGGAATCTTGAATATCAGATAGGATAAAGGAATGAAAACCAATAAATTAGACTCATGGGTACGAAAAATAGCAAAGATGAAAGAAAAACCCAGATGCTTTCCTAGTTGAAAACGTATCAAGTACTAAAGTATGAGAATGATACCGGCCCTCAAGGCAATGGAACAGCATCTTCAAAGCTCTCAGGGAAATGTGCTAGTCTATCATTTTATTCCTAGACAAGTTACCATTCCAATGAGAGACGATTTGAGCATTGACATTTTCATAAAGATGGGACCTAAAGTTTATATTCCCTGCACTCAATCCGTGGAAGTTACTCAAGGATATGCTCCAAGAAAAGAATACAGATCAATGAAAAAGAGAAGGAAGTGAAATCCAGAGACAGATGCATTAATCTGTGGGTGGGGAATTGGAGGATTCAGTAGTGAAAACAAAGTTCCAGTTGAGTGTTGTTCAGTGGTCCTACATTGCACCCAACCAGGCTAGAGTAGGAAGTCACAGTGCTTTAAGAAGGATGCTTCCAGGAATAAGCAGATGGTACATTGTATATTATATCAGTGGAATCAAAGCTAGCTTGTTAGCTTATTTTATTTGGAAGATAGAATAAAAACACTTCCTTTTTGTCTTTTTTAAGCCTCTCAGAATTTCAGGGGAAATAAGTAATTTTTTTTAAAAAGTCATCATTAAAATATAAACTATGACTACATGTTGTTGGGTACTGCTGAGTTAAATATTGTTCATATTAAGCCAATGAGCAATAGATTGAAACCTTGTCCTCTCCTGAACCATCCACATAATCTCTGCAATTTTGTACCCACTGTTGCAGTTACTATGTCAGTCCATCGACTTGAGACTTTTGTTCGCTGACGCTTTCCAAGAATGATGCCCTTTTCCTGAAGTTAGTGCCTCCTGACAACATGTACAAAGTATGTGAAATGAAGTCTCACCCTCCTTGACTCTAAGGAGCACCTTGGTTGCATGTCCTCAAAGATAGGCTTGTATGTTTTCTTCGGCAGTCCACGGGCTATTCAATACTCTTCTCTAACACCACAGTTCAAAGGCATCAGCTTTGTTGGGACAGGGTAGAAACAAGACTTGAGAAAGAGGTCATAGTGAAGTTTCTAAAGTGATTGAAGTGTTCAAAACAGGATTGCAATGATGTCCACATACATGTGATTGCATGAATTTGCTACAATTCATCAAACGGACCCGTTAAGCAGTTGCTGTTGAGTTGATTCTGACTCACGGCGACTCTATGTGGGTCAGAGTAGACTGAGTTCCACAGGATTTTCGATATCTGGCCTGTCAGAAAATATCATCAGGCCTGATTTCACCCTCACCTCCTCCAGCCCCAAATGCGTTTGAGTGGATTCAAATCATCAACCTTTCAGTAAATAACTGCATGTCAACATTTGTCCCATCCAGGATGTTAGAACCCATAGGAAGGGTAAAATTTATATTGGATAAGTTATACCTCAATAATAGTTTTTAAAAGTAAATAAAAGCATCTTTATATATAGCTACATAATTTTCTTTGGAATATACAATTAAATTTTTTTAAAAAAACAAACAAAAAAAACCCCACCTAACTAGGTATAACAGAGTTATCTGGGCAAGGGAGTGAATACAATAATACAAACATTGGTGGTGGTGGTGGTGGTGGTGGGCCATCAAGTCAGAACTAACCCACAGCTGACCCTCTGGTGGGTTTTCAGAGACAGTTAATTGCATGAGAGGAGAGTGTCCACCCTTCATTAGTATATATACATGTTCTTTTTAACTAAAAGATATACCTCAAACTAATTAAAGGTTACTTAGAAAGGGGAACAGTGTGATGAGAGGAAATGAGAATTCTTGGAATTCATTTTGTAGCGTCGACTTTGCAAATATGACAGTATTTTTACATAATTATAAAACAAGAGTAAATTTAAAAAAAAAAACAATCTCTTAGAATCCAAAGCAAAATAAAATAATCCAGCTAATGGAATAATCACTTTAAAAACAAAAAGCACTAACAAACCCAGAATTCTTTTCACTCATTGTGTTGCTAGTGTTCTTTGCCCTAAAGGAAGCATCAGTTCACAGCCTACCCCCTTAGTGAGTTTTTCAGAGGCAATAAATGGCACAAGAGAGGAATGTACATGTTTCTCCCTCAAATTTAAAATTTGTGCCTCAGGTTAGCAGTGCAATTCCTTGCCCTGTAGGCTACCAGCAACCATATTATTGGTGATTTTTTTAAAACAAAAACCCACAAAGTATTTTGAATAATTTCAGACTCATGATGACATTTATGAGGATTGCAACCCTCCATTGGCTTTGTTGTTGTTGTTCTGTGCCATTGAGTCTCCTGCAACTAGAAACCCTATCCACAATAGCTCTGCACCCGGTCCTACCCTGAGCCAATGTCACTGTCTCTGACATACCTACTCCTACTATACCAGTCACTGCATCGATTCATCTCATCCAGGGTCTTTCTCTCCTGTAACTGACTCTTCACTCTGCCAAGCATGATGTCCTTCTCCAAGGATTGGTCCCCTGGCAATATGTCCAAAGTATGTGAGACGGAGCTTCAAAATCTTTGCCTCCAGAGAGCAAGTTGGTATTCTCCTCACCAGAACAGACCTGTTTGTTCTCTTGGAAGTCCATTATATGTTCAATACTCTTCCCCAGCACAACTCAAAGGCATCAAGTCTTCTGTCATTCTTACTCATAGTCCAGCTCTCTGATGCATAGTAAGTAATTGCAAAGATCAGGTGCACCTTAGTCTTTAGACTGACATCTTTGTGCTTCAGCACTCTGGAGAGGTCTCTGACAGCCGATTTTTCTTATCCAATTCCTCGTTTGATTTCCTGTCTCATGATGCCCGAGCAAGCTAAAATTGTTGGCAATTGCAAGTTCTTCTCCATCTATCATGGCCTGTCAATTGGCCCAGTGGTGAGAATCTGTGTTTTCTTGATGTTGAGCTTCAATCAAAATTGAAGACTGCAGCCTTCAACTTTCTGTAAAAGATGATTTAGGTCCTCCTCCGTTCTAGTGAGCAAAGTTGTGTCATTTGCATAACACAAGTGTCTTCCTCTAATTCTGATGCCACATTTCTCCTCGCAATGTCTAGTCTCCTGAATGATCAGTTCTACATACAGATTGAAAAGCTAGGGAGACAGGATGCATCCCTGATGTGCTGTTTTCCTGATTTTGAACCATGCAGTGTTTCCCTGCTCTGTTGTGACTACTGCCTCTTGGTCCAAGTACAGGTTTCTTGTCAGCACAATCAAGTGTCCTGGGATTGCCATCCTTCTCAAGGTTAGCCCCAATATGTTGTGATCCACACGGTCATGTGCCTTTGCACTATCAATGAAACACAGATAAACATTTCTTCTGGAACTCTCTGCTTTCAGCCAAGATCCATCTGATATTGGCAGTTATGTTCCTAGTGCCACAGCCTCTTCTAAAACGAGCCTGTACTTCTGGTAGTTCTCTGTTGATGCACTGTTCCAGTTGTCGTTGGATAATCTTCAGCAATATTTTGCTTGCATGTGATATAAGTGAAATTGTTTGATAATTTCTACACTCTTGTCAGATCACCTTTTTTTTGGAATTAGAATAGGTATGTATCTCTTCTCACCACTGGACCAATTGGCAGCATCAGGATGGATGGTGAAGAGACTGAGATTGTACACAGCTTTAGTTTGCTTGGCTCCATAGTCAACAGTCTTGGCACCAGCAGCCAGGAAATTAAAAGGCACACTGCAATGGGAAAGTCTGCTGTTAGGGACCTCTCCAAAGTGCTGAAGAGCAATGGCATGTCTCTGGAGACTAAGGTGCGTCTGATACAGGCTTTGGTCTTCCCAATGACTTGTTATGCATCAGAGAGTTGGACAATGACCAAGGAGGATAGAAGGAGAATTGATGCCTTTGAGCTGTGGTGCTGGAGAAGAGTATTGAGAATGCCATGGACTGCTAGGAAAACAAACAGATTTGTCCTGGAAAGGGTTAAACCGGGTGGCTCCTTGGAGGCAAGGATTCTGAGGCTCCATCTAACATACTTTGGACATGTTGTGAGGAGAGACCGGTCCTTAGTGAGGGACATCATGCTTGGGAGGGTGGAGGGACAGCGCAGGAGAAGAAGGCCCTCTATGAGGTGGATTGATTCAGTGACTGGGATAATTGGGATGGGAGTGTCAGAGACAGTGCGATTGGCACAGGACAGAACGGAGTTTAGGGCTGTTGTACATAGGGTCGCTATAAGTCGCAGGCGACTCCACGGCACATAACAACAACAACAACAATGTATCTCTTCCAGTAAGCTGGCCAAGTGTCTATCTTACAGATTTCTTGGCACAACTTGGTGGGTATATCCAGGGATGTATCTGTTTGCATCAACTGATATTCCATCAATTCCTGGGGTCTTGTTGGCTTTATGAAGTTGCAAACCTTAACAACATCAGACTGTCCATTTCTCTCTTGTAGAATGGCCAGTGGATTAAAATTCCTAGACATTCATGTCCTTTTTAAACTCTGGTATTCTAGTGGTAGGAAGCTGCACTATAATTCTGAAAACAAACTGTTCAAACCACCAGCTGCTCCATGAGAAAAACAGAAAATCTCCTCCCATGTGACTTACTGGTTCTGAAAAATCTGCTGGAGGGTGAGCTACAAGTAGATTCTGACTCATGGTACACAACAATGTGTCCTTTTGAATAGCAGCTCAACATGTTAAGTGCTACACTCCTCCCAGAAATCCTTATTTCTTCTTACTGGTAATACCATTATTACTTGTTTGTAATTTGGTAATTACTTGGAAACTAATTATGGCTAACCTCTGGAAGAATGGGAAGTCCAGACCACCTGTTTTTATGTCCTGTTGAGTCACCTGTAACTCATAACTATGTATAACAGCCCTAAACCCTTGCCAATCTCATTGTCTCTGACATGACTATTCTCATTATCCCACTGACTAAATCAATCCATTTCATCAAGGGTCTTCCTCTCCTGTGCTGTCCCTCCACCCTCCCAAGCATGATGTCCCTCTCCAAGGACTGATCCCACCTTGCAACATGTCCTAAGTATGTAAGATGAAGCTTCAGAATCCTTGCCAGCAAGAAGCCTAGTCTGACCCTCTCTAGGACAAACCTGTTTATTCTTCTAGCAGTCCATGGTATATTCAATACTCTTCTCCAGCACTTATTCTTCTAGCAGTCCATGGTATATTCAATACTCTTCTCCAGCACCACAGCTCAAAGCCATCAACTCTCCTTCTGTCATCCCCAGTCATTTTCCAACTTTCTGATGCATAGCAAGTAATTTAAAAGACCAAGGCCTGTATCAGGCACACCTTTGTCTTCAGACTGACATCATTGTTCTTCAGTACTTTGGAGCAGTCTCCGACAGCAGACTTTCTCAATGCAATTAATCTTTTAATTTCCTGGCTGCTGGTACCAAGAGTGTTGATTGTAGAGCCAAGCAAACTGAAGCGGTCAACAATCTTAGTCTCTTCACCATTTATCATGATGCTGTCAATCAGCCCAATGGTGAGAATATTTGTTTTCTTGATGTTGAGCTTCAATTCACATTGAAGGAATCAACACCTAGACCCAAAAGCTGTTGCCTCAAACATAACAAGGAAACGGTGTATTGTTTAAATTTGGGAAAGTTGAGCATCAAGGCTGTATTTTCTCTCCGTATCTACTCACTATGTTGAGCAAGTAATTTGAAAAGCTGGACTTTATGAAGTAGAGCATCAATAACCTGCATTATGCAGATGGCATAATCTTGTTCACTGAAAGTAGGACTTGAAGTGCTTGTTGCAGAGGATTAAAGACTGCAGTCTTCAATACCAATAGCCCAAAGAGCAACATCATGATAGGCAGAAGAAGTACCAAAATTGTCAATGATTCACATTGCTTGGATCCAGTTAACACAGTTGGTACCAGCAGTCAAGAGATCTGGAAATGTACAGCAATGGGAAGTCTGCTGTCAGGGATTTCTCCAAAATCCTGAAGAGCAGTGATACCAGTTTAAAGTGCACCTAATTCATGCCATAGTACTTCTAATCACCTGCTATGCTCTCAGAGCTGAACAATGGATAAGGACAGCACAAGAAGAATCAATGCACTTGAGTTGTGGTGCTGGGAGGAGACTTGAATATTCTATGATCTGTCAAAAAAACAAACAGATTATGTCTTGGAGTGTTTCTTGGAGGCAAAGTTGGTGAAGCTTCATTTTATATATTTTGGACATGTTCTTAAGAGAGGCTATTCGTTGGAAAGAGACATCATGCCTGACAAGTGGGATCCTTTCACTGAATGAAACGAAGACTCTCAATGAAATGGGCTGATACAGTGTCTGTGACAATAGAGTACATGTGTTAAAGATGGCACAGGATAGGGCTGCGTTCAGATCTATTGTTCACAGGGTTGCTGTGAGTTGTACACAACTCAATCACATTTAACATTTGTATGCGTTGTGGCACATCAATAATGTTGTTGTCACTGGGAAGAGTTTCAGCATGAGAGAAAGGAGCCAGAGACATGGGATCAGTTAGCCAAAATTCCTATCATCTTGAATTTCAATACAAATTCATGATGTATTAAAAAAAAATAAAATCCCTTTTCTAAAAAAAATATCTAGAAAAGCAAACAACTGTGTAGCAATGAGCAGCACTGGCTCTAGCTTGTGATTGCCCAAGGACATTTCCCACTTAAAGGACTCAGGAAGCTCTGGTGGCTTAGCGGTAAGAAGCTGTGGTTTGGATTCACGAGCTGGAGAAAGATGGGCAATCTCCTGTGGAATTTAGTGCCTCTCAGAACTCTCTGCAGAAGGTCAGCTGTGAGTTGGTTTTGACTTGCTGGTACACAACAACCAAAAACTAAAGGATCCACAATTTTTTTGAAAGATGTGAGATCCTAAGGAAATGGGAGGGAAACCCCAAAAATCCCAAGTCTGGAACCTGTCATATCAGAAAGCAGAGCCACCAAAGCCAACCACCAAGTTCATGTCCATAACAATCAGGAACCAAGTGGAAGAGGCTCTCACTGGTTAAAAAGAGGGTGATCTGAGCATCAGTACTAAACCTGATTTTAAAAATAGACATAAGAAGAATATCAAATAAATGTCTGACCTTATTTAGCTCTTGATTCACACACTGTGTACGTGTGTATGAAAGGCATTCAGGTAAATTAGAATACCGAGTAGACAGCTCTAGGAAGGAAATTTCATTTCTTTTCCAGGCCTGATAATAGTTTAGCAGCTATATTTTATACACCCTTGACATGGGGTAGTCCATAGGTAGTTGAGATGCTAACTCAAAGGTTCTACATGCCTCACTGGGTTACAATCCACTAATAAATAGCTCTGTAGGAGAAAGATGGCCAGTCTCCTGTGCTATTAACGGCCTTGGAAACCCAGCGGGGTTGATTCTGACATGGTGCCCCAGAGTTGGAATTTTCTGAGTTCTGTCATTTGGAAAAGTTAATGGATGAAATTATGTGTCTTGGAATTTCTTTAAAATAGGTTATTAGTGGATAGGGTTGGTGAAGGGATAGGAAAGAAGCAATGAAGTGATCAAAGGCATAGATCAATTGTTGTAATTAATTATATAAAACACAATGTATATGAAACAATGGTTATGTATAAAAAAGTAAAACTAAATTTTAAAAAATTAAAAGAATCTGAGGATAATGGAGTGAAGACACAGATTAAAAAGCTGGCCATAAACCAGTAACACTTGAAGCGGTTATGGCTGTAAGGACCAGGAACACCACATGGGCTCTTCTGGCGAAAGACTCCACGGAAGAACCACACTATTTACCTCACCGAGCAGTGTGCTGAGCCAGGAACATACAGGCAAGAAAACATACACGGGGAAAATACAGGTACACAAACACCTGACTAATGTCACTTGTAAGCTGTGAGCTACTACACAAACAGCTCATCCATCAGGCATGTTTTTCCTGCTTCCCCTGCAAACAAGCACTACGTACGTAAACCCACACTCCTCCTCCACAAGAACCTCTACCAGGTGACTCATGCTGATTTATTAGTCCTGGACAAGAGTTCTTTTCCACCTCATACATTCTGACTCAGAATCTCCATGTTAATGAGATTCCTGGGTGGCTCTCATGGACATGTGAGGATCGGTAAACCACCTGGGCCATCTTGCTTTGCTAACACACAGATTAGATTCTGAGTCAGTGTATCTGGGTGGCAAATTCTCTGCAGGGAGTGGAATTGGAATGAACACCCAAGGGTTAGATTTCTAGAAACCACCTCTGTAAATATTGTAATTGAATCTTGTTTTGGTCAACTGAGTTTATTCTTTTCCGAATTTCCTTGTGTCCCTTCCACCCCTGGTGCTAGCCCAACAATAAGCTATGACGATAGCTATGCGGGTAGTCCATTTATTCAATTATTTCTGCATGTGGTTAAAGCATTCATAATATAATGCTTTTAAAGGTGTTAAATGTTTATTTATACACCATGAAGTGGTTGTGAATTTATTCAATATTCCTGTCAAGAGGTGGCAAGTTATTTTTATTTTAAAATTAGATCTAAACTGCTATAAATCTCCATGGTTATGATTTATAGACGTTTAAATCCTATTTGGATGGTGGTCTTCCTAGGACTGTACAAGCATATACCCTATTCCTTGGCATATAACATCTGAAAGACAGTCTTCAGTCCATTGTTCAGCATGTTAAGATGTTGGTCAAATGGGTATCTGTGACTTTGCCTGTTACGACAGCTTTTCATTCTCTTCCAATAGTTTCCGACACTTCACCGCTTCAAAGGTCTATCAACACATAGGAACTGGAGCAGGCGACATGTCTGCAAAGGAGTGTTAGACCTAAGACTGTTCAGCACAGAGCGGTTGCTCAATTTTTCACAATGACTAAAAAGTCACCAACTTCCCAGAAGTTTACTAGCATCCACACTTACTCAATAGTGTACCCTACAAAGGAAGGTCCATGGGACAATCAGGCAGCTTCCAGGAGACAGCACTGAAGAAACGTTCTGATGCCAGTAAGAGTGGACAAGGCCTTTTTGAGCGTGGAACAGTTGTGAGTGGTTGCCCAGAATGAGAAAGATTGTCAGCTCAGCAAGGTTAAGAGCTTACCTTCCTTCCTGGAAGCCTGCACACTTTTGAGCACATAACCTTGATCTAGGCTGTTGGTACAGCAAGACCTCAGCAGTCTGGCCCTTTTCTTGGACTGGAAGCTCATTTTTAATGGGTCTGTGTGACGTGTCAAGTGGCACTTCCAAAAGCACGTCAGATTCCAAACTTGGATACCCTGTAACTGGTCTATGATGAGCCTGATGACCGATCATTTGGGGGAGAGGAAAGGGGAAGATCTATCACTGATTCCTAAAAGCTCAAACATGAAAAGTGTCTCAGTCACTACACAGGCTGTTTGGGGGTTTTTCAGGAGGATCCTACAGATGAAAGGTTAAGCTCTGCAGCTTTGCGTCTGAGGTCTGTTAGCGGTCACTCAGATAGTTCTAAAGATGACGGCAGGCACCTGTGACATGAATTAAGAACCAATGATTCCAATTTTTTTTTAAATGAAGTATTCAAGTCCAGGGCAATGAAAATGAACCTTTAAAACACCATGCTAAGTGAAATTAAGCCAGTCACAAATGTCTTCATAAAGCATGATTCTAATTTATATGAATTGTCCAAGAACAGGTAAATCCAGACAGAAAGTAGAGTTGTGGTTGCCTTAAATAAGGATGACGACAAATCAATGCCTTTGTGTTGACGAAGAGTACTGCCTATTCTGCAGACTGTCAAGAGAGCAAGCAGTTAAGTTCTGGGGAAAGAGCAATCAGAGTGCTTCTTAGAGACAAGGAGGGCAAAGCTTCGTCTCACATAGTTTGGGGCATGTTGCTAGGAGAGGCTAGTCCTTAAAAGAGGATATCCTGCTTGGAAAGGTGGGGTGTCAGTGAGAGAGAAGACCCTCAACGAGATAGCCTGACACAGTGACTGCAACAATGGTTTCAAGTGTGTGAGAGATGATAAGGAGGGCCCAGGATAGGATAGGGATCAAACACGTTGTTCATAGGGTTGCTATGAGTCGTACTTGACTCAATGGCACCTAACAACTTGGCAATGAGAGGAGCCATGGTGGCAGTTACTAGAAGACTCAATTCAATGAGAGTTCATCTGTTAGACGCCATCACCAAAATGTGGCTACCTGCTTCCAAGATTATATAGCCCTGGACACTCCAGGGCCGTTCTACTCTATTCTATGGAGTTGCAATGAGCTGAATGTGTCTGAGAGACAGTGGGTTTGACCTTACAGTGTGTATGTGCTTTGTTGACTGTCTAGCGGAACAGGAGTGTGAAAAAACTGAGACCTGCTGGCTAAAGGATATAGGGGATTTCTTGGGTATTAAAAATTTTCTAAAATTGTGGTGGTGGGCACACAATTACACACCTTAAACAGATTATATTATATTATATTATATTATATCACATCATATCATATTATATTATATTATATTAAACTATAGCAATGACACACCTTACACAGATTTCACCTCAATAAAATGCTGTTGTGTTGTTGTTAAATGTGACTGAGCTGGCTCCAACTCACAGTGACCCTACATGGGGCAGAAATTAAAGTGTCCACTTCGTAAGCCTACATCTGCAAGCACCGCATGCCAGTTCACCACGGTGAGGCTCTTCCTCTCTCTTGCTGAACGTCTACTTTCCCAAGTATGAAGTCCTTCACCACAGCCTGGTCCTCCTGACAACATGCCATACGTATGTGACAAAGAGTCTCAGTAGCCTTGCTTCTTATGCAGCACTTGTCTGGATTTCTTCCAAGGTCATTGTTGTGTTTCTGGTGGTTTCTGGGGATGGACAGCCAAGACTGTCCCTCTCTGGTTCTGCAGGCTTAGATGAGGTGTGTTACCTGAGGGAGTATCCAGAGTAGTCAATGGACAGAACGTACCCCAGACCTTCCAGGAATCAACAGAGACACACAAGCCAGGGGCTTACCCACAGTGATCTAACAACAGAGGAGCTCAAATCATTCCAGTCCTGGACCAGACCACAATGCAAAAGCATCAACTGTCCTTTAACACACAGCATCATTTATAAAGTTAATGTTGGCTTCTAAAAGTTACAGTTCTGACCAATTTATATATTTAACTAGCAAGACTTCCTTGCTCAAGCCCTATCCATGTCACACCATACAGTTTCACGGCACAGTGGGCAAAGCGCCAAGTTCTTACAACTTAGCACAAAACCCAAGTACTTTATACCACTTTTGTGCTAGAACACCTAAGTCAAACTTAATGAAAAGCAACGATGTCAGTTTGAAGACCAAGATGCTCCATGCCAAGGTCTTTTTAATCCCGTGCTACAGATACAAGAACTGAAACAATGAAAGATGAAAGAGAATTGATAAACGGTGTTGGAGAAGAGCACTGAATATCCATCCCATGGTCTGCCTAAAGAGTAAACAGATGCGCCTTGGGGAAATTGCAGTCAGACTGCTCCTTAGAGGAAGATGGTGAAGTTTCATCTCTTATACTTTAGGCATTCTGCCTAGACAAGCTAGTGCTTGGAAAAGTGGAGGGTCAGCGAAAGAAAGGAAACACCTCAGTAGGACAGACTGACAGTGACAGTGTCAGAGATGAGGAGGAGGATGGCTCAGGATAGGATAGGATTCAGATATGCTATTCAGAGGGTCACTAGGAGTTATATTGTCGGAACCTGCCAACATATCTAAGCAAACCAGGACATTGGCCTCAAGAATCAAGAACCTTGGCTACTGCAGCAAAGAATTTTATCAGCTGGTGGAGCTGCAGAACAGCAGGTGTGTTACAGGCAGAGTGGGTCTGTGTTCTGTGTGGGTTAAATGCACTTTCATTCCTGAGACCAGACTAGACCAGTGCACCTCCTCACAAGTCCACACTGCAATGGAGACATGGCTTTCCATTGGATTCCCATCAAAATTTAGACTTCATGCTATCTAGGACGGCCACCAGCAATTTTTCTATTCCCTAATCTGAGCCTGGTGACCGGGGCAATCGGGATGAGTGTGTTGGAGACAATGAGATTGGCACAAGACAGAGCAGAGTTTAGAGCTGTTGCACATAGGGATGCTATGAGTCGCAAGTGACTGGACGGCACCTAACAACAACAATCTGAGCCTGAAACATGTTTCATTAATTCTGAAAACTAGGACTTTATGCTTGTTAAATATAAGAAACAATCTTCAGTTCACAATGCTCTACGTTCCTGAGTATCAGGCAAGGATAAAACAGGCTGACTGTCCAGTGAAGTGGGGCAAGGCAGAGGCAAATATGCAAGAGCATTAGTAAGATTTCCAAACATGGTCAAGCTTCTTTAACCTTAAAGCAAAAGATAAACCACAGGTAAGAAAAAAAAACCCAACTTTAATACTTAGATGCTGGGGATGCAACTGCATCCTCCAATATGTGTTGCAAACACATGCCTCTATGGCTGTGGTCCTATTTCTGTTAAGGCACAACTAGGTAACTCTCACTGATACTGAGCTGGAACCCACGTAAAGCTGATCTTCCATCGTATTTGTGAGGCTGCAGATAGCACAGGAGGAGACTGTCCATCTTACTCTGAGTTGACCACAGGTGAACTTGAACTTCCAGCGAGGCACGGCCTTTGGGTTAGCAATGCCAACTAGAGTGAAGCATTATTATTTTTTCAAACAAATGGCTGGTTGATAGTACATCAATTTTGCGATATCCTTTAATGTGATGCCAAGGCACAGAGCCGGTTTCCACAACAGATGTTGATCTGATCCTGGTTGAGATCCCAACCAATGGAGAGAAAAACTGGAATAGAAAGAAGTAATGTTCCAAGGAAAACAGCACTCCTGATGAAAATTCCTACTCATCAGCAGCTGCAATGTACATGGTGCAGCATAAATTTATAACCACTAGGTGGCCTTGGACTTTACACTTTTATTTGCACCGAAGAGAAAATGTTGTACTTCATGGCTGATTATTAATGCATTACAATCGAGGATGCAGCATTGTTTGGGGATGGACAGCCAAGACTGTCCCTCTCTGGTTCTGCAGGCTTAGATGAGGTGTGTTACCTGAGGGAGTATCCAGAGTAGTCAATGGACGCCAGACCTTCCAGGAATCAACAGACACACAAGCCCGGAGCTTACCCACAGTGATCTAACAACAGAGGAGCTCAAATCATTCCAGAGTCTTTTATTATTATGGAGTCACCAGCTAGGCCACAGGATAGAGATGAGATGGTCTCCTCTCACTTCCTGAAGATTTAGGAGTTGGAATTGCTGCCAAGGCAGTGGGGTTTTCTTTGTATGTTCATGAGCCCGTTGCTTCTGGGTGGCAAAGAGAGGGTGTGTTTGGCTGTTAATCCAAAGGTTGTAGGGTTAAATTACTCAGAGATGCCTCAACAGAATTGTCTGGAAATCTGCGTGTAAAAAAAATCAGGCACATATCTACTCTGATATGCATGGGGTCACACAAGTGAGAAGCTGGACGGACTTTACTTGCCGGCAATTGGTACGCACAATTTGAGAAACTCAAATTGAGCCGAAACCAACTCATAGCTGACTGCAGGTTTCTGAGGCTGTAACTGCAGGAGGAACTGTCCTTCTGTCTCTCAGAGGAGCTGATGGTTCAAACTGCCTCCCTCTGGGTTAGCAGCACAGCTTCCTACAGACTCTGCCACCACATCTCCTCAACTTGAGGTCAGACTGTTGTCCCCATTCTACTGGAGAGCAATCTCGTATGATTTACTGCTTCTGAAAATCTGCTGGAAGGTTAGTTCTGACTCAATAGCGCATAACAGTAACATCAGACAGGAACTAGGTTTGCTTTAAAAAAATAAAAAACGGTTCAGTTTTGCAAAAAATAGCACTTTCTTCTTTAAGGGTCTACTTTTTATGGGTTGGCTTTAGGAACACAGCAGTGGAGGGCTCACTGTCTATTTCATCTCCAAGATCCTTAAGACATGTGTGCAGTTTTTGTAAACCATGCCTGGGATGAGGCCACTGTGTGATGGCAGGCTCGCGCCAGGCCCACCCTGACCTGACAGGGTGGCAGGGAGGAAGGATCCTTAAGGCAGCAAGCATGCTGAAGGCCCAGAACATACTCGAAACACGTGCCACATAAAATAGATGTCATTTTTAATTTATTCAAGGGAAAAAGGGGGAGGGACAACAATGATTTTCATAATACACAGAAGACGAGTTAGCACTGCGCAGAAAAACAAAAACAAAAAAACAAAACAAAACCCAAAAAAGGCCGAGTGTGTACTTGCCACCAGTCTGCCTTGGCAGTTCCAGGATTAGTGAAGTTAATGCAGTTTGTCATTTGTATTACTATTCAGCAAATTTATAGTTGGAAGAATTAGGGATTATGAATCACCAAATGCATACTACTAACTAAGACGAAAACCTAAGTAGCCCATAA
The DNA here is from genome assembly GCF_000299155.1 of Elephantulus edwardii. Classification (NCBI taxonomy): domain Eukaryota; kingdom Metazoa; phylum Chordata; class Mammalia; order Macroscelidea; family Macroscelididae; genus Elephantulus; species Elephantulus edwardii. Next base: position 1,717,006 of record NW_006399786.1, read on the forward strand.
AAAAAAATCACTTAAAAATAAACCATAAATATGTGATGCACATTAGTGTATGTAACAAAACCATTTTTGTAAACATTTTCTCCAACATAACATGTGCATGAGAGGGGGAAAAAAAAGTAAAAACACTGCACTCAATACAGAAAGTTACTCTGATTTAAATACACAAAAGAATTATTTTTTAAAGCTTTAGCTAAACCTAGAGACAGATATCTGTGTTGTATTTTGAAGAGCACTGCTTTAATAAGAGTTCAATGTTCCACATGTAGTAGTATAACTGTAATACTGTTTTCTTTTGTAATTTTGCCATCTTGGCACTTTCACAGAAAAGGTACTCAAAGAGAAGGGGGGTCAGAGCATTCCATCCCTTAAAAAATCTGAAATTTCAACAGTTTTCATTTTTCAAGAAACAATTAAACGAGGCCTCCTGCATCAGGCTCTAGCAACACAATCTGGTTTACTGGGAAATGACCCAAGAAGAGAACAAACAAGGACTACCACAGCCAAGTGAAGCCTCACCAGGGGCCCAGTCCTGCAAGGAGAACTGAGTGGCTGCCTGGCTTCACTAAGTCCAGCAATTAAATTCAACCCAAACACTAAGGGAACGATAACTAGGCCCCTGGGGCTGTTCAAAGCACAACAGGTACACGTCTTCTGTGAGGTCTAATGCCACTGCGGTGTCCTTGTTAGAGAAATCCCATTTTTATCTGGTTAATACTCAGTAATTCCAATGAAATACAATTTGCATTATTTGCACATTGAATGGCAAGTCTGGGGATAATGTAATTCAAAGAAACCATGAGGCCACATCCTTGGCTATTTTTCAGTATTGGCATCAGAAATTGAGTGTTTCTTCAAACACACCTATTCATCTTTTACTTATCTCTAAAGTCATGAGGGGAGACCACAATTAAACTAAGCCATTCGGTTCTTATTCCTCTTGGGAGGCAAACCATGCCTTCCTTGTGGCACATTCCATTTCACCAAAGCAGGCACTCACACTAGAAGGATATTGTCAGGAGGCATTTGCTTTTGGCCATACTCTGTGGTAGTGGAAGCTGGTCTATTTAAGTCTTTCTAAAGGTGGGATTAACTGGTCAACCTTCTCTATGTTAACTAAAGATTAGAAGAAAAGAATACGTTCTTTCTGCTTTGGCAATTAGCTCTACTCCAAAATCATACAACT
>NW_006399786.1:1718373-1767868 GCF_000299155.1 Elephantulus edwardii
AAAAAAAAAGAAAAAAAGACTTAACTAGAAATGAAGGCATGATAGCAGTCTGACTGCATAGCCAGATGGGCCAAAAAAAAAAAGCTGGGCACAGTCTTGGCAAATAGGTGGGCCAAAAACAAGATCAGAAAAATCTTCAGATCATAAATGAAAATGAACCACAGAGGTGGACGAGTAAACGGAGGAGAAACCAAACTTCTGTTTGGTGGATCGAGAGTTTAGAGCAGCTGTCACACAACACCCCCCAACTCCAAACTCAACAAAAGGCAAAGGAAGATGGCAGCGACACCACGACATTGTGTTGTCACATTACCGAAAGATGAACTCTACTCAAGAGTAATGATCATGAAGCCATTAAACAACTTATTACTCAAGACATTTATTACAAATGTCCACGGACATTTTCATAAAGTAAAATCGGTTTAAAAACAGAACAAGTGAGAGAAAGAGCAAAGTCAGGGCTTGGATATTATACCTAAAACACAGGAAGTTGCTGTTTTATGAATAAGCAGTATTAACTACATTCTTAAAATAGTTTTAGTGCATTGCATTTTTTTAGAAAAGGGAAACACTCCCGCGCCCCCCCACCCAATCCCCCAGAAAAGGTCCCTACAACACTGAACAGTTTGTGTAACTATTCTAAATGTGACCACCTGTCTGCTACCAAACCTCGAACAGAGAACAAGGAGTTGTCTGTGCTGTAGGCCGCCATCGCCCACCAACGATTAACAGTGAAAATCTGGGAAAAACGAAGCACTCTGCTTTCCAGGCTCAGAAAGCAAACTGCACTAGTCAGCATCACAAAGCTGTAAAGCTCCTTCCCCATGGTCATGGACAATTTTTCTTGTGCCTGCTCACATGTGTGACAGAATAACAGGCAAGCCTCAATCTGATCATTTTGGTATTAAAGATTAAACATAACTGTTTTCCTCCAAAAAACAAAGAAACTAAACCACCTCTTAATGCATTAAAAACAATGAGGTAGGCAAGAAAATAAACATGTGGTTTGGAATTTTTTTTTCTTCTCTTTTTCCTGCAAGTGCAGACTGTGGTAAAACTGTTGTTGCACTTCTAGGTTTAAACAAAAATTAAACCTTAACTGAGGCAGTGCTAATACTGTGACACAACAAAGTTCTGGCCATTAAACAAAAATGCACAAATTTTCTTTTCTTCCCCCCGTCCCCATTGTTTTAAAAGAACCATCTGCCATGATTTAGGCAAAACTTGGTACACAGAACATGACTAGTTCTTGGCCAGGCCAAATAAAGGGGGGTGGGGAGGTGGAGAAAATCCAAGAAACAAAATGGGGACCCCTTTAACCCACCCATCCCACCTCCCTAACCCCACCCACAAAAAAAGTTATCCTAGTAACTGTGTCTTTCACATTTTATAAATATTAACTTCTTAAACCTGCACCTTCTTCTTTGTCCACATATTGTCACATTACAAAAAAGAAATGTCAATTAAATACATTGTTAAATGTTACTATATTAAATCTGCTCTCTGCTCCCCAAACTGCTTTTTCATACCACCACTTTCCACCTCCTTGTGCCTACTTCCAATAAAACCAACAGCTTGTTCATAGTTTCCACCTTCAGACACCCTAAGACAGAGCCATTCAGAGACAAGGAATTCTGGAGCCGCAGGAAAGGTGTTTGCTCTCTAGACTGATGCTCGATCCCAAACGCTTATAGCACCTGATGGTAGAAGCTGAACAGCACCAGCTGCATTGCAGCCTTGATTTATTTTTGAGGAAGGAGAAGAGAATGGGGCAGGCCACTGGGAAGAGAGGAGCGGGGAGGAGAGGAGAGGACTCGACATGGGAGGTCCGCACACACAGCTGTCCTGGACTGTACCGACGCAGGTCTGTGCTCCAGTTGCAAGGAATTCCAAGTTCTCGGGATCTTGAAGACTCCGGAGGCCAGCACTCTTCAGATCAGATCACTTCTACCAGCTCAGAAGAGAAGTCCTGCCCAAGGTCATGAAATACACCTGACTGCTGCCGCCAGATCGGACAGAGGCAAAGAACACCTGGGAAGGAGAAAGGAACAACAGAAGGGCATTTATTTACCGTGGTGATACAATGCATTCCTGCAAAGCACTGCTTGCTGAGGCTTCTTGGCCAAGTGACCCCTCAAAATTCCCAAATGCAAGACACTTAAAATGTCACCTAAGATGGTAGCAATTTACCATCTATAAGGTCAATTCTTGTTTTAAGAGGGCTTATTAATCCAGTAATTACTGAAACAATGTCAAATTGCAAAAACTTAGAAGGGGAAAAAGTATTTTTGAAAAAAATTTATTTCTTTTCGTCTCCTGTTAGTAATTTCTATAAAATGTGTAAAATTCAATTAACAATAGGGTGACTCTTCAACTACTTCTACTATTTTTGCATAGAATGTGCACAGCACACACAGGAAACCAACATGCCAAAGGGCCATACAGACAAATCACACAGTACACATATTTGCCAAAGAAAATGATCATTTTTCTCTCATTTTAAAAACTAAGTTAAAGTATTAACAATTACTTCATTTGACTCTATAGTCAAGACGGCAAAGTTTATTCTCATGCTTTTCCTACTAAACTTCAAGGGATACAACATATTGGGTTAAAACTTTTAAAGACCTGACATTCAAGGAATATTAATTATATCTGAGGTCATGTGCATTTTCCAAGGTAACAGATTTGAGAGACACCTAACAGCAATAACATGTAGAAAAAGATGCAAATGTGATAGAGAAAGAGGGAGCCTTTGTGTTTAATATGTGGCTGGGGCAGCCACGAGATACTAGTTGTCAAGGGGAGATGGATAACTAGCCCTTTCTTGCAACAATAAACCTGCATGTTTAATCCAAGAAGCTAACCTAGAGGATAGATGCTAGGCTAGTTAAAAATTTCAATGTGAGCTAAGAGGCAGTACATTCTTTCTTTTTAGGACTGTTTTTTAAGAGCCAAGTTTCTATACTACAGTATCAGGTAAGAAACTGAGTTTGTCTTTTAAAAACAACTGGAAAAAAGAAAGAGTGTGCTTGTTAATGATCAGTTTTGGCTTTGATGTCCTTCCCAATGCGGGTCAGGACAGGTCAGTAACTTTTGCCATCTCTCACCTCCACTCCAGGATTAGTTTGAGGAATGACTCACAAGATGAGAGTAACCTGGGAAGAAGGCAAGGATGTGACCAGTTTTGAAAAGCAAAGGTTTTAACTGGAGCTTTGTCACTCTTCTGTACTTCTGTGTAATTTATAAATTGTTGGATATTTATGATACGCAAACTATAAAGCTATTTCACAATTCTAGGGAGCTCTGGTGGCCTACTGGTAAGGAACTTGCTGCCAACCCAAAGGCGCATAATTCGAATCTACCAGTTGCTCCACAGGAAAAAGACAGGCAATCAACTCCCACGCTATTTACTGCCTCTGAAAACTTCCTGGAGGGTCAGCTATGAGTCAGTTCTGACACAAGAGTACCTAACAACATCAGACTAATGTGGCATTTTTCTGATACATATCAGGGAAAGAAACCATTTACCTCCGAACTGCATGGGCATTTTCTTCTATACACAAACTAATCCCATCCACCAACACTGACAATGTTAACCAAAAGCTGTTGTTTCAAGTTCAACCACAGTTACCTTGCAAGAAGGTTTGGCAACCCTCTTATGAAGAATCAGACACTGAAAACTTCAAAGTGCATAGCTCTGACTTACATGGGGTCAGCAAGAGTCCCAAGTAACTTGACTACAAATGATAGGAGAAAGAGAAAGACAGAGGGAACAAATGATCTGCTCACTATTTCCAGCACACAGACCAGAAAGAAGGCCTTAATGAAGATTAAAAACATCTCAAACCCAATATATGATGATTTTTACAGAGACGAGCACCTCAATTCCCTCATGTTGGTGTGTGCCATCAAGTCAGAACAGATTCACGTCTGACCCTCCCGCAGGTTTTCAGAGGGAGTCAGTCGCACAGGAGAACGCCCATCCTTCTCCCATGGAGCAGCTGGTGGGTGTGAACCCCGCTGTGTGCTTTGGGATTGCAGCACAGCATCAATGTCACAGTACCCATAAACATATATAAAATGTGACTTCTAAAAAGTTCCTTCAATTTATTTCAGAACCCATCAAATCAACAAGGAGAGGTTTCAACAAATTCCAATGATATCAAGCCATCACTTTAAAAGACAGCAGCAACTAAGAAGTTATAAGGAAATCATTACCTTGTCGTTACGTTCACATAAGAACTTTAGTCTTTGAGCCCTTTTGTGCATAAACACACCATCCAAGTGTCCAGTTTCCACAGATCGGATCTCTATGGCTTTCTCTCCCCAGCCCATAGTTTGATTAGACCGAATATATGCTTTGGGGGGGAAGAAAAACACATATTGTTAAATAGCCATACAAAAGCAGCATATAGGTATACAAATGAATGTCTGGCATTTATTGGGGTTTTGTTTATTATTTTTAAATATTTGCAATCTCCTGGTCTATCCAGAGAAAAGATAATTTGGATTCATGGCAGAACCTATTCATTTCCCTGAAGCTTAGATATTTTCATGAAATCTCTTCCCAAGAAACTAGATAGTACCTTTAACTGCAAAAGAATAGCAACAACCACCAAGAGAGTGAGAGATTTAAATGTAAAACCACGAGATGCCTGTCTAGTCACGACTCTGTTCACTTGCAAATGTTACCTTTGCCTGTCTCACTTTACTCTCCACAAATTAGTCAACAAAAAAAGCCTATCCTGCTCCCCATGGATGTCTCAAGGAATAAATGAGGTAGTACGTAGTGAATAACACACTTCACTCGATTATGTGATCGATTTAACTAATATCAGAGTTTGCAATCTAACCTACCATCTATTGCCAACCACTATATTAAATGACCAAAGATGTGAACAGCATGCAAAGGTGAGATGACAAAGATACATAACTTTAGAGAAGGCTCCAGTTTCAAGATTGGGGTCTTTCCTCTGCCTGATACCTACCTACTGATGTTGGCATCTCTCCCCATTGTAGAACTACATCCTTGGTGATCCTTCCATATGTATTCACATAAACCCCTTCATCTTCATAACACACCAGAAGCTCCATTCCGTCTGTGTTGGGCAGGATGATGATTGCATGGGGTTTGATGCTACACTGGATCTAGAGAAGAGGAAAAAAATGACAGAGAAACGAATGCTACGGTTACTATGATCCCAATAAAGGTAGCCAGTAAGACTGTCGTGATGAATGTGCTACCACTACCATACTCTTGGTGATAATAAAGCAGATGTGTAACATTTTGGAGTTTGTATTTAGCAGATCCTATACACTTTAGCAGATCATATACTCTTTACTCATATACTGAGATCATAAAAGATACTTGGTTGTGGGACCCATTTGAGAAATTATGTTCTTAGAAGTGCTCCCATCCCAGGAACCTAGTCTGTCCGCACTGCCCAAAATCCATCCCATGTTAGTCAAAGCAAGGGCTTCACAGTGCCTGGAGTGGGAACTTCTACTTGTCTCAGAGCAGGAAGTACTGAAAAGGGCACAGCATTTAAATACTCACCCCCATATTACAGGGAAGTGAGGAATCCCTGCTTGTGTTAGTGCAGTAAGCAGAGTAAAGAAAAAGGACAAAACAAAATGAAGCCAGTCAACCAACCATAGAGTGTGGGTTCTTTCTTACGTGTGTGGGTAGGTAAATGTCATAGACTGATCCTGAATCCACATCAACAGCATGGAAACCAGCACAGGAGCCATAGATGACTTTCAATCTCTGGCCTTCCTCTACCGTGAGGTCCACAAGTAATGGCTTATGTAACAATTCTCCAAATGACTACAAGGAAGGAATTGAGAAGTCAGAATTGCTTCTAATATCTCTAACTAGATAAACCAGAGCCCAGTTTTGAAGTTTACTCAATTACTGAGTCACACAGCCTCGGAAGGACAGTTCTTCCAGATGCCCCATTCCAAATTCCCACACCCACACCGGGAATCCAGTCCTGTTGCTTACTGTTGCTCATCTTGATAAAAAAATACATAAAATGAAAATAGTAAGGCCTTTCTGGAGCATACTATTCAACTGTTCACATGCAGACAACAGAGACAGAAAAATGTAGGAGTTGTGTCTTGAGAATTTATCAGTTATTGTTGCAGTTACTACTTCAAGCTATATGGCCTATTTCATTCTTTTTTCCTTTTGCTAAAGCAATAAAAGGTTACGTTATACTTTAATAATAGCTTATCAGGGAGCTCTGGTGGCCTAGTGGCAAGTAACTGCACTGCAACGCCAGACGTGCGCGGTTCGAATCCACCAGATGTTCTGCTGGAGAAGGAAGGAGAATCTCCTCCTGTACCAGTGAGATCTCATTTGAGGGTACACGCACAAAAATAATAACATAAAATAAAAATATCTTGTCATGTCTCAGTTCTTCATTCACATTAATAATCACAGCTCACAAGACAGGGATGAGAATGATGAAACAGAATTAAATAAGATAGTATTTATAAAAGTAATTGATACAATACCTGGTGCATAAAGGACAGTATCTCCTGTTTCTCTGGAGTCTCAATCTATACACACACACACACACACACACACACACACACACACACTTTCTCTATACCTGAAACTTACAGTTTTAATAAAACATTCAAACTATTTTTAAATGTCACTATTTTGGAGGGAAAGTCTTACTTTTTGGCCTTGCATTAAAACGGTCTCAAGAGCCATGTTTAAGGTTTTGCGTTTAGTAATAAAAAAGATATTATATTATTTAGGATATATAATGTCATGGTAACACTCTTTGATGCAAAATTCATAAATATGTACCAAGTAAAAATCCTAGAATGAGTTTAAAAAAGGAGTACTTAAAAAATACTCAGGACAATAGCTGGTAATATTTTTTTTCTGGTAATTTGTGTTATGAACAATCTTTTTACATAGAAACGGGATTGTGCTACATTTCTCTCAAATCTGTTACCTTGGAAAATGCACACGACCTCAGATATAATTAATATTCCTTGAATGTCAGGTCTTTAAAAGTTTTAATCCAATATGTTGTATCCCTTAAAGTTTAGTAAGAAAAGCATGAGAATAAACTTTGCCGTCTTGACTATAGAGTCAAATGAAGTAACTGTTAATACTTTAACTTAGTTTTTAAAATGAGAGAAAAATTATTTACTGCCTCTGAAAATGCAGTGGAAGGCTAGCTAAGGGCCGGATCTAAGTCGGTGGCAATGTTTGTTTATAATCTATAGTATTAGGATTTCTCACTTTAAGTGGGGTAGCTAGAGATTTTTAAAAACAATTATACCTTAAAGGCCATAAATTTGTGATATGGCTTGGGTGCCCACGCATAGACTTCCACAGAACTCTTCAAAGCAATTACCAGAAACTTGATTCTTTCATATTTTACTAGAAAGAAAAAGAAAGAGAGCAACGCAGGTCAGTATCAACAAGAACTCTGGCTCCTCTGAGCTGTCTTCTGCACACTCTATATGTGTGTCTTCCCTTTAAGCAGAGAAGGGAAAGTGTTGAGAGATCAAGACTCGGTTTCTTTTTCCAGTTTCTCAATATATAACTCAGGCCATTCACATGTTGGTCAATGCTGCCTTGGACCAATGCTAATATTCTGGCTTCACTCGATGAGTACCTTCTGCAGTGTTATTAATCCCCTTAGACTGCAAGGACTTTATAATGAAGAACAATACCAGCCAGGCATAGAGCCTGAAATGTCAGAGGGCTCAGCATTTCTAAAGGATAATAAGACTATTATTAGCCATGCAAGAGGCTCCTAGATGAGAAGTGAGGGTCTTCCACGCACCCATTCGAGTCTGTACGAAGCCTAAGCAGACTGAGGCAGGTGACTATACCAGAGCACTCGATTAAGTCACAAATGCTTTATTCTACACCTACCACCAAGTATCACACCAAATCATCTGTGTGCTGATCTATAAAGGCAGTAGTAAATTGTATGTATCACAGACGCAGTAGGAGAAACTTTTTTTCAATTATAAGGTAAATGCCACCTTTACAAAACTGCTTAACTTCTCTCATACCTTCTTGGTAAAAAGGGTCTCTGGTCACAATATACTAGTCAGATGTGTACCTGCCAAGTCCTTTATAAGACAACATTGAGATACTATTTGATCTCACATTCGTGTATGAGTGATGTATTGTAAACACGATTCCCCCTGTAAAGGTCCGTATACCGTCACTGTTAAAACAAACCACCAACAACTAGTAAAATATAAAGGACTTTCTACTTTCAATACCAAATTCTGCTAGGGTTGAACTAGTCTTAATCTGAAGTGTTAGTACAATAGCCACCAGTTACTCAAAATTATGTAAGTAACTGAAATGCACTAGTGCCACTGAGAAGCAAATTTTAATTTTTATTTAAATAGTACCTTGTGCCTCTTGTTGTCAGTTGCTACTGAGTTGAGTACAACTCACAGTGATCCCATGAACAGCTGGCCTGAACCCTGCTCTATCCTGTGTCATCCTCACCATCTCTGACATACTAGAACCCATTGCTGAAGTCACCATGCCAATCAGTTGGCTACTATGATTATACAGAATAGGTCTTGATAAACTGGGGTGGCAGGGGCGGCAGGAATTCCTGAAAGCTTAATGACAAAATGGTATTACATTCTTATCTCCAAAAAATGCAGGTTTGTTCTGTAAGTTTTAAGACTGTGACAGTCTCATGAAAAGCTCAGTACAGCTCTATACTGCCTCAAACTCCCCCTGCAGGAAAATAGAACCATGGATGAACATGACTGAGTTATTTCATTAAATTTAACCTATTTTAGTCATACTTTAGAAAAAAAAAAATAAACCACCACCAAAAACACTTGTCAACAGACACAGAAAATCTCAGTCCTAAAAAAATCTCTATAAAGTAGACAATACTACTTTCCAGCATGACTCATGCTGAGATGGTTCCTGTAAATCACTATTAACAAGGTGAGCTGTGAATATACAAATGAGATGATCAATATAAAGTCCGTAATGCCCCAAGGAGCAGAGGAACTGATTATGCTGTGTATTTTAATTAGCACAGGAGAAAAGAAAACATAGAAGCATAAATTAGCAACCAAGAGGCCCCAAATGCTAGCCAGCTGTAGGTCTTTAGACCATTTGACTTCGGTTTACTACTTCAAATTTTATCAAAATCTTTCTCATAAAACTTTCATTTCACTCTGGTTTATATTTCCATCATTCAGACTAGGATCTTGAGTTTAAATTTGTGTTTTTTTAAAAAGTACTTTGGCTTCATTTTTATTTTATGAGAATCAAAGTGTGCATGCCAAGAACTAACACATACCCCATAGTTGCCATTGAATATCACTGGCTAGGTTGCTAGATTCAATTACAAGCAGTCTCTGAGTTATAAATAAGGTCTATTCCAAAGACTGTCTTTAAGTTGAATTTGTAAGTAAAGCAGAACAGATATATACTGTTCAAATTTAGGTTTACTTTAAGCATAAAAGACTTTTCAGTCATTTAAGAACTGTACGTATAAGCGAAGGTGAGATGAAGAGCTTTTACAAGTAAGGGTTGATTCCATTCTTTTCAAATGGGGGCAAATTTTCCTACCATTAAAGAAGTAAGCTAACGTTTGTAAATCTGTGTAATCTAGATTTACTGCATCAGTGAACAGTTGTGTACTTCATTCAAAATGATAAGTCATAGCTCTTTGGGTCAAATTCTATCAGTGACCGGCTGCCAAGAATCTAGTCTCTCCGCCTGGGGCGGAGGAAGGAGGACTGTCTGTCAGATGCTTTTGCTTGGCAAAGCTGCTCTAAAGAAGTTTTCTTAAACTCACAACTTAATGAACAGAAAGATGTCGACTTCCAAAGAGCAGAGGTAAAAAGATCCTGTAACAAGACGAACTATGTGAAGTGAGAATGTGGACACAGGAGGCTGCAGAAACAAACTGTATGCTATGCTTACAGATGCATGTATGGTCTAAGAGGGTGCCTGTTAGATACTACAGGACTAATGACGGCTTAGAAATAGAACATGAGAATTGAACCACAAAGACCAAAAGCAAGTTTAATCTAAGTTTTATGGAAAATACTAGAAAAATACGACACTTATGTCTCTTCTGGGACTTACCAACTTTATAGTGTACACATCCTTCCAAATCTCCTACCGTGGTCCATCCTTGCTTCTTCTCAACCTCAGGGTCATTGTGAAGTATTTTATTTCTTAACCAGGACAAATAGTAGACCCGTAACTTATCCTTCTTGCCTAACAAAAGAAATATAAATATTTTAAAAGCATGTTCAAAATGAAATGTCATCTTTAGTAACAGAAGATAATACAGAATTCATGTTTATAATATCATCTCATTTTCAAAACTCCTTAATAGTAACTATTACCTCTCATTTGTCAAGTGAAGGAACTGAAAGCTAACTCTTGCATTGACTCAAATCTAGCAGCTGTCATGCAACAAATTGGAGACGTGTGCAACTTAGACAAGGAACTCTCTTCCAGAATATGTAAAGAATCCCTATGATTAGAGAGAGAGATATAATCCAGCAGAAAAACCAAGCAAGCAAAGAGAGCAGGTGCCACACACAAGATTCCTGCAGACACATAAAAGGTGCCTGAGTTCTATATTGATTAGGGGAATGCATATTAAACCATAAAGAAATACAAACTCAAGAAACCTATTGAAATATTCAGATTTAAAAGACTGGCTACCAACGGAGGGGGGAACTAGGAACCTCATAAACTAGTATTATGAATTAATAGAGCCACGTTGAAAGGGTTGTTGTGGTATTATGGGCCATCGAGTCAGAACCAACTCATAAATGACCCTCCAGTGAGTTTTCAAAGGCAATAATCTCATTGGAGGAGGCTGCCCATCTTTCTCCTGCTGAACAACTGGAAGAATCTGGAATTGACTGTCTTTTGCCTTGAGTTTAAGAACCCTTGACCTCTTAAAGACTATTATGCTGAAAATTCAAAACACAGTGTTTCACAGTAATAAACAGGTGATATTTTGTGATGTCCATAAAAACATTAGTGTATCTTTAGGTTAATCACACTTTGTACCTGGAAGTGTTTAATGTTTTTAACACATAAGACATCTGATTAGCTGATGCTGGATATGAACTATACCTATTTCAACTTATCTACAATTGAACTTGAACCCAAAAAAAAATACGTACACAAGAACTTTTACCATCCATAAAAGCTACAAACAGAAAGCAACACGAGTGTCTGGTAAAAGAAATGAACCTCAACTACAAGCAACAAAAACAGGTAAGTAGAAGAAGCCAGACATAAAAGAACATCTCCCATTTATAGAAAATCAATTCAATGAAGGCAAAACCTTCATCATCATGACAGTGGTTCCTTTTGGGGAAGGGGCTGGGGCAGTGGCTGGGAGATGCTGGAGTGCTTTAAATGCCAGTTCTTCAACTGGTTGGCAAGGGTGAGGGGATCAGAAGGAGATGCTACAGGGATTAATTCTTTCTGTGACCTTTCACTCAACAATACAGATCTATAAAATCTATGCATTTCAGTATAGTGCCTTATACTGACTGAAATAAAACTATGGTGAGTTTTGAGAAATTCTTTTAAGTGGGAATAGGCTTATGATAATGTGTTAAATAAAAGGATAACCAAGATTGACACAGTAACTGGGGTAATGGGGGTAGGTGTGTCGGAGACAAGGAGACTGGCTCAGTATAGAGCAGAGTTCAGAACATCTGTACATAGGGCCACTATGAGTCACAGGCGACTTGATAGCACATATTGACAATAAAAGGAAAGCTATACAGTTTTCTCTACAGTGTTTTATTCCAAAATCATGAGACAGACATATAGAAAAGAATGTATTAAAACTATAATATTTATTAGTGAGACAGAAAAGATTTTTATTTTAATCTTCTGATTTTTTTCTCCCCTACATTTTACTGTTCCAATCAAAATGTATTACTTTTATAATGCTGAAGAACATTAACACTTTTCCCCCCTAACCCTGATGTCAGTCTTGTCTTATAGCAGTGGCATTATGCAGTATTTGTTCTTGGGAAAGAATTGTCTAAAAGAAATATATGATTAGCTATTAATTGCCTGACAACAGTCCAGAATAAGAGGTACATAGCAAAGTGGACTTAGGGACGGGAGGGAGGGTGAAAATTGTGCAACAATGAATGGAAATCCAAGTTTTCTGTAAACTTTCATTAAAATATCAATTAATAATAATAATAATAATAAAACAAGAACAGTAAGAGCTAACAAAAGGGATGAGTGCCAGAAATAAACCAATAGATCATCTCTGGTCTCAGCTGACTATTACCCCTGTGAGCCCTCTTGTTTCATTGCATCACAAAATGAAGCTGAAACTGTATTTAGCTGCAGGTTTGTTATTTTTTTCCTATTTTAAGAGGTATCCCATCAGAACTCAAGTTTTAAATGGCTGTCTTCTCATCTAAGTATGACAAAACAAGGGAAATTGTTGCATTTCAACAAGCTACTTACTCACAACCAATGTTGTTGTGGCTATGTGCCAAGAAGTTGCCTGCGACTCATAGCAACCCTAAGCACAACAGCTCTGAATCCTGCTGTATCCTGAGTCGACCTTATTGTATCTGACACACCAACTTTCAATACCCCAGTAACTGAGTCAATCCATCTCATCGAGGCTCTTCCTCTCTTGTACTATGCCTCCACCCTTGCAAGTATGACATCCCTCTCCAAGGATTGGTACCACCTTGCAGCATGCCCGAAGTATGTCAGACGGAGCTTCAGAATCCTTGCCTCCAAAGAGCAGCCTGGTTTCAACCTCTCCAGAATGAACCTGATTATTCTCTTAGCAGTCCATGGTATATATTCAATACCCTTCTCCAGCACCACAGCTCAACGGCATCAATTCTCCTTCTATCATGCTCCAGCTTTCTGATGCATAGCAAGTAATTGTGAAAATCATGGCCTGGATCAGGTGCACCTTAGTCTCCAGACAAAACTCACAACCAATAGCACATGTGAAAGTTAACTGCGAGGAAACTCATGGAAATCTACTACACATAATCACATGATACAGATTTAAGATAGGAGATAATTAAGTAAGAACTGTAACTGGTATTGCAGGGCTTATTTAAAGTCTTACCATTTTGCATACCCTTTGGCATAGCAAGTTATTATGAAATTATGACCTATGTAAATGCCAAAAGATTTAGTAATCTAAACGAGTGTGTTCAAAATAGGACAAACAGAAAGACTAATAATGGGAAATGAAAGAGTAGATTTGAAGACAACTATTTAATATTCTGTAGCATGTGAAGTAAGTTATCATGGAGGAATATTTGATGGCATTAAAAAAAGGCTGGCTACCTGGGCACATATAAATACAGTACAAGATGAAAAACCACATGATTTTTTTTTTTGGGGGGGGAAGGTTGTAAATCTTTATTGAGAGCTTATTTCTTCACCTGTCTTCCTTGCACATGGATCTGAATCACTCTTCTTTCAAGTCACAGCCCAACTAACTCACTGTGCCACATAGGCTCCTGTGATTTATTCAGCCAATCCTAAATAGTTTGCCTGTTTCAGTGCAGAGGGACGCCTGGCAATTAAATACTCTCATCGGAAGCTCTGAGTCTGTAAGTGGGGCTCATTAACACTAATCTTCGCTGTAGTGATAAGTGCTTCAAGATGTACCCTTTCAAATAAGCCCCTAACTGGAGTATCCTGACGTTTCTTCCTCTAGGACTCTACAGAATCCCTGGACTCTCCAGTGGTGTAGTGGGCAGGGTGTGGGCATAACCTCTCTAGCAGTTCGAAGCCACCAATGGGTTCATGGGAAGAAGATCCTCTCTCATGTGATTTACAGCCAGCTGTGAGTCAGTTCCACCCCAGCAATGAGTAAAATTCAGAATCCCCAGAACAAGGTTTTTAGCTTCTAAAAACACGGGCTTTGGCAACCATGGCAGGCAGATGCGGGCAAGGACACTAGCTGTATCTACAACAGTATATTTCAGCACTGTTAAAACTATTCAGTTGGTATATGGGTGTCATATCATTCCCTTATTATTTAAGCTTGAATTATTCCAAAACCATTATTTACTATACATTTTGTCTCCAACAATGTGTATAGAGTTGGGTGTATGCCTAAGTGATTGGAAGATAATTGTCTCTAATTGCTCTTCTACCATAGTTTTTCATATGCTACAGTGAAGATATTTATATTAAGAACAATAATGCTTAAAAAAAAGGAATTTACATCAGCTAGTAATTGTTTTAAGGAAAAATAGTAATAAATAAGTAACAATATTTTTATAATCAGGGCAAAGCATCCCTTCTGCACATGAAAGCACAAGAACTGGACACTCATCAATTTCAACTGGCTGAGTCCAGTAAAACCTAACAAGGCGGCACAGAGCAGTTGGGCTCATGCACAGGGCACCACTGTGGGTGATGTGGGATCATCAATTAGAAATTACACATACATATGCTTTTGAAGATTGCTCATTAGAAGAGTCAAAAGTCAAGCATGTACAGGTGTATCAAATCAGGAACCATCTTCCTGGCACTCTGGTGTCTCCTCTAAAAGCTAATCGTACAAATCCCATACCCCAACTATTCCACTGCTAGGAATATACCTCAAGGAAATCAGAACTGAGGCACAAATGGAGATTATGTTCACCTATGTTCCTAGCAGTGTTATTTTCAACAGCAAGAAAATGGAAACATCCCAAATACTCATCAACAAATGAATGGATTAAGAAATTGTGGGATACTCACCCAAAGGAATACTATGCAGCACTAAGGAACAAAAGCTTTGTAAAATACTGTATGAATTGGGAGATACTAGAGAGTATTTTGCTGAGTGAAATACCCTAGCCAGATATGGACAAATACTGCACCAGGCCATTATTTGTGATAAAAGGATGAAAAGTTAGCAACGTAAGTACAATTGTAGAAAATGAGAAGGGGAAGCAGAGTAATTAGGGAGAGAAAAAGGAAGAGAGAAAAAAATCACATGCATAGCAGAAATTTGGTGGGTGGAAGAGGGGTTGGAAAACTGGAAGACTTCAAAAGGAGGATAACAAACAGAGCAGTGGTAATTAATTATATAAAATATAATGCATGGCATATGTCACAAAACATGATGTGTATGAATTATGAACAAACCTATTAAAATATTTTTAAAAATGAGAAATGCTGTAAGTGTATTTTAATGTTGTATAAATATAACAGGGGGAAAAATGAGACTTTAGGAAGAATTACTTCTAAATTATATTCAAAAGACATAATAAATGAACAAAGAAATTTAAAACCAATACATAATATTAAGAATATATGTATAGAGATGCATGTAAGGAAACTCAATAAAAACATCTTTCCATATAAAAGCATCTTATATTTGTGTATATCATGTAACTTACCACACCAGAAAATGAGCTAAATGAAGTTTGTCACAGTTAAGTGCTACTGCTTTATACATCTATTCAAACAAATTTCTAAAATAATGTATCAATTCTACTTTTAAAAAAAAAACAAAACACTAAGAAAGTGCCTTACCAGATATTGTCACTAAGACATTCAAGCCTTCAAGTACATCCATTTGTTGAAATCGTCTCCGGTTGATAAGAGGATATACTTTCCCTTGGCCACTTCTGTCCAGCAGCATCAGGCCACTTTCTGTCCCCACTAACAAATTCACTCCT
The DNA here is from genome assembly GCF_000299155.1 of Elephantulus edwardii. NCBI lineage: Eukaryota > Metazoa > Chordata > Mammalia > Macroscelidea > Macroscelididae > Elephantulus > Elephantulus edwardii. The sequence continues at coordinate 1,734,061 of NW_006399786.1, forward strand.
GTTTCAAGGACACAAAAACACGTACATTTATGTTCTGCTTTGAAAACATCCCGGTTGTATAGAAAGGATGACTTAGAAAAGACAGCAGTTTTAATTTACTCTGATATTAGGGTTTAGAAATGTTGCTGTAGTGTGCACTGTGGAGTCGGAACTAGCTCATAACTGACCCTCCAGCAGGTTTTCAGGAGTAGGTCATAGGGAAGAACACGAAGCATCTTTGTCCTGCAGAGAGGCCGGTGGATTTGACCTGTATGTCTTTGGGCTGGCAGCACAACCCCTTCCTACTAAGCTACCAGCCCCTCTATGGTTTAGAAGAGTGATGGTTAAATACTTAAAATTTTAAAAAAGAATACGAGGGGGAGAAAAAGGAAGAAGATATAATCTCTCAATTTCTTTCATACTCAAGAAATTACCAGTTTGGGTTCTTTTTATGTGTGTGTGGGGGGGGGGGGGCGGATGGTGGTGTTTGTTTTTCAGTTCTCTCCTAGAATGAGCCACAGGTCTCCTTGGCCTCATTTAGAGACTTGGACAAACTTTCATTTGATAATAGGATCTTTCTTCTTGCTTCCCTTATCATTTTTCATTCTCACTGGAAAACTTCTGAAATATCATGGTTCTGATACAAGGAAAACCCATATCAGGAATCGAACTATTCTTGGCTATAACCTTAAAGTAAGCACATCAGCAGGTCTGTCTTACCCAGATCGACCAAATTCTGCCCTTTAAGGTTAGTCTTCAACCAGAAAATGAGCCATCTACAGTGCTTTAGCTCCCTATGTGAGTCAAGGAATCAATTGAGACTCACAGCAATCCCCTACGTGACAGACCAGAACTGCCCCACACGGGTTGCTCCATTGCCATGTCCTTCTCCTACAGAGTCACTGGTGGGTTTGAACTATGGACTTTTGGTTAGTAGCTGAGTACAAAACCATTATGCACCAGCAACCTACACAAAACAAACCCAATGCTGCAGAGTTAGTTCTGACTCACAGTGACCCCACAGACAGAAGAGAATTGTCTCAGGCTAGAGTCTTTACAGAAGCAGGCTGCTACAGCTTTCTCCCACGGAGCAAGCAATGGGTTCAAACTAATGACTGTGCTGTTAACAGCCCGAGAGAGGACCTGCACAGCCTAATCCATTTCAAGATGACCAAGAACACCCTAAGTGAGTTGCCTGGATGCTTAACTATCCTTTAACCCTGAACTGTATCCTCAACCATTCCATCCCAGGTCCCTCCTCTCATGGCAATCCCTTACCTGCTCTGGTTTACCAGCTCCTTCCTCTCACTTTTCCTATCATCTGAATGTATTTCTTGTTGGTATAAAACCTATCCTATCCTTTCTGCATCTGGAAATATCTTGGGTTTTGTTGTTGATGTTTTTTAAAAAACCCTAATTTTCCTTTAAAAATTCCACCGTGACAGTACCTCCTTTTTTCTTCTCTAAAATACTCACTGCCTTCACGCTGGAATGGACTCACTACAGACCCTCCAGCGGGAATGTGGAGGCTGTAAACCACAGGAGAGGCTTCCCATCTTTCTACCAAGCAGTGCCTGGTAGATTCCAACTGGCAAAGTTAGCAGCTCAACTCCCTGTAGATCACACAGCCTAAATCCCTTGCAATGCAATTTCCTCTTCTCTCAGCAACCCAGGGGGCTTTGGATCCTTCACGCTCATTCATTTCTGCAGTTTCTTACAATCGCTGACCACCACATCTTTTAAACTGGTGTCCTTGTATGCAGAATCTCTGCCATGCTATTTAATAATTCTCCAGTTTTCCCTTTGTTATGTGACTCTACTTGTCATTTTATTCATCCACCTGGTCACAGCCCACCACGGCTGTATGTATTCCTTCTTCTTGCTCCAAATATCATCTCTGTGGGCAACATAAAAAAGCACCTCCCCATCCTTTCCTCTCATATACTCTTACTGTCTCTAGCTTTCTCACAAAATTTTTATTCAGATGTGTCAGTCGTCTCAATCTACCCCAGTGAAATTAGCAGTCTCCAAATGAGGCAGTAAACACAGTATTTAAGTCAGTTAAGCAATCAGAGAATTCACATTACAGCCAGAGAATCCATGGGGTAAATAAATAGAATTTTACTTAAATGTCACAGGGTGATGTTTAGGTTACAATAATAAAAATTCAATTGCGCTTCTGTACAAAAATAAAAAGTTGGGAAATAAAACTGAGAACTCAAAAATCCAGGATAACAAAACTTAAATTTGGCAGGACACAAAGAACAGCTGAGGCCTCATGGAAAACAGAAATAATATGATGGGGGTGGGAGATTATACAAGGTAGGCCACAGCTGGGTATCTGTGACCCGCAAGTGATAATGAACTCCTAAACTGGATGATGTCCATGGAAAAGAAATAAGAGTGCGTAGATTTGAAAAACTCTGAGTTAGAATTTAACAAATCCTTGAAAAGAAACTGAAGTGGATAAATGGATAAAGGAACAGACAAAAGTTAGTTAGGGGGCTTCTATTTGAGGTGTCTCACAGCAACAGTCCAGTGATTTAAACAAAAAAACTATTAAATAAGTGAAAGTGAGGGAAATGGAAGGACGTGTCATGAAATTCAAGATGCTAGAGGGTTCTGAGCACAGCAAACTCCCAAGGAATGCTTGTCATGGTTTTAAATTTGAAACATGCTACTCAAACATCACAAGTATCAAAAGAGTTTTATCCAGGCAATGCTCCCTCTCTTCTGTAGATTTCTACAAGTGACACACTGCTTTTAAGAGCTACTTTTAAATATTGTTATGTGCCATTAAGCCGGAAGTGACTCCTAAGAGACCCTCCAGCAGACTTTCAGAAGCTGTGAACTGCAGAGAAGGAGATGACCTATCTTTGGCTGCAAAACAGCTGGCGGATTCCAACCACCTTCCTTTGGGTTGGCAGCATAATTTGCTATTACTAGGCCACCACAGCATCCCCCACCATATTTAAATATTAGGCCTAATCAACAAAGAACAAGGGGGAAAACCTCAACCAGGAAACCTTTAGAGAAAATCACTTTAGTGATCGTTGTCATTGTCCCAATAAAGAAAGACCTGTTTCATCTTTTTACTTTTCTTCTTTACATGAAGAAATCTCTGACTGTGGAAGCACATGCCAACACATGCTTGGACCCCACAGTTTATTATAATGAGCCCAAAGAAGAAGGTCAATATAGAAAACCTCCCATTTTATCCATTAAAGACTCTTCCAAAAAGTCCCACCAGCTATTGAAAATAGTACTTCTTTAAAACAGCAAATCTGTGTTGCTCAGAACAAAAATTAAACAGGTCAGAGAATAATAGCATGATACCTACCCCATAATGCAGCGCAGAGAATCTCAGAGTTAAATCTCTTCTTGTATTTACGAATTTCGGGGGTGTCGCTCTGTGGTCTAGTGTTGGTGGGATTCACATTGACCACTGAGCCTTTCCGGGTAGGATCTTGCCTTATGGCTTCTGGTCTCATTCCATCACAGGAAAATCCCACTAAAACATAGCACATTGGAAATCATTTCCTACTCACACAAACACTATTCTTCCCTCCCCTACTTTACTCCAGTATTTATATGCTATACAGCTAAGGAAAAGAAATCGGTAAGAAATGCACATGGAAAAAGGAAATCGACTATGCAGCTCATTGCAAATAAGGCAATTCAAGCGTGATGGGAACAGCTTCTGTACCCGAAGTCTGTGCCTGCCCACAATCACTGTGCCATGCCTAAGCCACTTTAAAGAACAACTCAAAGTGAGTGAGTCCTGCTTTTCAGCTGCTTTCTCATTGCTCCTTTACTTACCCACAGAAGTCACTGTTGTCCCACTAGATGGAGAAATCTGTAGTAATCTGGGGTCTATAAAAGGTGTAAAGGAGGAGGAAGATTTGTGTTTCTGGAGTGTGCTACTAGCGGACTGAGTCTGCAATGTAAATTTCAATTTTATTAATACAAATGACATTAAAAAGATGAATATAGAAAAAAACATTTTCAATCCTCATCTAGACTACCACTACTTCCCACTACACAGCCCACTGTCTTTTGTATCATTTACCCAAAATGCATTAGGGGCTCTTCCTTGTGAGCGTGCCATACCCCAGGGGCAAGTCTTTTAACCTGGAATCACTGAAAGAGTCTATGTCTTTTCTGAGCTATGTATTCATCACACAAAACAAGAAAATGCTGTAAACTATTAATATAATCTACAGTTCATTCTCCTAGCTTAAAATAAATACTATATATATATATAAAATTAATGTTTCTTGGAGGACCGGCAAATCTTAATTTTCAATTTAACTTTTTGCCGGAAAGCTAGAGAAGTTCTGGAGGCCATTATTTTAGATGCATGGCCAACAAACCCGCCTCCTACATGAGTCCATCAGTGAAAGGTACAAATGGCCAAATAGGACCCATCCTTCTGTCCTTTTAGGAACACTGGTGTTTTTGTTAATAATGTAACTTAAGACCAAAGGGGATAAAAAAGAAAAATTAAGAAACACAAAGAAAGTGAAACAAATTGTTAAGTGAAAATGTAATGACAATTAAAGCAAAAACAAACAGAAAAATATAAACTTGCCAGTTTAGTGAGTTAAGGGGTTACAGTAAAATACTGTACATTAAAGCAAAATGGAGCAAAAGTTTAAAATATAAATATAAGGAGGAATGTGAGTGTAGGTGAGATTATCACAGGAGGAAAAAAAGGATTAAGTGGCTCTGGTTGCTGCCCTTGCCACCCCCATGGGCACCTGGATTCCCTGTTTCCTGGAGCCCCACCCGCTGTTCCTCAGGGCTGTGCTCTCTCATCTGACACATCTGCCTCTTTGCAGGCTTCTCTTCCCAGAACCACGAGTCAGGAGCCAAGCCAGCTGACAGCCAATCTGATGCTGATGGCCAATCTGGTGTTGATGGCCAATGTGAGGTCAGCCCTGTCTGGGAGCTCCTGAAAGGGAGTGATTATTTGGATTCTCTCTAACAAGCGAACCAACGCAGGAGCCGGTGGGCTGTTAAATGTTTTCACTGTCTGAAGCTCCATGTTGGTTTCAACCTCCCTCAACTGTTAGGGGAAATGTATTTAAATAAAGCCTCCCATGAAATGGAATATCTTTGTTTTAGAACAAGATATTCAAGGTGATAGAAAACTACACTTGGGACTAACTCTGCTGCAAAGAGCCAAGTTCACCTGCTGGCACTGAAGCCACACATCACAGTCCAGCCTTCAAACAAGCACACAGGACTTCTGTTGACAATTTTAAATGGAAAAGCACTCACAGACCTTTGCACTTTTTGCTAAACATCCTAATTTTCTATGTTTCCCTCCCCAAGCCCCTCCTACTTGGCCTTCTCTTAAATTTCTGAGTGATTGTAAATTTCAAGGAAAAAAAATCCTTTTAACAAGGATGGCAAAAACAAGCATAACCAAACCAACACCCCCTCCTCAAAGCAGCAAAAAAGAGGGGAGAAAAAACAAACAAAAAAATTACACCACATAAAAAAACCAATCCAGGCCTGCTAGAACCAAGGAGGTCCCTGTACAGGACACATCGGTCCAGATAAGGCCAGCTCTGCTGTGCTTTACTTGTTGGATAAATAATAATAAACATAATGGGGGAAAAAGGGTAGATTTCACAAAATGACAAGAATTTCATGCCAAATACATAATGGGTCTGAGAACATAGCAATTATTTCTTAAAAAGAAACTGAATACAGAAAGCCATGCAACTAAACTTATCTAGAGAAAAGTAAATAGTGAACTGGCAAGTTTGGAGGGAAACTGATCTAAGGTTAAGGGATTTGTATGCGGATCTGAAATATGTTACTTGGGGGCTGATGGGGAAGGGGAGGTGACAGAAGAAAGCAGGGCGGGAAGGGAAGGGGTGAAGGGGTTTGGAAAGATCTCCGCTGCAAACTAGCTACTAGGCAGTGCTGCTCTAACCCTAGGAAAGCAGCCAGCTGTGGTGCGAGACATACCTCATTAGTAGTGAGCTTGTCCTGGGGTGTCTGTGGGGACATGGTGGGTGTCGGCTGGCTGGAGGATGGGGAGGAGGAGGTGGAGGAAGTGGAGGAGGAATGGCTTTGCTGTAAGAGATCTGGCAAGAGGTGAATGCGACCCGCAAAGCCATTGCTCTCATGATGGCTGGCACGCTTTTGGTCAACTGTATTCTGCAGAAAAAACAGGCACACTTGTCTCGCTCAAGTGCTGCTGAAAGGGCCTATGACCCTACTGATCACTGACCTGGTTTAAAGTGGTGTGTGGCTTTCAAGTTCTGTTAGGTTATCAAGGAAAAGCCAGGGGGAAATCCACCTGGATTGCTCACACGTCCTTGTTAAATGCTTACATAACCCAAACAATTTCAGCAGTGCGTGCTAACGTGGTTTCTCTGCCATACTAGTTTCTCTACCAAAATTACCATCCCAATTATTTTTTTATCCAATCTTTCTCTTGAGAGCTCTAAAAGGGTACGCTTGTTGGTTCTTTGAATCTTGGTCTTTTTCCACGTTCTTCTCACTTTCCATCCAAACACACACACTTTAGAGAAGAGTCCAAATACTACACTGATGCCCTGTTCTACTTAAATAAGCAGCATTAACACTTAAAAAAAAAATCAGCTAGAAACGGATAGAGTTTTGTAAAACTCAGTAATACAAACTGAGTAATCCAGACTGGTGGTTCCCTATCAAGTAGACAAGAGAGACCTCCAGAGCGTTCATTCTCAGTGTCTGAATGTTCGCTGCCTAACTCGATGCTCCCCAGTGCAGCACTGGAGACCTTCAGAGTCAAAGGCCCTCTGCAGAATGAGCAGGGCTGCCTGGCTGTGGACGGACTCCCGTTTTGCATCCTCACCCTGTGAATCTGTCTCAGGACTCCCTGTGGCTTTTCTAACTGCTCAGACACAGACTGTGAGACTCAGCGTGGTGCTTGAATGAGGGCTGCCGCCAAACATGCAGAGGTGCAGCAACATGGGGTGGAAGACTGCGAGCTAACTTGTTGGCATGCAGCACACACTTGCCTCTCTAAGCCCCGGACGTTCTACACCCTCAGGGTCTTGTTAAAATGGAAACAGGTAATGATGTAGAAACAGCATGAGTGAGTGAATGAGCGAGTGGGTTAATGACTACAGAAAAAGCTCAACCTCTGACAACAGAGAAGACAGAAGTACCTGGCGGACGATGAGAGTGCCTTCCTTGGATGGGGTCATGGCGGGTTCACTTTCTACATCATCATGCACAATCATGGTTTTCACAGACTCAGTTTCACCATTGCTCAAATTTAGAGATGACCTATTAAAGACAAAAATCCAAATGTTATGGGCCCCAGAATCCTACAGGTCAAAGATATTCTGGGAATTTTTTGCTCTCTGAGTAGTAAGATGAGAACAGGGTATAGGTTGAAATTTCCTCATGGAAAACAAGGACTTAGCTTTCCACCTTTAGTAAGAAAATGTCCTGTCATCTCAGTCTGTCGCTGATTAACACTTCAAGTAGTCAAACCCAAATGAATTTGCCCTTTTACCATGGCCTAAAATTTAAAATTCAACAATGACTTTTTGGGGGACTGAAGGAATACATACAGTTGACAGAAGAGTAGGGGTCATAACACAAGAGCTATCTTCTGCTTAATCAATGATAACCAACTAGTAAACATGGAAAAACTGGCTCTAAGTACAAAGAGGGCTAGGAAGAAACACCCTCAGCCTCTCTAAAGTGCACCCAGGACTGACGCTGCTCTGGTGTCCTCTGGTCCTGAGGTGGATTCATCAGCCCCTTCTTGTTCAACATCATCATCTTCTTCATCTGTCGTCCCCGATTCTTCACTGGAGGAGGAGTAATCGGTCACTTTGTGAGGTGGTCGCACATCCTCCACTGCTCGAAGCTCTTTGGCCAGTGCCGTCAAGTCCTAACACACAGGGCAGACAAGAGACAATGAGGCAAAGACAGAGAGATGGGACAAGGACAGAGAAAGGAATCAGAAGACTTTATTGTAACTTATTGAAAAAAAAAAAAAATAGCCGTGACGTCTGCTTTGTAAAATGGCTTTATCAAGGGGAGTTCTTACAGTTTTTGACAGATGTTGAAAGTAGCTTAAACCCCACAGCAGCAACAACAAAAATGGTAATGATAGTCTGATGATTTCATTATCCCCCTCCCCCAACAATAAGGTGGCATTCTAAATCAGTAAGTGTAGGCAGACCGAGCCTTAGACTTCGCTGTAAAGTTGAATGGCTAGATGACAAAGGTTTTTACAGGAATTCTCCTCAAAGTAAGCTTCTAATTAAATAGTCTTAATATACCATCTCAGAAATTTCACCAACTGTGAACAAATGGCCACATTCATTTAAAAAGCTGGTGATGAAGTGGCTGACGGTTGTGGGCAGGAGAAGGTAGCCTGTGCTATCTCTGTCTTCCAACAGTTGCCTCCAATAACTAAGGACACCAGAAGGATAAAGTCTATAGTAAAAGTTCTCGCTAAAGGGGTACCATGTATGTAACCCTACTATACTAGGTATTTATAAGACTCAGACAATCAGCCAAACTTAAGTTTTCAAGATTATTATACTTCATGTTTTTGTTTTAAAGCTCAAAGTACATCTACTTGAGAAACATATTTTAGATGACTTTTTGAAAGCAGGCCATTAACTTAAAAAAAAAAAAAATATATATATATATATATAGCAGTCCCAACTCATCTGGAACCTCAATGAAATTAATACATGTTGCTAGGAGGGGCTATTTCTTGGAGAGGGACGTGATGTGGATGGTTGGCAAAGGAGAGGAAGACCCTCGACCAGGAGGACTGGCATGGTGGCTGCCTTAGTGGGCTCTAATGTGTCAGGAAGTGTGAGGATGGCATAAGATAGAAAGGGATCAGATCTGTTGTTCATAGGGTCGTTATGAGTCATACTTGACTCAAGGGCACCTAACAACAACATTACAAATAATATTCTCCCTTTTTGAGCCTTAGCCTCTGAAATAACAGTAATGATATATTGGACACCTTTAGTTTTGCTATTAATTCAGGACTGCAGCTGGAACTTTGAAAGAAGATACTCAGAAGACGTATTTAGTGATTTTAAAAATACACATAACAAGTTTTGTATTTGAAAAGAGCTGAAGCAAGAGTTTCAAGATTTTAAGTTCTTGCTTTAAACTCTAGGAGTGAGCGTGGAGACAGGGAAAGCAAGTGGAAGACAGAAAAGAAAAACTGAATCCAAGGTTAAAAGAGAGTTAAGAGTTTTGTGCTGATGCAGAATTCCCCAGAGACGTGGCTTACCACTTCACCCTGCGGTACAGGAGTGGGTTCATTGAATCCAAGAAGTCATCATTGACGCAGAATGCACAGTGTGAGGAAGCGTGGAGCAAGAAGAGAAGGGAGAAGCAGAGAAATCAATACAAGTAGGAGATCAAATTTCGGACAGGCTTAAAAATCCCACAATATACACACAGTTACACGGCCCGCTAATATCCTAAGAATTAAGGGGAAATATGTCAGGTAGTCAAAATTATCATCACAGGTACCAAAAAGCAGCATTTAAGCAACACGTAAAGTCTAAGGCAGCAATTTAAAGCAATTATTTTAAAAGCCAGTATTGTAAATGCCCAACTTATCGAGAGTAAGAAGTTAATGTCAAGCAAGCAGACAAATGTTTTCTCTTTTATGTTTTTAAAGTGTCCATTACTTTACAGTTCTGTTGCTCTATAAAGATGACGGCACACAAAATGCATAGGTGAAACTTTAAGGGAAAGGTATTCTACTGGGTGCTTTAGACAGAACATAAATTGAGTTAGGAAGGCACAAGCGAGCCTGAGATTTGGGTCATTCCCTTCTAAAAATCTTTAAATCCATTTTGGGGGCCAAGAAAAAGAATTTCGGACATCTCAACTATGTATTTTTGACAGAGAGAGCTCACTCAAGCCTGAGATAAGTAAAATTGATTTTGTATAATCCTTACAGCAGGTTTGAGAGGTCTGAAAACTTCCTTTTTATCTTCAGGTTTTTTTGCTGCATTTTCAAGGCGCTGAGATGGAGAGCCCTCGGATTTGGACGATGCTGCAGTAGGTCCAAAAGAGAAAAAGAAAAGTAGGTAAGTCAATGTATTCAAAATGCTGCAAAGCTGTCCTAACCAAATGACTTCGCCCTCTGGTGACTTTCTCCTCACTCCTCACCTGACGTCTGCCAGAGACTCTTTTCATGAAAGGGTCTCTATTCACAGGTCTGAACTGTAGAGGGAAAAAGGGTGGGTATCCAGATCATGGATTCCTTTTTCAGAATCTTTCCTGATCACAGACTCTGTATCATGTGCCCCAAAACAGTACATTATAGAGGGCATTTCTCAATCTACTAAACAACTGTTAAAATCACGAAAATTGATGAAAATATACACCCTCGAGTCTGAAAGAAGTAAAATTTCAGCTCTGCTATTTAGCTTATTACTTTACAAAAGATATGCAATCTTATTAAATATCATTCCCTGGTAACAATGATGACACATCACTTTGGGTTACTGTAAGGATTAAATGGGACAATGCACGTAAAGTGCTCACGATGCTAAGTCCTTGCAAACTCTCAAAAGTCAGCATTTTGGAAGGAATGTAAAATGGTGCAACCATTATGAATAAAAGCAGTTTATACTTCCTTAGAAGATGGGAACAGAAATATGATTTGGTCCAGGGATACTTACTATTATGTATATAACTCCAGAAAATAAAAGGTGTGACACAGACACACCCATGTCCACTGCAGCATTATTAACAATGGCAAGAAGTTGGAAACAACCCAAGTGTCCATGAACAGAAGAATGGCACATTCATACAAGGGAGTTTACACAACACTAAGAAATGATTAAGAAATTGGAAAATATGGCACAAAGGGATAAATCTAAAATAAATGTTGCTGAGTAATATGCCAACCACAAAAAGACATTTATGGTACAAGGTCACCATAAGAAAAAGCATACACACAAATGGAATCAATTCTGGATGGGAACCAGGGAGAGGAGGGGAAAGAAAAGGAGTGAAAAGTGGTAAGTAAGTAAGCTGGGTGATGACAAAGGCAATCTACAATAAGAGGTTGATCAGACACTATAATGAATCCATTAATTGGCTATAATTAATTTTATAAAACAAAATATCTATGAATGAATGTGTAGAAAACCAAAATGATTTGTAATCCTTCAGTCAAAATGAAGCCAGCTCTTTATATTAAAAAAATGATTACATAAGTGATATTAGGAATCTCTAGTGGTCCAGTGGTAAGGAGCTGTGCTGTCATTCTAAAGACAAGTGAGTCAAATCCACCAGCTGCTCCCTGGGCAAAGGACAGACGGTCAACTTCTGTATGACCTACTGTCTGAAATACGTAGAGGGTGACCCATGAGTTGGTTCCAGTTAGATGGTACATAACAATAAGTGTTATCAGCAATCCACAGTGAAACAATGCTTTGTGACTTGTAACTGGATGCAAATCACAGGCATTTTTCTATAATTAGATATTTTCAATATGCTGATCTTATAAGCCAGTGTAGGGAAAATATGTGAAAAAGAAAGGAAAAAAAGCCATCTTACATCTTACTCTAAAGCGCTCTCCAGAGCCACTCTGAGATCCAGGGTGGGATCCGGGCTGGGAGCCCGAATTGCTGGACCCCGAGGAGCTGCCACTGCCAGGCCTGGGTACCAGCTTTTCCACTCTCTCCCACAGCAACCTGGGCTCAATACTGCTGTTGAGTAGAAAAAAAGAGAGGCATTGTATTGCATTATCCTAAGACACAGAATCAAATGATAAACACGTTTGATAATGGACTTTCAAAGTTTCTGAATGGAGGTAGGAGAAAACTAGCCCGATTATAGCATTTAACGTGGAATTCCCCTAATGTCATTACAATAGTAAAAAAAAAATGATCTTGTATCTTAAGAATACACTGTCAGTCAATTACTGACTCCTTTAGTAATCTGTGACTTCTATGTATCGCAAAGTTTTCTGAGGTCGTGTCGATAGTGTACTCAGATTCTCTATCTTCCATTTATAGGGATGCATTTTTTTCACTTTAATATTACCAATATGCCAAATGAATGGAGACTCTCTTTTTGTACAGATCTATTTGACACAGTCATGTCTGTTAGTGTAACACTTTTTCTTTTACAATGAATGGATTAGCTCAGGAATCTCATCTGCTGTGAAAACAGACGGCGTATCAGTAAACTACTCAGTCAACTCCTTCTTACTGTCCACTGTTTGTTTACCTTGTGGAGTTTCTTTGACCTGGTTGGCCACTCTGTTGCCCACTGCCCTGCAGGGGAGAATCGCGACGGGACAGAACAGGGGAACGGGATGTTGTTCTCACAGGAACCTTCAGATGGAAAGTGTAACAATTAAATTATTGAAAGTATGAGGAGGGAAAAAATTTAATTATTTCCTTATCAAAACTGATTTTTTCAAAGCAGTCCTAATTATCAGCCTTCCTATCACCAACCCACTCCCAGCCCTGATCCTTTGCATCATTCAGATAGAATGGGAGGAAAAAATTTAATTGCAGGCATCTAAGAAGCCAAAAGAGCTTCTCTGAGCTTCTGGAGCATCAAAATGCTTAGACTGAAGTTTGGTGGCAGGGGACATACAAAGCATTTTGTTGACATAATGTGAGAAATCAGGAAAATAAGCTCAAAGAAACCAATGCTCTACAAATGCATCGGCAGGAGGCAAAGGCTGGCAGGAAGCAAGAAAATATTCAGAGGAAGCAATTCCAAGTAGAGAGGAAAAACCTAACATGCGCCCTTCTGTTTAATTTTACCAGTAAATAAAAACAAACTCAATTTTAAAAGGGAAAAAAACCCTTTTCCTTGGAAATATGTTATTTTTTTTCTTATAAGATCTTTTCTATAAGCATTGTGTTATTAAAATATAAGTACTGCAAATAATTTGTTGCTTCCATCTAAATTTAGAGGCTCGTGCTGAAGTAAATTATGATTCAATTTGGTCTGGAAGTACACTCTCAAAATAATTTTGCTACATTATGTTTAAGTGTTCAGTGGACAAGAACAAGAAAACCAACTGTTCACAGGCTGACTCGAACTGTCTAACTATGGAAATCTTTCCCCCACCGTAAAAAGTTCCTTTGAAATGTCACTGCCCCTTTAATTCTGGTGAAGTCATCACAGCCTTAATGAAAACACAAACTTTCATTTTTTTAAAAAAAAATAATAAAGGAAAAAGCAGCCCACGTCTGTCTTTCTGCTTCTTACCCTTGGAGGCACCTCGTCACTGTCTGATCTAGACCAAGCCTTTTGGGTGGGGTCAGGTACTTCCGACTTAGAGTCAGAACTCTGACTGAGCACCTCACTGCGTGAAGGTGGACATGGGTCCTGAGAGCGAAGATGGTGGTGTGCAAATTTGGGAGGAGAAGGGTCACTGAAGGAATGGGATCTCGAGACAGGGGAAACATTGTTCTTGAGAGATGCCAGGTGGGACCACTGTACCTTACAAGAAAACAAAACACAAAACATTCAAGGCATAAAACTGGCTTTCTGGTCAACACCAAATCCAAAGCAGGAACTAGCAAAGGGAAAATGCAAACTAGGGTGAAACAGTACTAGGTAAGCCAAGCAGTTAAACAGTCACATGTCTAAGTGAAGAACTGGGGAGTGGCTGGGGAGCACAGGATGGCGAAAGAACAAATGGACATGTACTGTAATGTACTCTTTAATATTTAGACAGATATAAACAGGGAGCAGTAAACATGGAGATTGCTTAAAAATAGCCAAACAGACCTACTGTGCTAAAGGGTAGACGGCGTGTAACATGCACATCTACACATCAAAGCAGAGAGACAGGAAGAGGCAAAGGAAACACAAGGTGAAGGACAATGTCAAACGTGCAACTATCCATTCATCCATCTTCACATTACCTGGCAGTTTAAAGATTTCAGACCAATTTAACAAGAGAACATTTAACAAGCGAAACAGATACCTAGCATTTTGACAGACTGTAAAAGCAACTTAGAGACATCTTCATTTTCAAATACACCAATACATTTCCTTCCCTCTCCCAAACCTTAAAAATATCTTTATTTCCATACATTTAAATAGTAATTCTTTTTAAAAAGAAAGAAATGTGTTTTGTTTTGTGCTTTTTTCCTTCATTTTTAAAAAGAAATAATAAATACCCTGGATTCCCGTACATGATGGCTGCAAGGGTCCTCCCACTTACTTGACAACTTAAGAAATATGACAGCTGTCTGTCATATTAAGTCTATATTAATGCTTTAAACATGAGAAAATAATTTCTAAATTAGTATATAATATATACATTTATATAATTCTAGCTACTTATCTAATAGATCAATGTATTTAATGAAAACAAAATTATCAAATTACAACTGGGTCGATTTTTCTAAATCCAAGATTCAGAGCTATTTACAGAGTTGATGGGTTCTATATTTCACAGGGGAGACTCAAAAGATTTTAGGCTTCTAAAATGTTTACTATCTTTCAGAGAGAAAAGGAAGTCATTTAAAATATATCCATGATTATCATTTTTGTCAAAAGCAACTTTGGAATAGAAGGAAGAAAAGTGAGATCATTTCTATTAAGTAGTTTTGATTATAAAATCCAAGAACTTCTACTTTCTAATTGTTAGTGGTCAGAAAGACAAAGACCTTCCATTTATTTTAAGGTTCACTTCAGCTGGACTCTTCATCCATGTCTAGACGGGGAAAGAGCACCAAGGTGCCACAGAACAAGTTAAATCCATTTATCTCATACCTTCTCCCTTCTCTGTCTTTCTTACTTCCTCTTGCTTTTCTTCCATTCTTTACTCTGTAGAGCTGCCTGGTTTACTGACGAACTAGCCCTGCTCTGGACTAAAAAAGCTTTTGTTCCCATTTAAAAAAGAATTGGCATTACAAACCCCTTCTTCAATATGGGTTCTTAACTCCTCTACATTGTTAGGCCCAGGTTCATGCCTTTCTAAGACCAGGAGCATTATTATAAAGCACCTTCAAATTCTCATCTGAATTTCTCAGACATTACAGCAACTTCTATTACAGAAGTATGAACTTCGTTCCATAGCATACGCAAATACCAGTGACAAATGATTCAAGGTGGAGAACGAATGCCTAATATTCTAGATGATACAGCTGCAAAGGAAAAGGTTGTCTGAAAATTAACTATTTTCAAGAGAGCAGGAACTGATGCTTTCTAGATCTCTAAGAAGTTTATGGCTATGAGTCGTCTACTACACTTAACAACAATAATGTTCGTTGTTGTCTTCTTTCTTCTCCACATAACAGAGGGTTTTCTTCTAATCATGTAACCTATCACCTGACAGCTCTCCTTCACTGAGACAATACAGGATGCTGCCGCAGACTCACTACGTGCCATGGCCCTTACCCCGATCTTATTTCATCATGATAAGCTAATCTTAACACACCAGATGTTAACTTTTTTGAGATCTTAACCTATTACGAATCTAAAAAGCTCTTTTAACTCTAAAAATTGTATTGTCCAAATGTGTACATTTGGACAAACAGGAAAATCTGCTTAAGATTTTAGGGGAGTTATAGGCAATCTGAAGTACACTCAAGGAATTGGCCAGGGGACAAGCCAGGCGGCCAAAGCGAATGACTCTGCTTTAAAATGAGTGGGAGAAACAGCCTGTTAAAATACAAAACCTGGTTCTCACCATTTACTGATAATATTTCCTAAAATTGAAGTTTTTTTAAAAAAGGGGGGGTTTTTTGGGTGGGTTTGTTTTTTTTTTGGCTGTTGAAAAAAAAGGTTTTTTATGTAGTTTGTATTTATTAAAGTTTTTGCTGTGGGTTTGGTTTTTTTTTTCAATTTAACAAAATCAATCTGATTTGGGCAACAAATTTTACACTGGAGGAAAAAAGCCTACAGAATCTAGATATTCTTAATGAAAAGAATAGCAACAACAACAACAAAAAAACCCACCACCAAGAAAACCCCAACTTTGTGGGATTTCTTTTACCCCTAAAGACTTTATTTTCTCCACCCCTTTTTAAGTGAGGCTGAAATGATTATAGCTAATCTCTTTCAAAGCAGGTCCACGGCCTGGTGAGCTGCACGTAATTCTCCTTAACCCACAGCAGAACTGTCTGGTGCTACCTGTGGCTCCGCTGGTCTCTGCAGGGCAGGATGTACAGACTCGGAGTTGCCATTGGAAAAAGATTCTGATCTGGAAGGCACTGGTGGCTCCAAAACTCTGCCTGTCTGCTTAGACTGGGCTTCAGGGGAGCTGTGGTTAGTTTTCCTAAATCTATCTTCCACCTGCATCAGAGAATTAGAAGACATAACTCACTGTTAGTAGGGGAAAAGCAGAGAAACCAAAGTCTGGAAGTGGAAGGACTTAAAAGAGGAATTTTGTTCTGTTTAACTTCAGTTATAAGAAAAGGATGGCAGGGGGAGAGGTTAGAGGCAGATAAAGCAGGACAACAATTTGATTCAGGAAAAAGAAAATACTGGAAAAGATAAAAACCAAACAGACAGCCTCTAAGATCTCCTCCTAGCTCGACAGTGATTACATACAATTGTATATATAATGGAAGAAAATGAATCTGTCACACTCGACTGAACCAACAGATTGAGAGATTACCATCAGAAATCCAACACATTTCATTGTACCAAAAATCATTGCAGAGCAAGTAAAATACTTTTTCCTAGAATTCATTCCCTGAGGGCTAGACACAGTGAAAGGATGCCACCTACAGGCCAGGACTCAATATGTTCTCAAACAGAATCTGCTCTCTTCTCGTCTTAAGTGGAGGAGCCTGAGAAGCACAGAGCAGAGGGAGCTGAGCCTCTCCAGTGGTCCACAGGTCCCACAGGGAAAGAGGGGGCAATCTCCCCCCACAGGATTTACAGCCTGGGAAATAATGGAGGGTCAGCCATGAGTCAGTTGTGAGGTTTTTGAGGTTTTACTCTTCCTAGTACGAAGCCCTGGTGGCGCAGTGGCTAAGCACCCAATTATCATCAACTGAAACCCACTCTGGGAGAAGGATGTGTTCCCACAAAGAAACCCTTTGATGCAGCTCTGCACTGTTGGGCATGGGAGCTGAGCGAACAACAATGGCCTCATATTTTTGTTTATTTGGATTTGCCTAGTATTTCTGAGCAGTAGCTGCTCCGCCATATCCCTGTTATTCTGAGGAGGCCTGACACACCATGTAAATGACAGGAGTAGTCATGATAGTAGGGAAGTCAGTGCACTGGGCTATAGGCCCATACCATCCTCCTCAACTGTGTTAACTAAAATCCAGTTGATCATTCCTTTAATAAATAATGTCCAAGAGTGATTTTTGTCCAATGTTCTCTGGCTTGGTTTCAAACTCCTCGGGGACTGGTTGAGCCACGGTGATCCTTTTATAGGCAAAACCCTACCTAGACACGAGACCTCACTCACATAAAGGAGCCTTTTCACATCCCAGCCGACCGACAGCGGAGCTCTCCCTACAGCCCACTCTAGAATGACGGGATCCCTCTCCTAAGAGTCACACTATCATTTTGCAGGGAAGAACCGGCCCAGGATGGCAGTCTAAGCGGCTGGGGAAGGCAGCTACCTCTCGAGCTCTGTCGGAGGGCTCGTAATGGGGCTTGGGCTCGGGTGCGTGGTAGCTGGGCTTGCTTCTCTCCTGCTGCTGCGGGGGTGGCTGCGGCTGCGTCAGGGCGTGCGGCTGCGGCAGCTGCGGGTGCGGCCTCCTGTGGTCATGCTGTAGAGACAGGAGATATGCTTGTTCTTGTTGCAACTGCCTCTGGAGCCTCTCTGCCTGCCGGTGCTCCTCCATCTCCCGCCATCGATACTCCTTTGAGAGGGAGAGGAGAACACTAAATCTATGGGACACTGGAGAGCTCGCCGCCTTCTGTTATTTGTCCTCATATTACTTTGTTCGTTCGTTTATTTATTTAAGTTATATTCCCACCCCTCCTTGCTTTTTAATAAAGCAAAATGGCTGGGACTTTGAAAACCATATTACCTGTGGAAAAATCTGACAGCGTGTTGCTAAGGATAATAATCAATGAACAGGGTAAAAGAGAATTCAATTAAATGTTGTTTTCAGTGGCAAGAGATACATAAAGTACACTAGGTAATAAATCCTCCACTGGTATACCCAATTAGCTTTTGGCATGTGTCTTGAATGAATCTTAGCTCCTAGCATCCTAACTTGTTCTCAGAGTGGCAACATAAAAAAAACCCTCTGTCTAGCTATCAAGTAAGCAATTATTCATTAATGGGGGGGGACCCACACCCAATTAAAAATGACCCCTTGAGTTGCTCAAAGGAGTATAACCCATCCAAGGCTATGAGCCCACATCACCAAACAAAATGGCCTGATGATGACCACTACTCAGTCCAACTTGGGGGAGTGGGGACGGACACACATGGTGCTAACACAAGAAAACAAGACAGATGCGGTGCGTTACCAGTAGCATGGCCTGCTCCTGGAGCAGCTGCTGCTGAAGGATTTCCAAGTGCCGCTGCTCCTCTTCCAGCTGACGCCTGATATACTCCTGTCACACAGAAACGACCCAGAAATCAATTGAGCCAATAGGAAATCATAAGGACCACCTGAGTGGAACCCCAAGTACAAAATGTGCCTCAAGTGTACTTAGCCTTTAATCATTAGTGATGAAGATTTGAAGGGAAAAACACCTACTGCTAAGGATTTTTCCTAAGACTTTCAAATTGGCCTGTAAGACCTGAAGAGTACTAAATGAAGACATACACTTCAACGATATACATAAAGGATTTGAAATTATTTCTATTAGAACACAGGTGGATTTTAAAGGAAGAGTAAATAGTGGATATAAGAGAAATCTACTTTAACTGTTAATTAGAGAGGGATCTGATTAACAAACATCTAATTGCTAGTTACTATTTATACTAAACACAGTTAACTAAATTTTAAAATCTAAACCTAACCACCAGCTGCTCCACAGGGTAAGGTTGGGCAATCTCCTCCTGTGTGATTAACTGCCTCTGAAAACCCGCTAGAGGGTCAGCTATGGGTCAGTTCTAACTCGATGGTACCCAACAACAACAACAACAACAACAACAACAACACACACACATACATATATACTAGTAAAATAAAAATAAACATGACTTCTATTCTTTGATTCAGAAGATACCTGGTATGACAACATTCTAAAAGCTACTTTCTGGCAACATCAAACTTGGAAGCCTCACAAATGAGCGGGTAGGCCCCAAGTCTTCAGGATGTGGCAGTGTATATTTGGGAGGATACTGTGGTGGTTGTTTTCAATGAAAAGAGGACCATCAACTTCATCACAATGAAAGCTTATAAGTACTTCCAAAATAATGGAAAGCTATCTGCATATTCTGTCTACTAGGAAATCAGGTGACTCAGATTATTACAATCTGTCCCATCGAGTAACAGTTTCTTTCATCTCCTAGGGAGCCTTCAGCAAGCCCTGGGGCAGAGTCTGTAAGGGGCCGGGCAGCTAATACAAAGGTGGTGTTTCTCTGGGGATTCAAATAAACCACTGGCTGCTCAGGATAAAGATGGAAACTCTCCTCTAGCATAATTTACAGTCAGAAAATCCACTGTAAGGGCAGCTATGAGCTGTTCTCACTGGATGGCACTGAATGGGTAAGCCTTCCATCTCCCACTTTCGAGAGATGCTATACAAACAGCTGCCCTAACAACAGCCTTAAGTATGATTTGCATTAATAAAAAATGCATTATTCTAAGAAGGAATCAAGAGTCCATGCTCAGTTCTTCTTTGCACTAAGGAGAAGGAAATCATAACTTGAAACAGAACTCTCATTTGTTTTCTGCCTTCACCTAACAAAAAAATTCATACAACTAGAAAAATTATTCTCAAGCCCTTATTATTATAGCATCAGAATCAAACTCCTGGTTTTTAAATTTTTAAATATTAGTTTCAAATATACTTTAAATGAGTCCCTATTCATACATATTCTTTTTTAACTTCAATGTTCATGACAAAGGACATAAAAAAGTGAAGAGCTTGGTGATTGGATTTATACTATTATATACAAATGGAGGCCTCGGTTTTTTTGCCTTTGTACAGAAAGTTCAGGGGGAAAAAATTCTAAATAAAACTTTGAACCACTAATAAAACATTATAAATATATTAAAATTTGGCTTCTAGGCTCATCATAATATCACAATATTAGATTTTCTAATGCTGTATAAGGGAGGTCTAGCAGTAAGGAACTGTGGTGCCAACCCAAACACAAGTGGTTCGAATCCATCAGCAACTCTACAGAAGAAAGAAAGGCAAACTCCTCTCATGTGATTTACAGTCTCTGAAAATCCACTGGAGGGTCAGCTATTACTTGGTTTTGACTAGATGAAGAACACTACTACTATATATAATATGTACACATACACACACATATATAGGTGTATTGAAATACATATAGAAATATTTTAACCTTTCTTTCTAAGAAAGTCCTTAAGAGTTGGTAACAGTAAATTACTCTTGGAGTTCACAATATTTAAGCCATGCTCTAGGTATCTTTTAGTATCATACCATGTGGAGATGACTTGAGGTTTCAAAGGGCTTATAAAATATAATGACTTAGAAGCTTTTTAGGACACAGTATCCACTTAACTGATAAATTTCCAAATGCACTGCAGCATTTTTAAACCTCTAAAGTCCTAAACAAATATGCCTGTGTGTATGTGTGTGCTTTTCTCAATGTAGCTTATCAGGATAGGCTGCAGCCTCGTTTGTGAACTAACCTGTTCCCTTTCAACTCTCCTCTTTTCTTCTTCTGCTCGTCTCCTCTCTTCCTCTTCTTTACGCCTTCTCTCCAGTTCCTCTAGACGCCTCTTCTCCTCTTGTTCTCTCCTTCGCTGTTCACGTTCTTGCTGCCTTCTAGCTTCACGCTCTCTCCTTTGTTGCTACATAAAGAAAGATGTATCATTACCAGATGCCTTCTTGTTATGATTCTCATGAGAGACTGCTGACAGTTACAGGTGGAAAATGATGAAATCCACGGCTCCCATGCCTACTGGTTCGTTATTTCCATGTTGACCCTCTGCCTCAAAATGCAAATCTCCCCACTATCTCAGAGTACAGTATACCTAGTAAACATTTCAAAAGCAGAAGCAGTATCAAGTGAAGAAGTAATGCTTAGTTACGTTCAGTTAGTTTATATGGGAAAGTATTTATTTTAGTGGGCCAAAATAAAATAATAACTTACCCAAATTACATCAAAGAACAGATTAAAATCTAAAATGTAGTGTTCCCAGATACTATTCAAAAGCTACAGTGTTTTAATAAGATGCTGTATTTAGATGGGGTGGGGGAGAAAGGTAAGTCTCTCCTGAGTGGCTCAATATAAAACAATCACTGAACACTGTCTTCAGTTTCCTCTCCACTTTCTGTAAAAGTAAAAATACTCTCCAGATTTCTTTCAATTGAAAACAGACACTACTGTAGGTCTTTTGTAAAAGCTAAGTGGCATAAAGCAAACTAAAGCAAACTTTTAAAAAGCAAGGGATACCTGTACAAAAGGTTTCCTCTTTTATACCTACTGGTAAACAGGCTTCCTCTTATATACATACTGGTAACAAGTTCCATATTTACTTAAATTGTTAGGAGTCTAATCTCATTGTGACAGCAATGATTTCCTGCTGTACATCATACCAAGGAGGCATGATGGCACAGTGGATAAGAACTGAGGTGCTAACTCAAAAGTTAGTGGTTTGAACCCATCAGCCACTTTGCAGGATAAAAAGATGTGGTAATCTGCACCATAAAGAATGACAGTGTGGGAACTCGATAAGGCCTCTCTACTATGTCTACAGGGTCAAGCATGTTGGAAGTAACATGATTGCAGTGTGCTTGGATTCTGCGTGGATGCACTGTGTATACTACTGTACAGTCAAGAGGAAACAGGGAATTTGTTTTCTTTTTATGTCACTAACCATTTTTCAAGACCCTTAAGACAAAATAAAAAGAAGAGAGGGGAATAAAGAGTACTAGAGATTGAGCAAAGACAAAAAGGGGGGAGGGACCCCACACGAACCAGCATATCCATGAAAGAGGAACTGATAGAAGCAAAACTAGGAAACAATTAGTTTAAAGGATCATGTAAACACTAGGCTCCACAACCTCGAGAGCGGAAAAACTATATGGTACCCAGTCACTGCTGCTAATCTGAAAAGCGTCATATAATTAGACAGAGATTCAACATGAACAAAATTAAGTGGCTTGTAATTCGCATTTTTGCAATGATACATACAATTTCTTATGACATAGTAAAACACAGGGAAACATCTTTCTGGTATTGTCCACTTTCACCCAAGCATCATCTGATACCAGCAATGATCTCCTCTGTTGTACATCATCTTTGAAAGGAAACTTAAGTTTCTGGCAGTTCTCTGACAATTTGTTGCTCTAGTCATTTTCTGAATCTTTAGCAAGATGTCATTTGCACGTGATATTAGAATTTTTCTCTCTCTTGTACTCTGTTGAACACCATCTTGGGACAGATAAATGAACATAAACGGTGGTGCATTATGTTTACCGAAACATCTCACTTGGTACTCCAACAACTTCTGGAGCTCTGTTTTCCCCCAATGCCTTCAGTGTAACTTGAACTCCTTCCTTCAATATAATAGGAGTTTGATCACATGCTACCTCTCCTGAAATGGTTGGATATTAGTCCATACCTTCCACATTAATTTGACACTTCTGCTATCATTCAAGATTTTGCCCACAGAACGTTTAGAAGTTCTAGTTCAAAGCTTGGATTTTTCTTTTGAGTTCTATCAGCTTTGTTGTTGTTGACTGCCTTCAGGTTGAACACGACTCATAGCAACCCTATGAACAAAAGGCCCTTCTCTCCTGATTTTCTAACTCCCAAGTTTCTGCTCATTTCACTGTAATACTTTACTTTGAACTGCCCTTGGAAATTTTCTGTTCTGTTCTTTTCATAATTTCTTCCATTTGCTTTAGTTACTCTACATTCTAGGGCAAATTTCCTTCTCTTTGGACATCTATTTTCTTTCTTTAGTTTTTCATGACTTTTGCTTTCTCAAATGTGTGATGTCATCCCACAATTTGTCTTCTCTTTGGTTAAATGTTCAGTGAGTAAAATCTATTCCTGAGATGTTCTCTAATTAAGTAGGATGTATTCAAAGGTCACACTTGGGCTCTCACAGGCTTGTTTTTGTTCTTTTCAGCCTCAATTTGAAGTTGCATAGTAACTAGTAATAGAAATGGTCTATGATCAGCCGCTAGCCTTGTTTTGAATTTCTCCATCATCTCTTCCTATAGATGCAGGCAATCTGATTCCCTTCTTTCCACCTGCCAAGCTCCTTGTATAATCACTATTCATGGTGTTGAAAATAAAAAGTATTCCCAATGACAATATCACTGGTCTTGAAAAAAATCCATTATATGATCTCAGCTATCACCTCTATCACCAAGGACTCAGCTTCCAAGTCTGAGCCTTCTTTTGTTTCTAACCTTTAACATTCGAATCACTGTAACTGTCAATGACTCTTGATTCTATGTTTTCTCCATTTTAGACTGCTGAAGTTGGCCAAAAGCTTCAATTTCTTCATCCTTAGCATTTGTGGTTGGCGACTAAATGTGAGAAATAGCCTTATTACTTGTTCTTCCTCACAGGTATATGGTTATTACTCTATCAATTATAGTGCTGTACTTCAGGATAGACCTTTAAATGTTCTTTTTGAGAATGAATACTTATGTAGGACAAAATTAGCCAATTTTTCCCATGAATATGAAAAATGCTGGTGTCTAGATAAGTACCATTCAATGGAACTATCTGTGACACTGAAAAATTCTCTATCTATACTGTCTAATCCAAGAACCCGAATTTATTACACTCACATCTAAACAGTCACATGTGGCACACAGGACCAAAGGAAATAGAGTTCAAAATTTCTCACACAGAAAAATCTGTATTATCATAGCAAACTTTGAGATATTAACTATTAACCACTACATTTTGTACCTAACAAACAGGAAAGGTTAAGGAAAAGTCATTGAGGACTTTTTGTTGTTATGTGCAGTTGATTTGCCTGCGACCCATAGAGATCCTAAGTACAGCACCTCTGAACCCTGCCCTGTCCTGAGTCAGTCTCACTAACTCTGACACACCAACCCCCATTGCCCCAGTTAGTTATCAATCCATCTCATCCAGGATCTCCCTATCCTGCACTGTCTGCCCACCCTTAAAAGCACAATGTCCTTCTCCAAGGACTGATCTCTTCTGGCCACATGCCCAAAATATGTGATATAGAGCTTCAAAATCCTAGCCTCCAAGGGGAAACTTGGCTGCACCCTCTCTAAGGCAGATCTATTTGTTCTCTTCGCGGTCCATGGTATGTTCAAGACTCTTCTCCAGCACTACAACATGAAGGTATTAATTCTTCTTCTGTCATCCTTAGTCATTGTCCAGCTCTCTGATGCATAGCAAATAACTGCAAGGACCATGGCCTGGATTAGGAACACTTTAATCTCCAGACAGATAATACTGGTTTTCAGCACTCTGGAGAGGTCCCGGACAGGAGATTTACCTAATGCAATTCGTCTTCTGATTTCCTGACCACTTCTGCTAAGAAGTGTTGATTGTGGAGCTGAGCAAGCTGTAATTGTTAACAACCTCAATCTCTTCTCCAGCTATCATGGTGCTGGCAAGTGGCCCGGGAGTGAGAATCACTGTCTTCTTGACTTTGAGTTTCAACTGATATTAAAGACTACAGTCCTTGATCTTCTGCAGGCAAGCGCTTCATATCATCTTCAGTTTCAGCAAGCAAAGTTGTGTCACCTGCATAATGTAGGTTGTTAATGAGTCTTCTTCAAATTCTGATGCCACACTTCTCTTCACAGAACCCTGCTTCCCGCATGATCTGTTCTGCATATAGATTGAAATGGTATGGTGGAGACAGAATGCATTCCTGATGCACTCCTCCCCCATTTTGAACCTAGCAATGTTTCCTTGCTCTGTTCTGAGAACTGCTTCCTGGTCCTAGCATAGGTTTTATATAAGTACAATCAAGTGTTCTGGGATTCCCATTCTCCTCAAGATCAGCCCCTCTTTACCATAATCCACACAAATGCCTTTGCATAGTCAGTGAAACACAGATAGACATTCCTCAGGTACTTTTTGCTTTCTGCCAAGATCCATCTGACACTGACGATAATATCTCTAGTGCCACAACAGGATATACAAAGCAGGCATTCATCATAGTTTGTTTCCTTCTGGGTGATCCTTTTACCTTCACTTAGCACTTCGTTTCAGAGTGGACATTTAAAAAATTATTCTCAAAGAGCTTTAAAGAAATGTCTGACATGTCTTTTTTAAATTATTTTTATTTTTTCATTATTCTTAATTTTAATGAACGTTTACAAAGACTTTGGATTTCCATTCATTAATTGTTGCATTTTTCTCCCTGCAAACCCCTCCCCCTAGTTTGCTCTTTTCTTTGAAAAGTAAAGGAAAAATTCTCCCCAGTCCACTCCACTATGTAGCCTTCATTCTGGACTCTTGTCATGACCTTAATACGCAATCGTGTATCGCTTTTAAACAGTTCTCTTTCTCATCTGTCTCAATGCAATATACATGATTTATCCCATCTTTCTCAGTCTCAGCCCAACCCTCATGTCAGTCCCGTTCTGCAACAGTGGCATTATGTGATATCTGTCCTTTTCTGACATTTCTTTAACAATGAAATAGCTGGTTAGATATGATTATTTGGTTCTCCAGTCCCTTTTGACTGAGTACCACATCACCATTATTCTCAACCAAGTTTCAGGTCAACATCTGGCCCTACTTGCTCTTTTACTGCACTGATTTTGTTCCTTTTTCTACTGCTTATTCTTCAACTTCAAAGTACAGAATTTACTCCTGCTTGCTAGGAATACAAGCAGGGTCATAAAGAACACAAAATTTTCAAGCTGGTAGTCTACAATGTTAACTGGCTAAAGCATTTTTACTAAATTCTAACA
The DNA here is from genome assembly GCF_000299155.1 of Elephantulus edwardii. NCBI lineage: Eukaryota > Metazoa > Chordata > Mammalia > Macroscelidea > Macroscelididae > Elephantulus > Elephantulus edwardii. Next base: position 1,760,038 of record NW_006399786.1, read on the forward strand.
CTAACACTCCCCCTATATGATGCATTTTCTGCCTGCGGCTTGCTCTTTTGTACTTTTTTCAAAGAAGTTTTGAAAAAGAGAAAAATAAGACACTACAGTCTGTGTTCAAAAACAAAGTCTAAAAAGACAACTGAGAGCAACTGTTCATGTGCCAAAGGACTCAGAGCCTGGGGACTTCTTGTACTCCTGCCACCTTCTTCAAGCTGTGTCCTGGTTTGTATTCAGTGCCAGAGGCCACTGGGCCCGAGTCCCTAACACCTTGTATGTCCCTGCTCCATTCAGAAGAGCGAGGGTTTCTAACTGCAGTAATATAGTCACACTGTTTTCAAAGAGCTAGCATCTTTTTTCTTGCTTTTATGAATTAGCTAACAACCAGATGAACCTGTTTGTTTTCTTAGCAGTCCATGGTATATTCAATACTCTTCTCCAACACCACAGCTCAAAGGCATCAATTCTCCTTCTATCCTCCCTAGTCATTGTCCAACTCTCTGATGCATAGCAAGTGACTGCAAAGACCATGCCCTGTATCAGGCACACTTTAGTCTTCAGAGTGACACCATTGCTTTTCCGTATTTTAGAGAGGTCCCTAACAACAGACTTTCCCATCGTAATATGTTTTTCAATTTTCTGGCTGCTGGTGCCAAGAGTGTTAACTGTGGAGTCAAGCAAACTAAAGCTGTGAAAAATCTCAATCTCTTCACCATCCATCTGGATGCTGCCAATTGGCCCAGTGGTAAGAATCTTTTGTCTTCTTGATATTGAGCCTCAATCTATATTGAAGGCTACAGTCCTTGACCTTTTGCAGCAAGTACTTCAAGTCTTCAATTTCAGCAAGCAGGGTTGTGTCATCTGCATAATGCAGATTGCTAAAGAATCTTCCTCTAATCCTGATGCCACACCTCTCCTAATACAGCCCAGGTGCCTGAATAATCTGGTCTGCATATAGGTTGAAAAGGAATGGAGATAGGACACATCCCTGGCATACACCCTTCCCAATTTTGAACCATGCAGTGTTTCCTTGCTTTGTTCTGATGACTGCCTTCTGGTCCAAGTATAGGTTTCGTATTAGCATGATCAAGTGTTCTGGGATTCCTATTCTTCTCAGAGTCAGGCACAGTTTGTTATGATCCACACAGTCAAATGCCTTTGCATAATCAATGGAACACAGACAGACATTCTTCCGCTTTCAGCCAAGATTCATCCAACATTAGCTACAATATCCCTAGGACCACGATTCCTTCTAAACCCAGCCTGGACTTCTGGCAGTTCACTGCTGATGTGCTGTTCCAGTCGGTTTTGGATAATCTTAAGAAGAATCTTGCTTGCATGTGATATCAATGACATCAATGTTTGAAAATTTCCACACTCTGTTGGGTCACCTTTCTTTGGAATGGAAACAAATCTAGGATCTCTTCCAGTCACTTATTTTAAATAACATCATCAAAGAGGTCTTCCCTCCCTTCCTTTAGAAACCATCTATTGACTTTTTCCAAATACTATTCATTGTAACATTCTACCCTAAGTTCCCAATGTAGTCAGTCATGTGACAATTCCTGGCTAAATGAAAATCATACTCATGGCCTATATTTATTCATGGGTAGGCTTTTTTTCTATCAGTTAATCTTTCTTTCTGGATATTTACATCGTTGTTCTTTCTACGAACTAACTAAACAATCTAGACTGGTGGCTCTTCAGTCACCCTGTGCTGCTGTCCACCAACTTCTTGGGAATCTTCTTGGATTCTCTACTGCACACGTTCCAGTTCAGTTTGCGTTAAGTCTGTTTTTGTTTCCATTTTGTCTGAATCCGTCAACCACTAGCTACTTGAAAAAATGAAAACAAAAATCCAAAAATTCTTAGACTTTGCGTATTCAAAATTTTTATTGTTTGTACTGAGGAAACAATGTCAGCTAAGGTGAGTAATTTTCCCTCAAAATTTCAATTTCTTGTTTGTATTATTATTCTTAGACAGTCTGAGACCACTGAGGGTCTTGCTACTTGCTTATCACAGGACACTTGCATGAGTCATCGGCTAAAGACTTGCAGTTTGGGGGGGGGGGGATCTACCTTCTTATAATCCTGACTCTTCATCTACTACACAATTTGGTAATCTTTATGCTCATTATCCTTGATGGTTAATTTTGTGAGTCATTTCACTGGAAATTCTCAATAGAAGTAAGAAATGTTAACCCATCAAATTACTGGTGAATTGTTTTTAAAACAGAAAACCTACTATTAAAAAAAACTTTCATTCAAAGTGCCTCCATCACAAAATGGACAGCAAGCAAATAATATCTCGTAGACAACAGAAGGCTACTTAAGCAAACTCAAATGTAAAATAAAGGCCCTCAAAGAGCAATTTCTTCTTTGTTTCAAGTGGATGTATCACCTTTTGGTTACTAGATCAACCTTTTGTCAAAGAAGATAAGCTTCCTGACAACAGAAATCTTCCTGTATCACAAGGTGACTCACAATACTCTCCTTTTAACTGACTCTAACACTGAACTGTCATTGCTGTGATGCTGAACACAGTGACACTAATGTGTCAAATGCGAGAATGGTTAACCAGGGTGGACAGTGTTTGGTGGAGCTTCCCAATTAAAACAAGCTTGGAAGCAGAAGTGGCATCCATTTCCGAAATAGCTTGCTTCTGGAAACTCTATGAACTTGGAGAAACAATGAAAATTATACAAGTGTTTGAGTCTTTTGTTCACAGGGTCACTATGAATCGATGGCACTTAACAACAACAATAATAACACTGAATCTAACGCAATGCATGAGACTCAACATAAATGCTGCTGTTAGTCTACCCCTAGATTTGGCTTTTAGAGTAATCAAAGATGCAACAACGCCTTTTAAAGCTCCAGATGGTATAAAATCTGATCAAATGCTAAAGTAATCTTCTAAGTTGACCTACATTTGTTGTTGTAGTTAGGTGCTGTCAAGTCGGGACAGACTCACAGTTGGCCCCGCAGGTGGTTTTCAGAGGCCGTAAACTGCAAAGGAGGAGACTGCCCATCCTTCTCCTGTGGAACAAATGTCTTTGGGTGGACAGCCCAGCTCCTGACCACTGGGCCACCAAAGCTTCCTCAGTGCATGAAGACTTGCTTAGACAGTAACTATTATATTTGGATAGTATCTCATGCTTTACAAAATACATCCTTATGTCTCAAAATATTACATAAAGTCCTTTGAAGTGCTTTCATGTGACTCTATAAGATCCCAAGTTCAAAGGTTCATTTTAAAAATGAGTGTAAATTTCAAAAACAAGCCTTTTCTTTTTTGTAGCGATACAATCAAACTATATATGACATACCCATCCATTACAAACTGAATTACATGTTAGGTTGCTAACTAAAGGGTTTGCCGTTCAAATCCACCAGTTGGTCTACATGCAACGACAGAGTCTCATTCTATAAAGATCTGCAATGTTAGCACCTCGATGACGGCCTGTCCTAAATTGAAATCAACTTCCAGGCAGTGGATATGGTTTGAGTTTCTGTGATGGGTCCACAAGGATGATATGGTATTGTCCTCCTTGCAGTCTTACAGAAAAGATAACGCATATACATAAATAAGGGCGCTCAGATAGCCTAGGGGCAAGAAGCTGCACTGCAATCCCAAAAGCACGGATTCGAGGCCACCAGCTGTTCTTGGGAGAAGGATGAACAATCTCCTCCCATGAGATTAACTGCCTTTGAAAAACTACCTGAGGGTCAGCTATGGGTCAGTTTTGACTCTACAGTACACAACAACGTACATGCATAATGTGGAGAGACAATGTGGACAGTATTCACTTTCCCAAAGCTAGGCCTCTAAAACCTACTCCAAACCCACTGTCATCGAGTCAGCGCTAATGCACAGAGCTCCACACAGAGCTCCTTCACGAGGTTTCAAAAGCTATAGATTTTGAGGGGAGGAGGCTTATGTTTTTCCTTCTGAGTCCCTGGTGAAATAGAACCGCTGACTTTTCAGTTAACAGCCTGACTCATTAGTTCAACATTACTAAGGCTTCTTAGCTCACAGAAGCAAAACAGTCGTTGAGATCAATGGTCAAGACAAAGGGCACTGAAATTGCCAATTCCTCTTCCATATTATGCTCTAATATTTGAATACGTAAATGAGAGTAAAAGAAAGAATTATTATCATCAGAACAGGTTTTCACAGGGTAAATGTGGGGGTATGAGAAAAGAAATAAAATTTAAAGTAACTCATTAGTGAATATATCTTAATATTACATCATTAATACAAAAAGAAAAAGTTTGCCTCTTGCCCTTGTAAATAAATTGGCAAAGAATAAAACATGTAAGCCATCAAACAACATCAATTTACTCTAGCTTAGCTTTATGCCTATAAATCCAAATGACAAAACTTAAGTGATTGTTAAGAGCACAATTCAGATTTACCCCACTAAAATGTTAAAATACTGTATAATCCTTTGATGTTCCAGGTTTTGCAAACTGATGTCATTATTTTCTTAAATAATTTTCTTTAAAAACAGAATTAAACAAACTGAAAAACTGCATGACGTTATAAAGACATTTCCAAAGCTCTCAAATTATAATGGGATTTCTTTATTACTTAAATTTTTCCAAGCATGCCTAAGTAAATATGTACTTTTCCAACTATGCTTTAATTATCTATAACTTTCTTTCATATAGAGTCTGGCATTTAAAGCTACTGCTTTCATCTCAAATTGTAAAAACTTATCTAAATAAATCATACTGATGATTAGAAAGTAACATTTAAAACATACTCCACAGAATTTATTGGCTCTTAGTGGGAACTAATGGGCTCAAGTGTGTCAGAAACAATGAGGATAGTACATGATAGGACATGTTGTGCAGAGGGTCGATGTAAGTTGTACCTGACTCAACGTCAAACAGCAACTACGGTCTTCAATAACAGTCCATTCTTTTGATTCCGCTATTTCCAAGAACTTCCACTGCCATGTTACTGCACACAAAATTACAATCTCTTGAGCATTTTTAGCATGCAGTTCTGATGACACAAAAGTTGCTGTTATGTGCTGTCAAGTTGCCTGTGACTCATAGTGACCCTATGTACAACAGCCCTAACCCCTGCTCTATCATGTGCCAATCTCATTGTGTCCAACACACCTATTCCCATTACCCCAGTCACTGAACTCCATCTCATTGATGGTCTTTGTCTGTCCCTCTACCCTCTCAACCATGATGTCCCTCTCCAAGGACTGGTCGGTCCTTCCCTGCAACATGCTCAAAGTGTGTCAGATGAAGCTTCAGAATCCTTGCCTCCAAGAAGCAGTCTAGTTTCACCCTCTCTAGGACAAACCTGTTAATTCTCCTGGCAGTCCATGGTATATTCAATACTGTTCTCCAACACCACAGCTCAAAGGCATGTGTGTCTGATACAGGCCATGGTCTTTGTAATCACTTGCTATGCATCAGAAAGCTGGACAATGACTAGGGACACCAAAGTAGAGAAACCATTTTCTTCTCCCCTCAAGACAGCTCTTTCCCATCTCTTGGCAAGAAATACCATTTGCTAAACCATACTAACTCTTCACAAAGTTTAATTGTAACAAGCATTTGACCAGCATGCCAAGAAATTATTTGAGAATTTGTTAAGCGTTCTTAAAAGCAGGTACGTGGTTCGAATCCACCAGATGCTCTGCTGGAGAAGGAGGGGCAATCTCCTCCTGTACCAGTCAGATCTTATTTGATGGTACACACACACAGACACACACACACACACAAAACCAATACTTTAAAAAAAAAAAAAAAGAGTTCTTAAAAGCAAGAACTCTTAACTGCCCTTTATAAGTGAGCTACTGACTTGATGGAAAACAAGGCCTTCGGTGCAGGAATACTTGCCCGCTATAGCTATAATTACTGCATCTGTTAACTTTGGAACTGTAAAAAAAGTAGCACTGTGCTAACATGTCCTCCTGATGGGGACGTAGGATCTGCAAAACAAAGACCTTTTTGTAAGTTTGAAGAAATGGTTCCTATTTCTTTAAAATGCATGGTAACACTGCTGGAAATCCTTGGGGTAAGGGAGTTCACCACTCCTTCCTTCTAAGAACTCACAGCCAAGAAATACAGTCACACACTACATACTGTTCCTTTGGGCAATGTTCAACCACATATACGCCTGTGGTCCGACCTATCCTCCAGGCTAGTGTATTAAAAATTTAAGGGACATACAGTGGTTCATAATTAAAGTGTTTAATGGTTTGGTTTTTATGTAAAAAACTACACACTACATACAAAGACAAGCATTTGACTACCTGGAGTTAGATGCAAACTGTTCTAAATTCAACTAAAAGACAGATTTAGGCATTGAATTAATTTCTAATTCAGGGACTAATCTATATACAATATAGTGTTCAAGAAAACATAATACCCTATTTCACAGAATGTTTGAATGTTTAGAGACCTCTGGTGGCCCAGTGAGAAAGAAGATGCACTGCCAACCCAAACGCAGATCGTTCAAATCCACCAGCTGCTCCATGGGAGAAAGACAGGCCATTTTTTTCTGTGCAATTTACAGCCTCTGAAAACCCACTGAAGGGTCTGCTAGGAGTAGGTTCCAACTCAACGGCACTTAACAACAACTGGGAACATTATGTGAAACATGACTATATACAACACGCACATGGCACAGTTTTATTACTGTTTTCTAAGCATTTTTTATGTTTATTTAGCATTGTAATTTATCTTAAACACCAATCCTACTTCATACAGAAAATTCTTTTCTCTAGTCCCCTTTCCCCACCTTCAACCAACCAATCCAAAATTTAAATCACTTTGGTGGGAAAAAACAAAATCATAAACTGTCGCGGTTCAAACTAACAATTACCCTCATTTGAGGGAAGCAGATTCCGGGAAATCGCAAATATGACTCTAAAACTGAAAGCTATGGAAAGAAAGACCATAAAATAAGGAGGGAGTTTGCTTGCTTGTTTGAAATTATTTACAGAAATATTTAGAAACAAAGTCGCTGAAATTGTGAGCAATGTTCACCAGTGGAAGGGGAGCACCAAGGAGCGTAAAAGATGGGCAACAACAACAAAAGAGAGAGAAAAAGAAAAAAAAGATGGGTAATAGCCCAGTGATGTTATCTGATTTAAATGGCAAACATTTAAGGCTTTCTGAATAGATGGATTATGGTCATTTTCTCTCAAAGCAAAAAGGGAAAAGAGATAAAATAATCTCACTGCAGTGAAGGCTCACATTCAGACGCATGTCTGTACTACTGAGAAAAAACTGCTCCACAGGATTTCCAAAGTTAGCTGGTGGGCTGATGAAGTCAAGGTCAGCAGTTCAAACTCACCACTTTTGGGGAGCTGACAAGGCAGTTGACTCCCATTAAGATTTACAGCCTTGGGCATGCTGGGTAGGGATGCCATGAGTCAGGATCAACGTGATGACTGTGGGGAACCTTTACTGAAAAAGACTGCCCCAAGTTCTTCATATCGTGCAGTTTGGGGATACCAATCTCAGATCTTTAGGTTACTATCAGTCCAGTGCATAATCCACTGTACCACTAGGGCTCATTGGAAGGATATAGATATTCTTTTTTTCAAGAAACTGGTAAGTTCCATAAACTTTACAATTTTATTTTTACCTCTGTCTATAATTTTAAAACCGTTTTGGCGGTATGGTCCTTTTTTTTTCTTTTTCTTAAATGTGGTTATTGTTACATTAATACAAAGTTACAAATATAAACCTCTGAAAACACACTGGAGGGTCAGCTTGATGTTCAGTTCTGACTTGATGGCACACAACTGCAAATACAGAATATTTTCTTTTTCCTTTTTAACAGACTGTGGTTGTGGTGGTGGTG
>NW_006399786.1:1769024-1810221 GCF_000299155.1 Elephantulus edwardii
CATTGAGTCAGAACCGACCCAGAGCTGATCCTCTGAAAGGTTTTCAGAGGAAGTTCATTGCTCAGGAGACTGCCTAACCTTCTCCCATAGAACAGCCGGTGGATTTGAACCAAATGCCTTCAGGGATGGGAGCGCAGCTTCTTGCCACTAATCTACCAGTGCTTCCTTTTCAACAGACTTGCAAACCAAGAACAGAAGGGTGTGGGGGGAGAGGAATAGACTAGTAGACCAAATCACAGACAAGTGTATCTTATTTCCTCTAAATGTTCATAAAATAATAAAGTCTTACACCTCTACAAGTTTTGCTTGAATTTTTAATGTTAATTAATAGTCACACGTCTTTATGGCTCATGTATTTCCAAATTCCCCTTTCTGGGACATAGGATCCAAGCAACTTTTGATTATCCTGCCTGATAAAAAGGAGTTCAATTATGAAGAATCCAAACCAGTAAATAATAGTTCCATCTATTCATTCACATGTACCTCATCCAGTAACTAGCTACAGCTTTCTTAATTCAAAGAGGTACAATGAGATGACCCAGAGTCTGAAGTTGCCCTGTGGCCTAAATTAAAGGGCTAATAAAACACATGAATTATTAAAATCTTATACTGACAGATATCCCTAATTCAATAGCATACATATAGCTAATAAAGTAACGAAAACTTCAGTTTTTCTCTTTGAGCTATCTAAAATCTTCACTGCCTATTCTATATAGAGGCCAAATATCAGATATTGCTGTCTCAATACCACCCAGCCTGAGTTCTATTGCCAAGGTCTCTGATACTAATGAAATATAACAAACCCAGTCATTTTAGTGCCATTCATAAACTACAAAAGTAACAAGTATCACCTTCTTAAAGAAAACACAGCCCATGGTCAGAAGGAAGACTAAAGACCACCACATAAACAACTAGGAACTGCTAGTGCCTCAAAACCAAGCATTCTATTTGTCAATATACATCTTAACAAACCTATATAACTAGGGTAAGAGGGATAGGTGTATTGGAGTCAGTGAGACCAGCTCAGGAAAGGGCAGGGTTCAGAGCTACTGTACCTAGGGTCACTATGAGTCGCAGGAAACTCAATGGCACAAAGCAACAACGTATATTCACTCAAGGATTTCTGTTATGATCAAAACTACTGACAGAAGCCTTAAAAAAATCACAAATTAACTACAACAAGGTACATAAATGGTTATATAGTCCCTACAAAAGGCGAAGTTATGCCCTAAGTTTTCTCCCAAAAACCCTAGGTTATTTCTTCCAGTATCCTTCATTAGGTAGACAGGAGATCCAGTGGTATAGTTTATTACATGTTGGGTGGCCAAATAAAAGGTTGACAGTTCAAATCCACCACAAACTTTGGGGGGAGAATGATGAGGCAGTCTATTCTTGTTAAGATTTACAGTCTCTTACTAGGAAAAGAGTGGATAGATTATGAACACTGCATTGGAACAGATGAAGGAAAGAAGTATTAAAAAGAAATATGTGATTAGACATTGTATGAATGACAACAGTCCAGAGTAAGAGATGCATTGCAAAGTAGTGTGGAAGAGGGGGAAGAGATAGAGGAAAATATGCAACAATGACTGAATATTGTAGAGGGAAAAAATGCACTGGGGAATAGAGAAAAATGTGCAACAATGAACGAATGAAAATCCAACTTTTCTGTAAATTTTCATTTAAATCACAAAAGTTTTATAGTCTCAAAAATCCAATGGAAGGTCACCAGGAACTGGAATCAACTTATTAATCTGGTAATTAGACAGAAATTGATCTTCTAACCAAAAAGCAAATTAAAAAGCCTTTCCAAAATCCAAAGTATAAACACAGTGAACTACCTTCGTCTCCACATCTTCCTGCTCCCTACACCATTAACACTATAGTTGTAAATAACACAGCTAACACTATGTGTCACTATTTAAATCACAATCAACTGTATACTATAAATCTGGGGCTTAAGTGTTGAGTTCTTTTTCAAGAGGTGAAAGATAAATTATGAGATAATTTGGTAGAAGGATTATACTGAGACAGAAAAATGATCATGAAAGATACTTTTCTTTGGAAAATAAACCACAAAAGGGAGTTAAGAAGATGAAAGTAAAGGCTCCTTATGGTCCTAAGTGACAACAGAAATGTTTTTATCCATTAAAAAAAAATAAATAGCTATGGGCTACCTAGAACATTGGGTTAATGTTACAGCAAACAGAATTACTGAGTTAAAAGAGTTACGTGATGCAAAACCTACTTCTCCAACATGAGACACAATTCATTCCGTATTAATGACCAGACTGCAGAATAGCACTTGTTGTATATCCTACAGCTAAAATAAGAAATCTAAAGTTAAGACATTTATAGAAAAATGCTTTTTCTGTGAAAACTCTGAGGTTTCGGAAATGTATGTCCACATAAACTTGGACCTAGAAGCCAAGGGTGGAAAAGAAATCCCGTCAAGCCTGAGCAAGCCAGTGTAAACCACAAAGGGAAGCAGGCCCCACCACGCTGGGGAGCCATCTTTAGTACATCACTGCTCTTCATCTAACAATATGCTGATGAGTAACTGTGGGGCAGGTCCTCAAAGTTTTTACAAGCAAAGAAAACATTTCTAAGGCCTCAAGGAATGTTGAGGCCTGTCAGCCCAAAAGGATAAGCTTTCCTTCACATGTTCTTTGACTAGCTAAGCCAGGGGAGAGGAGGCCACAGAGAATATTCCCTTGAGTGTATGACATTAATGTACGTAGGGAAAGATGAAAGACCAACCCAAACCTTTTCTTTGCCTACCTCTTCCAGCCGCCGCCTCTGTTCCTTCTGCTGCTCAATACGTTTCTGTCTCTCAGCTAGTAACTGCCTTTTATATTCCTCCTGCTCGCGGAGCTGCTGCTCCTGTAGAAGCTGCTGTCTGCGAAGAGCCTCGGAACGTTCCTTGTTCTCCTGCTGCAGTCTCAAAAAATCCCGTCGAAGAGTTGATTCTCCAGGCACGTTGACGATGGAGCTGTGGGAAGAAGGCAGGGCTGTAAAGGATGGACAAATAACACAGCTGTCTAGAAGCGACACAGCAGCAGCAGCAGTAATGCTACTCTACTCTCATCTTCTTCATAGCTTACTCTCAGTCTTGGGATTCAACAGTTTAGAATTCATAAATTCAAAATATGTAAAATGAAATCGCCATCTCTGAAGTCACTAAGTCCCCCTTCAACCACCTTATTTTCCATCACCAAGGGAAAACCTCATCTTGCCATTCTGGTAGGCTATGAACATCACAGTAGTCTTCAGTACTTAGCTTTGCTTCATATTCTCTGCCTGATGGAACATCACATATTCCCCTCCCACTTTTATTTCCAAGGTCAGCATCTGAGCCCAAGTAAGTCCTCCAAATTAGCCATTGATAAAATAAATTAAATAGCATCATTCCCAGCTGGTCGCCCTGCTTTAGGTCATCTGTCTGCTTCCAAACCACCCAGAATAAACTGTCAAACAAACTTCTTAAAGGGGTTCCTTTTATTATCTTATTTACAAAAGTTATATTGCTCATAAAATTGGCTCAAATTCCTCTAAAATTTTTATGTCTACAACGAACTCAAATCTTCTCCTAAATAAGGAGAAAAATGTATTAGTTTCCACAATGAATTCTTTCACCTCTTGGCACACTCTCTTCAAACTTGCATTCTCTGGCACACAGGCCCTCACAGGTTTCCCAGCATACCCTTCCATTCTTTTTTTGTTCAGTCAGCCAGCCATGTGTAGCTGCAGCATGGATGACTGCAAGGTAAACCTGCTGTTAAAACCCAAAAATCCCTTTGCCCTGATTAATCATGGGTCCAACGATCAAATTTTACTCTTTAACTTCTGCTTTACTGTACTTCAGAAAGTCACAGAAAAACGAAATCAGAGATCATAGACAAGATCGTGAAAGAATACACCTTAACAAAGGCATGCAAGTAAACAAAAAGGTAGAAGGGAAGAAAAATTGTTCTCTGCAAAAGGTGAAGTGTTTTCCAAAAAAGGCCCTAAACCACATGAACAGCACAATTCTTTTTGTGCAGGATGATCTCATAAGAAAATGTGAAGAGTTGTTATAAACATGGAACTGACTCACAACTGACCTTCCAGAATATTTTCAGAAGCTGGAAAGTGCATGGGAAGAGAATGCTCATCTTTTTTCCTGCAGAGCAGCGGGTAGATTTGAACTGCCTGTCTCTGGGTTGGCAGAACAACTCCTTATCCACTAGGCCACCAGCGCTCCCTATATAGCATAAGGCAGTTCCTATAACCTCATGCAGCTAAATGACAGGGTGAGAAGGGCACACACATCCTTTATAAAGAATCATTTGACAAAAGGATTCAGAAATCCTCTTTTCAGGAAAATCCTCTTTTCAGGAAGATCCTCTTGGGAATCTTCCAAAGAACCAAGAAGGGTAAAGAAAGTATTCCCAAGTTGGTTGAAGGGTCCTTTACACTATATAGGAATCTTTTGAAATTCTAAAAAAAACACTTTATGTTACACATATGTATCTTTGGAAATCTGTCATCAGCATGAAACTTCAATCTCTATATGAGCTGGTGGCTGAACACGGGTTTTATTGTTACCTTGGCTCCCCTTCCTGTTCAGGCACTTCCTCTTCTTCTTCCTCACTTCCACTGTACTCATACTCTGTTTCATCTGCAGAGAACAGGACAAAAGAAAAAGGATGTTGTACAAATCATGACATGTTTATGTACAGGCAGCATCTCCAATATCATAGCAGAAAGGAAACACAACATTTCTTGTGAAAACAGCAAAGTGTACCGGAGAACCTGGGGGAGAAGAGGGGCGTCACATCCCACCCCACAGCAAATGGTGGTAATCTTCTGAGTGAGTCTTACTCCCCGCAAGGGAGTAGATTCATGGTGTCCAAGACCCTTTAAGGCAATGAAATACTGAGGAAGTAGAGCCATGGGAAAGCTCTCCAGAGCACCTGACTCCTAAGACAAAGTGGCCCCAAAGTGCCTGCAAATTGAGCCAGTCCATTTTCTGACTTCAGGAGAGCTTTAACTGGTGAGACTAATAGATACAACTAATAGAATTTATGTGGTTGCTCTGACCAACCAGAGACATACTGAGAAAGCAACAGGTGAAAAAGTCTACTGTCCTGACAAAACGTAAAACACCACGTAGGTGCATATTAAGAGCAGAAAACAAAAAGCCACAGGGAAAACTAAAGAAATAATACAGTAAGGAAACAAAACAAAAACTGCCCTACTTAAAGTAGACTTCACATAAGTGCTTCAACCCAAATAACGTATTTCCACTTCAACAGGTCTTGTAACATTTTCCCAAAATAAGAGGTGGTTTTACTGGTCCCTTCACTTAATGTCAGTTGGTATCTAAGTAGAAGTGAGTAATTTCACTGCAGGAAGCTTGCAAAGCCAGATATACTGAACAGACCTGGTAAGGAGTTGTGCTGCCAACTCAAAAGCATATGGTTCAAATCCACCAACCGCTCCATGAGAGCATTTACTGCTTCTGATAACGCACTGGAGGGTCAGCTACGGGTCGGTTCTGACTTGATGGTAAACAACAACAATGCTCACTAACTACAAAAAACTAAGGGAAAATCTGTTTTCTGGTAAGATGGGCCAGACAATTTAAGACATAATTCAAGAAAATGTCATCACATATATGGCACTAGTTTTTATTTATATGGGATGTAGAAAAGATGATAAGAAAAAATGATCAAAAGTAATGTATCATTTTCTCAGTGATACAAAGATATTCTTTTTAAGGGAAAAGCCAACCAATACCTGTGACTTCTTGAATCTTGTAAGGACATTCTTGGTTATGTTTAAAATTGTACATCATGAACTGTTAACTGGTGACGGGAGAAACTAAAAGGTATTTGGGAGATGAGTACAGAGAGGGAGGTCAGAGGAACTTAAAGATAATGGGGGAAATGACCTCAGAAGAGTCATTGTGTCTAATGTCATTTAAGTAAAAAAGTCACCTTACCCCCTCAACCCTTTGTTCACTTTTTCCTTTATAACTAAATATCAAAGAACACTTCTGCCCCCCTGAAAATTGATGAAGCTCTGACTAGGAAGACAGGTTATTCAAGATTCAAATAAACATGTGAAAAATCCAGTATACAGGCCAGACAATGACCCTTCAATCAACTCTTAGATCTTGAACTTGCTTTATTTAAGCCTCTTATTTTACACAAGAATCAAGGGTTGGTGTACTGGAAATAGAGACCTTCCTTATGTTTTATGTAAAAGAAATGTAACATAGGTAGCACAGGCCTAATCACACAAAGTCTATTGGAGTAAAAAAAATCTGATAGGTTCTGGAGAAGACTAACGGAAAAAATTTATGCTGTGGCTTACAGGTGATGCTCAATAACCCTGAGTGACATATACCAGGGCATGCACAAAGGAGGAGGATGGGAGTCATAATAGAGCCATCTTCTGAGGAAGAACCAGAAAAAGATCCAGCTAAGCTAGGCTACCAGAGTGTCAGTCTATTTGCTTCCTGCTTGACGATAACTGTGAGGGTCAAGCAACACCGCCTAGAGCCAGGCTGGGTCCTACACCTTACCACTGAACTGCAAGAGCAAAGACAGGCTCAGTGAGCCAAAGAGATTTCATACCTTTCTCTCCTCTCTTCTTTCTGGTCCGGTCTATGTGGTCTTTAAGCTGGATTCTAACTTGCCTTTCATTTGGCTGATCCCTTATAAAAGGATGTTTCAAAAGCTGCTCTGTGGAGGGTCGCTGCATATAATTCTTCACCAGGCAGCCTTCTATAAAACTAAAAAATTTCTTGGACCTGGAAGAAGAAGAAGAAGGAAAAAAGTGTTATCAACAAATTTCTATTACAACGAGCTCTAAAATATCAGTTAACAACCAAGTCTGGAAACAAGAAGACCCTCAAAATTCACCATGACCACTGTGCAAGCTGTTGTTGCTGGGCATGTGGAGGTGATTCCAAGGCACAGCAACCTTTTATACAACTGAAAGGAACTCGGCCCATACTCACAATCACTGCAATCTGGAAGTGCTTTGCTATAACCTGTTAGTCAACCTATTGTTGATGGTGTCTGGAAGGTGACCCGCAGGAGAAAATAATGAGGTCACTGGCCTTGGAGATTATGGGGAAATGATCCTTATATGAAATAACTTTTCCTAATTAGGAAAATCAAAAGTCAGGTAATCAAAAGATGAAATACATTGGGGAAGTCTACTGTCAGGGACCTTTCTCCAAAGTGCTAAAGAGCAATGATGGCAGTCTAGAGAATAAGGTGCACCTGATCCAGGCCATCGTCTTTGCCATTACTTGTTATGCATCAGAGAGCAAAACAATGACTAAGGATAACAAAAGAACTGATGCCTTTAAGTTGGGGCACTGGAGGAGAGTACTGAACATTCCACAGACCACCAAGAGAACAAACAGGTCTGACTTAGAGGGTGAAACCAAGTTTGTCCTTGGAGACAAGGATTTTGAAGCTCTGTCTCACATACTTTGGGTTTGTAGCCAGAAGGGACCAATCCTCAGAGAAGGACTCCATGCTTGGAAGGGTGGAGGGACAGAGCAAGAGAGGAAGACTCCAAAAGGCAAGGTTCAGAGCTACTGTTCCTAAGGTCACTATGAGTAACCATGGAGAGAAGATCCTAAGTTGGGTGGCTGGAGTCATTTTACTTTCCTTTCAATCTTTAATTCACTTTGTTGTGATTATTTAGCTTAATGTACAACGCTTAATTGCTTTTGTAATTGAAATAGGAACTCACTCACAATGCTAAGGGATCAAAAGCATCAATTAAATACAATTTAGAAGTTTTCCCTATCGTACCACAAGTAGAGAACCATGATGAAGCCAGACTTAAATGATCTGGGCTCTTAAACTTAATGCTGTTTATTAAGTACTTAATCTAGATGTACAGAAGGCAAGGGGGATAGATGAAGTTTCTGCAAAAATGAGTCTAGGCAGTGGAGACAAGGGAATGGAACCTAGTAGCCAAGGACAAAACCCCACCAAGAAATAGAGTCAAGTCAGTGACCAACTGCTGGGATTCTTGCGCCTTGATCACACTTAAATAAGAAGGTCATACTACTTTATTTATCCAAAGAATTGCATCAGCTCCCTATTAATGTAGAAGTGAAATTAATAGTTTTATTAAGTAAAGACTCTATCATCTTCATGTAACCTAGCAGCCACTTTTGTTCATGCCCATTTCCACACACCTGTCTTTTAGCCTTTGCTCAAGACAGTGGGACCCGTCCTATCCAGTGAACCTCAGCCTAAGCATCGTCTCTTCTTGGAAGCCTTTTCTCCACTCCCCACAGGAGGTAGGAGCTCTTCTTTTGGGTCGTCTGCATTTAACAGACCACAGTTCATGTTTCTATTTCTCCTGCTGGTTTGAAATGGCAGAGCTCAGAAACTAGGTCCTTTTTTCCAAGTCACTAGCAATGTGCAACCTAGCCATGGTAAAACTCAACACATGTGCAATAAATTTTTGTTGAATGAATGAATACATGGTTCTTCAGTCTTTAGAAATATAACTTAGGAAATTAGTTCAGTTCTCTCCAATATGTCACCATTTTAAAGAAACATTTCTATTGCCTTGTGTTTTCATTTGAGAGAGAAAAGAAATAAGAGCAAAATTCCCATTGAAAAGTAAGTAGAGGACAGGGTCTCTTTCCTAAGATTTTTATAGGAACTAACACAAACTTCATCCCTAGAGCATGTTGGAGGCCTAGTCCACAGGCAGCTGGACTGGTGACACATGACCCGCTCCAGGACCTCGAATCTATTAGCCACATCCAGTGTGTTTTATAGACTCAGCAACCCAATGGAGGGTCAGCTGTAAGTTGGTTGATGACATGAAGTTTGAGTTTTAACCCAAACTAGTACTTTTCAACAATACTTCAATTCTAAAGACTTTCATATCTCTCCACAGATAGCAATTCTGTTAGGCTAACATACAGAACTCTGGAGGAATAATCTACTGTCTTGTGCTAGTATCCAATAGGCTCATGTGTCTCAAATTCACAGCTGTCTTGCAGGGGGAAAATGGGTAGTCTCCTCTGCTTATGATGTCCTGCCTTAGAAACCAGATGGAAAGCTGCACCAGGATCCATCCGATATCACTGTATAAAGTATAATGCAACAATAGATGGAAAAGCAAGAGCCCAAATAAAAGGAGGGTTTTTGAAAATATGTTCTTTCAAAAAGAGAAAGGAGGTATCTAGCTTCAAATATATAAAAACTAATAAAAATCTCCATTAATTTTAAAATCTAATTTAACCTGAACTACTCTGGTGGCCAAGTGGTAAGAAGCTGCGCTATGATCCCAAAGGCATGTGGTTGGAATCCAGTGGCTACTCTGTGGGAGAAGGATGGGAAATCTGCTCCCATTGCCTCTGAAAACCTGCTGGAGGGTTGAGTTATGGGGTGGTTCCAACTCAACAGCACACAACAACATTAACTGGTCAATAGCCTTGGAAAAGAGGGCCTATTCCAAAAGCAGGTAGGACTCAATTTATCAGACAGAGAATAAAAATATCAGGCTCCATGTAATTATTTTCACAATATAACTTCGCTTCATTTTCAACTAGATGTTTTATAGTATTATCTCTATTTTTCACTCATTGTCGCATGCAGCTGATTGCAACATGTATTAAATTCTGTAAAGTATCCTTGCGAATGAGAGAACAGTCAGCACAGAACACCATAATATCTTGAGGTCTGTGGCAAATGAGAGGCATATTCTTGCAGTCAGCTGAGGTATATTCAGAACCCTGATGGTCAAGTGGTAAGAAGCTGTGCTGCCACCTAAGAGCAGGAGGTTCGAATCTACCAGAGGCCCAACTAGAAAGATTAGCAATTTTCTCCCATGTGATTTATAGCCTCTGAAAATCTAAAGGAGGGTCAGCTATGAGGTTCTGACTCAACAGCACTTAACAACCGCTCGTCAATACAGCTTTGTGTCTTCAATGTAATGTGAAGAGAGTTTATCAAGAAATTTAAAAAAGTATTAAATACACAGTGTTTTGGGGTACTGGTTTACATGCTCCTGCAATTCAGAATGGTCAGAACTTTGTTTCAGAGCAAAGTAAACCTAAAAAAGGAAACCATTTAAAGAAGAAAGAAAAGAACAAGAACAAAAACCATACATCGCTTACCATTTTTTTGACTTCAGCCGGGGAGGAGGGTTTCTGGGAATGAGAAACAGTGCTCTCATAGGATGCATGTCACAGAGAGCTGGGGAGAGGAGATGGTTGTGTGAGTATAGAACTTATTTCACTCATTCCTGATGTCTAGGGCTAACTCATAACACCAAATGCTCCATCCCATTGTCCAACTCATGTGCTTTACGTCAACAAGTCTAGACATGTCATTATGAACTATGAGACACAGCCCCTTGAACTTCCCACAGAAAATCAGTACGATATAAGAAGCACAAGTGTAGTAAGAATACGCAACTTCAAGCCGACACTGGAAAGTTTTCAAAAATAAAAAATATGCAGAAAGTCTTAAAAGACTTAACACTTTAAGCTTCTAAATATTTCTAATAATATCATTAAATTATTTGTATTTTCATGTGGTTGGTGTGTGGATTAAATGAAAGGTTTTAACATCTCTCCCACAGAATAAACACAAACTAAGCCCTCCACAAAAAATTACTTGTTCACCACTCTATTATTTCTATGAAAAAGCAAAAAGAAGTGAGTCAAAACTTAAACTGTTTTAATTCTATGCAATTACTGTTTGTATCTCTCTAGCTCTTGCCCCACTGAAGATGCTTCAGGCACACGTGTTATGCATCAATATGTCACAATAAGCTATGTGCATCTTCAGGAGTTTATTTCCCCTCAACAGAATCTTAAAAAGCCACCTGGGAAGTGGGGCTGAGAAGCAGAGAATAGTAAACCCATTATAAAAGAAAACTGAGGTAAAAAATTAGGCAGTATTTCCCCTTCCTAGATTGCTTGAAGGGAATGTGTAGTATTCGAAGCAGATATTCATTTCTGTATTACAAACTAATTTTTAGCTGTTGGTATTTTCATTCATTCAACAAGTATTTATTCAGCACCAACTATGTACCAATTATTATGTATACTTCATGTATACCTTTCCTTAGGGGGACCAGCATAAAATGCTTTTGTTCTCTAAAAGCATGCCCATGTCTGACCGAAAATCAGTTTCATGAAGCTCTTACTAGATTTATTTCCAGGAGAAGCAAACATTCTTACAAAAGGCAAAAAAACGTTCACCAGCAATAGGAAAAAAAGAGTTCCATGGATGAAAAGTTATGTCTGTACCAAAACATTAATAATAATAATAAATCATTAAGTTTAGATTCCAAAATGAACAGTAGATTCCCAAAACTGCTTTTACATAAAGGACTTCTATTTATTTAAAATTCCCACAAAGAAATGCCATTCCAGAAATGGCAAGATCTATGGAGTTGGTCTTTCTGAACATTTAAAGTTGGGTTTAAGTTACCTAAAACACAAGGGCTAAATAAAGACAACAGGTTACTTACGGGGAGCGCCCTCTGCCATCTCAATGGCTGTAATGCCACAAGACCAAAGATCACTCTGCAAAAATAAAACAGTATGTAGTAAGTACCTTATCAGTTATGAGGTCGGTAACTGGTAATTCCTAGTGTTCAGGCAAATTAAATGAAAGCCTTCTTTGCTGGAAAAGCTTACAAGGAGTTTGCCAGAAAACAAAAAAGAGCAAACACATTTATAAGAATACCTTACACAGAATAAAATTGTTATTATTTAAAGATTAAATCAATTTGCTAATTAAACTAATAATCCTCAACTAGAGAGAGTTGACATAAGAGCCTAACAGCCCCACAGGATGGCCTATGGCCTGGCATGTTTCTTTGTGTCTTTATAAACAGTCAACAGTTTAGACCTCCATTCATATTTATTTTTATATCTAATACTTCAAAGGTATAATTTTAAAAGTTTGAAGGGCGGAAACTTGTATATGTTAAAAAAGTGTCCCATCTAAATTGTTGAACTCCACCACAGTATACTAATTCCTGTTACTGAAAATGTCTATTTTCCCTTCAAATTAAATAAAGGGAGCATTATCAATTTAAAATGTCTTTCTGTCATGAAATCCGTTCCTCCTGATTATGGTTGTCGCTGTGTACCTCTGAGTGAGAACTGACCCACAGCTGACCCTCCAGTGGATTTTCAGAGGCAGTAAATCGTGCAGGAGTTGACTGCCATGAGGTGATGAGGCTCTGGTGGCCTAGTGGGTAAGAAATTCCTCCTGAAATTCCTACAATGTTAATTTTTAAGACTAGAACTTCAAATTTTATTCTCTATTCAAATATAAGTTCCATGAAAGCAGGCATTTCTGTTTGTCTTCTTCACTTAGATATGCCAAGAATCAGAATGGCATATGGCAGACAGTGACTAAACACTGGGTGATAAATGAATGATGTCCAACCTCCAGTATGTCTTAAAACTCAAGCAAGATTTTAAAGCAGCAAATAACTTCTTTATTTCATTACTATCCTTTCATTTACATGTTATTCAAACCAAGAAATTATTTAAACTGAGTCAGCTTAAAAAGTTTTAAAAGAATTCATAATTATGTTAAAAACAAATCTCAGGTACATCTCTTTGAATATAAGAATAAGAACAAGCCTGTGGATTTTTGTCCTGTTTTAATGGAGATTTCTAGTCTTATGGTGCAAAGCAAGGGTCAACTGTTCTAGCCCAGTGACCAATATCCATGATGAGACAAGAGATGTTATCAATTCTGAGGTAATGCAAGGCAAAGCATACTCATTATCTGTGAGGTAGATCTTGCTAAAAAAAAATGTTTTCCTGGATACTAAATAAGCCTTTCTAGTTTATGGGAAACAAACTAAACAACATCACAAAAAAAGTAAACAGACAAATCTAGAGAGTGGAAATTTTGTACAAGGCCAAGTCTCTTCATGTCAACTGTTATCAAAGGGGAGAGGACGGAAGTACCCTGTAGATGGACAGGCTGAACAACAAAAACATCAGATACAACTGAAATAAGTAATTCTTTTTTCAATTACTTAAGTGTGATAATAGCTAGGGTATGATAAAATGTTCTCAAATTTTAGAGCTATGTAAGGTTGTATTAAAGAGTCACAAAACCCACAATCCACTTTAAAATATTTAGCCTATAAAAATAAAGAATTTTCTCGGCATCAGATGTTAAATTAAGGTCATATTAACCAGATGTTCTTAATAGGTTAATTAAATATTATCTGTATCATCTATGAAGTATACTAAGATAAACTCAATTTTGAGTATTATTACTAAGTACATTAACACTCTGG
The DNA here is from genome assembly GCF_000299155.1 of Elephantulus edwardii. Taxonomy (NCBI): domain Eukaryota; kingdom Metazoa; phylum Chordata; class Mammalia; order Macroscelidea; family Macroscelididae; genus Elephantulus; species Elephantulus edwardii. Next base: position 1,782,342 of record NW_006399786.1, read on the forward strand.
CTCACTTCATAAATGCAAAGATACTTCTATAAAAAAATTCTGTAAGCATTTTCAGTGTGAATCTGATTATCAAACATGAGTTTCATACCACAATCAAAGAAGCAATAATATTGATTCCAATTCCCGACAACAGTAATGACTTATGTTTGTGTACCAAATCCAAACTGTAAAGCTCTTCAATAAGAGTATTCTAGAAAATCCACATGTAAAACTCCTGCTACCAACTGATATTATAAACTTTAAAAACAACTTATTCCAATATATTCTTCAAGTATGTAAGTAAACACAGCAGAAATATTTAATGTACATTATGACCAAAAAGTTCTACACACAGTGATGAAAGCAGCCTAGGAACCAGTGCATTATTTGTTAGGGACAAGAGAGCTAGAATGGATTGAAGAAAGCATCAAAATGCATTCCAGGCAAAGTCAAGATTTCAGGGGGTGGGAACCAACAAAAACCCCACCCAACATTAAAAATCTAGACAGAGGTTAAGAGTGTGCTATTTATTAGTAAGCAAGGTTCCCATTCCTCAGGAATGTCATGGGCTCAGTGACAGACGCCTCTTACTCTGTAGTCATAGGTGGCATCCGGGTTCTCATCACAGGCAATGACTTCGGGAGCCATCCAGTAGGGGGTGCCGATGAACGTGTTTCTCCTCCCTACTGTCCTGTCCAGCTGAGCACTCACACCGAAATCAACTGTAGGAGGAAAAGTAGGAGCAATGAACGGGCAAATTTTAAAAGGAAACAAAAGAAGGTGGCCACAGAGGGAACTTGTGTAGTAATGTTTCATGAATGTGAAGATCTCAAGTCAGGTGGTACCAGTAAGGAATACTTTCTAGAGAAAAGCCACTGGCACCCGAGTTCACTAGTCTGTAAGGGCCAGGAGACCTGGATCAAGTCAGAAGACCTGGATCAGCCCAGCAGAGGGCCCTCTGAAGGAGCAGCAGTTTTCAGAGAGCACGACCACCATGATCATGTTACAGAAAACCCACGTTTAGGAGAAATGACTGGAAACCACTTGGTTTTGCTTCTTACACAGCAGTAATCTCTATGTAAAGATTTAAAAACCACAAAGACTTTCTTGAAAAGAACAGAGAACTGCATTAAGTAAAAGGAATCAACCTCAATCTTAAATAAACTAAGAATAATCCCCCAAAGTATCTGGAACTTCCTCTAATTTTTCAGAACAACTTCTACATCCCACCCAATTTAATGGTGCCTATAATCTAAAGGAAAGTCCAAGGCTGGGAGAGAGAGCTGGCAGGAAAATTACAGGTCTACACTGCCACTCTGTACCCAGCAGGAGTACACAAAGCAGCAGCGATAGTTTCATGCAAAAGGGCCTAGAAGTGCTGAGATCAATCACAGAGGTTGTAGATTCAATTCCTGTGTATAGAACACGCTGAGGAAACTACCTGGTCAAGATTAGCTCACTCAAGGAATAAGTTCACTCAAGGAATTTCACCCTTGAAATAAGCAACACACGGGCCATAAGGTTCAAAAACCTAAGCAGGCTTCAAAGCAACTGGCCCGTCAACTAAATGACTTAAGGGCTACCACAGGCCAAGCACCATGAGTTCTATGTCAGTAACACAGAGCTGTCTCATGTATGAGAACAATTACTCTCTTAGGTTAGCTTTTAGGGAGCTTTTGCTTCTGGCCTCATAGTAAAGTAGTGCTGCCAACCCAAAGCTACTCTGTGAGAGGAAAACAGGTAATCCCGTCACTTGCAATTTATTGCCTCGAAAAACTCGCTGGATGGTCTGCTGTAAGTTAGTTCCAACTTGATAATACACAATAATATCATCTTAGCTTTTAAAAGGCTTTTCAAATTGGGTACTTTATTCTTCCAAAGATGACCAGTAAGTGTAGGCACACTGTAAGAGATCAGTTTAAAAGCGATATAGGTTGCATAGTGGAGTGCACTTGGGGCAGTGGATTGTATACCAATGAAGGATTTTCTTTTGCTTTTCAAAAAGAGAAGCTGGGGGGGGGGGGCACGCAGGCAGAAAAGTGCTTCAATGAATGAATGGAAATCCAAAATCTCTGTCAATGTTCATTAAAATAAATACAATTGGGGAAAAAACAATTGTAATATCTTTTCCTAAGTATAATTACTGTGCATAACACTTTGCAAAGAAAGGCAAACTTCTGACCACAAAGAATTTTTTTCCTGGTATTGAAGAGAAGAAAAGTTACTCCTAGTTCTCTTTAAGGATTTGAGGGAAACCATAATGACAGTGGAAGGACACTTGTAGGGAAACAAAAGCTAATTAAGAAAGAGAAAGAATCGGTCAAGTCATCTCTAGAACACACCAAAGATTCCATATATCCACAGATTTATTCAGTCCCTAATGCAACTCAAGGTACAATGCTAGGGAATAGATAAGACGACACTAGTTGCTAACCAAAAGGCAGCCCCTCTGTGAGCCTTCAACTCTACCAGTAACTTCATGGCCAGGAGAAGTTAGAAAATCTCCTTTCATGTGATTTAGATCCTCTTGAAAATCTGCTGGAAGGTACAGCAGTCTAACACGGTCACTCTATGCTAAGCTAGTTCAGTTCTTATCAGACTTGTTTTTGCTAGTTTCTCGCATTAGTGGACAGCTCTGCTACAAGCTGACTCTTTCCCTTATGTTTTTAGCCAGGCTGCATAACTACATACAGATCAGTTCTTAATGGCTTTTCCTTTAGACTAAGCATTGTGAGCACTTTGAGCAGTTAGTTGTTTTCTTGAGCTTGTATAATTTTTAACTTAACCACGTCTCTGGGCGTTGTTTGCCTAAGGGCCTAAAATAGTTACTCGCCCCACTATCAGCAGAATCTCTTCAAGTCCAGTCTTCAGCCGCTGGACCCATGCACTACTGCTTCTTCTGGTTTCTAATTTTAAGTCTGCTAATAAACATAAATTAATGTGATGGGGTTTTTTTTTTCCAGGTCAGTTTTTCTTCTTAGAAAACAGTTTCTTCTTAGAAAACTCATCTTGAGGGACTTTCCCTCTAGGGAGTGAATCCCAACAGTCAGCTACGAGTTGGTTTTGATTCCATGGCAATGAGTTTGCATGTTGAGTATGAGTAGACAGTTACATTGTTAATCCAAAGGCTGAGTTTCTCTCACAGTTCAAACGCACCAGTGGCTCTAATAGAACAAAAATGTGCAATTTCATTGTCCTCTTGTGTGACTGATAAGTCTCCTGAAAACCCACTGGGAGGGTCACCCAGGACTCAAGAGCAATGCATTTTTTAGTTTGAGTAAATCAAATAGTCCTGGTCATTGCATTGTAAGCTTAACTTTGTATTCTGGTAAAGGAGACAGTGCTCCAATGACAGAATTATAGGTAATCATCAGTATAACAAGGGGGAAAAAACACCAACAACCCACAAAGCTGAGAGGGAGATAACATCAATCAGAGGGTCATGGAGGGCCTGTAAGCCTAAGGCAAAACATGCAATATGAAAAGAGAAGGAAGTGCTCCCACTGTGGTGTGTGCAAAGGTCCTGGGGCATGTTCTAGGGCTACAAATAAGATGAGACAGTAACAGGTGTCAGATACTGCTTAGCTTTTTATAGGCAGAGTCTAGATAGTAGTCTAAGTGAAATAAGCTATTAAAGGTCTTAAACAGAGAGACAAGATCTGATTTATCTGCTGTATAGAGAACACAACAGACGATGTGGCTGGGATCAGAGCTAGGCTAAGCAACAAACAAATTTTTAAAATGTGAGTTACAGGCTAAACGACACACATGGCAGAGTCTCATTGGTTATGTCAGGGGCAGATATTAGATAATGCCACATACCCAGTTTCACCTCTGCATTCTCGGTTAGCAGTACGTTCTGGCCCTTGATGTCCCGATGAATCACATGATGAATGTGAAGATGTGCCAGCCCCTAAGTAGAAAATACAACTAAATGTTAGCTCTTCGTTATAAGTAAACAGCCAAGAACGCAGTCCCTGTAACAAAGAGCATATATAGTCCAAAACTTTGTGAGCTCTTATTTAATTCATGTCCAGGGGGTCATCAGAGCGAGAAAGTAGCCTCCTCTTCTCCCAGCATCCCAAATGACTAGATTCCCCCAGTGAGCAGCATCACCATTCTCGAGCTGTGCCTTTAAGACACAGCTGAGATGACTATCTGCCATTTCTCTTGCTATAATTTGTGCTATTTATGTACAGGGTGGTTCCTTTCCCACGCTAAACATTAGTCTGTAGTGGGTGACCCCATGGGTATATCTGAACTAGACACATCCCAGGGGGAAAGTGAAGCACAAAGAGCAGGGTTTAAAATGGTTTTGGACACCAGTTAGCTTCTCCCACTGCACAGTGACCAACTGCTAACTTCTGATCAATCTGATCCCTATGCCAAACACAAAATGCAGTGCTGCTGTTAAAAGTGCTTTGAGCGCCAATCAAACTGACTTCTTTCCCAAGGAAATAAAACCTACTGGGCAGAGAACAATTTTTGTTTTGACCTGATATCTGAAATGCAGCCCAAAAACAAGTCTCTCAAAAGAGGCGGTGGAAGAACAAAAACACATGTTGCATCCAAATATGACCCAGAAGACAGAAACGCATCATTCTTACCACTCATGTTTATTTGCTCTCCCCCTAACTACAGAAGGAAAATCTATAGCTTGCTTCCACCAGACATGTTACTTTTGTGCTCTGAAATGTTAACCAAAAAAGTCTAAATTAGAAGTAAGGTTCTATTTGATTTTTTTTTAAATAAAATTTTTCTTGTACACTGGCTTATGTACAAAGTTCATATACACTGATTATGACACCACATCGTTCTCATTTCCTCAAATTCCGAGACTCTATGATTACCCCTCTACCCATCCTCACCCTGAGTATCTGATTTTCTGGTCTACATTTTTGTGCGGTTTTATTGTCGCAATTGCTATTAGGAGATGGACTAAATACAATCATTGCTCTAAAAATGTAATTTTTTCCAATAGAAGGGGTTTTTTAACAATCATTCTGTGAAACAGAATGCAGTTTACTTTGTAGCTCTGTTCCTTTTTCCACAACACAGTATTCGCACTGTTTTATACTACAAAGCCTGAGAGGATGGGAAGGAGGGGGGAGCACTAAAAGTATACAGTATCTTAGTGTTATAATTAGGAAGAAAGTTCTTTCTCTGAGCATGTATAATTCTCAGCAGCACTTACCCCTGTGAAAAGGGAGGGAAGGAGGAAGAAAACCCTACATGCTTTTCCCTAATGACTTTATAATCCTTAAATCTATCCATTCTTAATCTCTAATATGCACACACCTTCTCACATGTCTGCAAAATTATTTTCATATAAACTCCCATTTCTCATGCAAATCAAGCAGCTAGAAAAAGACTAAGTATATATCTTTGTCCACCCCGCTGAAGGACTGAGCTGATTCTGAACGTAAAATGGTTTGCAGGATATCTGATGTCATGATCCAGGAAGAGGCGCACCACTGAAACAAAGGCAATCTCTCCCTGGTGGTTCGAACCTGCCAGAAGCTCTTATGGGAAAGATGGGCAATCTCCTCCTGTGCAGTTTACAGCCTTGGAACCCCAGTGGAGAGTCAGCTATGAGTTGGTTCCAACTTGATGGCTGTAAGACTGAGTTTTGAAAGAATATCCAATTTCAATTAAGATTATTCCAAAACAATGAATTCATTTTCTGATGAAGGTCCTAGAATGAAGCAAAATGAATGTGTTCAACTACACGGGCCTAAAGTTAGGCTGCTAATACGTCTTTTTAGTATCAATGCCAACTCCCTGAGTTTCCGTAAATACCCCACGCTAGAGTAAATGAATCAGGGAGTTATGGTGGCCTAGTGGTAAGAAGCTGAGCTGCAATCCCAAAGGCACACAGCTTGAATCCATAGGCTGCTCCGTGGAAGATGATTTGGCAATCTCCTCCCATGTGGTTAATTGCCTCGGAAAACCAGGGGACAGTGAGGCTATGAGTTCCGAGTCAATGGAAGACAGTAACAACAACAAATCAGGAAACATGTTGTCTGCAATTCTATCTCATTTATGGACACAGAATAAAGCACTAGCTAAGCAATTCTTTAGTATTTGGTATGACAGACTGTAAGTACACATAAGAAACATGGGCTCTATAAAAAGTGAAAACACTACTGTACAGAATATTAATGTTGGAAGGACAAACATACTGGACTGTGGGTAAATATGTTTAGCTATCAGGGTCAGTGGGTTGGCCAAAGTCAGTATTTTAACTGCTGTTTAAGGTTATATACTCCTACTTGACGATACGGCATCTAAAACTAACATTTAATAATGTCTCACTATAGAACTCAGCTGCCCCTGTTATGTATTTATCTGTTGACGAGTGTCAGGGACCCTTGAGCCACTCTAAAGGAGAGAGAAGAAGCAGTCTGCTTCTGTAAATACTACATTCTGAAAACACTAGATAAAGTTCTATTCTGTGCTATAGGGCTCCGTGGGTCAGAATCAACAGTGGGATTTCTGATTTTTAACTACGTCTTTGTTCTCTTGTACAGTCAGCAGTGCGTGACATGTTCGGCTACTAACCAAGGGGCCTGGTCGGTGTTTAAGTGCATCTGCTGTCCCACTGGAGAAAGACAGGCAGTCTCTGAAAAGGAAGATTCAGGGCCTCGTAAACTCGGTGGAGGGTCGCTATGAGTGGGGATTAACTCAATGGCAGAAGTTTTGATTGATAATTCAAGTCATCTGCTTGGAATGGCTGTCTATATTTTCTATGAGGCCTCTCATCCTTACCCATTTTGCTTTATCTTTCTTAACGAATTCTTAGTAATTTCTGTGATAAATGCACACTAGAATGCCACATACACCTAATCTTAACTTAGGAAGGAAGCACTGGTAGCCTCATGGTTAAGAAGTTGCATGGCAATTCCAAAGGTACACAGTTCGAATTCATCAGTCGCTCCTTGGGAGAAGGATGGACAATCTCCTCTCATGCAACTAACTGACTCTCTGAAAAGCCACTGGAGGGACAGCTATGTGTCAGTTCCAACTTGAAAGCACACGACAACAGTAACTCAACATTCGGGCATCAGGCTTAAGTTGCATAGTTAAGGTCATGATGCAAAAATAGAGGATATGTTATGTACATACACTCAAGTTTTAATCTAGAAAATATGACCATACAAATAATCACAGCTAAGATGATTTACTGTGTACTTCTGTCACAGTGCAGTTATGGTTTATTCTAGCCTAGAGGCTGGTAAAAGACAAAGCTAGGCTGTTTGACTGCTGAGTCCATGGCTTAATATCCTTTCTCTTCTGCCGGATTAGTTCCCAGGGCCTCATCCCCACCCTTCAAGTCAAGGTCACCATCCTGGAGCCTGTTCTGTCCTCTAGGCCTGGCAAGTCTCCAAGAGTACTGGGCACACAGCTCAACTCACTTGAAGGTGTCATGAAATGTACATGCATTCTTCCTAACGCCCTTCGCTGATGCCTTTTTCTTTCCTTCTCACAGAGATTATGACCAGAAAGATCTAAGGCTGCACAGGAGCAGGAATCCAGGCCCGGTGTTCACTGGCTGAGTGCTCGCTCGTTAGCTGGCCCTATGGCCTTAAAGAAAGCCGGTCTAAAACAGTTGCTAAAGAAACACCTTTGTGGTAAGAGGGGTAGAGGGCAGAGGGCAACATGACTAAGCTTTCTGGAAGCTGCTCAGTGACCGTCCTCAAAGGAAAGGATATGGCAGTCACTGTAACCATGCCCACTGCTTCATTAATGTACCAAGAAGAGCTGGACAGCAGATGTCTCACTCATCATAAATATGAAATTCCAAATAACAATTTAGTTGAGGTAAGAAAGGAATAGATATATTAACTTCCATAAACTCTTCATACTTAATCGGAGGTAAAGAAGGAATAGATATATTAACTTCATAAACCTTTTATGCTTCGTTAATTTAAACTTTTAACATAGATATAAGCCTCATTTCTAGATGAAATCCAGATGAAAGGTATTTTTGTTCCAGGTGCCCTATGAGGGGGAAAAAGATTTGTTGCATTTCAGAAAGATGCCTGTTCACCTACTATACTAAAGCCAGTCAGAGGCCTCCAACAGTTGAATCTTCATTTTAAATATGGTCTGCAATCAATAGTGGTACAAAAGAAAAAAGAAAGAAGAAAAAAAAAGAGGTTTTCTGTATAGTAAGTAGAGAATACTTAACTGTGCACATCAAAACATGAGTTTCTCTGATGGCTGAAATCAATTTAATAATGCTCAGGACATACTAAGGAAAGCTAATTATCTGCTTAAGAAAACTGATACTAGAATGGTAATGTAGAAAAGATACGTGCCTGTGCGTGATTAGAAGAGAATAATGACAGCAAATATCATTTACTGTAACAATGCTGTGTTATGTGTCATCAAATGATTCACATGTAGCATCCTCATATCATCCTCACACTAACAGTACTCAGTCCTTAAGGCTAGTAATTTTAGATTTATAGATGAGTAAAATAAGTACTAGAAGTTAAGTAAGTTTTGCCATTGGCCTGCAAAACAAAGGCAGGACTCAAAGTGAAGTGTCAGCCAACTCCAGTGGCCAGTTCTTAAGAACAGTTATGTGAAAAGTTTTACTGACTTACTCAACTCTTATCAGGGCTTAGAGCTGGCTGATTACATTCTCACTTATAGAATGTGCTTCCTATTTAGTTAAAAAAAAAAAGAAAGGAATCTGATCTAATAATGCAGTTCATGTGTGACCATACAAGAGAGAGTCCCATTCTCACAACCAATTCTACTAAAGGAGCTACTTATTTCCAAGGACTCCATAAAATACCTAAACAAAAAGAAATCAAACATTTTTTAGGATTCTAGGAAGTTGTTTGTTTTTTTTTTTAAAGGAAACCTCTATTAACCTTAAATATAAAAAAGAGGTGATTTTATATTTAAAAATTCTACACCTCCTAAATACCAGGCCTCCGGAAACCCTACAAACTTTGATCAATGTCCATGGTTGTGGTGGGGTCACTCTGAATCGTGCTCGATTGGAGGGCAATCAACAAGAACAACCTAAATGTAAGCTTTTTATTAGTGGAGTAAATATAAGAACAAGACCCCAGTTTCCATTTTAAAAATGATGTTATATGCCATTGAGTCACCTGCGACTCATAGCAACCCTATGTACAATAGCTCTGAACCTGCCCTATCCTGAGGCAATGTCTCTGACACATCTACGTCCACTACCCATACAGTTAGAGTCAATCCATCTCATGCAGGGTTTTCCCTCTCTTGTGCTGTCTCTCCACCCTTCCAAGTATGATGTCCTTCTCTAAAGGCTGGTCCCTTCTGGCTACATGCCTAAAGTATATAAGATAGAACTTCAAAATCCTTGCCTGGAAGGAGCAGCTCAGTTTCACCCTCTCCAGGGCAGATCTATGTGTGCTCTTAGCAATCCATGGTATATTCAATACATTTTAAAAACAGGGTAGGTCAGGAAATGCAAGCATATACTTTAATTGTGTGATCTGGAGAGAAGAAATGTGAGGGCTGGCAAAAGGAACAGAGACGCAGTGGTAACTCACAAACATCGTTCAGATGTGAAATCAGGGGGGTGGAAAAGCCCTCTGCTGTCTGGCAGGATGACTGTTAGTGACAGGGATCATTTGAAAGCTGCTAAAACAGCAGTCTGGAAACTTAGCCTAAGATCTTAAGCCAGCTTTCAAATTGGACGTAAATAACATTAAGCATTAGAATCTCCTCATAAATATTACAACAGATTCGAACGGTTAATGCCAAAGTTCACGCAATAATTTTGAAAGCCGGCATTTAGCACCATTAGTATTGATTTTATAAGTGTGCACACAGGATTCCTATAAAAAAAATAGACTTTTTCCCTCCTATTTCTTTTAGTTTTCAAAGACAGACACTATTAGGTATGTAGGGATGGGCAGAAGGATAATTTTGTCTAGAGAACAAGTGTTTTGTTGTTGTTGTTGCTGCTGTTGCTGAAGTCAACTTTCAAGAGTTAAAACCATGATCCAGTTACACTCTCAGGCAAGCTATACAGAGCCATTGGCTGTAAAGGAGAGAATAATCTACATTAGTATAGCTAATGCAAAGCAAAACCTCTCGCTACGAAAACAAAAATGTGACCAGAAGACTGCTTCTCAGGGCACCAGAGCAGCAGCTTTCCTTACCCTCAGGATTTCTCTGGAGATGTAAGCGATCCAGTCTTCTTTGAGGGTGTTCCCTTTGGTGTTCTTCACAAGGTCTGTGATGGACCCAGCCCCACAGAATTCCATAACGAGCTACAGGGCATACAAGACAGACTGATGAATATATTCCAACAAGCAGAGGGCATCATTTATTTTCTCAGACATCAGAAGTGAATGAAATGCAGCCTAACCCACTCCACCTTTCCTAAAGACCTAGGTGATCACTTTGCAGACATCCAAGTTCCTCAGAGCTCATGTCTCTGCTCCATTTATCCATTATGCATCCTTGGTCCTTGAGACTGAGAGTTTTCTAATATTCACTAGCACAGCCTCAAGTGCTGATGGGCTGAAGAGTTCAACTCTCATCAGTGCCCAATGATCAGAAATCTGACTGAAATATTCCTTTTCATTTAGCCTTGAAATGTGCTATTTTTCCTCATACTCTGAACTTCAATCTCTTTTACATTAACGGAGCTTAGGACAAAAGAGAAATGCTACTACTAAGATATTTATCTCTGTGTGTGTGTGTGTGTGTGTGAGAATGTGTAGGGCACACAAACACTTGTGTTACAATGGTAGCACTTGGCAGCTAACCAAATTATCTGCAATTCAAACCCACTAACTAGCTGCTTCCCTGGACAAAGGAGTCTGTTCCCTCAAACCCTAGGCAGTTCTACTTTGCCTTCTGAGGTCACTCTGAGAGAGTTCTGGTAGCTTAATGGTAAGGAATTGAACAGTTCAAATCCACCAGCTGCTCTACACAAGGAGGATGGGCAATCTCCTCCTGTGAGATTAACAGCCTCTGAAAACACACTGGAGCTATGGGCCAGTTCCAATTCTATGGTACACAGTAACAGCAACATGGTCAGTGTGGATCAGAATCAAACTAAACAATACAGAGTTTTCAGTTTTATACCATTTTTAAAATGTATTATTTACAATATCCACTGTTTATATGATCATAAATACTTCTAAAAGTACTGAGAAACCATTTTCTACAATGCCTTGAAATTTTGAAAGCCTTATTACAATAAAAATTACTCTAGCTTTGTTTAAAAAGCTTAACACCATTAGCATAACTAATGTGATAAGCAGAGATCTGACAGTGTCTCCAGATCATAGTGAGTATGTTTGATAAGAGATTTTTAATGCACCCGTTCAAGAAATGTCCCTAAAACTTACTGGTTTTAATGAATATGATTATTAAGAAATCACTGCCAGAAGCATGGTTTAGAGTTTGTTTTGAGATTTCTTTTATATCCATGCGATCAAGATGCAATTAATTGCACTAACTAGCTTCCTATTACTTTACTATCTCACTTTTATTTTCAAGCACCCAAATTCTTTGCTATTTCATCATATTCTCTTAAAACAAGTTATTTTATTCTTAAAATAAGAATATTCTTTTTATATGTGCAAAGGGTTCAAATTAACTTCAAAATAAATACTCCGAGCACTTTCAAACAAAATACAGGCCAAGAAATCCTTCAGACTCAATCAGTCACTGCCCAATTTTTCCTTCTTTCTTTTCTCTCCCATCCCCATAGACAGCATTCTGTGCTCTCATAATACAGCCAAAGGAAAAAGTCCCACAGACATTCAGGAAACATCTGCCTACCCAGAGTTGGTCATCATGTCCAGGAGGGCTCTTTTTAATGAAAGCACCATAATATGTTGCAATGTTTCTATGATGTGAGTATTTCTTCAGCATGTTTATCTCCAGTTTGATTTCTTCCTCTTCATCCTAAAGAACAAATAAAAAAAATAAAACACATAATGCTTTTGAATGAAGTGCATGACTTTCCTTTGCCCACATACATGCCCTAATGAAAGCAACACAACTTCTCAGTTCTATCAGACAAAAAGGAGGTAAATATGCTTTCATCGTCCTACCAACACAGAGGGATCTTAAAGGAACCTATAGTTTTTATATGATATTGCAGTCTATGCCAAAAACACATAAAATACCCCCAAGAAAAGATGCGTATGTAACAGAGCATAGGACAGTGCACAGGGCAGGATGTCAGCTCATCTTTTCTGCTATGTGGTCTCAGAGCCTCCACTCTGCTGCGTGGGTCTCAATCTGTTCATCTTTAAAAGCAGAAGTCCTGATTGTGTGGTGCATAAAGTATTAAAAAATACAGGACGGTGAATTTAAAAGCTTGGCAGTTAAAATTTACCAACTGCGCTGCAGGAGAGGAAGCAGCCTCCTCTCCATGTAATTCACAGTGCAGAGACCCATAGGAGGGTCTCTGAGTCAGACCAACAGGATGGTAGTGGGTTTAGTTTTGATTTATTAAAGGGGGAGTGGGTACAAAATCAAAGTGTTATTACTTTTACTTACTCATTGCTGCTGAGCCAGAATCAATTCACAGCTAACCCTCCGTTAGGTTTCGGAGATTGTAAATCACTTGGCAGAGTGCCCATCCTTCTCCCAAGAAGCCAGAGGTGGATGTGCACCACCAGAGAGACCTTTTGGGTTTGCCCTGTAACTCCCTCTGGACTATACCACCAGAACATTCTAATCTTATCTCTTGAGTTGAAATGGATTCAGAGCTGGCCCACCAGTGGGTTTTCAATCACAAGAGAAGAAAGCGATGGGTTGATTTTAATTGTGTGCCTTTGTGTTGGCAGTGCAACTTCTTACCACTAAGTCACTAGGAAATATTTTATGAGGTTAGTGATTATCAATAGTAAAATGTTGCTCAGTTATAGAAAGCTTTTGCAAACTTGGCTTCACCCTTAACTTCCTGTCTTATTAAAACAACATGAACAGAGGAATAAACACAGAGTAGATACAAGACAATTAGGAGGCCAATGAAGGAAGCAGATAATGTCCCAGGTCTGGAAAAGACAATGATCTGGCCTTCTGAGTGAAGAAGGCTGAGAAGTCCTACCAGTCTGGCCTTTCTTTCACACACCCAGAAACAATGATCAGTGTGGCACCCACATGAGTTCTACCATACCATGAGCAAAGAGTCATATGAACAAAGATTTTCAGGTAAGAGGAGAAAACAGAATTAAAATGAGGAGGAACTCGAGAAAGGTACAGGAGAACAGAAAAATCAGCTTGGTCAGAAAAGCATGGTGTTGGAGGTAACATTAAGGGTATTCAAGAAAAAGATGAAGATGTATTTCTAGCATTCTCTATATTATATATTATTTCAAAAGCACATGCAAACTGGTTCCCTTAAAGCTTCTATATATTCTTTTTCAGTACAGACACATTCATTCCCCTTTTGACTGATGTGGGTCCTCTTTAGGGTTTCTGAGAAGCCCTGGCACATGCATGTGTGCATATGTAAGAAAGAAAGAAGTGTGTGTGAAGGTACACACACACACGCACGCGCGCTCACACTTTGAGGATAATAAGGAAGACATCATAAGACAAAAGCAAGCAGCTCACACATACACACAACTGTCTTACAAAACACCTACCACTTAAGCCTTGCATCTTCAAACTCACTCATAAAGCCAAAGAGATCACAGCAAATACTGGAAGTGTATGAAGCTGAACCACAAAAACTATTCAGGGAAGAATATGTTCCCCTTTCAAATAACTGTTTCAGGATAAAGTTTATGTATACTTTGAACCCTCCTTCTATTACACCTATGACTTTAAAATAGATGACTCACAACAAATGTTATAAAATAAAAAGGCATTTAACATCACTAATTGTCATTTATTGTCTAATTATAAGTGCCCACCTTGGAGAAAAAGCAGCAGAAATGCAGAATTCACCAAGGCTTGGTGCCAATTACCACTAAAATCTAATTATGACTAATGCTTATTATAGACTGTTTCATGTTGTCTTTAAAGTAATGAACCGACTTCTGAATTCAAATCTCCCTTCTGGTCATTAAAACAAGTTTGGTGGTCTCATTCCAGCATTTTTACACACACACACACACACACACACACACACACACACACACACACCCACTGCCACAGCCACCAAGAAAAACAGAGCAGACAACAGAGCTGGAGCAGGCTTGAACTGAAATTTTAGAACAACAAATCCCACACAGGAAAAGAAAATGGAATTGGCAAATCACTGCACAGGAAGTTTATGTAGCTCGTGTGTCTAAAGCCAGGTCCAAAATACTTGCCCTCTGCCCTCCTCTTCAAGAGGCTGCAATCATATACAGTGCCAGGTGGGAAGCAGGGGGTGAAGTAAGGTAACCTGAGGGAAAGAAGATTGCCTAGTGGCTCAGTGGTTAAGTGCTTAGCTGCTAACCACCACCAGATCTGCCGAAGAGAAAAAAGGCCAGCTGGCTCCACTGGGGTTTCCAGGCTCAGCAGCTCTCTCTATCCCACAAGGTCTCCATGACTTGGAATCAACACAGGGGCAGAGGGTTGGTTTGGGGGGAGAGGCCTTCTCAGTAAGAAAGGGAAGGCTCCCTCCTGTTTTTCCCCAATGCTAAGGCAGCTGCTACCCCCCACTTAGTGATTTCATGCAGCTGATGCCAATTAGCATTTTGGACTCAAACCAGTGGGAGCAAACTCTCATAGAAAAGGTCTTTGTCTCAGGCTGGGATCTGACCAGGAGATGAGTTTTCTGTTGCCTCCTCTGGCTGTGAGCAGCTGGGGGAGGGGGAAACATCTGAATAGTGGTAATTTTCAAAAGCAGCTATGGTTTGTAAATGAGTCATATGACAAGCCCAGTGCACTCTACCATCTGAGAGCACAGGATTATTTTAGCTGTTTGTTTTGAAAGGGTTCCTTAAAAAAGGCTGTTTAGTCTCTAGTTACTAAATTCTCACTCATTCTGAAGATGGCAGTAGGAGGTCAAACTGGATTGTGAGGTAAGCTTTCGATAAGCTTATTGGGATCCAACATTAGAAAATGTTCTAAAGCAAATGTCTTTCCATCCTGAATAACCTCCTCATAGAATTCAATGTCTTACTTGATAACAGTCAGACAGTATAGGGGCAATTTATTGTTCACTGTCTTTGTTTGCAGGAAAGGAAAACTGATAAAATGAGATGTGTGATACTTCTGGCAGATTTCAGCACCAAGCCAGTATAAAGAAACATACATTTAGGCACAATTTTCATGAAAATCTTAAAAATCTGTTTGCAAGTTTGTTCTTTTTTAGTTAACTACGACTGAACCTTTCTTTAAGTAACTGAACTGCAAAAAATGAGAACAGATCCTTTCATTTGGCAAAGCCCAATTACATCTGAGAGGATTACTCGGCACACAGGAAGGTGAAATCACCTACTTAACCACATTTCTTTGTTCCGGGATGTCAACAGGTGGAAAAGTTACATGGTAGGTAAATTCACTGGCTACTAAAGTGTCTTTTCTTTCTTAAGAGGATATATAGGAAATATATATATATTATATATATATGAAGCAAAAATCAAGGATTATAAAGAACACCACTTTTTTAATACTTTCAAGCAAAAAAGCAAGATCTAAGTTTTGTGCCAAATCCAATAACTTCTGGGATTCCAAAATCAAAGTGTAAAAGTCCTTAACTTGCTCCTTCTGCCCTTTCTTTCTAAAATCATCTTATAGAACTTGTATCAAAGTCTTCAGAGTGCCTTCCAAATTTTCCAGCCTCCAAAAAAGTTTGCCAGGCCCCATATACTTGCTGAGCATTTCAATGAGTCTGTACCGTTCAGCTAATATCTAGAGAAAATATGAACAGAATTACACAAAACACCATTCACTTGAACAGACAAGACACTGGCTGTGACTAAATGATGGAGGATGGCAAACAAGACCAATCCCATGCACTCTGCATCACTCATTCATGAACAACCTTGAGCAGCTAGGGTTTCCATGGATGAGGCCAGTAACCCCAAGGAACCCGGAGTACAGTTCGGTGGCAATACTTCACACTCCTCAGGACAACACACAGTAGAGGTGCGAGGGGGTCTTATTCTAACCGTAAATCCAAATAAGATGACTCATTCTTGTCTCTAGAATACAAATAAGATTAGGAGAACTTTTAAAAGTCCCCTGGGATCAATACCCACCAATCAGTTGCCTTGCCAAGCACCAATCTACAGGACAGAGAATACTACACACAAGAACCTTCAAGATCATAACTCTGAAGTCATAGTATGACTTGATTTCAGAATCCATTTTCTGTGTTAGAGAATCAGATAAACATATACAATGTGTACAGATATATGTCTTTATATTAAATCATAAGGAGGTAAGTATGCCACGGGACCAGGTCCCCCTGCAAAGAGGCCCCTAAAGTACAGAAATACTCCTTGAGATGGAGAACCTGCTTCACTCAAATCACCCAAAGAACAAGAATTCAGTGTTTAACTATCAGACCAAAAAAAAGGACCAATAAACAACACACAAAATATAAAAAAAGAACATTCCTGACAACAAGATTTTGTCATTTGCAACATTTAACTATGGACATGTGTAACTAAGTAACTACATACATGATTTCATTAAGGCTAAGGGAAACACTCAAAATGTTTAACAAATATTATAGATAACAGCATTTTCTTCCTTTGTTAATTTTCTACTATTGATGTGCACTACTTTCATAATTAGGAGGGGGGAAAAGCACATCAAGAAAAGCACTTATTTAAAAGCGGCTCCATAAGAATTCAAAATGAGTTTCTTCCTGGCAGCACACACAGTTCAGCTCCCTTTGTCACCCTCCGCCTCCCGGCTGCTCTAGGATCACTGCCACTTTCCCCGCTTGGACTGTTCCCATCAATGGGCACTTGTGCAGGGGGCCTGGTGGGAGCTTGGAGAACCAGAATCCTGCTGGCTAACTGGCCTTCTCCTGGGCCAGCTGTGTCATAGGGCTGACCTTGGCCTCCTGGGTGTTTCTTCCTATTTGCTATAATGTAATATGAATCCAGGCTCAAAACTTCTGAGACCTTCTCCTGGACATGCCTAAATCTTTACTGCAGCAAAGAAGTGTATCATGCCCTGGCCTCACCATCCTGGCCTGCCAGAGGGCCCCTTAGGAGACCCCAGCCCATACATTGCTATTGTTGTTCGTTACTGTCAAGTCGGCTCCTACTCATAGCAACCTCAAGTACAACAGAAAGAACCTGCCCGATCCTGCACCGATCTCACAATCTCTGCGTGCTTACGCCCACCATGGAAGACACTGTGCTGCTTTATCTCATTGAGGATATTCTTCCCTCCTCTGATCCTCTACTTTTCTAAGCTCATGTCCTCCATTCCTAGGGACCAGTCTCTCTTTGGGAGCTCTTGTAGCTTACTGGTAAGGAGTGGCACTGCCAAACTAAAGGCATGGGGTTCAAATCCACCAGCTGCTCTGAGGGAGAAAGATGTGCAGTCTACTCCCATACAATTAACTGTCTCTGAAAACCCACTGGAAATGACCCAAAGGTACACAACATCAGTCACGCCTCTTCACAGCATGTCCAACATATGTGAGATGACATTCTATCACCCTCACATCTGAGGAGCACACTGGGTGCACTTTTCCAGGACAGACTTGTTTACTGTCTTAGACATCCATGGCTTATGTTTTGCACTCTTCATAACATCACCATTCAAAATCATCAATTCTTCTTTGTATTTATTCACTGCCCAAATCTCACATACCAAAGAAACTGAAAAGCCCACTGCTAGGGTTATGCACACTTTAGCTTTTAAACGGACATCCTGGCTCTTTGGTACTTGAAAGAGTTCCTTGATAAAGATTTATTCAAAGCAAGGCATAGCTTGATTTCTTGACTCTTATTTCCTTGAGTGTTGGCTCCAAAGACTGTGGATCTAAGCTTTTCTTCACTTAGGAAGTCACAGCTTACTGATCCAGTTGTGAGGATTTTCATTTTCTTGACACTGAGGTGTAATCCATACTGACCGCTATAGTCTTCCATCTTCTTTAGGAAGTATTTCAAGTCTTCTTCACTTTCTGCAAACAAGACTGTGTCATCTGCATATTGCAGGTTGTTAATGTGTTTTCTAATCCTGATGCCACATTCTTCTTATAGTCTAGCTTTTCAGATTATTCGCATAGCATTTTATAATATCTTTTAAAAAAATAGTGAATCCTTGTACATTATTTCTGTATGTATAAAACAATGCACAGGAGGGGAAGACCCTCTATGAGATGGATTGATTCAGTGACTGGGGTAATGGGGATGGGTGTGTCAGAGGCGGTGCGGTTGGCGCAGGAAAGAGCAGGGTTTAGGGCTGTTGTGCACAGGGTCGCTATGAGTCGGAAACGACTCGACGGCACATAACAACAACAATAAAACAATGATAATAAAAGCAAGCGAAACTCAATTCATACATAGCAGACGTTTCCAAGATGAAGAATGAGGCAACATACAAAGACACAACACCATCTCAATACACTGATATAGCAGGCATTCAAATATGGCTTTTGGAAAATGAACTTTTATCTTTCAAGTGACAAACTGAACAATGAACACAGTGTATGTCCTCAAGCAGCCTGTCAAAGAGCCAGCCCTCCTGGGAATGCAGACCACGTGACTCCTTGGCATCACCCTCCTGTGAGTAGGAGATGGATGGACAGGAAATCAATAGTGACCATTTTGCCAGGCTCATCAGCTTAGTGCTTAAAGATGTGCTTAGAGAAGCTGGTAAGGATGCCAGTCATCAATTATGCTGAGCAGTCAGTCACCTAAACCATCTACAACAGTACAACTTAGTTGGGGTTTGTTTTTTTTGAGGGCCATACAGGCTCTGGTGGTACTGTGGTTAAAGCGTATTTCCCTAGGTCATAAATGAGTTCTGTTTCTAAATCTGTTTCAAGTTGAATATGTGCATCAACTGGAAAAGTTAGGTGTGACTCTGTCAGTCATATGACTGTATAAATTCTCTACAAACAAATTTAAAGAAAACTCTTGATACCCTAACATGTCTCAAACATAATAATACAATAATACTGTTTGATGCACATCCCAAAGCAATGTCTATTCATTATTATAAAGCAGTGTTTATACCTCAATTTTTTTAATAGGCTTCATAGCTATAGATTGTATGTAAATCAGACATTTCTATTCTGAAAGATTATTGCTAAACAAAAATTAGCAGGGCAGGTCCTTAGTCTCAACACACAATTCCTAATTTTTTCTTTTTTCAGAATTTCCCCCCCCCCCCTATATCCTTAACAAAGAGACACAGTAACAAACAAACGCTATTCTCAGAAGACTCCAGGAACTAAAAAAGAATGGAGGAGAAAGAGTATTTTCATTATGCGATTCCATTAGAAACAAGATTGGTCCACTGCTGAGAAAGTTCTCATTTCTCTGTATTCCAAAGCTTTTAGAAATGTTACCACTATCACAAGGCTTTACACCCTCCATAGCAAGTTGCACTGCTAACTCAAACCTCTGCATCTCTGGTGGTTCAAAGCTCCGAGCCAGACAAAGGTGAGGCAGCTTCTCCCTTGTGATTTACAACCTCCAAAACCTGAGTGTGGGAGGCTATGTGACAGAGCCAACCTGGTGGCAGAGGGAGTGAAAGTGAGGCAGTACTTTTTAGTATTTTCATTATGAGCTGTTTTCTGAATTTAATGCGTGTCATTAGTGATACGATAACTGCTACTTTATCAGAGTATTTCTCTTAATGTGATCTTACATGATATGCAAGGTTACTGTTTAAAATGTACATTTCACTGCATACAGGAGTAAAAAGTGCTTTCTAAAAAGTAAATCTCTACTTTCACAGAAGTCAATGAAACAGTAATAAAGAATACTCAAGTAATAAAATTCAAACAGGAAAAACTTAGAAAGTATCTAGAAATTCTGAAGTTATTACTGCTATCTTATCTTCACCTTTTTCTTTTACTTCCTGTCGCGTCCAACCACCTCACCCTCCCAACAAGCATCACAACAACTATTTAAAATAAGAGAGAGATGTACAAAGAGGTTTTGTTTGCTGTTTTAAGCTCACATACACACCCTCCAAAAAACCCTACTATTGTTATTAGAAGGCCCCATTTATCTATTTTATCCTCTCCTAGCTGAAGGTTTTTAGTTACGCTTGAAAGTCTACTCATCCCATGGTTTTTTCTCTGATGAAGTTTATAGTTCCTCATTTTCCTCCTTGTTCTCTGATGCACCTTGAGTTGGGTTTTGTGTATGTTATGAATCTTGCTTCTGTTTTCTGCAGATGGTTGGCTGCCCAACTGTTGCAGCACCATTTTATTAAAGAGGTTGTCATCTCCCACTTGATCGATTTTGTCTTCTTGTAAAAAGATCAGCTGACCACAGGTAAATGGGTTGATTTCTAGGTTTTAAAAACAAAATTCTTGCAAGCATAAGAAAACTGTCTCCTTGGGGGAGGGGTTTGTGCGGGGAGAAGGGTGTAACAATGAATGAATGGAATTCCAAAATCTCTGTAGATGTTCATTGAAATGAAAAATAAACAACCTAAATTTAAAAAAAAAAAAAACTGTCTCCAATATGCTGAGTCAAAGAACCCTGTCTCATGAAGACAAATACTGCCTAAGACCATAATCAGGAAAATAGAAAGATAAGTGAACAAGCTGTGCATAAATGTTGAAAAGAAAAAGGCAGAGTGGACAGATAGAGGCAGGGAAATTCAGGAAGGTAGGAGAGGTTAGTGGGCGAATGGCGGTGGTGAAGGAATAGGAAAAATTCAATGGGGACTTGAGAAGACACGGTGGTAATAGGCACAGGACAACAGCAATTAGATAAAACACAATGTATACGAATGATTTTATAAAACAGTGTAAATAACTGTGTACAACATAATGTAAAAGTCCCATAATATATATGTATGATACACAATATATATATATATGATTTTATGCAAACAAACAAAAATATGAAAAAGGCTTTCTCCAACAGAGTAAGAATGAAACTTACAAAATTGGGGGGGGGGGACTATTTGGCAATGGCATATCTGCTAATGGACTTATAACCAAAACTTATAGGATACCCTAGCACAAAACAAGAAAAAAAGACAACCAATCACAAAATGGGCAGAAGAGACGAACAAATAGAAGAATGTAACATGGCCAGTAAACATATAAAAGAATGCTCAAAATCACAAACTATTAAGAGAGCTGCAAATCAAAACAACAATATCACCTCACCTCAGCAACAAGAACAAAGTTTAACAGGGCAGCAAATAAGAAATACTGGTGAGGATTAACAGACATTGCAATTCCCATACAACCACTATGGAGGGCAGTCTGGTGCTTCCTCAAAATGTTGGGAAATAGAAATACCATTTGACCCAGATATCCCACCACTGGGAATATGCCCCAAAGAAATCATAGCCGTAACTTATGTTTACCACAGCAATTCACACTAGCAAAGAGATGGAAATAGCCCAGAGCCTACCAACAATTGAATGAATAGAGAAACCATGGGATACTATGCAGCACTGAAAAAATAATGAACTCATAAAACACTGTACCATGTGCATTAGTCTGGAAGACTGCTGAGTGCATGAATCAATAAATGAATGGAACCAATCTCTTTGAAAAGCTTCACTAAAATGGGGGGGAGATAAAAACTGTGATTAGTTGTTGTTATGTGAACCCTGCTCTATCCAGTGTCAACTTTACTGTCTCTGACACACCTGCCCCCATTACTCCAGTCAGTGAATCAATCCATCTCATTGAGGGCCTTACTCTCCTGCGCTGCCCCTCCACCCTCCCAAGAATGACGTCCTTCTCCAAGGACTGGCCTCTTCTTGCAACATGTCCAAAGTATGTCAAATGGAGCTTCAGAATCCTTGCCTCCAAGGAGCAGCCTGGTCTCACCCTCTCCAGGATGAACCTGTTCTCCTAGCAGTCCAATACTCTTTCTTCTCCAGTACCACAGCTCAAAGGCATCAAATCTTTTTCTATCATCTCTATTCACTGTCCAGCTTTTGACACATAGCAAATAACTATTAAGACTATGGTCTAGATCAGGAGACCTCTAATGTCAGGGACCTCTCCAGAGTACTGAAAAGCAATGGTGTCGGTCTGGAGATTAAGGCGATTAGTAAACTTTCTTATTAATTACTTTATAAAAGACTTAGAGATAGTCTACTACATATTTCAGCAATATATGTAGTTTGTGTATAAAAGCATGTCATCTCCTTGAGATTCCTTCCTCCACATTCATTTCTTCCTTCTACACAAATACATATAAATCAGAGTGAGGTGGAAGGATGCCACAGGAGCCACTCAAATAGATCTAGAAAAGAAAGCATCAAAAGGCTACAGATGTTATCTGTCTGCCAACAGTCAAACAATGCTACTCCCTAAAGAAAAATTTACCACTCCCTTTTCTCAAGATCATCAGCTCCCTGTATTCTGAATGACAGAAGCAAAACACGTGCTAAGAGTTTGTATGAAATATTCTCAGGCTAGCCACCCCAGGGTAATTATTTTAAAACGGAAATTCTCACAGAGGACAAGAAAAAGAAATGTAGCTGTCAGTAAGAATGACCACAAAATAGCACACATCAACCTGTAAGGTAATGAGAAGACAGGATTTTGACCCAAAAGAAAGAAAACTAAGCTGACCACCATCACACACAAACGAGAGAGAGAGAAATTTCCTCTTCTCAGAGCATGCACAGATTTGAAAAATAAAATTCAGACCAGCTGAAATGGTCAAATAAATACCTCCAGTGAGGAAAGACCCTGAAAGAGCATTCACAACTCAAACTCTTAAGTACAAAGAAAAATCATGCTAGAACCTTTTAAACTCACCTCTGCCTCAACCAGCAACAAAATCTACTATATGCCATTATGCAAAAAAACTGAAAGCTATAAAGTTTGCTGTGTCGTTTTGCTTTACTGTCTTCTCACAAAGGTCATGTTCAAACACTCACCTATCAGAAAAAAATCAATAAACACATACTAACACTAAGCATATGTCATGGTGGTGGACACAGTGCTGGGCACTGGAACAATAAAGAGTCTATCAGGATGTGGCAGAGACAGGCAGAGAATGTTAAGAACCGCAGAGGAAAGGAGAATCAGCTACACTAGGGGGGGAGTAAAGCCCTCCTGAGGCGCACCTGGGTAGTTACAGAATGAGGAAAGGCGAGTAAAAAATATCCACAAAAACCAGACAAGAGAAGTTACACAGACTATAAAACAAGGCAAGAAAACGGACAAGCATCAAACAATTCATTCTCAGAGCTTCCACTAACCAGGCTACCAATACAACTACAAGTCTGTAAGAGAAATCAAGAAAAATCTCTCTTCCTGCTGGGCTTAGTGTAAACTTCTAACCTGACATCTGGATTCAGCAACAGTCCTTACTCCCTGCACAATGCTCGAGTGCTTGCTCATGTTTACAAACAGATACATTATATATTGGTGTAAACTTAATGGTTAATCTTTCTACTGAACACTTTCAAGCTACAAGGGCACACAAGATAAACACACAGCCTCTGCTATCTGTGAAAATCATTTATCTAAATATAAAATTAGAATGGGGAGGGTGAGGGATGAATTTAAAATTTAAGTAAGGTTCCTTAAATCCAAAGGACTGCCAAAAGTACAAAAAGATAGACAAAGTGCAGCCAGAATGCTCCTTGTCGGCAAGAATGACAAAGCTTTGTCTCACATACTTTAAGCATTCTGTTAGGAGAAAGGCTATTTTTATCTTTCCATGATGCTGCCTACTGGTCCAGTGGTGAGGATTTTTGCTTTCTTGATGTTGAAATGCAATCCATATTGAAGGGTGCAGTATTTAACCTTCTGGAGCAAGTGCATCAAGTCCTCCCCACTTTCACCAAGCAAGGTTGTGTTACCCACATAAGAAAGATTATTGATGAGTCTTCTTCCAATCCCGATGCCTTGTTTTTCAGACTTCTAGCTTCTAGAATAATTTACTCAGCATACAGGCTAACCAGTCATGGAGAAAAGATACAACCCGGATGCACACCTTTCCTAATTTTAAATCATGTTCTGTTCCCTTGCTGTGTTCACACAACAGTCTCTTGATCTAGGTTTCACATGATCACAATTAAGTGCTCTGGAATTCCCATTCTTCTCAATGTTAGCCATAATTTGTTAGGCTCTACACAGTCAAATGCCTTTGCAATAGCCAATAAAGCACAAACAGACATTCTTCTGGCATTCTCTGCTTTCATCCAGGATCCATCTGACATCAGCAACGATATCTCTGGCCTCTTCCAAATCCAGCTTGAATGTCTACCAGTTTCCTATCTATATACTGTTCTATTGTTTTTTAATGACCTGCAATGCAGTTACAGCTTGCATGTGATATTAATGATACTGTTCTATACAAACACGGATTATCTTCCAGTCAGCCAGCCAGTCAGCTCTCTTCCAAATTTCCTATAATAGCTTGGTGAGCACGTCTAGGGCTACATCTATGATGTTGAAATTGATATCCCATCAATTCCTCAGGCCTTTTTTTCCCCCCAATGCCTTCAGTGCAGCTTGAATTTCTTCCTTCTCTTGACCATGTGGTACTTTCCAGTGCTGGCCAATTCTTTTAGGTACAATGACTCTATGTAGTCCCTCCATCTTCTTTAGATGTTCCCTGGATAATGCAAGATTTTGTCCATAACACCCCTAACTATTTACTGCAACTTGAGGCTTGAATTTCTTTTTCCGTTCCTTCAGGTACTTGAAACACTGGTGGCACTAACATCTACCAGGGGGAAAAAAGCCAAGTAAGTAACCACTGTTACTTTTTAAGATTTAGTAACTGGAAAAATAACTAGAAATAAAAATCCATTTCCAGAACTTCTGTTCACAAAGTATTAAGTAGTCATTTAAACTAGTCTATTATGTAGTGGTTTATAATCTAATGACCACACTATTCAAAGTTTATGGGTAGAAGAATTAACAAGTATAAACATAAAAAGGCACTATCATCAAGTTCAAAGGATGAAATGTACTGGGAAGTAGGTAACAGGAAAAACATGACACTACAAAGAGATCAACTAATTTACACCTGGAGTTATTTACAAAATCTTCCTAGAATAAACAGAAACTTGGTTTTAAACTAAAGGGAACTATTTTAAACAAACAAGATTTGTTCACAAAAGAGTTCTTTTAGTGACTATTATGTGCCAACAAGTTGGGACCAACTCACATAGCTGACCCTCCAGTGGATTTTATGAGGCCAAAAACTGCACGGGAGAAGACTTCCTTGGAGCAACCGCTAAGATTGAAACCACCTCTCTTTGGGTTGGCATCCTAATTCCCTAACCACTATGTAACCAGAGCTCCCTTTCAGTGACCAGCAGCATGAAGAAATGGTTTTCAATTTTCCAAAGATTGAAATTACAGCCAAAAGAGGCAACCAAACTTAACGGAGGGGAGGCTCAATGTTAAGAAACCTTTTTTCCAGTTTCTGATTTTTTTTTTTTTTTTGTATTTTGTGTGCGTGTACCGTCAAATCAGATCTGACTGGTACAGGAGGATATTGCGCCTCCTCCTCCGGCAGAGCATCTGGTGGATTCGAACTCTGTTCCTCTGGGATTGCAGTGCAGCTTCTTGCCACTAGGCCACCAGAGCTCCCCCAGTTTCTGATTTTCTAAATGAGTACTTTATTTTCACTGCTGGCAAAGTTTTTTTTTTTTTAAATAATACGCATTTGTACTATTGGAAAAATATTTTTAAAAATAATGCATTCATAAATATGTCTATATGGAACAAGAACAACATACAGTATTTGTACACAATAATGAAGTCTATATGATAAAATTTTAAGTGCTGTTTTTCTTCATCTTCTTTCATCATTATTTCCTCCCAAAAGGTCTTTTTCACCACTTTCTCCATCCCCAGAAAAAGTTCCTACAACAAAAGTCATTTAAACTTTTATTTTCTGCCAGCTTTACTGATCTAAAATCTATGGACAATCACTGGAATTATATTAAACTTTCTTTTCCTTGATGTATTTTAATATTTTCTTAACCATCCAGATAAGAAAAGGTAATCAGAATCCAAAGGTCTAAGACCTTGATCTTCTAAACTAGCATGGAGAGAGCAGTTAAGGAAACACTCACTCTCTAAGATGACCTTACTTTTACCTGAAGCAGCATCATCTACAAACATTTCCTGGATTAGAAGCCTGCAGTGGGCAAGCCATGAACTCCATGTGTGAAAAAGGAAGATGGAGTGTCCTTTTACCTTCCCAAGGTCAGCAAGTCCTCTCCATAAATGCCCACGCATGGAATCCACCAGCCAGAGCATTCATCTCTTGCCACCTACCAATCCTATCTGTACAATAAGGTGAAGGCATTCTTCTCTATTCTACTAATAAGTAAGAATACCGAGAAAAAATAATTTCAACTTACAGTCACTAGTAAGACTGTTTGAGGACTAAGGTGTGTTGGATTTAGGCCATAGTATTTCTGATCACTTACTGTGCATCTGAGAGTTGGTGGTCTAGGGGAAAGGAGCTGCGCTGCAATTCCAAAGGCTCAAGGTTCAAATCCACCAGCTGTTCCACAGGATAAAGATGTACAATCTCACATACTCTGGGTATGTTGGTTGGAGAAGCTATTCCTTGGAGAGGAATATGATGCTGGGAAGGGTAGAGGGTTGGTAAAGGAGAGGAAGACTCTCGACCACGTGGACTGACACAATGACTGCTGCAATGGGCTCGTGTGTCAGAAAGTGTGAGGATGGCACAGGATAAAACAGGGTTCAGATCTTTTGTTCATATGGTCTCTATGAGTTGTATGTGACTCAAAGGTACCCAACAACAACACGAACAACAATTACATTTATCTATACAACAGAAAGACTACCTCCCACGCAATTTCTCAAAAAAAAAAAAAATCCACCAGAAGGGTCACTTATAAGTCAGTTCCAAATTGACTACATCTAGTTTATGCTACTTTGGTTTTTGTTTTGTTTTGCTAAACTCACATAATTATGAATTGTGGCATGCATATAAAGCACTTTATACAGTACTATCATAAATATAACAGGATTAGATGTTAGCCCAGATACACACATCATAAAGGAATGTCATGTCTGGTTAAACAAAGAAAGAAGAAGAATGTGGCATCAAGATCAGGGGAATGTCATGTCTGGTTAAACAAAGAAAGAAGAAGAATGTGGCATCAAGATCAGGGGAAGACTCATCAACAGCCTGTGTTATGCATCTAATACAACCTTGCTTGCTGAAAGTGAGGACTCGAAGCATTGCTGAAGAAGATCAAAGACTATAGCCTAAATATGGATTACATCTAAATATTAATAAAAACTCTCATCACTGAAACTACAGGCAACGTCATGATAGATGGAGAGACTGATCCTCTTACTTGGATCCACAATTGCCACTCTTGATACCAGTAGTCAGAAGATCAGGAGATGGACTGCACAAAGTAAGTGTGCTGTCAAGGCCCTCTCCAAATTGCTGCAGAACAATGATGTCAATTTGAGGACTAAGGTGCACCTGATTCAGGCCATGGTCTTTTCAATCTCCTGCTACGCTATGTTTCTGAGAGCTGGACAATGAACAAGGAAGATAGAAGAATTGATGCCTCTGAGTTGTAAAGAATACTGCATATTCCACAAGAGCAAAAAATAGCCAAAAGAGAAAACAGCCAGGGTGCTCCTTGGAGGCAAAGATGACAAAACTCCATCTCATATATTTTGAGCATATTGTTAGTGAAGGTATTCTTTGGAGAGAGATGTCATGCTTAGAAACAGGAACCAGGAAAAGCCCTGGACCAGATGGTTTTACAAGTGAATTTTACAAAACATTTAAAGAAGAACTGTTACCAATTCTACATAAATTATTTCAGAAAATAGAAG
>NW_006399786.1:1814617-1823915 GCF_000299155.1 Elephantulus edwardii
GAAAGACATGTCTAAGTCAAGTAAGTAACAAATACAGGACATGAACATACACTTTACTGAGTAAGACATTCAGGCAGCAGTAACAAGATGAAGAAATGCTCATGAGCATTCACTGTTAGAGATGCAAAGAAAAACAATGAAGTATCATTTTACTCAAGCATTAATCACTTAATAAAAAGCAGTAAACAGCAAATCCCAGCAAAGATATGGAGACCAAAATCTTCATACAATGCTGACTGGACTGTAAACTGGTATGGTATTCCCTTAAAAATGTTACAAATACTATAGAAACAGTGTATGATTCAGCCACCTCATTATCTGGCTCATAGCCTAAAGAAATAAGATTTATGACATGAAAAGCACACCCTTATTCAACAGAGCACCAACAGCAAAAGATGGAAATAGCCTAAGTGCTCATCAACATATGAGTAGATAAGCTGTTAAAACATATATGAAAAACATGTGAACCCTGTACTATCCTGTGGCATCCTCACAATCTGTGACACACTCAAGCCCATAGCTACAGTCACTGTGTCAATTCACCTGGTTGAAGGTTTTCCTTTTCTTCACTGTCCCTCCACCTGCCCGAGCATAATGTTTTCCACAGGTATTATTTCTTCTTCCTTCTTTCGATACTTCCTGGATTGTTAAGGTTTCTGTCCATGGCATCCTTCAGTACTGCACCCTGAGGTGTAAATTTGTTTTCAATCTTTCGGAATGCCAAGCAAGTTCTTCCCTTACTGTATTCTAACCCCAGCCCTTGGTTGCTTTGTCTTCTCCAGCTGCCCTTTGAGATCTTCAGTTCATCTCCTTTACTTTAGTAATCCTTCCTCTGACTTGACCATTCAACATTCTAGTGCAATCTTCAATCTCGTATGACATTCATTTTTGGTCTTTTCTTTCTCCACTCTTTGTAATGAGTGACATTTTACTTTCTTTATGGGTAATATCTTTGATGGCATCCCATAACTCTTGTAGTCAGTCTGACTCTTGGGCAGTCCATCAGTCGAGGTCCATGTGTACAGTCATCACTTGTGTTTTGGGTTTTGTTATAAAAATATTATGTGCAATAAAAAAAAAAATCATTTCTTGTACAAAATTCAATTATTTGATCTCTGGCCTCATTTCTATAACCAAGCCCTTAATTCTCATCTATCAGTCATTCTTTGTTTCCCACTTTTGCATTCCAGCCACCAATTATTATTAAGGAATCCTGACCACATGTGCAATCAACAGGAAAAGTTGGTAGAAATCCTCAATTTCTTCATCGTCAGCTTTAGTTATAGCATGTATATTTGTAATAATAGTGGTATTGACAGGTCTTCCTTGCACTCATGTGAATAATAACCTATCACTCACAGCTCTGTGTTTCAGAAAAGATCCTAAACTATCTTTTTGGCTATGAATGCAACAACATTCTTCCTCACTTTTCCACCTATTCAGCATCACAGAAACATATAATCCTTCACTTAAAGAGATTAACTGAGCATGAAATGCATTGGCCAGGGATCGAATCCTAGTCTCCTACATGGAAAGCAAGAATTCTACCAACCCAACCACTGCTTCACCAGTCAGCATCTACAACATCCACAAGAGTGCTAAGCTGTGTGACCTCTTCATCATACAACAGCAGAGATGTGTTCATGTGAGAGCCAGTGGACAACAAAGATTATTTTAAGAATGAACTACACCCATACAGAACAGAATGAATGAATCTCACAATGATAACGTTAAGCAAAGGAAGGCCAGACACCAAAGAATGTACTGTATGGTTCCATTTACATGAAGTACCAAAAATCCTACAGCATAGTGTTCTGTATCTGGAAAACAGTTATTACCCTTTGTGAGAGAAGGTGAACAAATGGGAGGGGGCACATGGGACACTCTGAGGTGTTCATAATGCTCCCTTTCTTGAACTAAGTGCCAATTATATAGCTGGGCTATGTTATACTTCTGGAAAGATAGAGCACTTTTCTGTACACATGCTATAATAATCCAACAAAAAGCTTACAATATTCAAATCCAAGAGTGAGTGAAGGTTCTATTTATATAGGTTTCATGGTACAAAGGACACAAGAATACAATCAGGCAAACAGGAGAACACCAGATGGACTTGAGGATCAGGTTTCTCTCTACCTTCAGGGTTTGCACTTTGCATTTTAGCTGGAGACCAAGAATGCCTTGATGAGTACTAGGGAAGGGAGAGACCAGCATGAAGTAATTTTAATGACGATGAAGAAAAGGGAAACATGTCCAAGATAACCAAAATATGTTTATCTGGCTTGAATTTTTAAAAAATCATCTTAAGAATAGATTTGAAGCACTGAACGACCAGTGACCAAAGACTGGATGTGTTGTGGGAAGACATCAAGGATAAGCATCCATGATGAAAGCAAAAGGTCACTAAAAAGACAGACGGGAAAGGAAAAACCAAAATTCATGTCAGAAGAAAACCTGAAAATTTCACTGAAGTATCTAGAAGCCAAAACAAAGGGAAGAGATGCTAAAATAAAAAAGCTGAACAAAAAGATTTCAAAAGGCAGCCCGGGATGACAATGCAAACTACTAAAACGAAATGTGCAGAGACCTGAAACTGGAGAATAACAGGGGAAATACTTGCTCAGCGTTCTTCAAGCTGAAAGAACTGAAAAACAAATTCAAGTCTCAAACTGCAATACTAAGGGATGCTATGGGCATGCACCCAAATGCACTAATACTAATGGTGACTGGAATGCAAAGTCAGGAACAGGCAAGAAGAATCACTAGTCGAAAAACATGAACTTGGTGACAGAAAGACCGAATTCTGTACAATCATTTATTCATTACAAATACCTTTTGTAAGAAACATAAGCACACACATGGATTTCACCTAAAAAGTATGCACAGGAATCAGATCAGTTACATCTGGGTAAAGAAATGCTGGAGACCCTCGATATCAGCAGCAAAAACTAGGCCAGGTGCTCACCGTGGAGCAGACCATCAAGTACTCATATGCAAGTTCAAACTAAAGCTAAAGATTAAGGTTAAATCAAATCCACAGGAATCAACATTTCACCTTGAGTCTATTCCACCTGAATTTAAAAACCATCTCAGAAACAGATTTGAGGCCTTGACCACAAATGAAAGAACAACAACATGTATCTCTTAAAACCGTTAATGAATACTAAATTACACATAATGCTCAAGTTTTAAGGGACAACTGTGAATTTGTAAAATTTAACAAACACACAAGAGCTTTGGGGCCAGACTGCCATTACTGTTGTTATGTACCAATCATGCATCAGAACTGACCAACAGCAGCCACTCCAGTGGGTTTTCAAAAACAGTAAATCACACAGGAGGAGCTTGCCCATCTTCCTCCTGCGAAGCAGCTGGTAGATCTGAACCACATGCCTTCAGACTGGCAGCTCAGGGCAGGATTACAGCCAACATATCATCTGAGTTTCACCCAGGTGCAACGGAGTAGAGTTAAAATCTAGGGAATATAACCTGGCCTGTGGTGCAGCCAGGGCATCATAAGACTCTAGGAGAACAGAGAGGCTATTCCTTCAGGGTCTGCTCATTCAATGGTTCTTCCTGGCCAAGTGCTCAACCTATGTGGGACAGAACTTTAAAATCCTTGCCTCCAAGGAGCAACTCGGTTTCACTCTCTCCAGGTCAAATCTGTTTGTTCTCTCGGAAGTTCATGCAATGTTCAATATTCTTTCTTCTCAACACCACAACTCAAAGACATTGAATCTTCTGTCATCTTTAGTCATCGTTTAGCTCTCTCATACGTAACAAGTAATTGCAAAGACTTTGGCCTG
This sequence comes from Elephantulus edwardii, assembly GCF_000299155.1. Lineage (NCBI taxonomy): Eukaryota > Metazoa > Chordata > Mammalia > Macroscelidea > Macroscelididae > Elephantulus > Elephantulus edwardii. The sequence goes on from NW_006399786.1 coordinate 1,818,424, forward strand.
GATCAAGTGCACTCAATAGCGTATATAATTATTACCAAAAGTCATCTTTTTCAAAAAGTTTAGGTAAAAACTGTATAAAATTTATATGTCTTTGAGTTCCTTATATATCAACAAAAACGATCCTAGACCAACCTAAACCCACTTTTAATGACCAGTCCTGTAAGACAAAGTCCAAATGCCACAGGTTGTAAATGCAGAAGCTATCACATCTTTCTCCCAAAAGACAGCTGATAGGTTACAATTTCCAACTGAATGCTTTAATGACTGTCACCAGGATTCACGAACAGTTCTAATGTGTCTTAAGCACTGACACAGTTTATCAAAACAGTCACAAAAAGCTGACTATATGTCAGATACTGAACTGCTATTCCTACCTAACACAAGGAAGCTTATATACTTTGGGAGGAAAGAATAAAGGGAGTAAAGCAATGGCAGAAGGAGGGATATGCATGCAGTATAATAAATGAGCATATACATACTGTGATCCATAATGCCAATACTATGGAAAGGGAAATGCAGAATTGAGGAAGGAGATTAGGCCTAAGACAGTGCCTCTGACAGGCATGTGAGGGAATGGCACTCCAAGAAGTAACTAGTAGCAAGGTCTTAAGTCATAAACATGCTGGTATGCTGGAAGGACAGTCAGAAGACCTGTGTAAGTGACAGGGAAGGGCAAGACACAGAGGTGGTCCGAAAAGAATCAGATCAAGTGAGAGCACGGTCAACCACTGTTAAGAATCTGGGCTTTTATTCTGTGCTAAACAAGAAGCTAATATGAAACCAAAAGAAGACATCTCATCTGTTATACTGAGAAGAAACTGGTGAAACGTATGAAAACACAGAGACGTGTTAGTGGTTCCTGCAATGATCTAGGCGAGAGATGACTATGGCTGATACCAGGGTGGTAGTTGGAGAGGATGTGAGAAGGGGTCAGATCCGTCTGTCTTACTGTCTTACAGATGCAGTGATTCGGGTGAGTCTCTCAATGTCATTTTATCAGTGTTTTGCACTGCAAACATAACAAAAATGGAGAAAATATTATCATGTACTCTCTTGTATTCACAATGATAATTAAAGAGTTATTAGCTCGAAGTCAATCAGCAGCCCCCTGCCAAGATTTTGACACAAATTAGACATTGGTAGTTATCCCAAACATGATTTCCCGGCAGAGTAGACGAGTAGTAGTATATGATGGAACAGTCACGGGGTCTGACCAATGAGAAGACTACACCATAATCAGCTGAGGATGGATAAAGCTGTGGTATTATATAGGTTTATGAAAGAACACTAGGAACCCATATTGGAACTGCTCAATTTGGGGTGGCCACAAGTGTCCAAAACATGATAGTGGGTACAAACAAAAGCAGAGTTCAAGAGGAGAGTCTGGTCCAGAGATACAAATCTGGAAATTATCAGTATTGTATGGTATTAACGTCTGTAAGAATGCACGGCTGCCCGAGGGAGGGACAGTGAAACTCAGGACTTCAACTAAGCCTTGATGCCCTTGTCTACCAAAAAGATAGGGAGAAGCTAACCAGCAAATGAAACTGAGAGGGTGTCATGAGGACAGGGTGGTGTCTTGAGAGTTAAGTGAAGAAACGTAAAAAAGAGGAAAGAGGGACCTCCCAGGTCAATGCGGCTGAAGGGCCAAATAAAATTCAAATCAAGAATCACCCACACAATTTCATCACAAGGAGGTCAGACCAAGAGTAAAGAAATAGTGCACAAGTTTTGGGGTTGGTTGGTTGTAGGTCTGTTTTATTTTTTAAAGATGTAGGGCATCAGAAAGCTGGGCAGTGACTAGAGGTGAAAGACGGAAAATTGATGCCTTTGATCTGTGGTGCTGGAGAAGAGTATTGAATATACCATGAACTGCTAGAACAAACAGGTTTGTCCCAGAGAGGGTGAAGTCCAGGCTGTTCCTTGGAGGCAAGGACGCTGAAACTCTGTCTGGCATACTTTGGGCATGTTGTAAAAAGTGACCAGTCCTTGGAAGAGACATCAGGCTTGGGAGGATGGCTGACAGTGCAGGAGAGAAAGACCCTCTAGATAAGATGGATTGACACAGTGACCGGGGTATTGGGGAATAAGTGTCAGAGACAGTGAGGTTGACTCAGGATGGAGCAGGGTTCAGAGCTGCTGTACATAGAGTTGCTGTGAGTTGCAGGTGACTCAACGGCACTTAACAACAACAGGGCAAAACTACATATAGATAAAGTAAATTAAGCACTAGGTTAACATTTGAAAAATCTGGGTGTAGGGTATCCAGGATTCTTGCTACTCTTTTCTGAAATTTGGAGAAAACAAAAAACCTTACAAGCACAAATCAAATTTTCCTTTTTTTTTTTTTGCCTTCTTCTTTGGCTCACCAATCTCTGTATCATATATTTATACTGATGCCAATGTCATGCCTTTGTACTGTTAAGCTGTAAACCCCGAATGGAAGTCAGCTAAGAGTGCCAATATATGTCATATGATAGGATGTTGTTACTGCGTACCATCGAGCGGAACCAACTCAGAGCTGACCCTCCAGTGGGTTTTCAGTGAATTGCAAAGGAGATTGTTCATTCTTCTCCCGAGGAGCAGCCAGTGGCTTCGAACTGCATGCCTTTGGGATTGTAGCACAGCTTCTTACCACTATGGCACCAGAGCTCACATAATTAGACAAATTCATATTCTGATCTGGCCCCTAACAGTAAATGAAAAGTAAATCAACTTAAAATAGCAATTTAGGCTATACAAAATGTGCTGGGTGCATTTCGCTCAATTCATTTCATCCACGGTGTCTGACTGGAGGAGTGATAGAATAAAGCTAAGAACTGTGGAAGCGCAGACTGCCTGAGGGTTGCTCACCAACTACAAAGAAAGCACCTTTTCCCCAGTAAATCTTATTTTACTAAAAGATCAAGAGTAGCTCCTAGAGGGTAATTAATCTCTCTATTCCACTCCAGAACCAAGAGTCGTGCTTACTAGAATGACTAAGTGCTTGGCAATTGTTTAAATGAATAAGTTACTGCAGTATTTAAAAAGAAATCCTACAAACCCTGCTTGCCATTAGCCATTGCCAGTCCCTATGAACCAACACTGCATTTGACAAAAGCAATTAGAACGTCATCACATATTTATCAGGAACAAACATGGCACTGTTTTTTCTATTCTTTGTTAGTATTTTTAAGTACTGTACAAAGTAGTAGAGAAATGCCACATTTATAAAGCATTGTAATAATAATAATAATAATGCTTTACAAATACTACCACACACCTTAACATTAAAATGGAGGCTGCATCTGTATCTCCATGTGTGGATGTGTTTTATTAATGCTCAAAACACCTTGGGAGATTCTCTCTCAAAACTGTCTAATTTCAGAACTTAAGAAGCAGTGGATATAAACTGTGCACCCCCCACGTAGGAGGGCTACGATCGGCCTGGAATCTTAGAAGTGCTGGCCATCCTCGGAGAGTTCATCATCTAGCACAGAGTAACAGAAGCGGGAAATGAATGGGGACACTTACTTCTAGTTAATAATTAAAACAGCAACAGAAAACAGCTCACAGAACAGTACAAACCTGGTTTCCAAGGAACCTGATGATGATGGCGGTGACAGAAGAGAGACAGCAAGCCCCCTGACACAGGAGCGTGCAGTGAAGAAAGCCCTGAGGAGACTCATCTGAGAGGGTTGTGAGAGCAAGTGGCAGAGGAGAGCACGTGGGCAGGAGGACTAATTTCAACCTAATGTGAAGAAGAGACTAATTTCTTTAGTAAGGAGGAAAAGGGGAAACTATGTCTACCATGTAAAAATGAATAGTTGGAAATTTATATTTTAATTTTTTGTAACGTCTATGAGGTAGAAATTACTACTCCATTTTACAGATGAGGAAAACAATGCATTATTGTGTTTAATTCTAAACCTTAGAATTAAATACATCTACACATACACGTACTGTCTTCAAGTAAAAGTCAGGATATGATTATTAAATAATGAGGTAAGGCTCTCCATGAGGTTCACATTACTATAAATTCACCTTGAAGACAGAGGCCACAAATTTATGTTCATGATGATGATGATGATGAAGAAAGATTAAATAATTTTTATTAGCTGACAATTCTCATGAGAAAAACAGACATGTTCTCATTCTACTATCAATTTTTAAACGCTTTTTCTTTATTTCTGTTTTTAAAAATTCTTTCCTCACCACTGAGCCAAAAAGCAACATCATGGTAGGTGAAAAAAAGACTGAAGTTATGACCAACTTCATCTTGCTTCAATCAACAATTACAACTCTGGGACTAGCTAGCAGTCAAGAAATCAAAAGGATTGTGCATCAGGAAAATCTGCTGTCAAGGACCTCTCCAATGTGCTAAACAGCAATGCTATCAGTTTAAAGACTAAGGTGCACCTGATTCTAGCCATGGTCTTTTCAATCACTTGCTATGAACTGAAAAGTTAGACAATGAATAAGGATGACAAAAGCAGCAGCAATGCTTTTAAGTCACGGGTTGGAGAAGAGTACTGGACATCATCCCATGGACTGCCAACAGAACAAACAAATCTGTCTTGGAGGAATTACAACTAGAGTGTTCAGTAGAGGCAAGAATCATGGAACTTTATCTCACACTGGGCATGTTGTGAGAAGGGGTGTCAGTTCTTGGAAAAAAGACAACATACCTGGACCCTGAACAAGACAGTGACTGTAACAAGAAGATCAAGTGTATCAGAGAAGGTGAGGATGGCACAGGATAGGGCAAGGTTCCGATCCACTGATCACAGGGCTGTAATCAACTTAAGGGCACCTACCAACAAGTGGATGAGATTTACAGATGAAAGTAAAAAAGTGTAGGCATGACTTCTATTTATTTAGGAATAATGAATAACATTTTAATATGCAGACTCTGATGTATTATGGATAATTTATATCACTGTGATCCTATCTTATGCCTTTTTTTTAACCAGCTGATGAAACCAGTATTTTTAGCTCACAGGCTAACTTCTCTTTCCACTAACACACAACTCATATTTGACAATGGAGGGGGAAAAACACTTTGATAATGCTACAAGCACATGGGTTCTCCAGGAGTCTTCTATTATCCAATATATAATTAAAAATTTCTTGGACAATCAGATGAGTAAGGTATGTTATGGTTCCTCTAAGTGTCCAGAACTAATATAATCCAAAATAGGCCATTCTACTAAAACAATGGAGTGTCAGGCTTGAGGCCGGAAGCTCAGAAGGATGGTACTGGATAGAGCAAGTTTCACATCTGCTGCTCACAGTGCTTCCATGAGCTGTAGCCAATTAGATGGTACACAATAACTACCACTACTTATAAGAACCTGGGGCTTACCAATTATTGCCACTTGACAACTCAAATAGAGAATTCTTAGCTCTAAAATGAGTATGGTGGGATGAATTAGGTGACTATGCTAGGAACTAGCTAGACTACACTTGCCAAGTCAATTTCTTCTCTACATCACTGTAACCTCCATAATAAA
>NW_006399786.1:1826270-1834444 GCF_000299155.1 Elephantulus edwardii
CTGTAAATGTTTATGAAAATTAATAAAATATAATTATAGAGAAAAAAAAAGAAACATATACACAAATGTATGCCTGCATGCACACATTACAATAATAAAACTACACAGCTTATCTGTGGCACTAAAATTTCATGCGGAAAAGCAATTAAGAGGAAAACATGGCTCTTTTGGTGGTGATTTTTTAAAAAACACTGGCTATAGTCTATGGAGATATAATGAGTTATATGTTCTCAAAATCATTATATTTCTTAATTAAGAGAAACCAAAATTCAACGGCTTCCTAATTGACTTTAGGGGCATTTATACAACGACTTGTCATATAACAACATCCCAGGCACAAAAATGAGTACAATTTTTAATTTTTTTTCCCTCAAAATTAGTACAATTTTGACTCTTTTCTCAGTCTACAGGAAAACTGAGTAAAGAAACAATAAAGATGGGACATAAAAATTGAAGTTCAAGATCAGTTTAAATCCAGCTAAAAGTTGCCAAAGGTAAGCAAATTCCAAGGTTTGGCCCATCAGTTTTCCTCAAGAGCTGAGAAGCACGTTCATGAAGACTCTGTAAGTAAAAGGGGGCAAAGTTTCGTGAAGGATAAGGCAAGACAGAGTATGTTGCTGTGGCTGGAAACAGTGGACTCTGACTCAGTGACCCTATGTGACCCTTTGTGGTACAGCAGAGCTCCACAAAGGGTTTTCTAAGCTGTCATCTTTACAGGGGCAAACTGCGAGATCCTTTCTCCCTGAGAGCAACCAGTGGGTTCAGGTTGCCAATTTATGAGTAACTGCTACCAGGACTCCTTTGAAATAGCAAGCAAAAGATACAAAGCACAGAATGTAAAGCATAAACAAACCAAATGTCATGGAGCAGCACACCTCTATGTTGTTGTTGTTGTTAGATGCCATCAAGTCACATACAACTCATAATGATTCTATGAACAACAGATCTGAACCCTGTCCTATCCTGGGCCATCCTCATCATCTCTGACACACTCAAGCCCATTGCTGCAGCCACTGCACCAATTCATCCAGTTGAGGGGGAGAGTGCCCTCTCTTTCGCTGATCCTCCATCCTTCCAAGGAAGAGCCTCTCCCAGCAACATGTCTGAACTATGTAAGATGAAGTGTCACCATCTCTGCATTCTGGTTGTACTCTTTACAAATCCTATCTCTCTGTTTTCCTGGCGGTCCATGGGATACTCAGTACTCTTCCACCAGAACCACAATTCAAAGGCATTAACTCTTCTTCTATCATCCTTACCCACTGTTCAGCGTGGCCTAAATCAGGCACACCTTAGTCTTCAAACTGACATTACTTCTGTATTTTGGAGAGATCCTTGACAGTGGACCTGCCCCAGACAATAAGTCTCCTGATGTCCTAATTGATTGTAAAAGGGTGCTGACTGCAGATCCAAGCAAAATGAAATCACGTAAAGAGTTTTAATCGCTCTCCCTCTATTATGACATTTGTTTTCTTGATGAGGCAAACTGCCCCATGGGATTTCCAAGGCTATAAATCTTTACATAACTAGATTGTCTCATCTTTCTCCTACAGAGCAGCTGGTGGCTTTGTACCACAGACCTTTTGGTTGGCATGTGAATGTCCTGACCACTATGCCACCAGGGCTTCTTAAAAGAAACTCAGAGGAGAACAGAAAAAAAAAATGCTGTCAAAGCCTGACAGCTGAATGTGATCATATGGATGCACTTGTGTCTCACCCTGACAGCCGGGGAGATTCTATGAAGAGCCTGTCAGAGGAACACATGACAGACGGTCCGGGAGGAAAATGCCACCAGTTAGCTGCCTGGAATTGAGTAAGCCTGTACCAAGCTATAAGGCCTGCAGCATTTCACTGGCTGTCAGGGAACAATAGGTCATAAGGCCCACAAGGAGCCCTCTCTCTCTCTTTCCTTTGTTCGAACTGTCAGTCTAGACAAGAATAGTACATTCATTATTATATGCTCCTCCCTCAACTGAAAATGTGGTAAAATTGTTAAGACTTGAGACACCTGTCCTGGCCTCTGCTTTGTCTGTGGTGTATACCTGCACTGCTTCTCCCTGATGAAGCATGGAATCTCTGAGAGAGGGTGGAGTCACCACCGCATGTTAGCTCAAATACATGTTGACCACATGGGAGATATTCTGTCTCTTTGTAGAGGACAGGCAGAGGCTATCACCTGGGGTTCTCGTTAAAATGTAGATGCTCATTTGGTTTATCTGGCTCGAAAATGCAAATTCTCAGCAGGGTGATAAATCAGCAAGGGCATGGTTTGAAGTCTGTTTTGAGCATATCTATAAATGCTGTTTAACCTGTCCCAAAATCAATCCAATAAACTGCATGTTTTCTTGAAAAAAAATTAAAAAAAAAATAAAAAGCCCAAACCCTCAATCTTATTGCTATCAAGTTGGAAAAGACTCCTAGATAACCCTCGAGCTGGGCTGCAGACACCTTAAGTCGCACAGAGCAGATTACCTAGTTTTCTCCCTCAGAGCCACTGGTGGATTCAAACTGTCAGAAAGGTTCCTTTGGGTTAGCAACACACCCTCTACCCAAAAGGCTACTAAAGTCTTGATAGCTCAAAAACTACTGTTGTTAGGTGCCATTGAGTCCAGTGCAATTTATAGTGACCTTATAAAAAACAAATCTGAACCCCGTCCTATCCTGTTCCATCTTCATCATCTGACATACCTGAACCCATAGCTGCAGTCATTGTGTCAATTCATCTCAATGAGGGTTTTCCTTGCCTTCACTTTTCCAAACATCATGTCCATTTCAAAGGAATAGCCCCACTTAAAAATACGCCCAATGTAGGATGAAGTTTCACTGTCCTCGCTTCCTCCGTGGAGTCCTCTGGCTGCACTTTCCCCAAGACCTATCTTTCGGTTTGTTTGGGAGTTTTTTGGTTTTTTGTGGGTTTTTTTGTGGGGTGGCGGGAGATTTGTGTTGTTGTTGCTTTTTTTTTTTATATTCAGTATTCTTCTCTAACTCCCAATTTTAAGCTCTCAATTCTTTTGCTTTCCTTATTCACTGTCCAGCCCTTAGTTGCACACAGCAAGTGACTAATAAGACTATGGCCTGAATCAGGCACACTTTAGTCTTTAAACTGGCATGACTGGTCCTTAGTATTTTGAAGAGGTTCTCAAACACTGATGACCAAATCCAGATAAATTATGAGGTAACATCAAAAATATAATCCTTTAAGAAACTAAAAGGGGACCATGACAGAAGAGGAGGACAAGACCAAATGGACATGAGAATCTGAAAATCCACTAGAGCATTGAGAAGACAAAGGCAAAGGGAAGAGATGCTGAAGTAAGAGTTAAACAGATTTCAAAGGGCGGCTTGACAGGACAAAGCAATGTATTCTTACGGAATGTGCAAAGAGCTGGAACTGGAGAATAAAAAGGGGAGAATTTGCATCTCTCAAGCTAAAAGACTAGAAAAACAAATTCAAGCCTCAAGTTGCTATACTGAGAGATTCTATGGGTAAAACCTTGAACCATCCAGGAAGCATCAAAAGAAGATGGAAGAAATATACAGTCACTGTACTAAAAAAAGTAGCACGTGACAGCTTAGAACAGACCTTCAAATTTCTAAAGATTATTCTCATTTGTTAAAATTTGAGAAACAGAAAAGATTTTAAGATGTCTCGTATTAGTTCTCTGTGTAATCTTAGTCACCTTACCTAAAATAAAATCTGAATTTTTCAGGTGGTTATGCTTTTCAGGTTCACACAAATTACATGAAGCTGGAGGAAAGGATCTACATTCTTGTACCTTAGCAGTCAAGCTCTAGAGTTCAAATCAGGCAGGACTTCTCACAGCTGAGAACTAGAAGAGAAGCCCTGCTGTTCACTCCACACCACCACCCCCACCTCTCCACCGCCCTCCAGGCCTTCAAAACAGAGGAGTACTTAGCAGTGATGCCTCCTGATTACAGCTAAGGAGCAGACTGTGGAATCAGCAGATTCCGTGAATCTTCTCACACATCCCCACTCCCCACACTCCATTCCCTACCCCCGCTCAAAATTAACATTCACACCTTTTGGTCCTACAGCCAAATTGTGTGAAGTAAGAAATCAATCCTTATCAGGCTCTCATTCACACAATATTTCTAACTAGATGTGAAACCCCAAGCAGTGGCTGCAAATCTCCCTCCTATCAACCTGTTCCCTCCTACTTCTCTGTCCCTCCCCCAAAACAATGCCCATGACATAAGGTCCCAGAGGTCCCAGATAAGGAGGGCAGGCCCCAGCCTGTTTCCCAGGGTGCCAGCTGCACCAGATAGTCTTTCCACAATCAACACTTGCTCTGGTTCTGACTGCCCCGAGCTACAGCAGAGGTCACTGCATGAATACAGTGCACGGAGACATTACTGAGAGGCCAATATGTGAATGGATGATTGAGTCTGTGTTTGTTCTAAAGACTCGCCATCTGGTTTTCCTTTTACCTGAACACATGGGTTGTGCATAATTATTTTTAAAGCAGTCCTGCAAATATTTTTATCAATCACTTGTCCACCAGGACCAGCTGTTCAGGTAAGGAAATATCTCTTACATGCAAATGAACAAAAGTGGACTTCAAAACATCGAGTGTGTGTGAATTTTTTAGTTTGTTCATAATGAAACAAATGAAAGGAAATATACCAAAGCATCGACAATGGTTATTATAAGGTGAAAGAACTGAAAGAATTTTCTTTAAAATATCCTGTAACTCAATACTTCTTTTAAGAGATCGTGCATTGCACATTTATAATTAGAACCAGGCTTATAGGAAGAGAATCTCTACAGAGAGGACAAATCCTATTTAGATTCCATCTGAGATGTAAAAGAAAACATAGCCTGGCTGACCACCAACAGCTGTTGTCAGCAAGGGCAGTAAGGCTGCGGGACATCGTAAAAAGGAAACTGACCTCTCAGGACTTCCAAATGCTTCAGAAAACGCAAAAATTGTTATGTCAGGGGAGCTCTGGTGGCCTAGTGGCAAGAAGCTGCACTGCACTCCCAGAGGAACACGGTTCGAATCCACCAGATGCTCTGCCGGAGAAGGAGGCGCAATATCCTCCTGTACCAGTCAGATCTGATTTGACGGTACACGCACACAAAATAAAAATAAAATAAAAAAAAAAATTGTTATGTCAAGCCTGATGGTAAACAAATCAGGAAGTGTTTTTTTAGTACGTGGACAGAGAATGAATGAAGGCTTCAGCAACCACCCTTCTGAGCAAGGCACTAGTTACATGGACAACAGCAGGCATGGAGACATGAAGTCAATCACGCCATAAGGGAGACAATCCATTACAAGCCTTCACTGTCCTCTTCAACAAAGGAGAAAAAGCGCGCTCACCTCACAAAATACCCAATTTTCAAATATTTGTTTAAAGTTTTTATCAACTGTCCTAAAGTTAAGAGATGCCAATGTTTTAGAATTCTTACCGTTAAGTATCAAAGGAGGAAAGGGGCATGGCGGAATTGAACATGCAACCTGGAGATGACCCTATTTTAAAGAATAAGGCAGAGGAGGACTCTAGCTATCAACTCTACAACTAAGGTAAGTTTAAGTGCAGCCATTGGCTCCCCCTCCATACAGTCCACATTTGGAGACATTATCGTTTAATTTTTTAAAAAGATACTCCAATATCCAAGGCTTCTGGCTGTTTTCTAGAATCAATGATGTGGAATCCTTTTCAAAATGAAGCAATCATGAGAGCATGAAGTACAATTTCAGACAAAAACAAGATAAATGTAATTCAATGTAATCTACAACTATTTAAAAATAAACACAGACCCATGTATATATGTACATGCACACACACAGACATGCACACACACTTTTTGTCTAGGCTAATTTCTCCTCTTTCCCATCTCAAAGCTGCACGGTAAATCCTCATGCGACCATTTCAAGAACTATTTTTTGCTACTAAATTTTGCCAACAATCTGCTCAGCATTCTAGCAGATGTTTCTGTTTTCAAACCTCTGGGAACTTCGCTGGATCTGTTTTCTTTCCCCGTGTTAAAAATAAAAGAAATGGCACAAATGTGGCCCAATACTCTAGAGATGCCTTTCCCCACCCCACAGCCCTCAATCTCCCCATCCACATGACCTTCATGATCCCTACACAACTCTTTCCTTTTCCATTAGTGATGTTTCCAATTATGGGCCATTATGTTGCCAAGGATGACATCACTCAGATGTGTCTTTTAAAAAGAAACGCTACTGATTCTTAGTTACTTGGGGACATCTGCAACGATTTAAGTCAACCAGTCTCTTGGACTTTATGAAATACAGTATCACAGGAGGGCAATTTGCTTCTAATTACCTTTTCCAAACACAAGAGGGAGGGGTGAGGAGGGGTCCTGGTATTTTATCTAACAACTTATTTAAAAACTCACACACCCCAACCTTACCTCTGTAACATCCATAACTTTGATGGCTGCCAGCTGACCGGTTTTAACATGTCGACCCTGAAAAACAGAAACAAAAAAACCCTGAATTGGCCTGACAGGTTTGGATGATCTTCAGTAGCAAACAATCACCAGCAAGACAAAAGGGTTCACATTTCCAACAAATCTTGTCTCTACTACCACATTTTTCTCATACTAACAAAAGTGATAATACAACAGAACGTCAAGCTCCAGTAGAATACTGTTGCTTGTAATATCAATGTACCATACTCAATAAACAAGGTAATTAACAGAACAAATGTATTCTGATTAAGTATGAATTCCCTCTCTTTTTTGATGGGTTTCATTTATATACTTTCTCTCGATCCAAGCTAGTTTAAAGTTTTTGTTCAAGTATCAGGATGATCCACCTGTCTTTTCTTAACATTCTATGTGGGGAAAAGAAAAACTTTAAAAACAAAAACAAAACTCAAATTTAGATATTTATTCTCACTGTAAAAATAAGTAGCAGCCATTTTGCCTCATCAGTGTTTTACAGGGGTCATATATTGTTTTCTTTGAATCTTTCAGTCTTGTTTAAGTATAACTCCATTTTAATTAAAATACAAGCAAAATCTTTTTCAGTCTCAATATGCTGTTGCTGTTGTGTCGAATCAGAATCAACCCATAGCTGACCCTCTGGTGGATTTTGAGAAGCAGTTAATGACACAGGAGGAGATCTTTCTCCTACTAACCGGCTGATCAATTCGAACCACACATTTCTTTAGGATTACTGTGCAGCTTCTCACCACCAGGCCACCAGAGCTCTCTAGTCTTAATATAAAGAGCATTAAGAATAATTATTTAGGAAAAAAGAAGAGTAGGATGAAAGAGCAAGTAGCAGCTACTTTGTAATTCCTGACCTAGGACTTGAAAATGTTTCTTCCAAGTCCATTATTTCAAATCCATGCGTATCTTTCCCCAGCCACAAAAGGACTATTGGGTTTAATTACTGTATTTTTATGTGTCGTCAGCCACTCTCTACAATACCCTACTGCTCATTCCTCAGACAAACACCTATGTAGAAGCTACTTAAAGACTCTTACAATAAATGGCTCTACCACAATTCATATAAAAGAGAAAACTTTTTTCTATTTTCCAGGAAACTTCTCTTAAAATTTTATGAGGAAAACAGTTGTGAACTTTTCAAACCTCAAGCCTGAGGAAAGTTATTCCCTTTTCTTAGAGAACTAATCCAGAAACCAGAGAAAGATACTGGACAAGGTAACTCCATGAAAATGACACTAACTTATAACGCTGTTTAAATCAGTTGTGCTGATTGGTGGGAGGGACAGAGATCAGCAAGGAACTAGCACATTAATTATAAGCACTCTAGGACAAAGGAACTCCACAGGACACCGGGAGTCTCCCCCAGCTGCAGACACACCAACACCAACAATGTTTGAGCCTTCAACAGTGAAGCCATGTGGCTGTGGGTACCATCCCCCACACCACACACATCTCCGTTCAGCTTCTGGCCCTGCTTCATGTTCTTGCTCTTTCAGCTATCTCTCTCAGCTACCCTAGCAAGGAGTTGGAAACAACCTAAGTGCCCATCAACAAACGAATGGATAAAAGAACTGTGGTATATTCGCACAATGGAATACTATGTTGCACTGAAAAACAAGGAACTCCTATAATATTATTCAAAATGGGTGACCCTGGAGGACATTATGCTGAGTGAAGTATCTCAGTCACAAAAGGGCAAATACTGCATGGAGCCACTGTTGTA
>NW_006399786.1:1834544-1835384 GCF_000299155.1 Elephantulus edwardii
TCTGCTCTGTCCTGTGCCAATCTCATTGCCTCCGACACACTCATCCCGATTGCCCCAGTCACCAAATCAATCCATCTCCCAGAGGGCCTTCCCCTGGCTGCTGGTGCCAAGAGTGTTGATTGTGGAGTCAAGCAAACTAAAGCTTTTACAAATACAAAGGTTAAAATCATTTATCTATCCTTATCAGTGAAGAACAGACCTACATACAACAGAAAGAGTACAAAGCTTAATCTGGCACACTCATAAAATCCGTTATGTCTATATGTATCTGGAGCATTTTTAAAACTTGCCCCATCCTGCACTATCACCACAATCTGTTCCCATCCCCACAATCAGGTTCCAATCTGTTGTTCACAGGATCGCTATGAGTCGTTCAATAGATGGCATCAAACAGCAACAGTATCTCAGGCATCTATCACTCATCTGTCAGCGCTGTGAAAGCTTGTATGTTGCTCTGATGTTGCAACCCTTACCACAGGCATTTGCAATACCAGCAAAGTCACCCACAGTCAAAAGCTTCCAATAGCACCTAATAACTAACAACAATATCGTTGTTATGTGCCATCCAGTGGGAGCTAACTCATAACTGAGCCTCCAGCAGGCTTTCAGAAGATGTAATCACCCAGGAGGAGACTGCCCCAGGGGAGCAGCTGTTGAATTTGAACCACCTACCTTTGAGATGGCAATGCAACTCCTTAACCCTTACATCACCAGAGCTCCCTAACAACATCCTGGGTGTCCTTAAATGGTGTAATATTACACCCAAGGGTACGAAAAGTGGTCCTTGTGTGGTGGAGGGAGGGATATTACATCTCCTATAGAAACATATACACAGCACCA
>NW_006399786.1:1839180-1842100 GCF_000299155.1 Elephantulus edwardii
AAAGATGCAAATAAAAACCACAATGAGATATCATCTGATATTGCCCTTTGACCAGCAATTCTTTTGTGTATAGACACCTTAGAGATACTCAACAACAGTCTTCTAAAGGAATGTTCATTTCAGAAGATTTGGGTGATGAAAGAATGTTTCTTTTACTTTTCTAAGAGGGTAGTGTACTAGGGAGAAGGGTTGGGAGGGGAGAAAAGTGCAACAATGAATGGATGGAAACCCAAAGTCTCTGTAAATTTTCATTGAAATTAATATTAAAAAAAAAAAGAATTGCAATGCTTCAACACTTTTCCAGCATATCTACCTTAAATTGATCTAAACCACTACAGTCCACGGTTATATCTTTTAAGACAGTTCCTTGTAGTCATGGAGCATACCTTGGCACTATTTATGTACTCACAATGGTTAAACTAATGATGTTGTTGTTGTTATGTGACAGAGTCCCTTGAAACTCACAACAACCCTATGTACAATCCTGTGCCAACTTTACTGCTGACACACCTACCCTCATTACCCCATACTGAAAAGAAAAATTTCCTGTTACTAGACAGCACACAGAATTATCTAAGAAAGTATCTCACATTTAAATGTATAGTTACTAACTGCTAGGTCTTTTTACTGCCATTTTTTAAAAAAAAATCCCTTTTCTGTCCAAGATTTACTACCTTCTGACAGTGCCCACCTGTTAATGCTTCATTTAAGATTTCCAACTCTAGTTTGGTATTTCCTCAAAAAGTGGAACAAAAAATTCCATATGACGCAGCAATTCCACTGCTTATAATATACCCCAAGAAAATTGGTATACAAGCACAGAGATTTATATACCAATGTTATTCACCGCCGCAAAAACTTGAAAACAGTCCAATGCCCAAACATAATAGAATGCACTGAGAAACTGTAGTGCATTCACATGATGAAATACTACACAGCATGTAAGAGCAATGACTTTGAAAATCACTAACTTGGGAGGGACTGGAGAGCAGTACTAAGAGAACCAACTCAGTTCCTCAAGGACTAAACCTGTATAAGACCATTACTGCAGAAATAAAAAGGTAGCTAGTAAAACGTGTATGAGAATCCAAGCGGGGAAGGGCAGGAGCAGAGGGGTGAGGACAGGCTGGGGGGGTAATCATAGGGTCACACAATTTGATGGATAGAAGGAGGGGTGGGTAAAGGAAATAGGAAAGATCCAGTGTCAAAAACAATGTATATAAACTTTGTAAGCAAACCAATATAAAATTTAAAAAATTTTCCAGCTTTGTGTAGTACAGGTTCTGGAACCTCAGCCTTCAATTTAGTTGTGCAATTAACAGGTTCATGCTAAATATTAATACAAGGCAAATTCATGATCTCCTGCCTTTTTAGAGCAATGGTCAGAAATCTAAAGCCAAAAATTATGACTCAAGGCACAGACCTTGATATCACAACAGCATCCACATTTCTTCTTCTCTAAGCAACTCTGACACAACAGATCGATGACAAAAAAGCTAAGATTTGGGAATACGTTCAAAATTTCCTTTACACAAAGCATGAGTTTCCCTTGCTAAGCCATTAAAAATAAAGACCTAATAATGATTTCTCACACAAGACAAACCATGAAAAAAATCTTAGTCTTAAGTAGCACATGCACAATTTCTAAATTATATGTGGATCTACAATTAACACCCATGGTGACAGCAATCAAGAAATCAAGGGATGTGCTGCACTAGGAAAATCAACAACTCCCCCAAAACGATGAGCAACAGTGTCAGTTTAAAAACTAAGGTGCACTTAACCCAAGTCACAATGTTTTCAAGTGATTCCTACGCATCTGAAATTTGGACAATGAATAAGGGATGGCAGTAGAATCAATGCCTTAAATTGTGGTGCTGACAGAGTACTGAACATCTACGGACTGCCAAAAGGACAAAAAAATCTGACTCAGAAAAAAACACAACCAAAGTTCTTAGAAGCAAGACTGGGGAAACTTCATCTCACACTTTGGGCTTGTAGTCATGAGCAGACAGTCCTGAGAAAAAGACACCATGCCGGGTAAGGGGGAATGTCAGAGGGCATTATCAAGGGCAATGTTTATATTGGCTTTGTTTTATAAAAGCACTTCTGGTCACTCCCCTTGCATATTGCTGAGTAGCTTTCAGGGGCTGTAAGTTTAAGAAAGTGAATGAAGAAATGCTCTAAATCACTGGGAATAAGAGATGCAAATCAAAACCACGAGACCATCTCACTCCAGTAGCAGTGGTAAAGTTTAACAGCACTCCAGTAGCAGTGGTAAAGTTTAACAGCAAGCAAGAAATGTTGTAGAGGATGGAATTCTTATACATTGTTGGTGGGATTGTAAAATGGTACAACCATTCTAGAAGGCAGCTGGGCGCTTCCTCAAAAAGCTGAACACAGAAATTCCTTATGACCCAGCTATTGCACTACTCAGAATGTGCCCCAAGAAAATGAGAACTGACGCACAAATGGAGACTTGTACACCAATGTTCATAGCACCACCCCAAGAACATGGAAACAGCCCAGACATCCAACTGCAAACGAATGAAAAAAGAAATTATGGTACACAACAGAATACTATGCAGGAGAAATTATTTTGTAAATTACTACCTAACTTGGGAGGGATTGGAGAGCATTATGCTGTGTGAATTAACTCAGTGCCATAAGGATAAATACTGTATAAAACCATTACTATAGATTCTTACCACTGGACCAATTGGTAGCATCAAGATGGATGGCAAAGAGATTGAGATTGTTACACAGCTTCAGTTTGCTCAGCTCCACAGTCAACACTCTTGGCACCAGCAGCCAGGAAATCAAAAAGCGTATTGCGATGGGAAAGTCTGCTGTTAGGGACCTCTCTAAAGTACTCAAGAGCAACGGTGTCTCTTTGGAGATGAAGGTGCGTCTGATACAG
>NW_006399786.1:1842455-1874442 GCF_000299155.1 Elephantulus edwardii
ACTGGAGTAATCGGGATGGGTGTGTCAGAGGCAATGCGATTGGCACAGGATAGAGCAGGGTTTAGGGCTGTTGTACATAGGGTCGCTATGAGTCGCAAACTACTCGACGGCACATAACAACAACAACAACATAGAATGAGTATGAGGATCCAAGGAGGGAGGGTGGAAGCAGAGGGGTGAGATGGGTGGGGGGTGGAAGTGATAATCACAGGGTCACAAAATTTTGTGTGTGGGGGGGTGAAGGAAATGGGAAATAACTTGTATGAAAAACAATGTATTCTAACTTTGTAAATAAATCAGTATAAAAGAAAAAGAAGGTGGTGAGCTCTGGTGGCCTAGTGGCAGGAAACTGCACTGCAATCCCAGAGGTGCGTGGTTCAAATCCACCAGATGTTCTGCTGAAGAAGGAGGAACAATCGCCTCCTGTACCAGTCAGATCCAATTGACGGTACACACAATAGATAGATAGATAGATAGATAGATAGATAGATAGATAGATAGATAGATAGATAGATAGATAGATAGATATTTAAAAAAGAAAAAGACGGTAAATTCCTAAAGGCAACTGTCTTCTGTCTGTAAGGACCTGCTGCAGAAGGTCAAAGACTACAGCCTTCAATACATCTCTACACCAAGAAAATAAAAATTCTTACCACTGGACAGACAACATCATGATAGATGAAGAAATAGTGAAACTGTCAATAATATTATGTTACTTATCGATACCAGCAGTCAGGAGACCAGGAAACATATTCCAATAATAAAGTCCGCAGTCAGGGACCTCTCCAAATTAGAAAGAAGCAATGATGCCAGTTTGAAAACTAAGGTGCATCTATTTCAGGCCATGATCTTTTCTAAGTGATGTAAAACACTCCACTACGAATGGACCATAGTGTCTTTAAACATTTGTCTGTTAAGGACACTTACGCTATTTCCAATTCTTAATTATTATAAATAATGCTACAATAAGCTTGGTCTGAGTATGTCTGCTTCTATCACAGTTCTTACTTCTCTGCAATATATACCTAATAGTGGAACTGCTGGATCAAATGTTTTAATCTCATTGACATAAGGAAGTGACAAACTGCTTTCCATAGTGCTTGCACCATTTTACATTCCCACCAGCAATGCATGAGAATTCCAATCTCTTCACACCTTCATCAGCATTTCTTGTTTGTTGTCTTACTGAATATTGCTATTGTTGACAGAACAAGAAGGTATTTCATTGATGTTCTGATTTGTATCTGCTTGGATCCACAGTCAACACCCTTGCTTGGTCCTAGCAGTCAGGAGATCAGGAAACACACGGCATTGGGAAAATATGTTGTCAGGAATCTTTTCAAAGTTCTGAAGAACAATGATGGCATTTAAAAACTAAGGTGTGTGCTACAATCTTTCCAATCACCTGCTAAGAATCTGAAAGCTGGACTATGAATCAGGATGAGTGAAGACAACTTACTTGATGCCTTTGAGATACAGTGTTAGGAAAGAGTGTTGGATATCCCATGAACCAACAAAAGAACCAACAGATATCTTGGAGGAAATGCAACCAGAATGTTCCTTGGAGGCAAAGATGGTAAAGTTTCATCTCACATATTCTGTTGTTAGCAGAGGCCATTCCTAGGAAAGGAACAACCGGAAAGTTCAGTGAAGGAGAGGAAGACACACAATGAGATGGACTCACACACAGTGTCTGTGGTAATGAACTCAAATGTGTCAAGGGTAATAAGGATGGTGCAGGATTGGTCAGGGATCAAACCTATTGTTATAGGGTTGAGTGATACTGCACCGGATGGCATCTAACAACAGCAGCTAGTGATCTTGAGCATTTCTTCATGAGTTTGCTGACCACTGGAATATCTTCTTTGGTGAAGTATCCATTCATGTCCTGTGATCATTTTGAAATCAGACTGTTTTTCTTGCTAAGGCATTTATGCGACATTTAACGATGGAAAGCCCCACAGATTCTGTAGCATTTTCAACACACATAGCATCCACACTCATGTAACATAAATAGTGTTCACAGAAAATGAACTTGTCGGAGGTTACAAAAGCTGCACAGCACAAGTTATTGTGGAAGCAGGAGTGGCATCAACTTCCTAAACAACATGCCTCTGGAAGCTCTCTGCATTTTGAGAAACAACGATAATTATAGAAAGGCTTCAGGCCATTCACAGGGTCTCTATGAGTAGTGCTCGACTCAATGGCAATCAAAAACCACATATTATTTACAAAAATACAGTTGTATTGTTACGTGCCATCGAGTCATCTGCGACTCATAGTGACCCCTATGTACAATAGCTATGAACCAACCCCTATCTTGAGCCAATTTCATCATCTCTATCACATTTAATCCCATTACTCCAGTCACTAAATCAATCCATCTTATCCAAGGTTTTCCTCTCCTGCACTGTCAACTCCACCATTCCAAGCATGATGTCCTTCTCCAAGGACTGGTCCCTCCTGGACATGTACCCAAAGTATGTGAGACAGAGCTCTAAAATCCTAGCATCCAAGGAGCAGCCTGGTTCACCCTCTCCAAGACAGACCTGAGCAATCCACAGTATATGTTCAATTTTCTCCAGCACCACAACGCAAAGGCATCAATTCTTCTTCTGTATCCTCTACAGCCCTTTTTTATATCTTCTATGTCTACAGTCACCGTCTAGCTCTGTGGACAAGTAACTGCAAAGACCACAGCCTGGACCAGGCACTCCTTAATCTCTAAACTGAAATCATTGCTTCAAGTACTCTAGAGAACTTCCTGACAGCAGATTTTTCCCCAATGCAATTAGTCTTTTGACTTCCAGCTGCTGATGCCAAGATTGTTGATTGTGGAACCAAGCAAATTGAAGCTATTAACAACCACAATCTCTTCTCTATCGATCAAGGTGTTGCCAATTGGCCCAGTCGTGAAAATCTTTGTCTTCTTGATGTTGAGTTCATATTGAAGACCACAGTCCTTGACTTTCTGCAGCAAACACCACCTCAGTTTCAGCAAGCAAGGTTGTGTCATCTGTGCATAATGCAGGTTGCTGATGAGTTTTTCTCCAATCTTAATGTCACATTCCTCTTCATAAAGTCCAGCCTCCCAAATGATCTGTTCTGGATACAGATTGCAAAGATAGGGAGATGGGATGTATCCCTGACGCTCTCCTTTCCTGATCCTGAACCATGCAGTCTTTCCCTGCTCTCTTCTGAATACTGCTTCCTGGGCCAAGTATAAATTTCCCATGAGCATAGTTAAGTGTTCTGGGGTTCCCTTTCTTAATTTGTTGTAATCCACACAGTAAAATGCATAGTTAATGAAGCACAGTTAGACATTCCTCTGGTACTCTCTGCTTTCAGCCAAGATCCATCTTGGCTGTGATGTTTCTAGTTCCATGGCCTCTTCTACATTCAGCTTGTACATCTGGCAGTTCAACTTCTGCTGGTATTTTACAAAACTTGTGAGAGCAGCAATGTAGGAACGTCATTATTCTACTCTACCGACAAGGTACTTTGATTTTATCATTCAATTACCTGCCTGAGGTACAAAGGCAGTTAAGATGGTCTTTTCCACAAGTATTCTATCAAAGGCAAGAAGAGATGGACTCCTGAGGTTTTTACCAATTTGTCAAATTCCTACTATCAAGGTGCTTCGTTTTTAGATAATGTACATTATTTTTGCTCTATGATCTCATGGAGTAAGAAGGCACAACAAAATTTAAAAATTTCACTATAAATTTAGAATTTTTATTCAATATTACTTCCAGGAAAATTAAATGACAGTAACTTTTAACTGGTTCTCCTTAAGCAGAATGATTCCCTTCAGTAAAACTGAGTAACCTTTATGATACTGCATTCCTTTTTAGTCTGGAGACAAACACATTTTTCCTTCCTTTCTTTAAAAAAAAGAAAAAGGAGGGACTATTTTTGGCAGAGTCCAAGTTAAGGGAAACGTTCTAATTTTCAACTCAAGTCAAAATTGCCACCTTACACTTGCAAATATGCAATATATTTATAACCAAGTTCCACGTTCCAAGAAAAATCAAGCCAGTTTTGAAATGTAGGGCACCGTGGCAGCCTGTCTGTCTTGGCTAAACCCCCAAACAACCAAATCCATGAAGTCAATTCCCACTTACAATGAGCCTCCATCAGGTTTCCAAAGCTATAAATCTCCATGGGATGCTGTTTTACCTTTTTCCCAAAGAGCAGCTGTTGCTTTCAAACTGCTGACCTTTAAGTACCAGCCCACCATTTAATTCCGTACACCACCACGCCTAAACACAGAAGGGAGTTTGTTGGTAGAAAGAAGCGCATTCAAAGAAGAGTAAAAGACAACTAAAAGATTCAATCTTCTCAATCTTTCTGTCCCCAAACAAACAGACAAGTGACTGCTGTCAAGTTGATTGTGACCCTCCAGTGGTTTCTTGGGCTATAAATCTTATGGAGAAGATGGTCTAATCATTGTCCCAGGAGTCGGTGAAGTTAAACCTCAGACCTCTAATTTGTTGTTGTTGTCATATGCCATAGAGTCACCTGTGACTCACCACCCTCTATTTACAACAGCTCTGAACACTGCCCTGTCCTGACCCAGTCTCATTAATTTTCACAATCCATCTCATTCAGGGTCTTCCTCTCCTGCACTGTCCCTCTACCCTTCTGAGCATGATATCCTTCTCCAAGGACTGGTCTCTACTGGCTACGTGCCCAAAGTATGTGAGGTGGAGCGTCAACTCCTAGCCTTCAAGAAGCAATCTAATACACTGTACCAATGCCCATCAAGTACCAGGTCATTAACTCGTGATCTTTAACGGGATCCCAACAATGCTATTAAAATGCATTTGGTGGGTTAAGGATGCTCACTGAAAGGCGAATAATGGTGATCTCTTTAAATGAAGAATAGTTGAAGGGATGGTAACCGATCAAAGAAATGGAAGACACAGTCCAATCCTTAGGACTCCAGCCAGCCCTAACTGCCCATTATCATCAACAAGCCTATTTATAACACTCCTCCATGTTTTCCTCCAGCCTTCACTCACACAACCTTGCGATTAAATGCACTCAGTCCTCACACCATCACGAGGAAGAGTGCTGCAAATCTAGAGCATCCCTTCTGTCCCGAGTGCTCTCTATTTAACTCTGACCTTTTTTCAGAGAATCATAAAGCTGTCTGTATTCAGTCACCCTGACAGAACAAAGACAGAATATTAGAAATGACAGATCTATGAAGTTTCTGATATCACTGCTGCTGCTGTTAGGTGTTTTTGAGTCATCGAGTCCAGTTTGAGCCATCAAGTCGAGTGGAACTCATAATGATCCTATGAACAACAAATCTGAATCCTGTCCTATCTTGTGCCATCCTCACACTCTCCGACACACTTGAGCCCATTGCTGCAGCCACTGTGTCCTCATTTTGACAGACTTCTGGTCTCTAGCTCTAATACTGTATTTCTCTATCATTTACAGGGTTTTCAGAGCTGCTTCCTTCTTGTAAGCCATCGAGTCAGAACCAACTCGTAGCTGACCCTCCGGAGGGTTTTCAAAGAACATTAATTGCACAGGAGGAGACAGCCCAGCATCCTGGAAAGCAGCTAGCATATTCAAAAAGTATGCCTTTGGGATTGCAGCACATTTAGGACTTCTACTGAGACCTGTCCACCACGGGTGACCCTACACAGGCAGCCTAACTTCTAGCATCTGATATTACATAAGGTAAATAAGCACACAATTTAGCAATATCACGTTTCCTTTCTTCACTATCCCTAGAGCTTATGTGCATGTTTACACACTAAACTCCACCAAGTATCTTCCCTAGAGTACAGTGCACTGTGAGTGTCCCTACTCTTTAGACATTTCATAAACAAGTGCTTCATACACATTCTCCTTTATCCTCCTAAAACCTTATTTTATAGATAGAGGTACTGAGGTTTGAACCAGCCAAGAGTCACAACTACATCCTGTTTCCAACTCCAGGCTGTGCATGTCAAACGGAAATGACAGTAAATGTTTATACAAAGCACAAATATAGTAAGAGGTAACAGCTAAACATGGTGGCTCGGCAACCAATAATGGAAACGGTTTCTCTTTGTCCTACTGTGAAATATCAGCAAGAGTCAATCAAAAGAGTATCTTCTTCAAGAACCAGTGATTCCAAAGGAATTCTTTGCAGAAATTAGAAGTAATGCCTAAAAATATTTAGAGCTACTCCTACACGGCTTTCTGCAAACTCATAAAAGGAAGAGTTTGGCTTATTCATTGCACCATAAATTTTCTTTCAAAAAAATATTAGAGGTCAAAATATTTCATTCAAATGCTGAGGGATTTTTTTTTTCAGAAACTAATTTTTTATGCGCGTATTCATCTTATCTGAAAAAATAAAAAACACACAAAGCGCCAAGCCCACTGTCTGTGAGTCTAATAACTCTTGGTGATCCCACGTATTTGAATAAGAACTGCTCTACAGGGTTTTCTTGGCTGATGCACATCGTATCGTTAGGTCCTTTTCCCCAAAGGCCTGAATGGCCAATCCTGAGCTCAATAGTTGAGCACAAGCCACGTCCAACACTCAGGAGCTTTTCCCTCACACTCATTGCCAATGGGTCTGTTCAGACTCACTAATAGCCCTGGATCAGTTTCCAAGGCTGTAAATCACTGCTTAGCTTTCTCCCTCTGGTGGATTCAAACTACTGGAGACATGCAGCCTTTGAGCTAGTCACCCGACTCACCTTGGAATATGCCACTTGAGCTACCTCAGGGGCCTTACGATTGTCCAGATGCTACATATTTATTTAATGATGACATTTATCAGTCAGCTGCAGATCGACCACATTTAAACAGTGTCCTAGTCACGTTCTACACTGCAAATTCTATACAACATGGCACCTGCCTTCAACATGCTTGTAATTGAGAAGTATGCAGATTAAGTGTACAGGAAGACAATTACAGAGTAACAGAGAAGCACTGCACTGTACCAGAGCAACTTAAGAAAAAGGACAACGACACAAGAAAGAAATGAGATGTAAAAGGACACAGTCTATTGGTGATTTTGGTTGGTAGAGTGGGCCCATAAGGAATGCCTTGGCAGCCTTGAAGACCAACACAACACAGGATGTAGATTCCCCCCCCCCCCCAGGTATGACCTGCAAACTATGCCCATCAAGTCCCAGAAGGTGAGATGTAGACAGGTAGCAACAGGTCAGAAGGGAAAAGGAAGAATGCCATGATTCACCTATGACTGGTAGTATCTGTGGCAGAAAACCCTGTCACCTCTCTCCAGACATGCAAGAACAAGCCTATTTCCTTATACAATGTTCTCAACCAAGACGAAGCTAATGCCAGGTTCTTCCAGGAAGCAGGTACTGCATGATGCTGTGATGTGTAAATTACAGCTTCCTTCCCATCCTACATGCAACCTGTACGCAGCATTAGTGGTGACTGTTCATTTAAACTCATCAGAACTCAAACTCATTATCAGTGTGCCAAAACCAACTCATTGCTGACTTTCCCGTAAGTTTTTGAGACTTTAAGGCAAAAACGGAAGAGACTACCTAGCTTGCTCCAGTAAAGAAGATGGTAAATTCTGGGTTAGAATTTCCAGAGTTCTTACTATTAGTTAAAAGGATTTAGTTCTTTGGATTTAAGAAACTTGTATGGTGAGAACGTGACATTTTTGTATTAAGTTGTTGTCCTGTACTGTAGAGTTAGAACCAACCCACAGCTGACCCTCCAGCAGTTTTTCAGAGGCAGTTAATCACACAGGAGGAGACTGCCCATCCTTCTCCCACGTTAAGTTCTTCTATTAAGTTACAAAAGATACTAATTTTCATCTGTGATGTGCTGATTCATAGTCTCCATTTAAAACATAAACACAGGAATTTTGATAAACAGGGTACAAAAATCCTAACTTTTTAAAGTCAATGTATCTAGTGATTCTTATCCACCCTCAAGTGGTTATCACTTCTTTAAGAACTTGAGTTCTTTTTATCTACGTTTTAGGTGCTGTTTTGTTATATGAAGGTTAGACCCAGAACAACTATTAATAAATACCAATTTGTGGTTTTTAATAAAACATACATAACCTAAAATCTGAAATGAGAAGGAGCTCAAAAGACAGGGAAAGTTTAATTAAATTGCTGGTTATAACTATGAGAAACTGAAGCCTAGCATGCCAAGGGGACAACGACCAGTTAAGCCAAGCCCAGTGTGTCACTCCTCTCCCCAGGATTGTTCAACCACATCACTCATAATTTAACTTAAAATTTCCAATCCACATAGCCCCCCTCTTTCCAAGTTTACTTATTTATACCAATAAATATGAACTTCCCAAGACTACATGGGAAACGGCCTACAATTAGTGCGGGAACGGCCTACGATGAGTGCCCAACAATCCACTACCTACTCTTTCTAAAGTTCAACCTCCATCCATTATCAAAGCAAAGACTAGCTTAACCAGTTCTGCCCTGTAAACCCAGAAACCATGGCCTCATTCATAACTGCTCTTTTCCAGGAAGTGTCTGTGAAAAATCTAAAAATCAGCCAAAGGGGAAAATACCAAGACAGCATTTGGTAAGCCGTCTAAAATAACTAACAACAGAATTACCTGGAGAGAGAGCTTACAGTACTGCACAAACACCTGTCTTCCAAGCATCTCCCAACAACAGAGCAGGAACTTTACTCTTACTAATCATACATCTTACTCTTCTAACACAAACTAGGCTTCAGGTGAACAAGCTCACACATCTGCACAGTTCATACAACTCCTTACACTCAGCAACTGCTACTCTTCTCCCTTTGTACTCCAGCATGGCCCCCAGGCCATTCCATGATGTCGGTAACTGCTGTCTAGTAGTCAGGCTCATGGGACCATACAGGGCAGTTGACACCACTAGTGACCATGATGTGGACAAGCAGGAAAGAAACAGCAGGTACATGTAAGTGTTAGATTTGTCAAGACCCACAATTTCACGAGAGTACTTCTATTTCTGAGAGAGTTCAAAATTAAAGGCCTCAATACAGAATTATGCCTCCCTGAGGTCTGAGCTACTTTATCGGAAGACTCTTAAATGAAAAGTGTGCGTCAACAGAAAGAAATGTGTAGAACTAACTTCTACCAAGAATGAAAGAGTCAAACGGACAGCTACCTCAACTACCTAACAGCTCCCCTGCCACTAAATAAATACCTAGGTGAGTTAGCAGACTGTAAAAAAAGAAAACCATTTATACACTACATTTTTAAAGGAACTCATCTGGATAAAAACCTCTCTAAATCCTGACGTCTTAAGTATATTAAAGATGCTCTTCTTAATGGCTCAGGAAATAGTTATGAATATCAATTACTTTCCTGTCCTTGCAATTAAGTGGCAGCCGCAGGTACTATAATGGTAGGTAGTAAAATTCTGACTCTACATAGAAAGGATCTAGTCATCTAGGCTTCTACATTCGTGTTCTGCTGTTTCCACCTGAGTTCTAGGACAGACAGTTCTAGGGAGGGGCCAAAGGCAGCAAGCTGAGTTTCAGTTAGTAAACTCTCACCTCCATGTTAGAGAAGGGGAGATGTGGACCACTGAATGAAAAGATACAAGAGGAGACACACTGCCAAGAGAGGTTATGAATAATGCATGACTTCAAAAGGGGGAAGGGCTTTACTTTCCTGAGTAGTAGTAAATCAGGTCGGGGAGGGGGTAGAAGCAGCTGGTATTTCAAGAGATAAAATGAATCTTCATTTATATAATCTCGTGTCCCTTCCAAGGGAGGTAACATCTCTGGCATGAGCCAGTATGTGGCTACAATACCAAGTCTGAGGAGCTGTATCTTAAAAGAGAAATAGACTAATTCTGTTAATCTGAGAAAACAAACAAAATAACTCTGTTACAAAGTATAAATCATTATTCTGTTTTTAAGGGAAAAAATTCTTCATATATCAAACAATACAAGAGAGCTAATGCTCGGTAGGCATCCATTCCTAATACTTGGTACAGTTGTCTCACAATCACTTGAAAAATCCAACTGAACTCTAAATTCAGTGACTTGAAAATAAGAAAATTTAGAAGAAACAACAAAATTTAAAAAAAAAAACAAAAAAAACCCCAACCTCAGGATGATAGCCAAATGTAAAATTATTCTTCTGTTTCTTTTTGACACTAAGAACTGTGGTTTACCACATTCAACCTCTAAGTAATTAGCTTATCTGTTAATGCTAGACCTGAAATTCAATAATTTAACCCTGTCAAGATCCACTAAGAATAAATACCACTGACAGTAATTTAATTCAGGACTGGGTAACAGGTGACTGAGCAATAAGAGATTTAGACACAATTTATAAAGAACTTGAGATTCTCATTTTCTTATTTATTGACCAATTTGAAGCTACTAAAAATGATGAGTTTATCTTTGTTCTCTTTCCCCTTTCAACATTATCAGTATCTTCCATGATGAACAATTACTGCTAAAGGGGAAATTAAAACGGCACTGCTTTCCTTTATATTCTCTACTTCATGATGTTGTTTATGTGCTGTCGAAACCAACACAAAGCTGACCCCCTAGCAGATTTTCAGAGGAAGTAAACTGCATGGGAAAAGACTGTCTGTCTCCCATGGAGCAGCTAGGGGATTCAAACCGTGTACCTTCACGATGGCAGTGTAGTTCCTTAAGATATTTTCTACTAAAGAGTAATAACCAAATGGGGTTTCCCTAGATGACAAACTGCTTAACCTTATCTGAACCCCACTTTCTGCCTCTTTAACAGAAACAGAGGTGAAAGTAACAGACAACGTTCTGCAGCTCTAGAAGCAAATGCTGAGGTGGTAGCTGCAGGGTCAGATGATGGCGCTCCTCTTGGCAACCGCATCTGGAGTAATCCTAGAATTTATCACAGTATCTGAGAGATACAGGGCAGCCTTCAAAGTTTGGATTTTTCAAAGTTCAAACTACCTGTGGATAAGCACTTCCTTCCGACAGGAGATATTTTCAACCGGAGAGAAATGTGTATCATAAACCTTCCTAATTCACAGTCACTTGATGGCAATGGGTTGGTTGTGGTTCTAACTACATAAACTCAATCATAAAATAGTATCTGCTCAATTACAGTTCCAATAAAACAGTAAGAATTCTTTTGGGGGCAGGCCCTGTAATTACCATAAGGAGCCCGGGCAGCACAGAGCTTAAACAGTCCACTGCTAACCAAAATGTACTTTAAGCCCACCAGCCCACTCTAGGGCAGTTCTGTCCTTCCCTATAAAGTTGCACTGAGTCAGAATCCAGTGAATGGCAACAGGTAATTACTATAAAACAAAGATTTATTTCCTGACTGACTTAAAAGCAAGTGATGTGCTGTGTTTTATTATTTTAATTATTACAAGATTAGTAACCCACCCTTATTTGTATCATTGCCAATCTGAACAGACTCTTCAACCTTTTCTTGGCCAAGTACTAAATGCAGGGCCAACAGTGTGTACCTACTTCAAAGCTTAGAATCTCACTACCTAGGAATCTAAAACACACAGTTACATCTTTTAAATGTCTCAAATGAGGAGCTAAGACTCTAGAAAAACTACTGCTGAGGATTCATCTAATGAATTAATCTAATGACTGGAACCCCCAACTGACCATTTGGGTAGCCCAATGTTAAACTGTAAAAATAACAGTTACGGACTAAAACATACCAACTATTTGAAACAGACTTCATACTGGAAGCTAAACTTCCTGTAACTTAAAACTATTCTACATCATAAACAAAATGAAATTCATTAACTTTAACAGAAAAAAAATTTGCTTATTTTAATGTTTAACCATTATCTCAGAATAAACATAAACACATAAAATTCTGTGAGTTCCCTGCCAACTGATGTCCCTCAGTATACTAAGGGTTTTTAAAAAAAATATCATTTTAGTCACACAATACAATCTCAGTATCATTTCAAGCACCACTGATGTACTCAACAGAACTCTTCTCACTAGCACAGAGGGAAAAAAGTTTAACGTTTCAGACACAATTCAAAAACAGGAGATGAAGTGATGAAAGGGATTCTGGCTCCATTCTGGGCTCCTAATCCGCCCAAGGTCCCTAATGACTCCTCCCATCAAACCAACTTTCAATTAAGGTTTTCAAATTGTTACTTACTTCTTTCCCAAAACATCAAGAAGCTAAGTCTAAAATAGCACTGCCCCCTTGAACTTGAGTACATTTACACT
This sequence comes from Elephantulus edwardii, assembly GCF_000299155.1. Taxonomy (NCBI): domain Eukaryota; kingdom Metazoa; phylum Chordata; class Mammalia; order Macroscelidea; family Macroscelididae; genus Elephantulus; species Elephantulus edwardii. The sequence goes on from NW_006399786.1 coordinate 1,854,630, forward strand.
CTTCCTATCAAGTCAAACTATAAGCAGTTTTGTGTCTCCCTGCACTATTTCTAAATACAAATGAAGCCTGGTTTCTGAACATAAACTTCTGTTGATGTGCTGCCTTGAGGAGCTTTGTGGACTAAATCCTCCCCTGCTTGGCATCTGTAGCCACAGCACTGGTTTCTATCTGGTATTCAAAGGCCATATATAACTCTTAATTCACCTCTGCGGAATATTCCTAAATTAGTTCATTACCCATCATTCCACTACTGCTCCTCAAAAAGGGGGGATAAAAAAAATAAAATCTTTAGTTTTCCTTTGAGGTTCCATGAAATGGTTCCCTTAAAAAAAAAAGGTAACACACCCATCCTATCAATTACAGTTTCCAAAGTCAAAACACCCTGAGGTAAACTCATACCACTGTCCACTTAGACTTTAACTTGGTCAAACTAAAATTCTTAGATTTCCATAGAAAAGAGAGTTCTTGCCTCAGTGTTTGAAAAAGCAAACTCCATTTCCCAAAGTATCTTTTTATCTACTACAAAAAATGGGACTATAATAATAAAAATAACTTTTCCTCAATGGTAACTATATGGTGGTATAGCACTGGTCTGTGAGAGAGCTACGTTGGCCTAGTGGAAGGAAGCTGTGCTACCAAGCCGAAGGTGGGTGATTGTCATCTGTGGCCCTCAGCCAGGTTCAAATTGTTTTCCTGTCAAACATTCTTCTAGGTGGTATAGCATTGGTCTGTGTGTTGCTGTACAGAGGTAACTCGTGGTTGCTGTGATGCTGAAGCCTGTGACAGTGATGTGCCAATCGTGGTAATGGGCAGCCATGATGGACAGTGTTGGCTGGAGCTTCCCGACTAAATCAAGCCTGGAAGCAGGAGCGGCATCCACTTTCAAAATGGCTTGCCTCTGGAAACTCTATGTACGAACAGTGCTCAGGTTGTTCGTTCATAGAGTCGCTATGAGTCGTCTACGACTCGACGGCATTAAACAACAACAACAACATTCCTCAATTTTATGTAATCATTTCTCTTAAGAGTTGTACACTTCCCTTATCACTTTCTCAGAAAAAGATTCATAGTAAAATACTTATACTTTATAAATAAGTAAATGCACTAAAAAGAGCCATTTCCTAACTTCACTAAGACTTAAAAACTTAGTGGTGCTGATAAAGTTAGGGATCTAATTCACCTCCCCTACTGCTCTCAAGGGCAAGGTCATGCACTATTCACACTGCACAGCAAAAGGAGTCTCAATGTGAAAACTGGATGAATTTGTTACACTCTATTTTTCTTCTCTTCCTCCTTGCCGCCAATAAGACAATCTTTTCTCCCAACCAACCTAGGGACTATAAAGATGCACCTTCTATCTTCATTCTGTCAATATACCTACATATCTACATACGCTTTATGCATAAGATTCCTCACAATCACATAAAGGGGAAAAGCATCCCTATTTTACAGAAGAGAAGAGGTGGCTCTATGAAATTAGAAACATAGAGAGGCAAAAGCAGGGTAAGGTCTGGCTTCAACACTCCAGATATCCTGGATTTGAATTAATATATTCCTTACAGGCCGCAAAAGGAATGCTGGCAGTACAGCGAAGAAAGGCTGCTAACCAGGAGGTCCCATCCAGATTGCTGTTGTTGTTATTTACCATCAGCCTGAACTGACCCATCACTGACCTTCCAGAAGGTTTTTCAGAGACAGTTAATCACAAGGCAGAGGTGGCCCATCCTTCTCCCACAGAGTAGCTGATAAATTCAAACCACAGGCCTTCGAAATTGCAGCACAGCTTCTTATCACTAGGCCACCAGGCCTCCTTCTCATCTAGATTGTTGCATTGTTGTTATAATGTGCCTTTGAACGCCAGGACTCATAGCGACCCTATGTTCAACCACTCTGAACACTGCCCCACCCTGCCGATCTGCTGAGTTTTCCGGGGCAGTTAAATGCAAGGGAGGAGATTGTCCATTATCTCCCAGGAAGTAGCAACTGGATTCAAACTGCGTACCTCAGAGATTGCAGCACAGCTTCTTGCCACTAGGCTACCAGAGCTCCCTTATCCGGCCCTTGTTGTTATTTTTGTTATATGCCGTGGAGTCGCCTGCGACTCATAGTGACCCTATGTACAACAGCCCTAAACTCTGCCCTATCCTGTGCCAATCTCACCATCTCCGACACACCTACCCCCATTATTCCAGTCACTGAATCAATCCATCTTACTGACGGTCTTCCTCTCCTGCGCTGTCCCTCCACCCTCCCAAGCATGACATCCCTCTCCAAGGACTGATCCTGCCTTACAATATGTCCAAAGTATGCCAGACTAAGCCTCTGAATCCCTGCCTCCATGGAGCAGCCCGACTTCACCCTCTCCAGGACAAACGTGTTCATTTTCTTAGCAGTCCATGGTATATTCAACAGGTTTAAATCCACAGTAGCTGTAAGGAAGAAAGATGGACTAAGTCTTCCCATTCAATTTGCAGTCTTAGAAATCCAGTAGTGGGTTGGCTAAGAATCTGTTCCAACTTGATGGCAATGACTTGGGTTTTCTGTTTAGCCAGTCTATAAAATTTAAAGTCAAAGGTCTGACTTCCATCCAGATGCCCTCAGTGTATCTCCTCGCCCATTTTCACTGGCTAATTTTCAGAAACAGACCACGAGGCCTGTCCTCATGGTCAGTGTCTGTGGGCTCTCTGCAAACTGTTCAACATCACTGATTCCCATACACGCAACCCCACTGAGAATTGAGTGGCAGCTGGGCCAGAGATGTAATGGCGAGTGTCGAAATCAAGTCTCCAGTACGAAAGGCAAGATTTCCATGACTGAATCATCACTGCCCCCCGGGGTAGAAGAACCAAGGTAAAAACTGGTAAACAAACCTGTTGGCAGGCCAGGGTAGTCCTGCCAGTTCACACAGCTTTAACTACTCTTCCCTGAAGGCTACTTCCCACTGAACTGTTGTGTTAAGGTCTTCTTCCCTCAACGCCTCCTACCCCTCCCGTGTCTTTTGCAGTCATTCAAAGACTTGTTCTACATGTCTCTATGTTGCAACCAAAAGGCCTTGAAAAGTCTGCCAGCTGCCAAGAACTCGCCTCAAAGTGCTGCTCACCATCCCCTGCCTGTAAAATGCCTACTCTGCGGAAACCGAGGAACACCATCAGGGTCTAGAGGAAACGTGAGACGAAGCGTAGAAAAGAGAAGGCTCAGAAAAAGGACAGAAAGGAGAAAGAACTGCGGCTGGGAGTGGGGGGCACCAGAAGGGTGATTCCACACACTGAGCTAAGCACACAAATCAGGGCTAACTAAAGGTGAGCACTCACTAACCTGTGTAATTGCCTAATTAGCTGTCTTTCCACAGATTTCACTTGGGACAACGGGTGAAACACCCAGCACCGTTCCTTTCTTCCTGGGGGGCGGGGGGTACAAAGCCTGTGATTCTGCCAAAATCCACATTCCTTTTCATCCAGCCCAAGATGAAACACAGTCTGTCGATTGACTATCCAAAGAAGTCACTCTCTTCAACCTACCGTCAAACATCCAAAATTAGCCTTCAGAGAGAACTATATGCAGAAAAAGAACACTAAATTGAAACTGTTCGAGCCACAAATACAGCAAACCCATGATTTTAAAAGTCAGAGAGGAATTCTGGTCATCTGAGTCAACCACTCAGTCACTAAACAGGTTTGTGACCTTGAACAAGTCATTTAACTCCTGGGAAGCATGGCCGTCTTACTATAAAATGCTGAGGGCTCTAGGGTCTACTGTCCAAGCCAGCATCTCACGGTTTACCAGACACTGGTCTGATGATGCAATGGATAAGAACCTGGCTCTTAACCAAAATGTAGGCAGTTCAAACCCACTAGCCTCTCTAAGGATTGGAAACCCTAGGGCAGTTCTGCTCTGCCTACAGGGCCACTGTGAGTCAGGATTGACTCACAGCATCTGGATTTGGGTCTAAGGCGATAGCAGTGAAGAAAAGCAAAGCGAAGTGCGTGCTCTTTTGGAGCGAGGCCAGGGCAATAAGCAAATGCACACTTATTATAGTTGTGAGTCTATGATGATGGTTTCAAAAAAACAAAGTTACAGGGGGAAATCCTAGCAGAGCAAAGAGAAGAGGGTGTGCCCAGAGGGAGTTTGCTACTTCATCCTGGGTGGTCAGGGAGACCTCTCTGACACCCTGTCATTTGGGCAGAGCGACGATGAACATCAATGAGTGACCTGCCTTGCCACATAAGAATGTTTGAGCCAAACTTCTCCTCTGCTGGGCAAAATGGCCATTCTTTTCGAACTTGCACAGGAGTGGTACGCTGAGCTGCTTCTTGTAAACAGCAAACACAACATCAAGGACACGCCACTGCAGCGTAAAGGCCTCTGTGAAAGCAGGCTCTGCCCAATGAAAGTCCACGTCTCAGGCATGTCCAATCTCCTCCACAATGGCCACCTCCTCATGCTGAGTCTAAGCCTAACTTACACAGAAAGTGCTACATGTATATGTCAATCCACAGGATCGCGGCGGGGGGAAGCCCTTCCAGGCATGCCTGACTACTTATGATCTCTTTAGTAGGAAATACATGCCATTTCTCAAGCAAAACTAAAAGTTCTGGGACCTCTACTGGTTAGTAGAACTTGAATATCATTTTCTAACAAGTATGGAAAACACATTCCCCTCTTTCCTTTATTAACAACTATCACCAAAAATGAAAGGGAGGGGGGAATGTCTGTATAAAAATAAAGTGCATATCATTCTACAGCTGCATGAGCTGTGATTTACAAAATTCAAGTATTGAACGCAATCAATGAAAGTCAGTTCAACAGTTGTTGTTTTTGTTGTTATGTGCTGTCAAGTCGCTTGCGACACAAAGCAACCCTATTACAACAGCCCTAAACCCTGTTCTAGCCTGTGCCAGCCTCATTGTCTCTGACATACCACCCCCACAACCCCAGTCACTTAATCAATCCATGTCATCCAGGGTCTTCCTCTCTTGCACTGTCCCCTCCACCTTCCCAATCATGACGTCCCTTTCCAAAAACTGTTCCCTCCTTACAACATGCCCAAAGTATGTTAGATAAAGCTTCAGAATCCTTGACTCCAAGGAGCAGGCTGATTTCACCCTCTCCAGGACAAACCTGTTTGTTCTGTTAGCAGTCCATGGTATATTTGATACTCTTCTCCAGCACCACAACTCAAAGGCATCAATTCTTCTGTCATATACCTAGTCACTTTCTGATGCATAAAAAGTAACTGCAAAAACCATGGCCTGGATCAGATGCACCTTAGTCTCCAAAATGACATCACAGCTCTTCAGAAATGTACAAATAGTTTAACAAAGCAATATTAAAAACAGCCTCTACCTGTCAGCTTATTAGAGTTGCATTCCCCCATTTCAGGTGACCATGTTATCTTATGTCCTGGGGAATCCCAAAACCAGAAACCACTCTCTAGAGGTTAATATCAAGGTTCTGCTATCTAGTTAGTTCCCTGACTATTCTGGACAACCCATCTCATATAGGGGTCATTTTGTTTGCTTGCTTTTTTGCTTTTTTTTTCTGTAATCAGAACACTCAAACCTAAGAGGTTACATTTTTTCTTTTTGTTTCCAGTCCAGGTCTCTCCTTTCCCTGGAAAATACATTTGTTAAAAAAAATAAATTAATTAATTAAAAAGAAAGTACATTTGTTGCAGTGAGATCTCTCTCCCTACAAGGAATCAATGGCTGATAGTGTCCGGAGACTGGAGGCAAGCAGCAAGAAGACCCCAGCAACTCACAGACCCAGACACTTAGAACACACCCAAGTACCCAGCATGACAAGGGCCAAGTATTCTTGACTGGAGTCTTAAATGTTGTTATTGCTGTTGCTGTTAGGTGTCATCCAGTAGGACTCACAGTGACCCTATGAACACAAGATCTGAACTTGCCTTACCCTCTGTCATCCTTACAATCTCCAACACCCTCAAGCCCATTGCTGCAGTCACCAGGTCAGTCCATCTGGTTGAGGATCTTCCTCTCCTTCTCTCCATCTCCCCAAGCATGACGTCTGTCTCCAAAATGAATAGCCTCTCCTAGCAACATGCCCAAAGTATGGAGTCTTAAATAGTCTCCCATCTGTGCTGTGGCTCTTTAACCTTGGCTGGCAATCAGCTGCCAGAAGAGATTTTTGTTGCTGCTGGGTACTTGTTTTTATTCTATTTTTAATCACATACTTATCTCAGGTCTGTTGGATCAAAATTACAGTAACGGGGCCTGAACGTCTGTATTTTCAAACTTCCACAAGATAATTCAGAATAATTATGACAATGATATCTGAAAAATTCTCGTATCACCAAAAACTGCATTCTCAATAAAGAACTGACACACCCCTCCCTCCAAACACTGCCACCCTGAGTCATCTGTTGATAAGTTAAGCATCACACTGAGCTATTAAAGGGCTGCTATCTCCTGGACACATAAAGCAAACAGGTGTGGTCACAATAGCATGGGAAAAGCACAAGGAATTGATGTTACCTAGCACTCCAACAAAAATACAGTCAAGTGACCAAACAAGCAACAAGCTTCTGAGCTCCTCCCCACCCCATCCTGACTTTACTAGAGTGGCCGCACTGATCTCCCACACAAGACACCTGAGAATGGGTGGGACACTAACAATATGTAAACCAGGTGCTGCTGGGAGCAAAGCAAGGTGTGGTCACCTCTCCTTGAACCAGGAGAAAGAACTTAAAAAAAAAAAATTCAGGGGGAAAAGTTAAGAGAGAGGAGTCATTTGGGAAATCATTAATTATTAGACTCGAAGGGTCTTAAGTCAGTTAAAGTAGCATTCCTAGTGTGTGGTACACAGGTGTTATTAAGTGCCATGGGTCAAGTACGACTCATCATGATCCTACCAACAACAGCGCTGAACTCTCTCCTATCCTGCACCATCCTCATCATCCTTAACACGAGTCTACTGCCGCAGACACTGTAGCAACCCATCTCACTGAGGGTCTTCCTCTCCTTTACAGACCTTTCTAAGCATGATGTCCTATTCTGTGCCAGTCTCATCATTTCTGACCTACCAGAGCCCACTGCTGCAGTCACTGTGTCATATCTATCTGCTGAGGGTCCTTCCTCTCTTTCGCTGACCCTCCACCTGTTTTTTTTTTAAATTTTATTTTATTATTTTCTTTGTGCGTGTGTACCATCAAATCAGAGTTGAATGGTACAGAAGGAGACTCTCCCTCCTTCTCCAGCAGAGCATCTAATAGATTCGAACCGCACACCTCTGGGATTGCGACCCTCCACCTTTCAAAGCATGATGTCCCTCTCCCAAGAACAGCCTCTCCGAGCAACGTGTCCAAAGTATGTGAGGCAAAGCTCTGTCATCTCTGCCTCTAAAGAACACGTTGACTGTACTTTCTCCAAAACATATTTGTTCATTTGGCGCCCATGAGACATTCAGTTCTCTTCCTCAACACCGCAGCTCAAAGATCTTCCTTATCATTCACTGTCTAGCTCTCAGATACACAGCAGATGACTGCAACTGTGCAATTTGATCCTGAGATGTAAGCCATATTGAATTAAGGCTGTCCTCTTTGGTCTCTGCAGGAACCACTTGCAGATAGAACACAACTGTCGCTGGAATTCACCTTCCTAAACTATTAACAGATAACAGCCATTGAAGGTGCTCAACCACATGCAAGATTCAGGGAATGTCCTGAAATGCTACTATAAAACAAAACAAAAATAAACATTGCCCTTCAATTAATTCTGACTCATGGTGGCCCTCCACTGGGTTTCTGAGCCTATAAATATTTATAAAGTAAATAAGAGACTGCCTTATCTTTCTCCCAAGCAGCAGCTGGTGGGTGTAAACCACCAAGCTTTCTGTTAGCACTCTGACAAGTAACATACCACATCAACAGGGTCTCTTGAACTGCTACTATGTAGCTGTTTTGTACCTTTAGTCAGAACCAAGTCATTACCGACTCTCTTCAGTGGCAGATAATCCCCCAGTAGGAGACTGCCCATCTTCATGGCCCCCTGTATCAGCTGGGGGATTCAAACTGAGTACCTTTAGGTTGGTAATGCAACTCCTTACCTTAAAAAAAAAGTCTACCATAACGAAAATAAATTGTGATAAAAAGAGCAATGAGACTTAGTAATGGGAGTACACTGGTTATCATAAACCCAACTGGCCTGAGATTAAATTCCCAGTTCTGTTTGTGCCCCTCCACAACCAACTTCCTGAGAAGCACACAGACAATGCTTCAAACTCCACTCTAGAAACAACAGCAGTTATTTTCGTGTGTGTTCTGATGGTGACGGTGGTTCTATAAATCTATACATATGTTAGTTATCACACTCACTGACTTATAGACCAAAAAAAAACTAATGGTACCTTATGATTTTAAAAATGAAAAAAAAAAAAAAAAGGAAACAAAACCCTAAAGGGAAGTGGCAAAGATTTAAAGTGCAGGCAGCCACTGGGCCCTGCAGCCCATTTCCTGTTTGTGAAGTGATGGCCTCTCAGACAGACACACACTTCCGGATGAGGCACTGAGCTTTGTTGGCAGCATCTGCACTCCCTTCCCTGGTCCTATTCTTATCAGATTGTCATGCGACGAAGTTGCCATTCAGAGTCTCTACCAGTGGGAAATAGAAAAAAACAACACAGGTTTAATACCTGCCTTGTGTGCTGCTACAGGCAAGGAGACGTGCTGGACCACCCAGGGCCCAGGGTCCTCTGGGAACAAAGCAGCACAAGAAAAAAACCCAAACTCAATGCTATCAAATCAGAACTGACTCAGAGCTGACCCTCCAATGAATTTCTGAGGCTTTTATAAACTGAGAAGGAAACTGTCCCATCTGTCTCTCACTTTGCTCTTCTTGATGGCTCTGAATCGCCAGCAGAGAGATATGGCCTCTGGATGAGCAGCATAACTCTCTATGAACTAAGACCCCCACAGCTCTCTGGCACAACAAAGGTGGGTCTCCACTTCAGCAACACTTATGCAACACTACCCTAGCCCAGAGGGACGTGTCCTCCCTCCACTTTCAGAAAACCTAAAGCAAAGAAACTGAACGTGGCAAGGCCAGATAAGTTAATGCAGAATTAGCAACATAAAAGTGGGAGACACCACGGCAAATCGATCTAGGTATCAGGTGCCAGTTTCTGGCTGAGAAGCCAGGCCTTGAGCAACGTTACATCTCAAACCCCAGTCTCTTCATCTGCACCAACATCTCTGAATGAAGACGAGAGCTGAATCACAACAATGTGTATAAAGCTTAGCCCGGTCCCCAGACAAAGATGCATGAATTAACATGAGTGCATAAACCACCCTTTACATGAAACTGATGAAACACATCAAGGTGAATTTCATAAAGTACTTCATTAATAAAATCTTGATTTTTGCCCCTCTACCATCTACTGCTGAGAGTAAAGTACATGATCATTTTAGACTAGAGGTAACTGAGAAGGCGTAGCAGCTACTTCCCTTTTTTCTTAAGCGGAAACACTATACATACACAGACATGCATGGGTGGGTGTGTGCATACACAGACACAGAGATTTCAACTGGGTCTTTGGAAACAATCACATAGCTTACTTTAAAAAAAAAACATGTATAGACAAATCTTTCGAAAGCTATGTTTCCTTTCCACCAGTGGAAAGTTTCTGAAGCTGGCACTTGTAGCAAAACAACCTTTGTAAATTTCGCTTAAGTTCATCTAGTTTAAAGGAAATTTTGATGAGTATGCTTTTCCTCAGACTTAACTGTAAATTAATATGAGGAAAAATCTCACTGTGTGCCTGATGGAGACTATTTGCCCTTTCAACAGAATAAAAATGTAGGAATTTGTCAACAGAATAAAACGCAAGGAAAAAGCTCAGACGGCTGGCTTTGCAATAAGGAGTTCAGCTGTCAACCCAGAGACACACAGTTCTATTCCACCAGCCGCTCTGTGAGAGAAAAAGGGACAGTCTCTATGAGGTTTAAAGCTTCTGCAAACCCACTGGAGGGTCAGCTATGACAACAAAAACAACAACAAATCAAGTTTTTTGCTGGCTGCAATACTGAGCAAATCTGTCAGTCCTTTTCATCAGTCCTCTCAATCAAGGGTCCCAAGTAAGGAGAAGCCAGGAAAAGAATGTGTATTTGAGCAATATCCTTTCAAACGTACACACTACATAAGAAAGTTTTGCACCTTAGCAAAGCAATCACACAGAAAGAGTTAAGTTCTACCTGGGAGCTTGCTTATCACGCTGACATGGAAAACATGAGAGGTCTGCAAAGGAGCTCCCCCAGCACATCATGAACCTCAGAGTCAAGACCACCAGCAATCAGATTCTGAAACAACTACCACAAGGCCCTGTACTGCTTTTAGTATTATGTAGGGATTCTGCCTCTATTTAAAGAATGACAATGAGTACAGTCAATTACAAGTCTTCTCATTATGGTTTCCAATTCTTCACATTACTGTGTCCCCCCTGGAGTACTGGGTCACTTCACATCAGCGTGGGACGAAAGCTTGATGGATCGAAGCTCAACATCAAGAAAACAAAGATTCTCACCACTGGGCCAATTGGCAGCATCAGTATGGATGGTGAAGAGAATGAGATAGTTAACAGTTTTAGTTTACTTGGTTCCACAGTCAACACTCTTGGTAAAAGCAGCTAAGAAATCAGGAGACAAATTGCATCGGAAAGTCAGCTGTGAGGGACCTCTCAAGAGTACTGAAGAGCAAAGACATCAGGCTGGAGACTAAGGTGCGCCTGATCTAGGCTATAGTCTTTGCAATTACTTGCTACGCATCTGAGAGTTGGACAGCGAATATAGATGATAGAAAGAGAATTGATGCCTTTGAGCTGTGGTGCTGGAGAAGAGTGTTGAATATACCATGGACTGCTAGGAGAACAAACAGGTTTGTCCTGGAGAGGGTGAAGCCAGAATGCTCCTTGGAGTCAAGGATTCTGAAGTTTTGTCTGACATACTTTGGGCATGTTGCAAGGAGGGACTGGTCCTTGGAGAAGGACTTCATGTTTGGGAGAGTGGAGGGACGGCGCAGGAGAGGAAGACCCTCGATGAGATGGATAGATTCTGTGAGTTGAGTGATGGGAATGAGTGTGTCTGAGACGGCGAGGTTGGCACAGGATAGAACGGCATTTAGAGCTCTTGTACATAGGGTCGTTATGAGCTGCAAGCGACTCGATGGCGCATAACAACAACAAACATTAAATAATTAATGAAAGCACATTTTTAAAAATTAGTAAGATGGTACTGGAATAATTTTGGGTCCTATGGCTGGCTGAGATGCAAGAATAATATAAACGTGCATCTCCATTAAGTTTTCACAATTATTTTATCAAAATTAAAACGAACAAAAATGTATTTTTTTAAATTTAGATCTAAATTTTAAATTATTTAAGAGCCCAAACCACATGTACATAAACATTTTGTTACTATGAAATACATTACCAGCAATGCTAACATCCAAAACTGAACAAAACAAGTGATATGATGGGACGAAAATAAGCTTTCTATTAATTTATTTATGAAACTTAATTTTCTGATAACAAATTCATAAAAGCCACAATTTTTTATCCCACTGATGTTGTTGTCAGTGACCCATAGCAACCCTATGTACAGAACCCTTCCCTGCCCTAAGCCAGTCTCACTCATTCTGACACACCAAACCCCATGGACCCTAGTTACTGTATCAAGCCATCACATCCAGGGTCTTCCTTTCCTATGCTGTCCCTCCACCCTTCTGAGCATGATGTCCTCCTCCAAGGACCAGTCTCTCCTGGCCATGTGCCCAAAGTATGTGAGAGGGAGCTTCAAAATCCTAGTCTCCAAGTAAAAACTTGGTTTCACCCTTTCCTAGACAGACCACGGTATGTTCTTGGCAGTCCACGGTATGTTCAAGACTCTTCTCCAGAACCACAATTCAAAGGCATTGATTCTTCATTCTTTTATCCTTAATCACTGTCCAGCTCTCTGATGCATAGCAAGTAACTGAGAAGATCATGGCTTGGATTAGGCACACCTTAGTCTCTAGACTGACATCACTACTTCTCAGTACTCTGGAGAGGTTCCTGACAGGTTTTCCCAATGCAATTTCACCTTCTGATTTTCTGACTGCTGGAACTAAAAGTGCTGATTGTAGAGGCAAGCAAGCTGTAACTGTTAAAAACCTCAATCTCTTCTCCATCCATCATGGTGCTGCAAATTGGCCTAGTTGTGAGAAATCTTTGTGTTCGTGATGTTGATCTTCAAATCATATTCAAGACTACAGTCCTTGACCTTCTGTAGAAAGCATTTCAGGTCCTCCTCAGTTTGAGCAAGCAAGGTTGTATCATATGCATAATGTGGATTGTTGATGAGTCTTATTCCAATCCTGATGTCACATTCCTTCTCATAAAGCCCGGCTTCCCGAATGATCTGTTCTATATACAGATTGAAAAGGTATGAAGATAGGATGCATCTCTGACACACTCTTTTCCTCATTTTGCACCATGCAGTGTTTCCCTGCTCTGTTCTGAGGACTGTTTTCTGGTCCAAGAGGATGTTTCACATAAGCACAATCAAGTGTTCTGGGATTCCCATTTTCCTCAAGGTTAGCCACAGTTTGTTGTGATCCACACAGTCAAATGCTTTTGCATAGTCAATGAAGCACAGAGAGGCATTCCTCTGGTACTCTTTGCTTTCTCCCAACATCGACAGTGGTAATAATGTCTCTGGTGTCATGACCTCTTCTAAAGCCAGCTTGTATTACTGGTATTTCTCTGTCAATGTACTATTCCAGCCATTTCTGGATAATCTTCAGCGGGATTTGCTAGTGGGTGTTATTAGTGATAATGTTCAATAAGTTCCACATTCTGTCAGGTTACTTTTTGGAATGGAAATAAATATGGATCTCTTCCAACCAGTCAGCCAGGTAATTGTCCTCAAGATTTCTTCACACAACCTGGTAAGCACATTGAGGACTGCATCTGTTTGCTGAAATACGTCATCTATATGAGTCAGCTATTAAGGCTGTAAAGCAATCAATGATTTCTCTGTGGCCTTTTGAGCCATGATTTTCTAATTCTCACCAAAATGACTGGCTGTAACTACAAAAACTGAGTGACTGGAGATCTACCAAGGAGACTGGAGAGATTTTGGTCCTATTGGAAGGTCAAGCCTTGAAACTAACAAGGAATAGGCTTTTATATAGTGAATAATGCCAGAAATTCAGAGAGACCTCCCTATTATCAAGAAAATGTCGGGAACAAAGCACATCTTTAACTTTAGGGTCCCCACAGAAATAATCTCCAGGACCCAGAAGAAAGCTGCAACAGTGAAACATTAATGCCGGCACAAGACAGTGGTGACAGACATGGGGGTCTATGAAGGCCAAACTGCTGCAGGGGGTTCAGGCCCTTGGGAGTGTAAACAGAGCACTTTTAGGCAGAAGGCTTGCAGGCAGAGCTAAAAGGGTTGTAACACTAATTCACACAAAAAAGTCTAGTGTATCCCACGATAAAGAGAGCCTTAGAGGGTCCTGTGTAAGGGTCTTCCTACCAACAAGTTACAGTTAGAGGCCTCTGGACAGAAGGTCTACCAGTAGAACTAAAGAGATGTAACGCTTGTGCAAGGCAAGAGCAGCCTTAGGGTATCTTGTGGATGGGGTTTCTGGGGCAGAAGGTCAGGTAGCACAGTGGCAAGAGAGGCCCACAGGCCCAAAAGGCATGGCCAGAGCAGGTAGCAGAGGCCAGCCAGGCCCAGGGGCTGAGGAGAAGCTGCAGAAGCCATGTGGGCCCTCAGTGCAGCTTCATAGTACGCAAGGCAGCTTTGTTGTTGTTGATACATGCGGTCGAGTCACTTATGACTCACAGCGACCCTCTGTACAACAGCTCTGAATTCTTCTATATTGTTTGCCAACTTTATTGGCTCTAACACACCTACACCCATTACCCCAAGTCACTCAGTCAATCCATCTCATTGAGGGTCTTTCACAGTTGTTGCTGTTATGTGCTGTCGAGTCGTTTGCGACTCACAGCGACCCTATGTACAACAGCCTTAAACCCTGCTCTATCCTGTGCCAATCGCATTGCCTCTGACACACCCATCCCGATTACTCCAGTCACTGAATCAATCTACCTCATAGAGGGCCTTCCCCTCCTGCGCTGTCCCTCTATCCTCCCAAGCATGATGTCCCTCTCCAAGGACCTGTCTCTCCTTACAACATGTCCAAAGTATATCAGACAAAGTCCCAGAATCCTTGCCTCCAAGGAGTAGCCTGTTTTAATCCTCTCCAGGGTGAATCTGTTTGTTTTCTTGGCAGTCCATGGTACATTCAATACTCTTCTCCAGCACCACAGCTCAAAGGCATCAATTCTCCTTCTATCCTCCCTAGTCAGTGGTGACATGAAAATACCATCTGACCCAAACCCTACCTAGCCACAAAAAAATGGACGTGAAGGGTTTAAGAAAGGATAAGCACGTCCTCTCTGGTAGTTCGCTATGTGACTTTACTGATTCTTTTCTAGAAATATTGGTTGCTTTTAATAAATAATAATAATGACTTTGATTTGACCAACACTTATGTAGTCCATGTATCCTGCTTAATTGCAGATGATCACAAACCCCCCCAAATGGCTGATCCCAGTGTGAGTATGTGCCTCGTGGCTGACTGTTAAGTGTTGAGACAGCCTGTGCACACGTGCAATGCAGTTAGACAGCAATGAGTATGGGGTTGCTGGCCATTCCACAGTGTGTCACCAGACTATTTTTAAATACAACAAAGAGCTCAAATCATGACTCGAAAACTCCAGTGTGTGTAACGGCTTGATAAGCACAACATTAACCAGCTGCTCTTGACTCTGCCTCACCGTGACCTCCTATGTGCCTGCAGAGTGTCAGGGGCTGGTTCTTCCCAAGTCAATCACCAGGCCTTTTTCCAAGGCACCTTTGGAGGGACTCAAACGTCCAACCAGTCTGTTTATATTAACCATTTGGGATATGGTACCTGAATACCAGACCTTTACTATGGCTAATTATTTAGATTACCGAACATGAGAGAATCTAGTTCATTTCAAGTAAGCCAGAAAAGTACAAAGCAAGAAAATCTTGAATGATTCCCAAACCCCACCCTACTCTAAATGTTTCCATGTCTCTCTTAAAATTCTATCCCCCCATTACTACCCCTATTTTTGAAGACTAAACTGGCCTATAAGGGCAGCTTTATGTCTTTCTGCCCCATCTAGTTCACTCAGGAAATATCTGTTGAAGAGAGGCAGGAGATGTTACCTACTTAAATGTCAACATAAGAGAAAGACTTCAAAATAAGCAGTTAATCTTTCCCTATTCTAAAAAAGAAAAGTCACTTAACATGTGATTCAGTGAACTGCAATTATTCCCAAGAACGGACCCAAGAAACTAGACTGCTGAAAAAGCGAAGTAAGAATTCTCCTTTTCATCTAAAAAATTTGGCAAAACTGACATCTACTCAAGCCCTCATAGTTCCTCTCCGCCCCTCAGAGTTTCATAACCAAATGTCATTACAGTTTTAAGTTAGAAGGATTTTTGTCAACTGTGGCTATCGACATCCTCTGCCTAGTGAGCTGGCTACATATTCACCAATGAAAAAACAAAGGGCATTTAATCCTTCTGGTAGAAAGCAGCAGCAACACTGTCCACCCACGACAGGGTGTTTCTTTTCTCGGATAGTAACTGAGCAGCTCCCAAAACCCTTCGATTTCAGCTGCCCAAGTACTAACATCTATAGTGTTAGTTAGGGACACGATTGACTCTAAAAAAAATAAAATAAATCTATCTAATCTTCTGGTCCCACAAGCCACTCCTACATCCGGACAAAAAGAAACATATGCATTTCCAGTTAATATATTGGGGGTGTAGAAGGGCAAAGAAAAGGAGTATTCCTGCATTATTTCCAGGTCTGCACAAGAAAACCAGAAACTGGATGTGATTTGTACCATATATAATATTAGTACTAAGGAGGAGTTGTGCCGCCAAGCAGAAGGCACACAGTTCAAATCCACCAACTGCTCTGTGAGAGAAAGATGGGCAATCTCCTCTCATAAATCTACTGCCTCTGAAAACTGGCTGTAGGATCTCCTATGAGTTGGTTCTCACTCCAAAGAACAACAGTAACATTAAAACATGCCATGTAAAATCTACAACAGCAGAAAATTATAAACAAAAGCAGATAAAACTTAAGTCAAAACCTTAAAGATGAAGATGGCACTGCCAAGTTTCAGGAATGAAACTTGTTGTTGTTGTTGTTTTTGCTGCTGTTACTGCTGTTTGCTTTTGAAAGCAGAAGGCCTGATTTTTCTCCCAGGGCACCTTTAAGAGGGTTTAAACCAAGGTTTTGAAATGGTTTGGCCAAAGCCAACAGAGACAAGAGCATTGTATGAACTGCACAGCAACAAAATCACCTATGTACCCAATTTTTAGCTGAGTGGGAAACAGGCAGCAGTGCCCCACTCAAAGGTGGTGACCTCTCTCAAGCGGGAACCCAACTAGGGCAGAAATCAGATGAGAAAGAGATCTGAATGCTACACAACACAGAGGGTGCCTTTTTTTTAGCCTCCCATGACAGAGCAATTTCACACCAGTCAGGAGATCTGGTTGCAACAGTCAGCCATTCAGATGGCAGTCAAGCACCCTATCCCACCCCAGTCTCCCTCGGAACTAGAAGAGCACTCAGCGTCCATGAGAGGTCTATTTTATCTTCTTTGATCCAACACCTCATTATTTAGTAAAAGCAGTCACTACTCTTAAGAGAACAGCAGCATGTGTCAGTGATGTTTTGCATTATCTCCCAGGTCCACTGGTCAATTACAGAGGAAACAGATCAAAATCCTATTGAGAAGAATCTCCTAATTGGGCTCCAAAATGCAAGTAGGAATTTATTTTAGTGCCCCCTAAAACTCATTATGGTATTAAAATATTACAATGATTACGATGCATGATAATCACACATTTAGAGAGGCAGTTTAAGTAATTGCAGTAATAAGCCACGTGTAAAGAGGGAGTATACAAATAAGTAACAATTAAGGAAAAAACCTAAAGAAGAAATCTGCATTTCAATTATCTACTCCAAAACAGTCTGAAACACAATCCTTTATTGGAACAACAGTATCAGTTTCTAATAAGCCACCAAACCCAAAAGGCAGTTTTATTTGTGGAAGAGCAAGAAAAAGGGAAAAAATAACAGGTCTGAGAACAAGCAACAGAGTATTATAGCTCGCTCTAACCCAGTTATTAGCAAGCCTGGCTGTCACGGCAATTATTAAAAGAAATTTCCTGCCTAATTAAAGGCTAGGACAACCTGTCATATGGCCCTTGTACAGTGCCAGTTAAGGGGAACTCTTGGCCTGGGCAAAGGCCAACCTGAAGCCAGGAGCATAAGCACCCTGTCCAATGAGTATTCTTGATTTGGGTGAAAAGAAAAACAGAAACATCTCCAAAGGTGAGGTATTTGCCCACAAATGATTAGCACTGGGATATTCTCTTGCAGTCAAGGAGCTAAATGACAGACCATTCTGGAGATAAAGCTAAAAGCTGAAGGTATGCCAAAGCCACTTAGCACAAGGAAAGCCTCTATATGAAAAAGACAAGAATCCTCAGTTGACTGAATTTGCAGGTAGATTCCAACTGCCAGTGAAGGCACTGCCTCAGGGTCAGTAGTGCAACCCTCTCACCACTACACTAGAGAGGGTAAAATCAGCCCAATCCATTTTTTCCCGTAATTTCAGAGTTTCTCAAACCATAATGATAAAGTAGAAACAAGGAGCCCACGTTGGTTTAATTTAGCCAACAAGGACATAGTAAGCATAGCATGTACAAACATTCACCCAGCCTAAGGAAGTGCCCACAGACAAAAACATACTTCATGTCTGATCAGGTATAGATCGGACTGTTGTGATCCAAAGGGCTTTCGCTGGCTAACACCAAGGCCTTTTTCCCCAACCTCTGCCTGGGGGCTCTAGTGAAATCTGAGGCATCTTAGCAACAAGCAAGTCACTGACAGGTGAACAGTGGCTACAACTAAGTGCACTGACTGGGAATCAAACCCACGTAAGGCAGGCAAGACCTCCACCACTGAGCCACTAATGCTCCACCTGGTAATGCATGGTAAGGATCACCCTGAATCCAATCTCCAAAATGTGGTGGCAGATCCAATCCCTCTACTCCCACCTCACCACCTACCTGCCCAGTTACCTCATCCCTCATCTATGCCTCTGATCCCCTCTCTTTCCTCCCTCTCCCTCCCTCCCTCTTTCTCTGTCTCTCTCTCATTCCCCATCTATGCCTGTGATCCCCTCTTTCTCCCTGTCTCTCCCTCTCTTTCCCTCCCCCCATCAGATGAAAGCCACAAATTTGGGGAAGCCACATGATAGTTTTCTGGCCACAAATCTGGGGCTGGCTGGTTTCCAGCAACTCCTTCACTGGGTCAGCCACAAACTTGGGAGTGTCCACCACACCTGTACTTTGGGTTCTCAGGGAATTCACAGAGAATGCATCATACTTTTCACCATAGTTCCATTAAAACCAAACAGGATACAAACAATGAAACCCACAGGGCAAGGTCTTGAAGAATTCCCAACAAACACCACCACCACAAACAGGTAGGTAATAGCATTCCGGGCTTTTACTGACCAGTTCTGTAAAATGGGCTAAATCATGCTTACTGCAGTTAGTTGAAGAGAGCTCTGGTGGCACAGTCTGTAAGGCACTGACTGCACCTCGCGGGTGGTTTGAATCCACCAGTAGCTCCTCAGGAGAGAGATGGGCCATCTCATTCCATGTGACTTACAATCTTCCAAAAACCCACTGTAAGGTAAGCTATGTCATTTCAAACTCAACAGTATTGGGGGGATGGGGGGATGATATTCGTTGATAACAATCTTCCAGGTCTATCTTTTCTAGTCTAGGCTATTCACCGCTCACCAACACAAATCTTCAAGTGCGCCCTAGCAGACCTAAAGCAACACACCTCAGTTACTCCAAGGGTTACTTCTTCACAAAGACAAAGAGTACACTGTTGTCGTTTGGTCCCATCAAGTCGACTGACTCATCTTGAACAATCAAAACTCTGCCCACTCTTGCACCAACCATTATCACAACCCCAGCTGTGCTACAGCCCACGGGTGCACTCACAGCATTGATCCATCTCCTAGAGGCCTTTCTCTCACTCACCGAATGGAGCCAAAACGCTCCTGACAAGCAAAGATTTTTAAGCCATGTCTCACACACTTTGGGCGTGTTGTCAGAGTGGCCAATCCGTGGACAAGGACAATGTGCCTGTTAACTCACTTTACGAAGTGTTCAAAGTTGGGTCCTTTGCAACACAGGGGAGCTCTGATGGTATAGTCGGTACTGAGATGCATTATCAGTGCAATGGTCTCACATCTCCAGTGGTTCAAATCCAGCCAACAGCAGCTCCAAGAGGGAAAGGTAGGCAGTCCCCCCTACCCTCATTACAATACACAGCCTCAGTAAAGGGAGGGTCACTATGAGTGGGAACTGACTTAAGAACAGTGAGGGGGCTTTGGGGTTGGTTTGGCTTTTATTTTACTACAGAGTCCATTAACGTTGGTGCTGACAATGGCGGAGTCTGTAAGACGGACAATAAAGTCATGGCCAAGGGCCATCCACAAAATGCAAAAGTAATTCTCTAACACGAATGCCTTGAATTATGGCGAGCAAGTTTTTAATATTGCCCAATGGCTTATTCACTGCAAATACATTTTATAAGAGACACAAACGCAGGTTATACACATGGACTTCACCTGATGGTATGCATAGGAATCAGATCGACTACATCTGTGGAAGGA